>NC_135786.1:16542500-17142500 GCF_051106095.1 Pogona vitticeps | reverse complement strand
GTATTCTTCAAATCTCGACAGCCAAAGCAGAGTTGAATTACCTCAAGAAGCTGGAACAAAGCTGAAGTGAAAACATCCTCCCGTCTTTCTGCATATCTCTTCCCCCTTTGTTCAGACAGCTGGCCTCTTGCTAGGACAGCAATTGAAAAAGCCCCCCACACCCCCTCTAGTGGCCAAACGTATGTTTTAACAACATTATGTTTCAACAACGACAACCGTAGAACTGCAGAGCTGGAAGGGACCCTATGGATTGTTGAGTCCAGCCCCTGTAAAGGAGGTAAAGTAGGGAATCAGGGAGGTAGAGCGGGGAACTCCCAGCCTCCTCAGCCAGATGCCTATACTTTAATTCCTGTCCTCTTTCCTTTTTTTCCTCTTTATTTGATTTATTTTGTATTTTTCCCATTGCAAAATCATTTAATTAATTAATTGTTATAAATTTTTCTTGAACTTGTTATGTTTTATGTTGTAAGCCGCCTAGAGTAGTAGAAATGACTAGATAGGCAGGGTATAAATACTATTATTATTATTATTATTATTATTATTATTATTATTATTATTATTATTATTATTATTATTATTATTATTATTGTTGTTGTTGTTGTTGTTGTTGTTGTTGTTGTTGTTGTTGTTGTTGTTGTTGTTGTTGTTGTTTTGCATAAGAAGCAATGCTGTTTGAATAATTTCTACCAGTTATTTTTAGAAATACTTTTATGGGATTTTTTTCAAGAGTTATGCTACTGTCTGTGATACCCGTACCCCGGGTTGAGAGGTGATGTTGGGAGTGCCGTCTCGCCCTAAGGCCACTGTGGGCACGCAAACAGCTCCCCTGCCTTTCCCACCACAGATGCTTCATCAAGCAGTGGACACCCTAGATCTAACCCGGGACATGCGAGGGTTAACAGTAGCTACCCAGACTCCTCAAGTTTGGGCGGGAAAGGGGAGGGGAGATCCAGAGGAGGGGGCTGCGGGGGAGGTCAGTGAGGAGAGAGAAAGAGAAGAAGGTGGATGGGAATGGGTCTCCATTCAAGGCCCTTGGACCGGCCTGTGGGAAACGGTACGTCTAACTAAAAGAGAGGCAGAGGAAAGGAGGAGGCTAGAAATGTCAGTACGCCCCTCCTATTGGGGAGAAAGAGAGACACGAGAGTGGAGACGCAAGTTAGTGGAAGAGAAGAGGAAGATAGAAAGGGAAAGGGAAGAAAAGAGACAATGGCATATAGAAGAACTCAGGAAACTGGGTGGCTACCAGGACCCTGGGGTTACACTGAGGGAGAAAACCACATACCCTGGGAATCTGGAGGGCATGAAGAGACAACCCCGTTATTGATGAAAGATACAGATGACCTCGAACCCGAAGAACCCTCACAGGTTCAGGCCGGTCCATGAGCGTTTGTTGAAGATGGTGCAACCCTGAGAGAACCGTTGTTTCCTCAGGAGAAGTTTGATCCCAAGTTAATGGACATTTCCATTCCCCTACCCCTGTTAATAAATGAAGACAAAATGTTTGGTTTAAACGGGTCTCTGAGTTTATTTGGTTCGGGGGAGGCGAAGAATAATGAACCCTCACACTGTCTCATTACCGCTTAGATTTGTATTTTCTGTTTGCAAAGTGCAATATCAGGCTCGGCCACTAGAATGTGGAGATGTTTTTCCTGTATTTATGAAAAGGAAGAATGATGCTCCAATTTTGGTTTCATGGATATTGTGATGGATGTTTGTGTTATCGAAATGGGTACATGCTGCACACCACACACTGGGCTAGTCATTGAGTGTCTATCTAGCTTATTTCACAGTTGGTGCAAGAATAAAATTACAGATTTTTAGTGCAATTTAATGCATATTTTCTCATACATAAGTCCCACCTGTACCTAGTGATCTGTCCTAATCGTCTAATGGATGAAACCTGTATATGTTTTCCTCCTTGGTGAAGGGCAGACTGATAAGATAATAAAGGCATCTGTGTGGGGTTTTTGTTTTTAAATTAGACCATAGGCTCACCATCCTCATATAATTTTTCTAAAGTATGCTAACAGAAAGGAACAGTGGAGCTGTATTAAACCTTTATAGGTTTAGCCATTGTTGGGTATTAGGAAAGTAAAGATAAGGGAATAGAAGAATGGCTGCATAAACTTTTGACGATAGGAAAAATTAATTGAATTAATTAACTTTGTAAAATATTGTCAAAGCTTAAATTTCGCTCATTTCTAAATGGAACAGAAGTATCTTTTTTACATATTGAAAAATTCTAGAGGAAACATGGAGTTTATTTTTATCATGGCAATAATGGTGAGTACTCTGAATACTGTTTATCCATTGGAAACCCACACAGAGTTCACTCTAAAATCATAGAGCTAGAAGAAATCCCAGCTTTCTTCTAAATCTGTTAAGTACCTGTCTGCTAACTACAAAATCTACCGTATTTTTCGCACCATAAGATCCACTTTTTTCCCACAAAACAGGGGGGTGGAAAGTCTGTGTGTCTTATGGAGCGAAGAAAACAGATTATATTTTCCTAAAAAAATTGGTGCGTCTTATGGAAAGTTGTGTCTTATGGAGCGAAAAATATGGTATTTACTTTTACAGCACTAAAAAGCAAGAATTGGCTTCTGGGGATATTCTAGATCTGTGCAGCTTGCCCAAGGCTAAAAAGGCTGGCTATTTTCTGGAGAGAGACAGTGGGTAACCATATCAGACAAAAAACAAACAAACAGAAAACAAGAGTCAAAAACACAGCACCTTAAAGAGTGTTATAGTTTAATGTGAGTTTTCGTGGATCAAGTCCACTTTGTCAGACTTAAATGTTAATGAGTTATGTCTGAGGAAGTGGACTGGATCCGCAAAAGCTCATTTCAAAATATAACACTCTTTAAGGTGCCGCGTTTTGGTCTCCCTGTGTTTTCGTTTTGTAGTTTCGTCTGATATACTTGCACAGACCAACATAGCTGCTTCTTTGGAAACTGTGCCTGTAAAAGTGGGGAATCAAACTCCCAGCCTCTGACTCCACAGCCGGATGTCTAACTCATTGAGCGATCCGGCCAGTGAATGAAAAAAGTGTAAAGCTTGGAAAAGTTACCTGTCAGGACCACAGTTTCTAGAGTCTGCCAAACAGCCTGGCCATGATCAGGGTCTGAAGCTGCATTCTGGGAACCATAACCTATTGGTTGTGTTGGTTAGAGGATTGTGAGAACTGTAGTCCCAGAAAGTAACTTTTCAGAGATCTAGGGGAGAGGAACATGGGTACATTTCTCATAGGGACATCCATGCCCACCATTTTTCTGCGGTGATTGTGAAATGTCCCAAACAATTCTTCTTTTGTTTTCTCTGTGCTTCCTGTGTGAATCATTCTTGGCAGCTAATCCTTCCTAGCCAAGGGATGCATAATGGAAGAATCCCTCCCTTATTGCCCATAACACTGAAACATACTGTGTTAAGCTGCAGGCAAACTGAATCTCCAGTGCCCGCACAATCACAAATCAAAGCAGAGAGATACGGTTGTCAAACTGCAAACAATCCATGTCACTTCCCTTCAACACGGTTTGGAATTTTATGCTTCAAGGCAGGTGAATCTCCTTAATGAAAAACTCGGGGTGGGGGAAAAAATAAGCCAAGAAAGATACTTTTCTACAAACGGAGATTAATTAATAGGCAAGTAGCTCATTTTCATTTCTAATAATTCTGTACCTTCTGCTTGGGCTGCTACACTCTGCACCCAAACATTGTTTACTGCTTCAGCTATGGGCCTCGCTAGATTATTGTGCACAGAGATAAGGAAGCAAAATGTGTTTGTTTTCCAGAAATATCTCCCCAGATGTCTTACAACAGTGGGAACCAGAGGAGAATTTGCTTCTGAGCTCCAAGCTACAACTGCAAAGGGAGGCAATGAGAAACAAAGCCAAAACCACATTCTTCGTCTTCTAGAATTCATTACTGCAGAACCAATAAAATCCAATAATAACGGCCCAGAGCAAGCCTGCAAAACCTGTGGCCCATCAAGCAGAAATGCAACCCACCAGTCAGGTACTGTGGCTTTCCAGTTACCTTCCAAACCTGAGGGCTCATTTTAAAAGCCCCCCTGACATCTGCTGAGCTCCTGGTTAGAATTCTCCGAAAGTAATTTGTGGCAGCTGTAGTTGCGAGGCCCCCCGAGAGTCAATTACATTATTAAAAATAATGCTACCACCTAATAATAACATTAGAAAATAGCATTGGATATTTAAGTGCTCCAGCTGAGAGCTTGATACAAAGCATTTTTGTGTATGAGAGAGCGGGGAGGGGAAGAGAGAGACCCCTGCCAGTCCTGGCTTGTTCAGCAGGGCATCCTTCTTCCGTATTTTGCTCCAGACAGTTAAGACAAAAAGGTTTAAACACCGCAGGGTGTTTAAGGTGAACAAGTGGCTTTTATATCCCCCACGTGCCAAGGGCAAGCCACCTTCCACCTTTCTTCTAATGGTCATCTCCATTTCCCCAAGGTCTCTGCCATCATCTCCACGGGCAGGGCCTTGGTTTTAGACGCAGTCTCTGGGAGTAAGGCTTCTCCTCCTGTCCAGAGTCCACCTGTTGACCCTCTGGGTCTCCTGCTCCCTCAGTCATCTCTACGAGCAGTTTGGCCCGTGCCCCAGGCCCTGGGCAGAAGTGCAATCACCCACTGACAGGGGCATCTCCACTGATTCAATGGTGTGACTCACAACACTAAGCAACAGGATTTCAACCAGTATATTAACTATTACTCAGAAAACAGAGTGTATATTCCATATACAGTGGTACCTTGCAAGACGATTACTCTGCAAAACGACGAATCCACATGATGATGTTTTGCGATCGCCATTGCGCTTCGCAAAACAGTGTTTCCTATGGCCGTTTTTCGCTGGATGATGTTTCAATCTGTGCTTCGCAAGACGGGTTCCCCCCCCCCGGACCGATGCTTCGCAAGACGACGATTTTTACAGCTGATTGGCGGCTCTGCAAAATGGCTTCCCTATGGGCGATCTTCACAAAACGGGTGTTTTTGGGACCAATGCTTCATAAGACAACAATTTTTACAGCTGATTGGTGCTTCGCAAAATGGCTTCCATATGGGCGATTTTCACAAAACGACGACTATTTTCCCCATTGGATCACATTAAATGGATTTCAATGCATTCCAATGGGGAAACGCTTTTTACAAGACGATGTTTTCGCTAAACAGCGATTTCAATGGAACGGATTATCATCGTCTTGTGGGGCACCACTGTAGTCCTGTTTTTGGAAGCTTATTTAGTCAGTGGAGTAAGGCAACTTAGAGAAAGACACTGTAATAGGTCTGTCTGCCTTTCAGTACGGAATATCCATCCCGCCTAGAAAGCCACTCATGGGTACATATTCAATTCCTGATCAATTCAGAACAGCTAGTCTAGCATTTCCACAAGATATACATTGGTTTAATATTGCCCAGAACATATGTCCACTAGGAACTAGAGGATCATGTCTGACTTCATGAATATTCTATAATCAGCTCGTATATTTTACCATCAGATCTGTACTTGGATTTTCATGTTTCCCTCCGGGATCTGTAACATTAAACCTGGTAAATACTTTACATATCCAAGGGAAGAGTCTAGACACAAGGGAGCAGCATAAAAGCTAAAGAGAGATTAAATATGGATAGATTTATTCACTGCATTTAATAGTAAAGCGAGAAGTCGTATACTATGCTATGTGGTGGTACGGTCTCTTTCTGGAACCCTTGGATAATGTTTTAGAACTACTGTACATTAGTTACAGATCCAATAACTGATATGTTTCACTATTCCACTCACTCCATATTTTATTTTATTTTCTCTCTCCCACACCACACCTGTTTTTAAAAAAACTGGAATTTCAAAAACCCAGTTCATGTTGTCAAGGACCAGGCTGTGGAGGCTAGGAGTTATTGCCTGCAATTTTTTCAACCTGTGGTCAGAAGATGTGAAAATAAGGTTTGTTTAAGACTAACATTTATTTATTTTTCTCTCCCTCTCCGCCCCCCCTGTGTTTGTTTTGATCCTGGCTTTGTCCTTTAAAAATCCCAAGGCAGCTTACATGATTAAAAAGACAATATTTACAAGCTAAAAACAGTAAGTATATGAAAATTTAAAAAATAATTAAACAAGTATTATATTTAAGATAGTAAATCAAATCAATTTAAAACAACAGAGCTCAACAATCCATTTAAAACCCCTCTCACACCCAATCTCAGACCACCTGCCTAAAGATAAAGGTCTTTGCCTGCTTGCCAAAGGACAGCAAAGATGGGGCCAGCCTACCTTCCCATGGGGAGGGAGTTCCAGAATCTGGGAGCAGCAACAGAGAAGGCCCTTTCCAAGTGCCCCCATCAGATGCACTTGTGAGAATAGTGGAACTGAGAGAAAGCCCCCCCTCCTGATTTTAACGCCCAGGCAAAGGAGATGTGGTCTTTTAGATCAGAGGTCCCCAACCCCCGGTCCATGGCCTCAGCTGGACCTGGCTGCGGAGACAGACCTCCCGCCCACCCCCACATGCACTTCCCCCCTGTACAGCACCTTTGTGCATGCGCATGCGCACCAGCACCCATGCGACTGCTCTTCCACCCTTTTGCACATGTGCATGAGAACCCGTACACCCACATGGGTGCCAATTCACCGTTTGTGCATGCGCATGAGCACACGTGCCCACGAGCGCCATGCCGCACCCTCCCATTCCTTTGCACATGTGCATAAGCAAGAGAGCGTAAGCTCCTTTGCGCATGAGCGTGAGGGTGTGCCCTGCCTTCCCCAGCCAGTCTGCAGAGTTAAAAGGTTTGGGGACCCCTGTTTTAGATTGTTTGGACCCAAGCCGTTTGGGTCTTTATCAGTTAATACCAGCACTTTGAACTGTGCCTAGAAACAGATCAGCAGCCAGTAGAGCTGCTGTAACAGAATTATAAGTTCCCTCTATCAAGCTGCAGTCCACTTATCTGGGAGTAAGACCCACCAAATTCATAGGGTTTACTTGTATGCAACTTTATAAATAGAGTGATGCTATTAGAAAGGTTGGAAAGACCTCATGCTTTCTCCTTGAGTGGAGCCAGACAAGGCATTTTAACCTGATAAATAAATATAGTCTCCCAAAAACTTTGTTGGAGAGGGACATTTTCTGCAGCTGTAATCTAGGTATAATAATGACAGTGTGCAAAGGGAGCCTTTCCTTTGAAACATCTCCCTGCAGCTATCATTTAACACATTTTCAAGGTTTGGAATGTAGAAAAATAGCAACACTGGTAGAATTAAAAGAATCAAGGGAGAGAAAAGGAGAGAAAAAATGAGACCATTTAAGATGTGTTGCTTTACATTGTTACTTTAATAAAAACTAGGTAAATAACCCTGGCATTAGTTGTTTCCCTCCACTGAGCTGGATGTGAATGGAATTAGACTAAATATAACTAAATACAGATTAGTCATTATGATTTTGTTCCTATTTGCTTTATCCAGCTAAGTGTAAAGAAGGTGCTTTCTGTCTAGAAGTGTTGCTCACCATGGCTAATATAAAAGAAAGAAAACTGCTCAAGGTCCGTGGAGTAGCACATGCTTCACAGTGCCTAGGACTGCGCCTTCAGATAGGGCTGCAAATGGAGAGCTCTCAATCGTAGATCAGTAGGTGGAGAACCTGTTCATTGTGATTTAGGACCATATTTGGGCGGGCGACCGATGTCACAGGAAGGATTGATGCCAGCAATGAATGGGGCAGGGGTATCCCCTCAGCTCCTCTCACATACACACAAAGGGTTGCCAGATGAGCAGTGTCCCATTTCTTGAGATTTCGGGACCAAGGCCTGAGAACTAGGGGATAAACCCCAAAATCTGAATCTCAGGGCCTCCACCCCTGCACTGTGAAGATGGTTCCAACTCCTCACACCTGAAGGGAGTAAGTCATCTCTGTTCTCTCCTTCCACTTCTCTTCAGACAGATGAAGCAGCTTAGTCATGAGTTGAACGGGGGAAGCCTTGGTATACCCAAGCCCTTCCAGTGCGGAAGGTCTCAAACTGATGATCAGTGGTCTTCACTCAATGCAACTTTCTATGTTTCTCGTACTAATCTTATTCTTAAAAGAATATGAAAAACCTGAAGCATTACACCGATGGCCTATCTAGTTGAGCCTCCTGTTTCTCACCATAGCCAACCAACTGCCTGTGGGAAGCTGCCAAACAGGATATGAGAATAATAGCTTAAGCTTGATGTAGTTCTCTGGCAACTCCTATCCATAAACATATTTCAATGCTCTGGAAAGGCGTACACAGGCTGCATAATTTGACATAGTCACGATGAGCCCTTGAGGGCCATAGGCTCTCTACTTTTGTCTAAACACCAGCCATTCTCAACAGGAGCCACATGGCTCCCTTGGGGACCTGGACATATTTGAAAGGGGACACAGTCTGGAAACAATTGTGACTTACACAATTCTGATTTGGCCTGTATTTCTTTCATACTATGATTATGGCTATGGCCAACAAAAAGGTGAGGTCTAAACCAGTGGTTCTTAACCTTGGGTTATTCAGGTGTTTTGGGACTGCAACTCCCAGAAGCCTACACCACCAGCCGTGCTGGCTGGGGTTTCTGGGAGTTGCAGTTCAAAAACACCTGAGTAACCCAAGGTTAAGAACCACTGGTCTAAACCACTGGTTCTTAACCTTGGGTTACTCAGGAGTTTTGGACTGCAACTCCCAGAAGCCTTCACCACCAACTGTGCTAGCTGGGGTTTCTGGGAGTTGCAGTTCAAAAACATCCGAGTAACAAAGGTTAAGAACCACTGGTCTAAACCACCATTAAAACTATGCAAGTCGGTGGCCACCTCAGCACCCCTTGTGGCCATGAATGCCATAATTTAATTATGTTGAAGATGAAGAAAGGCTTCCTCTTCCTCTGATCTGGATATCTCACCATTCGTCATTATTGGATGGCCTTGGAATGGAGAAGGTGTGCGTCACATCCCTTACTTTTATGGAAGGTCTGCAAAAAGTTCTGCATACTTTCCCCACACAGAAAAATAAAACATTGACCAATAGCCCATAAAAGCAAAGAACAGGATAACAAAGTACAGGCAGCTCAAATAAGTATTGGCTGCAGACATAGTTTGTCAGTTCAGAGGAAACTGACAAGGCTGTTACTGGCTCACACACACTTGTGGCTCAAAGTTGTGACAATTCAATGGAGGAATTTATTCTATGAGGTTGACTGTAGTACAATGCAAGCGTCTTTTTTCTTTCTTTGCATTCTTAGCCAAGTCTTAGGAGGTTCCTTTGAATTACATTGCCTTCACACTCAACATCAGCGCAACATGTTGATTTGTTTCAATATGGTGGGTTGAGATAGCACATAACCAGGCACACCCAACCATTGGGACTGTTAACCTATACTGATACTATGAAATGAAGGGCATCTCTCCTGACTCAGTATCTTTTATCTCTGTGAAATAGTGCCTACAAAAAATGTTGAATCAGAACATTAAAAATATGTGGATATTATGGGCATTTGTACATCGTGTTCATGTATCAGTAATGCAAACCCCACATCAACCTTACATTCTGGCATAGTTTTCAGGCATGTTCTTCTGTCTTATAGTCTTTCTTATAAGAAAAAGCCCATAAGATTTAATGTGCAAATGGTGATTATTGTAAATGTATATCCTAGAGAAATGTTATTTTTGGACACTACAGTTCCCAGAATTCCCCAACTAGCATAGAAAAACACTTCTTCTTCGTACAGCATAGATGTTATAGTTATCCCTCCTTCAAAACAAACAAACAAACAAACAACCAAAATACATACACACACATTTCCAAGTTCTGACTTTCTTCCAGGACAGTGCTGCTAAGGCACCACCTCACCGTGTCTAACATCAGAGAAGGAGGATATGAAAAACAGAGAAATATGTGGGTTGAAAAACATGCAAACGTGTGAGAACAAAATGTGAGAACATGTTTTTCAAGTTGTTGAGAAATGTGTTTATTAAGGAGATGCAGCTGGAGCTGCTGCAGGAAGGAATGTAGCTTTGATAAATTTCTTTCTTTCTTTCTTTCTTTCTTTCTTTCTTTCTTTCTTTCTTTCTTTCTTTCTTTCTTTCTTTCTTTCTAATAAATAAAATTTGCAGAGACCGAATTGTCTAATAAGAACAGAAGCAGTCAAAAGACATTCTTGGAAACATTCCACATACACTGATCCCTTTTCAAAAAGAATCTAGATGTCGTGAGCCAGGCCTACGGGATACAATGCATAAAGCCCTAATTCAATGGTAGCAGCTCATAAAGTTTACAAGAATGCCTCTCTGTCAATGAACGCAAATCTCTCCTCATTTACTGTTCATGACCCATATGCTATACAGGGCATTCTTAACTCTGAATACACACATGCATATCCGGTCCATGCTCCCACCATGCTGTTTAAACATGCATCATCTTGTGTTGACCGCTACAGTTCTGGAAGGATCAAAGCTTTCCAGTTGGAGAAAGTTCTTCTCAATTATTAGAGAAGAAGGGTGGATGTCTCCAGTGTTATATAAACATAGCAAATAAGATATAAAAGGATAGAGGGATATTTTACCCTCAAAGAGCCACCCCTTTGAAGACCCACTGTCTATTATTTTTGGTACCACTGATGCTGAAACAGTAATAATGCCTTTGAAGTTGGTTTACCAAGAGCTCTTCTCTCCCCTTGTGCTTTACTGGAATGAGGTCATTGCAGAAATTGCATATTAAAGACATAGGAAGCTATGTAGGAAGCTCAATGTTTGTTGACAAAATTATTTGGAATCTCTCCAAGTATTCCCCCCCCCTTTATAGGAAGAAAGGAAACAATTTTGTTTCATACACCGTTCTTGTTCTCCCTGATCTCATTTAATGGTGTGATATTGTTTGAGGAGAGGTATCTATAGTCACATGGTTTCCAATGGGCAAAAGCAGTCTTCCAGAACATTTTGCTCTCTGAGATGCCGGCACCCCCTTCCCCACGCCACACGTAGACACTGATGGGTCTCCTAACTGAAACGTAATTCAGCTCTGGCAACGGGACGGAAGGGCCTTCTATAGAAATGGGCACAAACCAAACTATGAACTGAAAAAACCCACAAACTGGGCTGGTTTACTGTTCAGTTCGTTAAAGCTGTTTTGCCAAAACAAAATGAAGTGCTGAACTTTTTTGCTGCTCTGCCCTTTGTTTTGCTTCAGCCAAACGGATGGCTCCGACCCCGTTCCCTCTGTCCCTGTCGGGTCCTTCTGCCTCCTCCTCCTCCTCCTCCTCCACCACCATGGCTTGGCTTCCCTCGGTTGATAGGTGTGCATTTGCACAGAGACGGGAAGCTGCTGTCTCTGAAGATGCCAGTGGTGGCGGAGGTGGCAGCAGGACAAGGGAGGGAGGGGACAGTGGGAAGGGGGCAGGCAGACAGCAGAGGGGGTTAGGTTCCCCGCACGCCAGGCACACACTGGAAAAACGAACCACGAACTGGTTTGTTTTTCCAGGGTTTGGAGGTAGCTACACACCACTCTGTTCATCATTTCCCCTGTTTGTCCCCACCTCTAGTTTTTAGGCTACTTTAGGGACTCAGGAGAGATGAGTGACAACAAAAGTCACTGACCAGGAAGAAACTATAGTGAAACACCTTGAGGCGGCTGTTTTATTCCACAAAGCAGCAGGCTAGGCCCTGCTGGGAATCTCCATGTTCAGAAGTAATAGACGTCCAGATACATGTTCTCGAAGGGAAGAAGGAAAAAAAAAAACAGAGGGGAGCTATGGCCTGCATGCCCAGTCACTAATATTTTAGACTGTGGAAATAACCATATACTTTTACTGTAAAATACTCCAGTTTCTATTGATCTCTGAATGGCAAGTGTTTTCTAAAAACCACACTTTTGCAGTTTCATTGTAACTCCCAGTAAAAAATAAAGCTGTCAGGAAAGAAAAAAAAAGATTAATTTGAAATGTGGTGTTGGAGTTTTGGAGATATCCTAGACTGCCAGAAAGATGAAGAAGTGGGTTCTAGACCAAATCCAGCCTTAACTATCTCTAGAGGCAGAGGCTGCCCTACTTTGGGCACCTCATGAAAAGGCAGGATTCCCTGGAAAAGGCCATCAAAATGGAAGGCAGCAGGAAAAGAATACCAAACACAAGGTGGATTGACTCCCTAAAAGAAGCCACAGGTTTGAGTTTACAGGAACCGAGCAGGGCTGTTGAAGACAGGACATTTTGGAGGTGACTCATTCATAGGGTCACCATAAACCGGAAGCAACTTGACAGCATATAACAACAAAATCTACAAAAGCTCAAAGCAAAAGCAAAGTGTGCTTGCTTATATACCTCCTCATAGCACTTAAAGCGCTCTCTGGGTGGGTTACATTATTCCCCCACCCATCCACACGTGAGCTAGGTATTCAATTTGCTAGCCTTGGAAGGATGGAAGGCCGAGGCATCCTTGAGCTGGATACCTGAATCCACTGGGACTGAATGCAGAGCATGAGCAGAGTTTTAATGGCAGTACTGCAGTTTAACCACTGTGTCACAAAGCTCAGTAACACTGCTTATCTTACTGACTGCTAATAGCCTCTGGGACTCTCAAGAGAGCTTAGTCAATACTACCACTTTCCCCACTATCCTTCTGCGCGCAGGCAAAGATTTTTATTATTATTATTGAGAGAGCACTTTAGCTTCTAGCTGAGGTTTAACTGCTGTTGCTCTTCATCGATCCAAATTTAATGGTGTTTTTCATGTTTTGATCATTATTTGTCCTCAGCTTGAACTTTGTTGTTGTTAGCAGCATGACCTTGCTTTCACATGTTTTTCCTTTAAATAACAGAAAGGTACACTATAAATGTAAGCCATCTAATTCAATTACAGTATCTGCCTTGGCTCAAATCATCAATGCAGGCTGCCAGCAAGAATCAGGAGACATCAGAAGGGCAGCTATAAAAGAACTACGTAATAAAGATCTTCAAGTGCGAGGACATGTCACTGGAAACCAAAACCAACACCATCCATACTGCTTATTCCCAATTACCATACAGTACACAGATGTCAAAGTTGGACAGTGAAAAAGGCTGCCAGGAAAAAGACTGATTTGTTTGAAATGTGGACACACAGTGGATCCTAGATCAATCAAATCAAACCTAAACTCTCTCCAGAAGCCAAAGCGGTGAAAACTGAGGTTGTTGTACTTTGGACTCACTGCAAAAGATAATCTTGGTCGGAAAAATAGATGTCAGGAAAACAGGAAGACCAAACATGAGATGGAATGACTTTGTAAGGAAGTCACGGCCATAAATTTGCAAGAACTAAGCAGGGGTATTTATGATAGTACATTTTGGAGGTGACCATTTCATAGGGTTGCCATGAATCAGAGGAGAATTGGCAGCCCATAACAACTTATCTAGGCGAGCTACCCCATGCCCCTGTGCAAGAAAGAGGGGACTGGTATAGTGGTTTTAAGCCCACTGAACTGGGATGTGGTAGACTAATGTCCTCGTGCCACAGAAGCATGCACCTCACTAGGTGACTTCGGTCCAGCCTGTTTCTTCCAACCTGACGTACCTCACAGGGTTGTTGTGAATCCTCACAACAGGAGGAAGAGAACTAAGCATTCCTCTTTGAGCACGTTGGAGGAAGCAAGGGTTGGAACCCTAGTGTTTGGTTGGTTGTTGTTTTTACCACAGCTCCCAGGATTCTGGGAGTTGTAGTCCAAAAAAAAGCTAGCATTCCCACCCTCTGGTTGTGTCAATAAGATTTATTTTTTTTTAAATGCAAAGTTTCCTTTGCTTTTTGACTCCGCTGGCTCTGCGGAACCTGCGGGGAGGTGGGATGAGGAAGAAATGAGGGAAGGGCCAGCTTTAGCTCAGGGGTTTCCTCAACGGCTTGGGGACGGTCCCATGCCTGGGCCCCGTCAGTCCGGGCGGGAGGGAGCCGCGGTCCCTTTAAGGAGGAGGAGGGCGCCTAGCAGGCGAGGCTGGGCGGCTCTTGCCTTGCTGGTGCCTCCCTGGCCGGGGCCGGTTCGGCCGCCTCTTCGGGCTGAGAAGCAGCAGCAGCAGCAGCCCCAGCCCGCCGCGGCCGCCCGGGCCATGCTTTGGCTAGGCCCGCCGTGCGCTCTGCACGCCCTTTCCCCCGGGGCCCTGCCGCCTCTCCAGGCGGCGTGTCGGAGCCTTGCTCGGGGGGAGACCGCCCGCTGCAACCTCCCGGGGGCGCGGGCCCTCGTCGGGCTCCTCTGCGGCCACGGGGAGGCCACCCCGGTGGGGAAGGAGGCGCTGCCCGCGCCGCGGAAGAGCCGCCGGCTCCTGCGCCCCGCCGCCGAACGCCCCTGCCCTTGGTCCGAGAGGCGAGCGCCGAGCCACGCCGTCCGGTTCTGCCTCCCGGCGGGGGCCGGGCCGGCTTTTGAGCCGATCGGAAGGGAAAGCCAGCTCCTGTGGCGGCTGCTGCACCGTCGCCAACAGCCCGCGGCCGACGATCCCCGCTGGCTGCATGCCGACGCAAGCCGACGAGCCACCGGCGGAGAGAGTCGCAGCCTCGGATCTCGGAAGGTGGGTGGAGGAAGGAAGCTTGGAAACCCGGATTTCAGGGTCAGCCCCTGAGAAGCCCGCTCAGATGCATTGGGCACAAGAGCAGAAGGAGCAGGAGGGCCTGCAAATGAAGGCAATGTAGAGATGCCGGAGTAAAATTACGCCGTTTTGTTACTCGCGGGTAGAGTAGACCCATTGAATCAGTGGGGCTTACGTAAGTGTCGAGTGGCCGTTCCATAATTGGATCTATTCATGGGGACGCACCACTGGCTCAGCAAACATTGTCATGGGAACCACTCACCAAGTAGGACACGAGGAAGCGGTGGAAAGAGTGCCTCTGGGCATGTGTGGAATAATAGTTTTTGTTTACCAGACGGCCATGTTCTGAACACCTGAGACCCGGTCTTTCTAGTCTGCTTGTTTTACTGTGAATTAATTTTTGCCAGATCTGGGGAAATTGGAATGGCACTTTATTTATTTTATTTTTATTTATTTAATTCCCGTTTTCTGTAGCTGTCAGTTTTCAGAACTTCCGTATGGGCAGGCATTTTAAACGTGGCAGGGTGGTGGAGTGGATAGAGTTGAGGGTCTTAGGACTAGGGAGACTTCGATTTGAATTCCTCTACATTGTGGACAGTTTAGTAGCAGTCGCAAAACCATGTCTTGGTATTTCTCCATTATCTCAAGTATGATGTGGGTGTGACTGGATGACACCTAACAGCTGGCATTATAGTCCTATGCAGAAAAGCCAACAAAGTTTCGAAACATCTTTTTTTTAAGATGTTTCAAAATGTTTATGGCCGGTTCTGTTCATAACATAAGTTTTGGTCACAAAGGCACTTGATGTATTATTATCTCAATTATAATGCTTTTAATTGAAATAACATCAACTGTGGGTCCTGATGGCAGTTTTAATTGTACTTTAATCATTTTATCTTTTATTGTATTTGAATTGAATTTTAATTGTTGTAAGCCGCCCAGAGACCTTTGGGTAGAGTGGGCAGCATATAAGTTAAATAAATAAATTATTTTGTTCAGCAGACCTTTGGTCTGCATTATCTGTGTTCTTTAGATCAGAATGGTGGAGCTGTATTCTTTCACATATTTTGAACGATGTCTCTTGTAATCCCTAACCATTGGTCATGCTGGCTGAAGCTTCTGGAATTGGAAGTCTTAAAATATCTGGTAGGAGGACCGGCTACACAGTACCTGTCCAAGGTGTCTGAAGCAGATGGAAGTGGGGTGCTTTGCAGAAGTTTACCTACTAAAATTCTCAAAGAGGTAGTTAACGTTTTCTTGTTTCAGCATGGCCGTAACAGGAAAATAAATGCCAGGATAATGCTGGGTTCAGGGGAAATGACAACAGGCCTCTATCTTTGTTCAGTGAAACCTCACCTGGAGTACTGGTTCCAATTCTGAGCAGTACAGTTTAAGAAAGGTGTGGACCAAGTAGAATGGGGTCCTTGAGGGTGGTGAGTAGGATCGTGAAGGGTCTGGAAATCAAGCCCTTTGGGGAACGATTTGAGAAAAGTGGGTGTGTTCAATTTGGACACAAGAATATCAAAAGGCAATCTGGTGGGAGAGATTGATGTATCAGTTTTATATCATGTTTTCTTGACATCTGACATCTTAATCATTTTATTTTTATTGTATTGAATTTTAATTATTGTAAGCCGCCCAGACACCTCTGGGTAGAGTGGGCGGCATATTAAATAAATAAATAAATAAATAAATAAATAAATAAATAAATAAATAAATAAATAAATAAATAAATAAATAAGAAGGATTTTTAAAAGTAATTAGTGCATATAAAGGACTGGACACCACAAGTGGGTAGTTTCCAGTTTGCTTTATTGTAAGTTATAATGACTTGAGGCTTTATTCTACAAGGTAGAGAAAATGAACTATGCATTTATTTTGTACATGTGCAGTGACACTTAACTTGCCACTAAGCATGCATGGGAATGTGACTTTTCTGGCTTGTGTCTCTTTTTAGCTCATATGTCCCCCAATGATTGTGAGGTATTGATGTCTTTCTTTGTGAGGGGTAGAGGAGACCGGCTTAGTAGGGTTTATGATTCACTGGATCTCCTTTGTGAGGATGAGGTAGGGAAGATGATAGCCATGTTCACCCCCCCCCCCAGACCTTTTGTCTGGGAATTGCAAAGTTGCAATTTTGCTGCCCAACCGGTTTTAAAGGAAATTTTCTTATGGGCCTTTAAAACTTAATTAGAATGACTTTTTCTTTGAAAAGAGAGATTGTTGACATGATGTTTTTTTAAGAGGGCTCATACTCTAGACCTGACCCTCCTCATGTTCATTCTTGACAGAAAGGGATAGAAATTCTTGGCTCATTGTTGTGCCTCTTAAATGCTGTCCTGTGTTTTTCAGCTGGAGGCACTTGATGCTTCTTTGAACAGAAGTGTTGGAGCTGCTGGGCATAATGATGAGGCCCTGAATGACTGCCAATTTCAATTTCTTAAGACTCTTGACCTGAGTTCTTTTCTTTCCCTGTTCTTTAAAAACCCCTGCAAAAATGAAGGGTTTTACCCTTTGGCCCTTTTTTGATTGGGTCGAAACACTTCATGTGAATCCCTCCTTATAACCTTTGCCTCTTAACATTTTCAAATATTTCTAGAATATTTGTTTTGGCCAGCCAAATGGGTCTATCCAAATTGGCAAATGGCATTTTCGAAAACACGTGCAGGCCTTTTAAAGATTATTATTGCAGTTTAAATGGGTGGCCTTTCTTTTAAAAGTACTGTTTAGATGAGCTAATATCCATAAAATACAACAAAACTCCTTCAGATCTGTAGGCTTATATACGGGCCTTTTATATTTTAAAAGAATATACCGATCAAAAATTAATATAAGACCCTGTCTTATTTTCAGGAAAACAGGGTATGCATTATCTAAGCCACTGCTATCAGGTTTGTTCAGGCAAACCTACCATTTAGTAAATAAAAAATTGCCATTTATTAATAGGAAAGGTAGCTTTAAAAAAAACATTTCGTTTTCATGTTGTCTTATAGTAACATGCCAGAATACTGTAAATATTGAATTATTTAGTTCTCATTTCTACCATTTCGACATTGCCTCTTTCAATTTAATCAGCCAGAGGTTTAGCTAATTGTTCTCCTAAAAATTGCATGAGTGGCATGAGTGGAACACTAGCCTGTATGCTAGAATGTTCTTCAGATTGTAGCATAGTGAATATGTGAAACCCTGGGACTCTGATCAGCAGGGACTAGAACATGCTCTTTCCCTCCCTCCCTTGCTTCTCTTCCCTCTGAGTTTAGCTGCAGTCCTCGGAAAAGGGATGGATTTTGCCAGGAGCGGTATATTGTTGCAAGCTAGCCCTGTTATACTGCGAATGATTTGAGAGGGTTGTGAGGACCTGCTAGCTTTACAAAAGATCCTTCCTCATTCGTTGATATGAACTAATCCAGCAGCCTGCATTTTTAAACTTTCCAGTGGAGAACTTTGGAGCCTGCGACGATGAGGAGATGGACTTCCAAATCTACTAATGCACTGCTAAGGAAAATGATGTTTATATATATACAGTGGTGCCTCACTTGATGGCAATAATCCGTTCCAGGAAAATCGCTGTTAAGCAAAAACATCGTAAAGCGGGGGGAGGGGGGAAACCATTGAAACCCCTTCAATGTGTTCCAATGGGATCAAAACTCACCGTCCAGCAAAGATCCTCCATAGGGCAGCCGTTTTCGCTGCCTGTCTTGCGAGGAATCCGTCCCAGAAAACAGCAGGGAGCCATTTTGTTTACCCGGTGGCCATTTTGAAACCACCGATCAGCTGTTTTAAAATCGTCGTTTTGTGAAGAATCAGTTCCCGAAGCAGGGAACCAATCATTGCAAAGCGAAAAAAAACCATTTAGACCATTGTTTTGCGATAGCAATTGCGATCGCAAAAAGATCGCCGTAATGCAGTTTTGTCGTAATGCGGGGCAATCGTAAAGCGAGGCACGACTGTATGTATTTCTTGGTTCTCTGCAGCCAAAGCTGGAGAAGCTCTATACAGTCAGCAAAAACAAGACCCGGAGCTGATTGTGGCTCTGATCATCAGCTTCTTATAGCAAAACTCAAGGTTAAACTGAAGAAAGTAGGAAAAACCACTGGGCTAGTCATGCATAATCTAAACCAAATCCCTTATGAGTACACAGTGGAAGTGAAGAACAGATTGAAGGAACTAGATTTGGTGGACAGAGTGCCTGAAGAACTATGGATGGAGGTTCGTAACATTGTACAGGAGGCAGCAACAAAAACTATCCCGAAGAAAAGGAAATGTAAGAAAGCAAAGTGGCTGTTCAATGAGGCCTTACAAATAGCAGAGAAGAAAAGAGAAACAAAATGCAAGGGAGATAGGGAAAGTTACAGAAAATGGAATGCAGACTTCCAAAAAATAGCAAGGAGAGACAAGAGGGCCTTCTTAAATGAACAGTGCAAAGAAACAGAGGAAGAGAATAGAAAGGGAAAAACCAGAGATCTGTTCAAGAAAATTGGAGATGTTAAAGATGTTAAAGTACGGCAAGGCTGTATATTGTCCCCCAGCTTATTTAACTTATATGCAGAATACACCATGCGGAAGGCTGGACTGGAAGAAACCCAAGCCGGAATTAAGATTGCCGGAAGAAATATCAACAACCTCCGATATGCAGATGATACCACTCTGATGGCAGAAAGTGAGGAGGAATTAAAGAACCTTGTAATGAGAGTGAAAGAGGAGAGTGCAAAAAACGGTCTGAAACTCAACATCAAAAAAACTAAGATCATGGCCACTGGTCCCATCAGCTCCTGGGAAATGGAAGGGGAAGATATGGAGGCAGTGTCAAATTTTATCTTCCTGGGCTCCATGATCACTGCAGATGGAGACAGCAGCCCTGAAATTAAAAGGCGCCTTCTTCTTGGGAGGAAAGCGATGACAAATCTGGACAGCATCTTGAAAAGCAGAGACATCACCTTGCCAACAAAAGTCCGAATAGTCAAAGCTATGGTTTTTCCTGTCGTGATGTATGGAAGTGAGAGCTGGACCATAAAGAAAGCAGACCGCCGAAGAATTGATGCCTTTGAATTGTGGTGCTGGAGGAGGCTCTTGAGAATCCCCTGGACTGCAAGGAGAACAAACCTATCAGTTCTAAAGGAAATCAACCCTGAGTGCTCACTGGAAGGACAGATCCTGAAGCTGAGGCTCCAGTACTTTGGCCATCTAATGAGAAGAAAAGACTCCCTGGAAAAGACCCTGATGTTGGGAAAGTGTGATGGCAAGAGGAGAAGGGGACGACCGAGGATGAGATGGCTGGACAGTGTCTGCGAAGCAACCAACATGAACCTGACACAACTCCGGGAGGCAGTAGAAGACAGGAGGGCCTGGCGTGCTCTGGTCCATGGGGTCACGAAGAGTCGGACACGACTAAACGACTAAACACACACACACAAAGGAACATTTTGTGCAAAGGTGGACATGATAAAGGGCCAAAATGGTAGGGACCTCTCAAAAGCGGAAGACATCAAGAAGAGGTGGCAAGAATACACAGAGGAATTATACCAGAAAGTTTTGGATGTCCCGGACAACCCAGATAGTGTGGTCCCTTCATCTAGAATCATAGACAGAATTGTAAGGGGCTTAGAAGGCCATTGAGTCCAACCCCCTGCTCAGTGCAAGAATCCAAATCAAAGCAGATCTAATGCTTCCAGCATTAGAGTGCTCACCACCTCTCAAGGTAATTTCTTCCATTGTTGTACTGCCCTAGTAGTTAAGAAGTTTTTCTAGATACTCAGCCTTAATCTGGCTTCCTGTAGTTTGAACCTATTATTATGTGTCCTGCCTCTTCTCTGGATGGCTGCTTTTCAAGTGCTATCCTATCACCCCTCAGTCTTCTTTTCTCAAAGCTAAACATGCCCAGTTCTTCCAGTCTTTCCACATAGGGCTTTGTTTGAAGTCCCCTGATCATCCTTGTTTCCACCCTCTGAACCTGCTCCAGTTTGTTGCC
The DNA here is from genome assembly GCF_051106095.1 of Pogona vitticeps. Lineage (NCBI taxonomy): Eukaryota > Metazoa > Chordata > Lepidosauria > Squamata > Agamidae > Pogona > Pogona vitticeps. The sequence continues at coordinate 17,121,993 of NC_135786.1, read as the reverse complement.
ATCCATCTTAAATTGTAGTGTTAAATACATCGTAAAATCACATATGCCTTTTTTGCAGCCACATCGCACAGTTGGCTCATATTCAGCTTGTGATCATAGTAATTCCAAGGTCCTTCTCACTTTTAGTATCACTAAGTCAAGTATCCTCCATGATGTAACTCTGCGTTTAGGTTTTCCTGCCCTAGGTGTAGAATTTTCACTTACCTTTGTTAAATTTCATTCTGTTGTTTTCAGCCCAGTGCTCAAGCTTATCAAGATCTATCTAGATCATAGACAAAGAATATTCTGGCTGTCCCACCATACATAGCATTTTAGTGTGTTTTGTGTTGTTAAGGCCGAGGATGCTGAGAAGAAAGAACTGAATTGTGTCTCTCTTTGGTCCTGCCATTGCCTAATTCATTGCTGAATTGAAAGGACTGCTTTACCGTCACCTCCTTGTGGCTTTCAGAACAGTGGATGAAACAATCCCAGTCTCTTTTGATTCTGTTTGTGTGTGTCTGTGTGCCTCTTTTTTTAAAAATCAAAACAAATTAGCCTTTCTCCAGTTTTCTTGGCTACTGTTTTGTTGCCAACCAAATGTATAAAAATCTTTGATGCTCAGAACTGAGAGAGCCATTGTCAAGGGAGAAACAGACTTTTCCCCCCTTCACTGCATTGTGTTATCTTGCAGCACTGGGCCTTCATACACTCCTCAAAGCGGCCTGCCACGTGCTTAGGAAAACAGGAAGCTGGCCCCTTATTGTTCAGTGTGACTAGAATTCTTCAGCATCTGCTGTTTGAGCTTTTATAAGTGGAAATGCTGTGGACCAAGCCTGCAACCCATGGCTTGAAAATCATGTTCCTTGCCACCAAACTACAACCTTCCTGCTGCCCAAGGTGTGCTTGACCTCAAGAAACTTCTTTACTGTTATTTACCTTGTTCAAACACTCATCCCTTGCTTCCCCACCTGCCAGAGTTATTCTGCCAGGAGCTAGTAGTGTGAGTATCGGGAACGGTAAGTTCTTTGAACATTGGGCTTTTCTGCTGAACTGTTGGAGTGTAGTCCAGAGGCAAATGTCAGGAAAGGTTTTAGAAATTATTCTAGTCCAGTGATGGTGAACCTTTTTGAGCCCAAGTGCCCAAACTGCAACACAAAATCAACTTATTTATTTCAAAGTTGCCAACACTGCAATTAAAACCCAAATACTGCAGTTTTAGTTTAGAAAAAACAACTGCTTCTGTACTGCAAGAGTTAAATGCTTGTGGTTTTTTCCCCTACAGGCAGTATTAATAAAGAAATACTTACTGGTCCTCCAATCCCCCAATTGGGCTAGACCAGTAATGGTCGCTATTGCACCCCTCCACTGGACCACTGCACCAGCAGAGGGGAGTGCCAAAATCCAGGATCAGAGAACAAGTAAATATCTCTCAATGGTGACTTATGATTTGTGTGCCCACAGAGAGGGCTCTGTGTGCCATCGCTGTGACCTAGTCCCTGTGACGATGATACCTTTATTAAGCCTGCGAAAATGGCACACCATTCTTTCTGTAAGATTTTGAGATGAAAAGAAAATTTCTTTGCTGAGCATGATTTCAGTGGCTTTCCATGTTCCCAGAAAAATGAGGAGCCTAACACACCATGGCCAGTGCCTGCAACTCCTTCTCTGTTACATCTTTTGAAAGCATGCAGACTACAGTGGTGCCTCGCTTAATGAGCGCACCGTTTAACGACGAATCCGCATAGCAACCCATTTTTTGCGGTCGCTAATGCAATCGCATTGCGATGTTTAGATAGGCTAAACATCGCATTGCAATCATTTCTGCACCCGGCGGCCATTTTGGGAACAGCTGATCGGCGGTTCCAAAATGGCAGCTGGGTGCAGAAAATGGCCGCCCGCACCATTTTTGCGCCCTGCCCTCGCTTACCGGGCAGCGAAAATGGCGGCCGGATCCAGGATTCTTCGCTTACCGGTGAGTTTTCCCCTAATAGGAACGCATTAAGCAGAGTTTAATGCGTTCCTATGGGTTTTCCCTGCCCGGATAGCAAAGAATCCCGATAGCGACGTTAATCCTGGAACGGATTAACGTCCCTATGCGGGGCACTACTGTAGTTTGCTTGAGCATCGCGCTTTCACTTCCACCTTTTCCACACCTAGGGACTGCTTGAATGAGCTGGCTGGACAGCTCAGTGGTTCAGGTGTCTGCCTAGGGACTGCAAGTAGAGCCAGCTTGTGTGGCCTTGGGCAACCTGCACAGTCCCAGGATGACCCCAGAAGCAAGAAGGGCATGGTAAATGGCTTCTGAGTACTCTCTACCTCGAAAATCCTGTGTAAAGGATCATCATAAGTCAGGGTTGAGTTGACAGCCCGTAATTAGATTAGGGACTGGTTGAAGCCACTAAACCACAGTGGCTCTTTGTAGGGAGAAATTCTGGGCTGTAATGGCAGCAGCTTTTTCCTGCTTTCCTACCACAGGTCTCACTCACTTTAAAAAAGAATAGGCTGGGTTTCTGCTCTAACCTGTGTCTCCTCCTCGGATGGTGTATACAGTGAGGGCAAGGCCTTCTTTGTAAGTTGTTTCGAGTTTCCTGGAAATTTGATTAATTCCTTTTATAGTTAAGAGTATTGGGTACAAACAACTGCACAGAGAAAGCAAGAGAGAATATCTTAAGTCTCCGTAGCTCATCCCTTTTCCCAGTGACTAGCACTTTGTATGTTAAAAATCACTCTGTAAAATGTGTCTTTGCTTATAGTTGCTGTCTGTAAGTCAGTGGAAACATTGGGAAAATGGAATCTCTACAATGTGGGAGAGACCCTTCCACGCTTTCTGCATGCTTGAAGTTTAGGAAAGAAGAGAGGGACTAACTAAGCAGAGGGAGCGAAGCAAACAAACAGTAAAACGAGCAGGGCAAGCCAGAGGCTGGAAAAAGAACTTTACCAGCAGGTTAGTGAGAAATGAGAATCCCTTTAGGTCCAAAACCCCCTCCTCCTGCCGATACTCAGTGTTAGAAAAGCATGCCAGATTGCTGTTATTGCAACCAGGTCTTCAAGGATCTGGAGTAAGGTAAAGGTAAAGGTTCCCCTTGACAATTTTTGTCCAGTCGTGTTCGACTCTAGGGGGCGGCGCTCATCCTGCTCTTCAAGCCATAAAGCCAGCGTTTTTGTCCGAAGACAATCTTCCATGGTCACATGGTCAGTGCGACTTAGACACTGAATGCCGTTACCTTCCCACCGAAGTGGTTCCTATTGATCTACTCACATTTACATGTTTTTGAACCGCTAGGTTGTACCAGATCTAATTCTTACACACAAAATGACCAGAAATCTATGGCATCACAAAAGCTAGCAAGAAAGGTTTCTAAATTAAGACAATTTCACTTTAAGAGGCCACAATCTTTGTTATATCCTTAACACTATTCCAGCTGCTTGTTCTTCCAAGTCTGCTTTTTTTAGCTGCAGTACTTTATGGCAGGCTAGCAAAGCATATTTTCGGCAAGCAGTTGTCAGCAATTCCCTTGTGATTGGGTATTTTCTGTATTTGTTGGAAGCATAATATTGCATAACATAGCAAGAGCCTAAAATGCCAGTTAATTTACTGGGATGAGTAAAATAGTGCAGCAAATTTCTGTGGGAGTTGCCAGGATTATGGGTGTCAAGATGGCTTTCTGACTTGGCAACCATGCAACCTGCAGGAGCACAACACGGTAGGACTCTTTATCTGTGGAATTAGTGTCCTCTGGATTTACTTGTTCATGGTATGAAAATACTATTAAAAGAAAAATCCAGTAAATATATTTTTAACAATGAAATTACTAGAACTGGCCACTAGAGGGAGCTGAAAACTGCTACATATAACAGTTGCTGTTATAAAAATTATTTGCTATACAGTAGTGCCTCGCTTGACAACGTTAATTCGTTCCAGCGAAATCACTGCAGAGCGAAATTGTCAAGGGGGAAAAAAAGCCAATTGAAATGCATTGAAAACCGTTCAATGCATTCCAATGGGCAAAATACCTGCTCGTCCAGCAAAGATCCTCCATAGGGTGGCCATTTTCTGCTCTCTGTATAGCGAAAAATCCATCCTAAAAACAGCAGGGAGGCATTTTGCACAGCGGGCGGCCATTTTGGAAATCCACGATCAGCTGTTTTGATCATCGTAAAGCAAAAAATCGGTTCCCGAAGCAGGGAACCAATCATCGTAAAGCAATTTTTTCCCATTAGAACATCGTTTTGCGATCGCAAAAACCTAATCGTCAAGCAGATTTGTCATTTAACGAGGTAATCGTTAAGCGAGGCACCACTGTAATCTGTATTTTTCAGCATCTGTGGAGGGGAGGGATGGAAGTGATCTCTTGTGGATGTAGGGGTCCTACGTATTCCCTTTCTTCTTTCTGGATTTGCACTTTGGCAGAACCTGCACCCAGAAATTAAATGATGTCAACTTGAGTACACATGCCATGTTGCTTTATATCTGAAAGACATCTCTTTGCTGCTTGTAACTTAAAAATAAAAAAATCCAAAAGTGATTAAAAATTCTGTAAACCAAGAAAATACATTGGGTGGGCTGTTGGAATTACTGTACCCACCATTAAAACAAGCAAAATACTTTAGAAAAACATTAACATTACAAAGCATACAGACTTTTATTTATCTATCTAATAACACTCCATTTGCTAATTCATTTAAGAAGATAAGACCTATCACATTTCCCAAAACATGTTTCTCAGAAATGTGCAAAAACACTTTTGCCAAGTCATAAAATGTGCCCAGAACAAACCAGGCAAACGAAGAAGAAAAATCACCCTGTATTGTAGTAAGGATAACATATTATGATGGAGTTAAATACTAAAAGACTGCTGTAATGTTTCAATGAATCACTATAGAAATTCATCTTAATGCCACATCCACATGATAAAACAAAATGCAATTGGTCCAAAAAGCATAATGTATTTTGATTCTCTTCCTTTTTTAAAGGACACTGGTGCATCCCCAGGAAATGATCATACAGATCCCAGCCAGAAGCCCAACAAATCCCAGCAGCTGAAGAAAGTTTTCAAGGAATATGGAGGTGTTGCAGTAGCATTCCATGTTGGAATTTCATTGATGTCTCTGGGAATGTTTTATCTGGCCGTGTCAAGGTATGTTTTCTCTCCTTTTTGTGATTGGGAATACAGTGTGATGTTGGCAGTATGAGATAGTTTAACGTCCAGTAGAAAGTAATTGTTACATCTGCTGGACAACACGGTCCTGGCTCTTGAAAAAGTTGACCATCTACTTTGCTCTCCTTTCTCCACGGGAAGAAGAATGGAAAGCAGATGCATGCAGCACTTGGAGATCCGCCTGCATCTTGCAGTTGAGAATCGGCCAGTTCTTGGAGCACCCGTTGTGTGTGCTTTGCTTTCCCTTCACTTCCTCATTATGGGAAAAAGGAAAGGCAGATAATTTCTTCTCTCCTTACTTGTAGAGAATTCCTTCCCAAGTACTCCTGTCTTTGAGGCCGGTCTGTTATCTGCTTTCCCTAATACAGTGGTGCCTGGCAAGACAAATGCCTCGCAGGACAAAAAAAACTCACAAGACAAATGGTTTTGGCAATGGAGTTGATGACTCACAATACAAATGTTCCTATGGCCGTGCTTTGCAAGACAAATGTTTTCCATTTTTTGTTCCTGCCTCATGTTTGCTGATTTTTAAATGTTTTTCTATGATGTTTAAAAAGTTAAGGTTTTTTGACTGAATTTTTAAAAAATCATCTGCACAATATGTATGGCTTTAAAGAGCACTTAATAAACCCTTTGTAAACCAAATTTGATTTTTTTTCCCATAGGAAGGCATTAATTAGATTTCAATGCATTCCTATGGGGAACCGCGTTTCGCAAGATGAATTTTTCGCAAGACAACATTAACCGCGGAACGAATTAAATTCATCTTGTGAGACACCACTGTACTTTGGAATGTAGTCATGTGAAAAAGAAAGTGCATCCTCTTTGAATTCTAGGGTTTTGGGTATCAGGACGTAATAAAAATCATCTGGTCCTTCGCAGGTCTGAAAATTAGGTAAATACAATCTTCAGAGAGGCTGTGGTTTTTCACATGATTGTATGTTACCAGAATGAGAAACAAGTGCATCCAGAGTTTGCTAATGTATGTGGAGATGTGACCCTATTAGTGTTACTTATCCAGAGTGGGAGCTACAAGGATCATGGTTCTGGTAGGTTTTTTTTTTCCCCACAGAGGCTTCTTAAGGGACAGACTACCACACCCATAATCCTTGCAGGTTGCAGAGAGCTTAACTCTGCCCCTCCCCCTTCATCAATTTTCCTCAGAATGAAAATTGCTGCCAGAATCAGAATTCTTTAGGCCAAGAACTTGAAAAGTCCTTTCAGGGCTTTGATTTCTTGTTTAAAGCTCCAAGAAGTCTGGTTGAGATAATTCCTTCACAACATGGCAGTCCACAAATTCTAGAAACCTCATACCTGTATATAGTATTGTGTTTAGTAAAACAGATGGGAGTGGAAGTACCATGGTGTAGAGCAATGGTTCCCAACTCCCAGAAGCCTTCACCACTAGCTTTGTTGACCAGGATTTGTAAGAGCTGTCGTCCAAGAACATCTGGGGACCCAAGGTTGGGCACCACTGATGTAGAGGATCCGTGGCTCACAGAGTTGAAGCCCCCAGATTTACTGCCATTCCATTGTCTTTCCTCTGAACTGAACTATCCTCAACGTAGTTGGGTGAGAAATTTTAATACAGTGGTGCCTTGCTTAACGACGATAATCCGTTCCAGGAAAATCGCTGTTAAGTGAAAACGTCGTAAAGTGAAATTTAAAAACCCATTGAAACACATTGAAAACCATTCCGTGCGTTCCAGTGGGCTAAAAACTCACCGTCCAGCGAAGATACTCCATACGGTGGCCATTTTCGGTGCCTGTATAGCGAGGAATCCGTCCCTAAGCACAGCGGGGAGCCATTTTAAGCACCCAGTGGCCATTTTGAAACCCTGATCAGCTGTTTTTGATCGTCGTAAAGTGAAAATCGGTTCCCGAAGCAGGGAACCGATCATTGCTAAGCGAAATTCCCCCATTTAGACCATCATTTTGCGATCACAATTGCGATCGCAAAAAACATCATTGTAAAGCGGATTCGTCGTAATGCGAGGCAATAGTTAAGCGGGGCACGACTGTACGTTGTTGTTAGCTGTTGCAAAGAACTTGGTTTCCTCTTGAACGTTTTTTTTTTTAAGTCTTGCTCTCAAAGTTGGTGTAGTCCAATCCAACTGTCTTTATTTTGGACTGTCCCTGCAGGGAGTTGGCTGTGGGAGCACTGTGCAAGTGTCTTACTCTTCTCTCTACAGACATCCATCCATGGACACCTCTCCTAGAAGCACAAGCAACAGGGAAAATAATATTTTCCTAAAGGTCTCAGTTATAAAGATTAAAATCTAAACACTATTAGAAAATCCAGAGGCACTCTCCTTAAAGCTGCTAAATCAAGTCATGTGTGTTTTTCCCTCTCTCCTTTTAGTGGTGTGGACATGACTGCCATTCTCTTCAAGCTGGGATTTGATGAAGCTGTGGTGCAATCCAAACTAGCTGCCGGAACAAGCACTTTTTTATTGGCCTATGCCATCCACAAACTGTTTGCTCCAGTCAGAATCAGCATCACCCTAATCTCCGTGCCATTACTTGTTCGCTATTTCCGAAAGATAGGTTTCTTCAAACCTCCATCTCCGAACCCCTGATTAAAGTCTCCAGAGAGAAAGAGGAAAAAAGAATGTCGCCTCACTTCTTAATATATATATATAAAATATCTGAAATTGCTGCACCCTGGTGGTGCCCATGTGCAGATCGCACTAACACCCCTTGTGTTGTTGGTTCCTTGCTATAAAGAACTGTTTTAAAGATACTGATATACTTACGTTTCTTCCTTAAGGTCTTTGCTAGTTTGTGTGGGATAAACCTACAAACAGTTCATTAAGCATTTCTTAACCAAGAAAGATTTATAGAGCCACCTTATACCATACCAGTTGACTGGTGCAGAGCTTGGCAATTTTATATTTTGCATTCTAATAAACAGTGTATTCAATCTAGTGCAGTGGTTCCCAACCTTGGACAACCCAGATGTTCTTGCACTGCAACTGCCAGAAGCCTTCACCATCAGCCGTGCTGGCTGGGGGTTCTGGGAGTTGCAGTCCAAGAACACCTGCGCTATGTAAGGTTGGGAACCATGGATCCATAGCAGAGGTCCCCAAACCCTGGGCCTTGGCCTGGTGCCAGTCCATGGTCTCGGCCAGGCCACGGAGACAGACCTCCCACCCCCCGCACACACTCACCCCTGCATACCTGATTTGCGCATGCGTGCACCCGTGCGAGCGCCACCATATGCGCACAAGTGTGCGGGGCCATGCCACCATTTGCGCATGCGCATGAGTGTGGGTGATGTCCCGCGTTCCCAGCTGGTCTGTGGGGTAAAAAAGGTTGGGGACTCCTGATCTAGAGGATTATAGGAATTGTAATTTATGTTTTTAAAAGAAGTTCTACAGTACTTGGGGTATGGGAGCCCCTCAAAACATGACCGAATTGTCATCTCCACCCCACCACCTAAAGGGCCTTGACTTTCCAGAGTCTCACTAGGAGAGCGTCCTGTCACTTTCTATCTGCTCCTTTCAACTGGAGGTGCCAGAGTTTGAAGCTGCCATCTTCTGGATGCACCACATATGCTTTTCCTGCTAGAGTTTGGTGCCTTGCCGAGTACATGTACTAAATCTGAAGAAGTTGTCGACGTTCTTCACATATAAATTTACAAATAAGGTGGAAGCAAAAGGTTTGACCCTTGTACAAAAATACATAAACTGTTTTAAGGGAAAGTGCAGCCACTAAATATAAAAATCATTAACTAACAGTCTTCAGTGTTTAAAACGCGTGTTGGAGTCTGCAGACTATACTAGTTGACCCTTTGAACATTCAAGGTTGTGCCTGGACAGGCATGTGTGAACAGAATATTACTGTAACTTCATATTGTTGACGGCTCTACATAATGGTTAATAAATGGAGGATAGTTAGACAGAGTTCTTGTTGCTGCCTCCCTAGAGTCAAGGAGGAGAAAACAGCATTGCAAGGTGTTTAACAATATTCACTTCTACTTGGTGAAGCTAAGGATCAGGCCAGATTTGGCAACGGCAGGTACTGTATTTTTCCATGTATAAAACACTTTTAAATAATTTCAGAAAAAATGAGGGTCATTTTATACAGGGAAGACAGCTCTTTACCATTGCCTTTTGCGAAGGCACAGGGCTTTAGCAAATAGGAAGGGGAGCCGTTGCTCCCTTTCCTTTTTGCTAAACTCCGTGACTTAACAAAAGGCGAGGGTGCGCTGGGTTTAGCAAAAATAAAAAATGAGAAAGCATGGAGTTTAGCAAATGTAATATGAGTGCTCTGAAAGATCTTCGGGGAGTTTCTCTCCCTTTTCAATTGGGGAGCCAATTGTTGTGAGCTGGTTATTGTATGCTGCCTTTACTGCTAAATCTACCAACCGCCGTTTCTTTGAGCCCCCTGGTTTATGTATTATCCTTTGACTGAAGAAGGGTCTCAGCAAGTTTCCCCAAGGCACTTTCAACTGAGTTCATTTGATTGCAGACCCATTGTAAGTTTTCAAAGATGGCTATTACTGTTTGAGCTGTTAAGAGACATTGTTCAGTTAGAAAGCTGGGATGGTTTCTTTCAGAGGGGAACTGTACTTTTTTGGAGGGGGGGGTGCAAGGGGTAGAAATTGCAGTTAAGTCACAAGTGCCCGGTGGGGACGAGAGGGTTTCATTTCTCAATTAAGCAAATCTGTTGTTAGTGATAATGCTGGAAGCTATAGGCAATGTAGCAAAGGGTAGTTGGCTGTTACAAGCTCATCGATCTTCAGTTGTTTCACCGCCCGCTCGGGGCTGGATCTGCATCGCCCATCCAGTTCAGCCTTCTCTTTTCAACAACTAGCTACCAAAAAAAATCCAACTCAGAGCTACAAGTGTAGCAAAAACTCCTTGCTGCAATTAATCTTTAACAGAAGAGTGGGAGCAACTAAGCCAGAGATAACTGTGTCTTGTTAACTTAGCAGCAGCTTCAAGGTTGGAAATAAGCACCTTAAACTCCCAGCCAGGAAGAGAGAGAGCGCGCTCAAGACTTCAGAGACAAGATTTGGATGTGTCCTGGAGAGCACAACTTGAGCAGTTGAATACTTTGTAAGTATTAAAAATAAAGGTTTAAAAGGGAGCAGAGCTCGATACAAACGCTGTTCCTCAGACCAGAACCGCAAGTGCTTAAGAACCACACAAGCAGTTTTCTGGCCATCTTGATGGTGGATTCTGTGAGTGCAGAACCCAGGCGTGTCTAAAGACAGGACAAGACAGCTGGAACAACTGCACATAGCAGTTACACAATTATTTTTTGCACAACATATGATCCTGGCTGCAAGACCCCAGTTTAGAACTTAAACATAGTTCCAGACCTAGACAAGCATGCCCAACGCACACATCTTCCCCATAATACACTCTTAAACTGTTCTGTCTTTCACAGGTGACAGCTGTCAACCCTTTAACAGCATTGCTTTTTAATGCAGCCGCACACCAGTGCATGTCAAACAGAAACCGAAGCGCCAAATGTGAGATCATAGCCGTGATTTCATTCACTGGCTACAAACTGAAAAGTAGGAAGCTAGTTTCTTGCAAAGCAATGGGGAAAATGAGTGTCTACAGGTTTTGCCTGATAACATGGATCATCAGGTATACTTGCAGTACACAGTTACCTCTGTTTCAAACCACTTCAGCTTTTGTTGCTTCATCCTAAGAAATTCATCCTTAGTATTTGTAGCTGGGTACTAAAAATTAAACTGATCAGGATTTGCACATACTCATGTTCCTGTCATATCTATGCTAAGTTTCAGGTTTCTGGCTTTCAGGGTGTTATGAGCTCTGGCAGAAAGACACTCCTACTACAGACTAGAAAACAATTTGCTTACAAGTTACAAAACACTATTCTACCACCAGAAACAATTTTAAAGAGCCTGTTGCACGCCAAACATGGGCTAAATCCCAGTGTTAGTCCCATACAGACCCACTGAATGAATGGGATTTACTACAACAAACCACTGAATGAATGGGATTTACTACAACAAACCCAGGATTCGATGGTTCCATTCTAGGTAAAGGTACCCCTTGACATTTAGTCCAGTCGTGTCCAACTAGGGGGCGGTGCTCATCCCCATCTCCAAGCCGTGGAGCCAGTGTTTGTAGACAGTTTCAAATTAGACTTGGCTCTCATTTAGAATGACCACTGAATTAGAGGTTTGATCAGAGGGTTTTTCAAGACAGTGATATTGCTTAAAATCTTTATTTCATAACTAAAGACAGGACAACACTTAGAAAACTGCACACTTAACATACATTTACAGAGGCAGGTCTCATCTATTTCATATCATTGCACATGTGTTTAATTGTCTAAAAGGGCACACTGTCAACGAATATTATTGCACTGGTTGATTACTGATATCCTTTGCTATTAAGCAGTATGGACCAATGCAGGATGAACAGCCATATAGTTGAGAAGGTTTACAACTATAACTCGAATTGTTCAGACCATGTGCAAAAGGACTTCAAGTATGTCAAATATTCATGAACTGAAACCACCAATATGGAAGTGCTTTTGCATTGCAGCTCAGATTCCATAAAGGTCAGGCATAACACAAGATTCTCTGCCTTTTGAGTCCAAGTCTATGCAGTAATGTTCACTGCATTACAATACTTGCCATCACAGTTATTTTGTTGTTCACTGCATTACAATATTTGCCGTCACAGTTACTTTGCTCCTGCAATGTTCACCCTGCTATGACTGCATTTTGGTAGAGGCAATAGCAGCAGCTTCAGAAATTCTCTGACTGGGAGATTTTGTTGAGTTTGCTGTAACCCAGGGATGTTTAAGAACCTCTTCCAGTGGCAACCGGTGGTATGGATTGTGCTTCAGAAGCTTCGAAATCAAATCCCGAGCCCCTTCAGTTATGAAGGGAGGAAACTTGTACTCTACCTTTAAATGGAAAGAAATTAGATGCCACAGTCACTTCACAAAATATAAGTCCATTGTGGCAACTGCAAGATATTTTCCCACCAAACCTTCATACACATTTGTAATCTTAGTTACAATAGATTTAAATCTTATTCTTATTTCTTTAAGGATTTTTTGATTCAGCTGTTATGCAACTCTTCCTCTCTCTTTTGGGCTAATTCAGGAAAACTCTGCTCTTGTTTGTACAATGCCACCTGTTCGTTTTTTTTTTCCTCCAATGGTAGGAGGTAGACAAAATGGAGCATATATTAACAGAAGACCGCTTCCACATCTTGCTACTGTGAACTAGGAGGGAACAAAAATTGCTCACTGTTACTGTCACACATTTCTGAGGTAGAATTCTAATCACAACAGGATTCAATCCCAGAAAGCAAAGGATTCAACCCCAGAAATCTATGCTGAATATAAGCAAACTTAAGGCAAGGATGGTAATATTTACAGATCTCTTCCAATGCACAGTGACCCTTTTTGAGGGGTTTTTAAATACAGTGGTGCCCCGCTTAACGATTTCCCCATATAACCACGAATCTGCCTCACAACGATCGCAAAACGATGTTTGAATGGGGTTTTTTCGCTTAGCGACGATCAGTTCCCTGCTTCAGGAAACGATTTTTCACTTTACGATTTTCCAACAGCTGATCCATCAGGTTTCAAAATGGCCCCCTGCTGTTTTTAGGACTGATTTTTCACTCTACAGGCACCAGAAAATGGCTGCCCTATGGAGGATCTTCGCTGGACGATTAGGTATTTCGCCCATTGGAATGCATTAACCAGTTTTTAATGCATTTCAATGGGGTTTTTTAATTTCGTTTGACGACGATTTCGCTCTACAGCGATTTCGCTGGAACGAATTAATGTTGTCAAGCAAGGCACCACTGTACAGAGCACTCTGTATGGGTTGTTGTTGGGTTCAGGCAATGAGCAGGCTGATGGGCTTTGTGGTTATCACCAGATAATAGGATAACAAAGAGTCTCTTATCAATAAAGGAAGTCAGCCACACACAGAGGGATGTATGCCAGCATTACTCCTAGTGGGTGACTAATCAAGGAAGCAGAATGAGAAGTATTCTCCTGGCTCTCTTCTGGCTCATGCCCCCAGGAGACTGCTCTTTTATTAACATTACAAGGTCATAGATAGTGACAGCATTAGAGATAAGAGAGGGTTCAGATAGGACAATGGTTACATCATGTTATTAGGATTGGTCTGGGGAAAAGCAATTAATCAAGCCCTCTGATTGGCCTAAGGAAAAGCCTCTATGGCAAGCTCTCTGATGAGAAAGAGGAAGAATGGTGGCAGCTCCTCCATTCAGAAGCAGCCACAGGATGCTAGAAGAGTTTTCTCTACACTACAACACCCATGTGGCTTAGCGACCTTGGGAATGGCACCCCCACAGGAAGTGATTTATCTTTCCCTTCTTCAGGTGAGCACTGTAGGACTGTGCAGCTTGCCCATAGCTGCCCAAGACGACAGCAATACCAAATCTCAAAAACCTAGATGGTGGGAATTCTGTAACAGCCAGCTGGAAATTTCTATCTAATGAAATAATTATTCAAAATGAAACAAAGGAGATAGCAAATCGTATTCTAATTAAAGCTTACCTTTGAAATGGCTCTGTAGGTTTCTTGGTATGTTTCGGCCTCAAAAGGAGGTTTCCCAACTAGGAATTCATAACACAGGACACCGAGACTCCACAGATCTACCTTTTCATCATGTGTTCTCCCTTCAATCATTTCAGGTGGCAGATAGTCCAGGGTTCCGCAAAGAGTTGATCTCCTAGAACGTGAATGTATATATAAGCCTTAAAAACTGTTGCGTTGCTAACCTTTCTGTCACCTTAGGTTAACATGGGTTGGCTTAAACCGAAGCAATTAAATCATTTAAAAAAGCTAACTTTAGCTATTGTCTGAACAATTATTTATTCAGATATTTCTTCACCTGCTTCTTGAACAATCTGCTTACTGATTTATAGCTTAGAGCACTGGTTCTTAACCTTGGGTTACTCAGAAGTTTTGGACTGCAATTCCCAGAAGCCTTCACCACCAGCTGTCCTGACTGGGGTTTCTGGGAGTTGCAGTTCAGAAGCATCCGAGTAACAAAGGTTAAGAACCACTGGCTTAGAGTAGATTACAACACTCGAGTAGACCAGATAGGCAGGGTATAAATCAAATAAATAAATAAATTGTTTATGGCAATTTGGATGGGCCCTTTTGTTCCATTGTCCTGCGTTCGTTCGTTTAGTCGTGTCCGATTCTTCGTGACCCCATGGACCAGAGCACGCCAGGCCCTCCTATCTTTCACTGCCTCCCGGAGTTGTGTCAAATTCATGTTGGTTGCTTCGCAGACACTGTCCAGCCATCTCACCCATTGTCCTGCATTGCCTCCTAAATTCTGCCCGCCCAATGAGAGTGACGCTCAAGCCTGTTCTTATACAGTTTGCGAGTTTAGCCTACTGAGACACATAAAGGGGAAGACCCAAAGTGGAAGCAAAAACTATTAATTTCTGCTCCTTAACCTTTTCTAATCTATACCTTTTCCATAAATATAAATACAAAAATGGCACGTTGTGAAGGAGAGAAAACCAGTGGGCCGTCCTCCGCAGAACAGATCACTGAGGAAAACCGCAGCTGTGTGAAGGGCATATTGGTAGAGATAGATCAGGAGAGAGAGGAATGGAAAGGGTCGTTAGAAGTGTGTCTGGCTGATGAGAAGGGGGAGGAGCTAGACCTAATTGTCTGGGAGAATATAAAAGAGGAAAAAGGCGCACAAAGTTTTAGAATTTTAACGGGCGAAGAACAACAGGAAAGAAAGGATCAAGCTGTGCCAACAGAGCTAGGTTTTGGGCAGGAGAGCTATGCAAAATTAATGAAGGACTTTCTAAACCTCCAGATTGGGGGAGGTTTGTTGCTGGACCCGAGATCCCCGCATGTAGGGAGAAGACTCAGCACCACTGGAATGGACGGTAGTGGTGTACCCTCGCAATCAGCGTGGGGGGGAGGAGGGTGATCCGTCCCAGTCCCTCTTTACTCCAACCACAACGCGCGGGGGACTGGGTGAGACACCCATGCTATAGGACAGTCTGTGCCGTGAGGAACACCCCCCTGAGGCCCATGACCGATCGGGAGCGGTTTGGACCGGCCCCTCAGTAAGAAGTGACATTAAGACACCAGATGTTAAGGTGCGAAGTTGCCGCGTTTTGCCAGAATTGAGTTTAATGGATCCTTTTGAATCTGTTGAGTTGAACCTGTTGAGCAATAAAATTCTGAACAGCCTCCGACTCTCCTTCCCACGCAAACTCAGGGGCCGCCCTCGGCAGAAGATGAACCAAATCACACATGCTCTCCCTTCAAGGCTGCCTCCCACAGAAGCCATTTCAAATTAGAAAGTACTGCAACTTGTAATGGAAGAGGTGGGTAGAAGTTGCCATTCTTGTGCTTAACCTAGAACCACCACTGGAAAAAAACAGTCCACTTTTCTTTTCACTGCAGGGAGAACTTAAGGGGTGCGCACAATCCGAACATGACAAGATCACATTACAGCATAACACAAGAGACACAAAAAGACATATGATACATGATTAGGTGAGTTGCTTTACAGCATAGGTAAAGCAGCAGCTTACTGGGAATGCAGTGCATGATCTGTCCCCCCTGCCCTCATTTCCCAAATACAAAAAAGAAAAAAAAAAGAAATCCTGATATGTTCCCCGCTCCCAGTGGAAAATTACCAGTCTAGTACCCTTTTCATAGGATGAAAAGGTTGTTGGTTGCACAGTGTGAGAAAGTAGGAAGGACAACCAGTCTGTTTAAAATGTCCTCCTCTACTACAATGGTAATTTACCAAGCTTTGCAAATTTCTTCACACTTGGAATTGCTTTTAACATAGCAAGTCACAACCAGAGGGGGCCCATTTGAAACAATAGAATTTACAGAGGAATTGACTCACTAGATCTGCAATGATTCAAAGTGTCTTACTATATATACATTAAGAAACAAGATTTCAGCTAATGCAATATTTTGTTGCAGCTCCCCTTACAATCTACAATGCTCACTCCATTTAATTGTTAGAACAAGTCATTAATGCTAAAGCTCTTTTTTATGTAACAAGCTGACTAGAGAAACATCTGATCAATTCCTGCAGAAATGTAATTGTCACTCATTCTCACAAGCCTGAACATGAAACACATACATACCTAGAGGATGGGGCATGCACAGACCATCCAAAATCAGCAATCTTCAGCTCCCCATTTGATCCCAGCAGCAAGTTTTCAGGCTTTATATCTCTATGAATTACTCTTTTTGAATGGCAATATGACAGAGCATCTGCCAACTCAGTCATATACTGTGAAAGAAACAAAGCTGCTGTAAAGCCTTATAGCTCCAGAGAATAATAGTTAAGCAATCATAGGCAATGGTTGTGCATTAGATTAACATGCTAGACTATGGCAAGAAATACCTGAAAGGCCAAATGACACATTTGTCAGTGTGTTATTCACCTGCTGTATCATTCAGCTAAAAAAGTACAGTGGTGCCTTGCTAGACAGTTACCCCGTATGACAGTTTTTTAGCTAGACGTTGACTTTTTGCGATTGCTATAGTGATTCGCAAAACAGTGATTCCTATGGGGGAATTTCGCTGGACAATGTTTGGTCCCTGCTTCACAAACCAATTTTCGCTAGACAATGATTTTGACAGCTCCCTCTGTGCTCGCAAAATGGGTGTTTTCAGGACCTAAGCTTCGCAAGACAGCAATTTAAACAGCTGATTGGCGGTTTGCAAAGCGGCTTTCCTATGGCCGATCTTTGCTAGACAACGATGATTCTTCCCCACTGGAACGTATTAAACAGGTTTCAATGCATTCCAATGGAGAAATGCTTTTCGCTAGACAATGATTTTGCTAAACAGCAATTTCAGTGGAACGGATTATCATCGTCTAGCGAGGCACCACTGTATTTCCAAAGTACAAAACCCTTTGTAGTGTCATAAAATCACTGCCCTTCTCCCAGCTAAACAACAGCACAGACAATCAGAGAAAAGATCTCCTTTGGAACTTTGTCTGGCCAGTTTTCATCCCCTTCCCCTTAGTTTGCATTTTAAGGCAGCCTTCAAGGCTCCACAAACTTGCCAAAACAGAGCTTCGCAAGTCTGCATGGTTATATTTTCTCAAATACAGAGACTCCTAAAGCTCTGAAGGCTCTAGACTCTTAAAAAGCAAACACAAGGGGAAAACATGTACCAGACACGCAAAGCTACCAAAAGTTGCATCTTTTTCATACTGTATAGGAAAAACGTATCCTTCCTCCCACTCAGCCACATTATAAACTTAACAGTGGTAAGGACAACCCACCCCTCTATACACACCTTCTCCAAATACACCATCATCTGAGCTAGGCAGCAACGAGGGCATACAAAGGGATCACAGGAATTCTCTTAAATAGGCCACATGCAGCCCGGCCAGTGCCATATGAGATTTAACTGCATTTAGGTAAAGGTTCCCCTTGACATTTAGTCCAGTCATGTCCGACTCTAGGATGCGGTGCTCATCCCCGTTTCCAAGCTGTAGAGCCAGCGTTTGTCTGAAGACAGTTTCCGTGGTCATGTGGCCACCGTGGCTAGACACAGAACGCAGTTACCTTCCCACCGAGGTGGTACCTATTTATCTACTTGCAGTTACATGCTTTCGAATGGCTAGGTTGGCAGGAGTTGGGACAAGCAACGGGGGCTCACTCCATTGCATGGATTCCATCTTACGACGGCTGGTCTTCTGACCTTGCAGCACAGAGGCTTCTGCGGTTTAACCAGCAGTGCCACCACGCCCTTTCTTTAACTGCATTTATTCACTTGGAAATTTCACTGCAACACCAGTGTTGCCCTTATCACACAAGCTCACTTCTCTTCAAAAGGGTGCATCCCCCTAGAACAAATCTCTCTCCATTAATTCTAGGAACCTTTCTTTTAATCTGCAAGAAAAGTTATGCAAAACACCATTTCTCCTTCTCTGTTTGGGTAGCTTCTTCAAACAGAAAAGGTATGAATTTTATCAGCTTCCTGAGCAAGCTATGCTGCCAAGGAAAGTGGAAGAGGACCTACATTGTTTTCTGTACCTTTTAAACTGAAACTTCTTTATTTTACACTCAATAAACATGTACAGATCTTCCCTGTTTCAGGCCACTGGAAAGAATAATCACTCTAAGAGACCCTTCTCTACAAAGGAAAAGTTCAAAGCATGATATGTAGCTTTAGCATCAACTAGGGTTAAAGTCACAAAGAATATTCACACGAGAACATACAGTAGCAGTTCGCTGCTCATCAAATTTAGTAAGCTTCTGGAGCTCTTTGTATACTTCTCCACGAGGTGCATGCTCTAGTATTAGATAGACTCTAGTTGCATCATGAAAGTAGCCATACAACCGAAGAATATTGGGATGCCTGTAAAATAAAGTATAAACATATTCTGTGAAAAAGCCATCATTAAAAAGGCAACACCGTTCCCTATAGGTCTTTCATTCCATTTACAAAGAAAACCTATTATTACTAATTTTTCTGTTATCACTAAGTCAGCTTCACTTCCAATTCATTTGTCTTCTCCATTGCATCAATGACTTCTATCAAAAGGAGCTGTGAAAAAGTGTATACTTTATCCCAGAAAAGTAAAATGCAATTTGAGACTGACAGTTCTTTAGAACAACATGCACAAACAATTAAGAGTTTTGCAACCAGGCATAGGCATATATATATAGAATGTTTTATTTAAAGGTAACTTGACATATAACATATACAAAGCTTCCCTCACTCCTCTACTCAGCGCTATCCTGAGTGGAGGAATGAGCACTGATATTCACATAAAAGCTTGTTTTACACCTAATCCTTGCAGTACTGTGTAATCTCTACAGAATCTTTAACGATGATTGCCTTCCTCTTTGAATGGAACAATTACCATGGCAACTGCAACGTTTCTGTAACCAGGTGACAACGGGCCTCTTTTCTCATACTTATTAGAATAAAAAAAACCATCTTATCCCAATGGCAACTGATCTTTTACCAGAGGAATAGGAACTGTGTCACCAACAGGCAGCCCTGGAGAAACGTGATTACTGAGAAGTGAGAACTGTACCTCCCCATTCTCTTGGGGAATGTCATTTGGACCCTTCAGCCTTTGCATCAGAACCAGGTCTGGGTTCTCACATGTAACAGGGTCTCTATACAAGCTACATATTTTCTTCCCAAACTTGAAGATGTGTTTCTGCTCACTGTATTTCTCCTCTTTAATATTATAAAGAGGGAGGTTAGACCCTGTCCCATCTTTCAATATCATACACCGGGTGATCTCAGGTGCCCTCTTATGGCCCTAAACAGTATTTTTTCAAAAAACATATGTGATCTTCCAGTCACCTCAACTACTTCAAAAAGAGCGGGTGCAGCCTGAGAGCACCTGGTGTAGAATTGTGAAATATCAAGCAGGGACTGATTCCCACTCTAACAACAGAAAGAGGAGAAACATAGTCAGAGGAGACATGTTTTCGTCTGTCTTAGCTTGCCATTGCGATTTCTTCCTTCATTCTTGTCCTTTTTTTTTTGGAAAATGTGGGTAGCTTTTTGTTTTTTTTTGCTGGTGGGTGGTTTATGTATTTATTTGTTAGCCTCCCAGAGTAGTGACTTGCTAGTAGATGGGCAGGAAATAAACAAAATATATAACTTTAATTTAGGGACAAAATATGTAGCTTGCAAAGCCTGAGCCCTGTTCTATATGAGAATTCAGATTTGATAATGGGAATCTATAGTTCAAGTAGCAGTTATGGGATAAAAGTCTACCCAGCAACTCATGTTTTTAATTGAAAACACTCCCTTAAAAAGCTATCTTTACAGCAATCAAATATCACTCTGTGGAACATTTAAGTCTATCCCTCTGAGACATCGTGTTGCTGTTTTTTTTTTTTTTACATTTCCAAGACATTTTGCAGGTACATTTCAATACTGAAAAGCACTCTTCAAGCTCTATAACCAATCAATACCATCCAATAATGACTTTTTAATGGTTGACCTTACTAAATTGGAATCTGAGGTTTGCCTGCATAGCTCGAGGATGCCCCTGCAGACTATATGTTTCTTCCATCCTATATACTTTAATAAATGTGCTGAGGCAACTAGTAAATTTTAACTGGTAGAAGCCTTCCATGCTTAGAAGACAGTAAATTTGGCATGCCTCCTTATAAAAGGGGTTAGAACTGCGAGGCTGTGGTAGCCATAAGCAAAGGGAATATGCTGTAGCCTGGCTCCATTGCAAATGGCAGTTAGCCATACTCCACAAAACTTTGCTTAAAAAAAATCAGGCAGCAGACTTCAAGTATATTCAAAACAGACATACAAAAATCAATCTTACCGAAGATGAGACTGGATTTCTACCTCCCGCCGCAGCTGATGCTCTACGCCTGCTTTTTCCAACTGTGTCTTAAATAAGACTTTCAGAGCCAGGATGAATTTGCTTTCCTTTTCACGAGCCAGATACACATTCCCAAATTTACCTTTCCCCAGTGGACGTCCAATTTCAAAGTCATCAAGGGACCATTGTTTTCTTTGAAAAAAAGAAGGGAAAGAAAAAGCTGTAGTAAGACTACATGTCTAAAAGAGTGAGGACACCTTGAGCCCCCCCAAGTAATCATTTTACTGGAATCACAAGGGGGCACACATTTCCTTCCTAGTGCTTATAAATAACAAGTAGATAGACATAGTCTCCCCTTCCTTATCAAGATTACCACCATTTGCACTGCAAGTGATCACATCACAACATAAGATCAAGCTTGCATCTTACCAGCCTACTGTACTGTTTCAAATGGATGCTATTCAGATATATCCAAGAGGCCCGCAAGCAAGACATGAGGGCAATAGATTTCCTTCATTTATCCCATACTATATGGTGTTCTGATGAACAGCCTCTGATCTGAACCTATGGAATATTAAATACCCACATTCTTTAGCCTTTGGGGCCAATGGTCGTATTGACTGGAGGATTCTGAAAGCTATATACCAAAAAGTAACTTTTCTAAACTCTGCCTGCGATAATGGTGGTTCTATTTAGCTGCCGTTGGTAACAGTTGTTAGATGGGTCCTTACTTCAACACACACACTTATTACTGCTACATAAATTAGCTCTGCCACCAGAGTAGGAAAAATTACTGATCTGGCTCTTATTCACAAAAGGGTTAATGGCTAGTAGACTAGAAGTGCAGCAAAAGAAAATGCTCTGTCTCCTTTGCCAACTTGCTGCATTTTCATGCTGATGCAAGAGGAAGAGGCTTTACTTTCCCTGTCCCTAGCACAGAAACCAATCAGGGTGAAGGAAGAGGGACGGATTAACGTTCTCCTTCACCAGTCAGCTAGCACACTCCCAGTGGTTTCCAGCCAACACTGAAAACCAGGCAAGTGACACATAAGCACTCTTTTAAAAGTAACGTTTCCTAGCTATTCCATGACATCCAACTAATATGGATTATTCCCAATTAATCCATCTTAGATTTTCAGGGGGGAAAGAAGACTTTGTCCAGTCATCTTCTGAACACCAAATACACCTCTACATCCTACACTTTAACTCAGGAAATATAGATCGTCTCTAGATGCTTTTTACAGACCCTTTCAGAATCCCATGTTGGTAAAATAGAATATTCCTTTGCAAAAGCAGAACTGCTTCCTATTCAGCAAGGGTCATTTTTCTGCAATTAGTCTGATGTTTTCTACCAGCTTATCGAGGAGAAAGTTTAAGCTAAAAGGTGTGTAGTTGCCGGGTTCCCTGCGCTGGGCCACCAGTACATGCTGAAAAGAGTGAGGAACTACATTCCTTGATATCAGTGAGAAACGGACAGCAAGAGAGGTGCTCAATTCTCACTACTCCAGCCCATTAAGGTTTTATTTTTTTTTCATTATGACCCTCATTCCAGCTTGGGTGTGCTCTAAAAGCAGATCTTTTCCTCCTTTGATAGTATATATATTTTTAATATACAGTGGTGCCTCGCTTAACAAGCGCCCCGCTGAGCGATTAAATCGCTTAACGAGGGGCTCTGGGCCATCGCTGGAGCATTCACTCAGCGATGGCCCCTATGGCGTTTTTCGCTTTGTGATATTCGCTAAGCGATTCACTTAGCGAATATCACATAACGAAGCGGGGGGAGAACAGCTGATCGGCGGTTCCAAAATGGCCACCGGAAGGTCCGCGCTGCATTTTCGCGCCCTGCCCTCGCTTACCGAGGGTGCGAAAATGGCGGCGCTATGGAGGAAGATCGCTTAACGGTGAGTTTTAAAGCCATAGGAACGCATTGAACAAAGTTCAATGCGTTTCTATGGCTTTTTAAATTCCGTTTAGCGATGTTTCGCTATAGCGAAGGTTAATCCGGAACGGATTAACCTCGCTATGCGAGGCACCACTGTATGGTCTTTTCATTAGTCATTTCCCATCCCCTCAGACAGCAATTTCCAGCCAAATAGCTAATAGATCTTATGTGACCCTATCTTTTGTCAGATCACTCTCATTGTCCGAAATGCTGAAGATTGCTTCATTGATCACACCTCAGTACACAAGCAATTTTCAGCCTTATTCTTCAGTCAAGTCTTCCTAAGCCTCAATGACTACATGTAATAAAGAATACCTATAGTACTCCACCAATAGAAACATATCAAGTATACATCTTACTTCTTGGTTTCACTTTTTGAACGTGATTGCCCATTGCTCTCTGTCTTTGAATGTGATGCTTCTTTGTTCTCAGTCTTGCAATCTGATGTAATTTCTGGTTCCGGCTTTTTTTCTACATATAGAAATGATGGTTTGTAGTTTATCAATGTACAAATACTCAGTTTACAGGAGTATATAGAACATGGACCAAAAAAACAGATACTTCCTTACTAGAATTTTCTTATGCTCTTGAGATACACAGGCAATTTACTGTTTTACTAAAATACACTGCATTTTTCAATACAACTGTGAGGCTCATGTCTTATGTCTAGAGAACATGAACAAAAGAATTAGCCATAAAATTAGAAACAACTAAACAGCACTACATACCAGACGCAAGTTGCTGCTGAGAAGTTTCACTGGGTTTGTTTGCAGTCAAAGCCTTAGACGTTGGTTGCACAAGAGATACTGGTCGCTGCTGACTTAATTGTTGGGGGTGCTTTGAATTGGCACCAGTAGATTTCTGTGCTTGCTGGATAGGTACTCGTTGGGGAACACTGGAAGCACTGAGAACACGCTGTGGTTGGACTTTATTTCCATTTGTCCGGTTCTGCATCACAGGAACACGTTTAGGACCATCCACAATAGGTGTCTGCTAAAAACAAAACACATGCCTGTAAATATTTCTACAGGGACACCAATTCTTTGAGTTATGATAAACTTTCATCATCTATGATCAGCTAGCAATGGTTGCAATTCTCATGAAATCTAAAGGGAAGTTCCTGTTCTTTGTAGGCTTTCCATGTGAACAAGTAGAATTTCCAGGATTTAGCTCATCTGGACAGTCTCTCCACACAACCAAGAACCTTCCTCATTTCTTCAGGCTTGTGATTATCTTATGGAGAAAGCAGGGACAGAGATGAGGAACTGGGTTCTGTAACGCTAGAACAGGTTTTAACAGGTCTCTAGTCCTAATTTGGTTGTATTACCCAGAATCAATGAACTGCGGTGGAAGAAACACTCCCAATTGCCCTGCAGCAAAGGCCAGTGTGCAAGATCTCTCATCAACCTATTGTCTCCTACCATACAATCTTCCAACAAACTGAAGAAAAGGAATCCCAAGATCCATACATCTTTAAAGTGGGAAAGAAGTAACTCCGAGCAACCTTTCCCAGTGTCAGCTGGTCACAGCCTAACTGGCTGGCCCCCTACCACACCAAAGCACGCAGCACTCATGGCATATTGGGAGTGGGAAATGGACTAAAGATGTCAAAGTACAGTCAAGCCAGATATTCCAATGAACTTTTATTAAGTTTAAGAAGGATAAAATTAGTTAAGCCAAGTAGAAAATAAGTTCTCTATTACCTAAATAACTTACCCTGTAGGTCCCTAAAGAAACATTCCAAACTTGCCAGCAAAGTCAGTAACATTCACTACACAAGAAGTAACAAAGGGCAAACACATGAACAGTTACAGAAGTGTAGCCCAGTTTTTTTTTCCTGGAGACTTACAAGAGGAAGAGGTCTACCTATCAGGTTTGCCATGGCAGCCAGGTAAGACTTTTTAATAGTGCAGTTCTCGGAAATGATGGCCCACTCACATCATCTACTGTTTTAGAAACTATTGAAAAAATTCTTGTGTATCAGAGAGTTGCGATCTGTCTGGATAGCTATCCTGAAATGGGGGCTAGGCTATTTTTCAAAATAGACCAGAGGTTAAATAAATATTCCCCCCTCCACAACCACAAGTAATTCTATACAACTGGGCCTGCACAAAACCATAAGAGGAAGCTTTTTATCTTATCCTCTAATGCATGGATAAGTGGAAGTACCTCAGTCCAAGGGCCTCTAAACTGAGCATTTTGAAGATGTACAATGTTATGCTACAAATTAGCTATGTTCTCAATACAAAGGAAAAGATAGCTCACATATCTCAATTAGTCAGCTCAGAGAAATATCCAAGTGAGAACTGTACATCTTAAGATTAATAAAGTCATATTTATTTTTCAATCCATGCAAGACGTTTTTTACCTTGCTGTGATGACATGGATGTCCTTTCAGGTTCTCTTTACCAATTTTCTCCATTTTTGCCTGAGAAGAACTGAGGTTTAATCATTCAGCCCTGCAGAGATTTAAGAGTACAACTTTCATACCATAGGTCAATGATTCTTTAACTACTGTATGTCTTGAGAAGTAAACCTACAGTATCACATTTAACTTTTTTCGCCACTTTAGGTCTGTCCCACACAGCACTTATCTCTATTTTCATTACACTTAGGCAGCCACATCACTCAAGGGACTAAGAATACAGCATGGTTTCGCCTGAATCTTATTTAAGAACTTCCAACTAGCAAAAGAAGAAACTGTCTTCCAGTCTGTTATTAATACTGCAAATGATCCTTCCTTATAAAGCAGTCAAACTAAATCCAAGGCATTGGTTTAAAGAACCAAAGACAAACTACAAAATCTTCCAGTGCTTTAGCTGTAGAAATCTTTCTACTCAACATAACATGTCACCACTAGAGCAGACCCATTTGAATCAATGATTTACAAGCGTCAACTACACTAAATCACAATGGTTCAATGGGCATACGCTAGTGCAACATACCATGCTAAAAATCATTTCAGTCATTACATTTCTTAATTGCTGTTGGGAAAACACATTTCACCAACTAAAAAGTATTAATTAAAACTGCCTGGAACACACTGACCTGAAGCAAATTAAGCAGCCTCTGAGGAGAGGATGGAGGCTTCTACCTACTTCTAGTTGCTTCTTTCTCCCAATAAAAGCCAAAGGTGGTCTGCCAAGCAAGGAAACCTTCTCAGCGTGTCCCTTAAAGAGGAACTACATATCCAGTTTCCACTTTTTCTTCTTAAAAGAATTCTGCACAACCTATGCAGATCGCCATTTTATCTTCAAAACAGCACAGCCAGAAAAAAGCTCAAACTAGAAGATAGTAATAACCAACAGGCTTTAAAGCTCTGGGTCTCTTGAGCCTTCATCAGATATATATCCACTGCACTAAATCAGCTCTCAATCTGCATTCTGAGAACATTCATCTTCCTAGAAATCATCTTGTACCTACCACATTATAAGGTACAACCAGAAAGCCCCAGTTGCTTAATGTGATGATGCTTCCTGTCTTGCAATCTTTTATTTAACGAGCTTTTAACATTCAAATAAAACTCCTAGAACGTATGATCAATAATGAGCCAACAGGCTTCTCTGTTTAGGATTGGAAATTAAAGATTTAACCCGAAAACGGTAACAGGGGCGAAGGGGAGAAAAGAAAAAAAAAAGCCCACTCACCTCGACCACACGCACACCACTCCTCCTGGAAAGGAGTTTGAATTCAAACCTGCCCCAACGCCCTTTAAACCGCCGCCGCGTTCTGATTGGTGAGACGCGTTGCCTTCGCGCGACGCCATTGGCTGCCCGTTTCGCTTCCTCCGCCCATTCACCGGCTAGTAACTGTCTCAGCTGAGGGGGAAACGGTACTTTCACAGGCTCGGGGCAACTTCGCATGCGTGAAGAAAAGGAAGCTAGGAGAAGGCGGAGAGGGTGGAATTGGGCGGGGCCTGAGCAACCGACTTCCCTTCCTTCTTTTCTCGATTGGCGCGAACTGTCACCACCTCTGCCACCGAGATACTGTATTTTCCGTGTGCGTTCTCAGCGTAGCGTAGGCTATTCTTTGGTAGACATGGTCTACGCCGATTGCGCAAAAGGGCCGCCTTAAAGTTAAGAATAGGGTTCGTTTGTGTTTCCTTACGTAAATTGCGCTCGCGTTCGCGGCGTAGCTGATCTGAACGGTGACAGGAAGGAATATACCCTTCCCGCCTCAGTAATAAGAGTATGATGGGGTTAAGCCGAGGTTGAGTGGGGACTTGTAGGTGTCTGTCCCTCGCTATGTAGTCTTTTGTGCTGGAGCCCCTACCTTGTAGTTTGTCTGAGGCTATTCATCTACCCGTCGTGAGGCCTACACGGCAGGGGTGTTGTGTGCAAGTCGTTACTCTAGGGTGACGACAGGCGCTACAAACAGCTTCTCAGGTAGGAAATGTGAGCTCCAGGCCTATAATAGTTTTCAGATAAAATGAAATACAGTAGAAGGCAGAAAAGTGTGGTTTCCATTTGCTCTTTTCGCCTTCAAAATTGAGAGGGAAAATTAAGAAATGGGCAGCCATTTTCTTTAGGAAGGCTGGCCCCACAGGACAGGGAGGCACTCTTTGGGACCACTGGTGAGCTCCAGTAAATCACAGCATTCCTACAAGGGAGACATATGGCTTTGGCGTATCAACAAAATGTTTCTTGAAGGAATGGTGGAAAGTTTCCTTCTGACATAACATTTTAAAGAGGTCACTTGGAGCAGGATGTTGTGTTCCTGGTGATCTATGATTTTTCTGCTTTGCTAATGACTATAGGGCCAGTTTTATGTATAGTGGATCAACAAGAATATGCCAGAAGACAGCTTTGCCCCTATTTTTTCAGAAGAGCAAGGGATGTGGATGTTTGGCTAGTGAGCCAAACAAGAGGCAGCCTTCAGCAAATGCATGATTTGGTAGGAAAAGCAATGACGAGCATGAAAGAAAAGGAGAGAAAAGTAGATTTCCTACAATGAACTCTGTTAAATACATTGTGCTGTTGCTTTATCATATCAAGGCAGAAGTTGGTGACTTCTCACAGGATAAGTTATAGCGGAAAGAACCACTTACAACCAAAAATAGTAGAGTTGAAGTGCTTTACCCACTTAGTGTGACAGGAATGTATAAAACTGTTTTTGGGAAACCAGGGCAGACACACAATTGATACATTATTTTAAAAGACGAGGTGGAAGATCTGCAAATAATTGGATTGTGGAGGACAGTGAGAATATTTCAGAGGGCACTCCAAATACAATAGATTTACTCGTGGCATGAGGAAGAATGACAAATCGTCGTATTGCTCCAGCGTGTGATAGGTGGCAGCTTCCGTGGGGCATGAATAACATGGTCTCACCTACCAATGAATCACGACCAACGCGACTACCATTTCTTGAGTCTGATGTAAGTAGAACTGTTCCTTGTGATGGCAGGGATTGTGTAACTCTTGACCTGTACAGTAATTCTTTGTGTGTGTTGAAACAAACTATACTCCAGATTATAGTGGATCAGACCAAAACCAATCTAGTCTAGCATTCTCCTCCCACTGTGGCCAACTAGACTGGGGGAAGTCCTGAGATTCGCGTGGCCCCCTCGCTGGGTATTTTTAAGAATCAATTAAAAACATGGATGTTTAGGCAGGCCTTCCCACCAGATAATTCCTGACGCCCTCTTTTTTTCCCCCCCTCTCCTTCAGCTCTCCCATTCTGTTCAGTATTTCTGTTATGTAAAATTGTTTATACGTATATTTATTGTATTATCTTTTAATATTCTTAGCCGCCTAGAGTGGTCCTGACACGACCAGATAGGCAGGATATAAATGAAATAAATAAATAAAAATAAATAAAGTCTATACATAAGACACAAAGACTGTAGATCTCTTCTGTTCTCAGGATGTATGGAAAGTCCAGAAACAAGACAATAGGATTCCACTAATCCTCTCCTGCAGTTAGTAATGGGAAACATCACAACTAGAAGGCATTGATTATCTCCATGTTACCCTTAATCTTGAACAGTACTCATTTATTTTTCCTCTGAGTTTCAAACCCTTTGCACCTTTACTTGAGTTGTGAAGGCATTGGATGACCAAGGGATGGAAGGAGAACAAAAGAAAACTGGTGTTGTACAGGCTTAGATCCATTGGATGCTATGGAGAGCCAGTGTGGTGTAGAGTTCAGTGAGATTTTGGGAGATTCACCAGTTGGTCTTTGCCTAATCAGACTTTTTCAGCCTGATCTATCTCAGATTCCCCCCTCCCTCTCAGGATTAATGAGCAGGCGAAGAATGATGTGCACTGTCTTGGACTAACTGGAAGGGCAGGATATAAAGAATAATTACATAAATATTAAATGAATAGTCTTGTTGAATGGTGCCATGGCAGTCTGTACAGCAGGATCAACCACTGGTTTGCCATTTAGGATGGAGCACCTCTAGATGTTAACAATCCACTTGGGAGAATTGTTTCAGGGCTTTATAAGTCATCCTACTGTACAATACAGCAATATCTTAAGCTAAAAAACATGTGGGATCTAATTTTTAGACTTTGTATTGTTTGTACCATTCTCTATGCCAGAGCTCCAAAAGCCTTTCTTTTTTCCATTAGTATGCATACGGTTTCAGGATATCAGTGCAATGGTTTAAGCTGCATGCCTTTTCCATCTTGAATTAAATTATAGATCCTTGAAACGTGAATGGAGTGACTGCTGTGCACCAGTGTTGACACCAACCTTGCAATCTGGGTGATAGCTTATATTTAAGAACAGAACATATTCCTCCCAAGATGAAGGGACATTGCTATGGAAAGCTTTACTTTGGCGATTTCTTCCACTTAAAGCACAGAAAACTCACCAGGGGGGAAAAATCTTGTAGTGCCTTTAATTTATTTTAGTTTGAGCTTTCATGGGTTACATTCTTCTTTCCTAGATGCATTTCATAGGCTATAGTTCACGAAAGCTCATGCTAAAATAAATCTGTCATAAACGTGCTACGAGTTTTCTTGTCTTTTATTTCTTTGATATGCTGTGATATTAAGAAGAACTACCTCTTTGGAAATTAACAAATACTGTACTCGTTACTGCTGTAGTTGGCAGTGCCGCATGCGCACGGTCATCTTCTGTGTGACTTGTGCTGCGATCGCTTCCTCTTCCTTGCAGCCGCGGCTTCAATCGATGTGTGGGAACTCGATGCAACAGCCTGTTCGACGGAGTGGTCCTTGGCCCCGGTTGCTGCCGCCGCCGCCGCCGATCTCGCACGCTTTGCCGGCCCAATTGCCGTTCGACGCTGTCGGGCCTCCCACGACCATTTCTAGCTCGGATCGACCAAGACCAAAAGACGAGCTGGTAGGAACCGGGGTTACCCGGGCCCATAAATGGTAGCAGTTACTGCCTTAGGCCATTCCCTCCTCGTGGGCGGTCGGCGGAGACTGCCTTTCCCATTTTAATTTGCAACCGCCTCGACCCACCCCCGTGGTCTTTCTCTTGGTAACTGTTTTGTTGGGTAAGGAAGGGCTGGGCTCCCCGTTGGCCATGTAATTTTTCATAATGTAGTTTAAGAGTACAAGTAAAGGAAAATGGATTGTCGTCAAAAGCTATGGGCTTATGAGGTGCATTGTGTAGCCTTCTTCACTACAGCTGCTGCAGTTCTGTGCAGTTATCTATGAAGCAGCAGCATCCTAACACAGTAGAATTTATTTGCAGAAAAACATAAATAAGATCTTGACATTCTATTCTAAAATGTCAGACCCCAAGCTGTATAGAGGCTTGAAGATTTATAACCATATTGAATTGGGCCTGGAAATACAATGGGCAGCTAGTGCAGTATTTCAGTATCAGGTTCATATTGATCTTGATATTATGCATGAATTAGCAGCTAAGTTGCTGCATATTGTGTCCATTGAAGATAGTAGACCCTGCTGCGCAGTGCAGCAGTCCAGATACAGTGTAAGGGAGGGATGGATTATTGTTGCTCAGTCAGGTAAGCTAAGTAAAGTTTGGAGCTGGTGCAGTGAATGGAGTTGTGCAAGGACACTTCTCCACTGCCACCTTGTAATGTAGAGATGGGGTAGAGTCAAGGAACACCCCAGATTGTAAACATACCCTGTCAAAGGGCGTGCAACCCACTGTAAAATTGGTCGAATTGAAACTGTTGGACTTGACTTTTTACTGACTAGCAGTACTTCTGTCTTTCAGAATTTTAGTTTTAGGTTTTTAGTATTTAGGGACCCTGACTGCTCCACTGATGTCAGGTGGCAAGAAGTATTAGAGCAGGGTGCTATTAGTATTAAATGATACAATGGTATCAAAGACATGTGGTTTTTAATGCTGTCCTTGCATATTATGTCCAATGCATACTTTCTCTCCCTCCCCCCTTGTTTCCTCTTTCTCAGGTACATTTTTGTGTCTGGAACTGCAGTGAAATAAGTCCTCAGTTCTCTAAAACAGAGTCAGCAGAGCATGTATAGTAAAAAGAAATGTCCAGAGTAATTGTCCCCAGCCTTTAGTACTCCTCAAAGGGTGCCCCCCATTTCATGGCAACCCTGCTGGTTGTAACCTGATGTTTCTGATGACAGTAGTTCTTTTTATATAATCTTTATACAGTTTAATAGGCAAAATTTTCAGAAGTTATTAAAATTAGTTCTGCACATTGTTGCTGGAATAAATAGTTTAGGATCCAACTACCTAAAGATATGTTTCTTTCTCTGTAACTCAGCGTGTCTGCTCCAGTCAGTAACAGATTTTTGTATTATTGCACCAACATCGAAGTTGGTTGGAATGTGCAAAGCAGTTGCTTTCTCTTTATTTCAGACTGCTGGAAGACAGCCATCACTCACAATGTATAGACCAAAAGTGAGCCTGAAAGACAGGCAACAACTTTACAAGCTGATCATTAGTCAGTTACTATATGATGGATATATCAACATTGCTAATGGTCTGATCAATGAAGTAAAGCCACAGTCTGTATGTGCACCCTCTGAACAGCTGTTGCATCTTATTAAACTGGGTAAGTTGTGATGTCCAAAAGCAAAACAGATTTGAGATGTCATGTTTAAGCATATATTTGTAAGCTGAGTTCTGTATTGTTTACCTTGTTTCCTGACAGTAAAAACTAGCTGGCAGTGAAATATCTTGAAAGGCTGTATATGTTCCATTTCGGAGATGTTAAACATAGGTTTGGTGGCTATCCAGCAGGAATACTTTAGCTTTGGATTTTTTTGCTTTGACAGGGAATTGGAGTCTAAGAGTTCTTGGGTCTAGCTGTACTATTCTTTGATTTTGTGATCATGCTTTTAATTATCAGAAGTCTGTCTTTGAAGAAGCAGTCTGGGCTGTTGACCTAATTCTGATTCTTCCCTGTTAATCAAACTTAAAAGCATAATACAGTACTGAAGTGAGATTTGAGGTGTTACTTGATAAATAACATAGATGATGGCATATTGAAGATGCTCATTTCCCTCAAAAATCCAAACCAGGCTTGAGACTTACTGGTGTTTTGCCTATTTAAAGTTTGGGAGAAAATATCTGTACAGTATTCTTTTTTCCCCCCACAGGAATGGAAAATGATGATAGTGCAGTTCAGTATGCAATTGGGCGATCTGATACAGTGGCTCCTGGCACAGGGATTGACTTAGAGTTTGATGCAGATGTACAAACTATGTCTCCAGAAGCTTCTGAATATGAAACATGTTATGTCACATCTCACAAAGGACCATGTCGTGTTGCTACATACAGCAGAGATGGACAGTTAATAGCTACAGGATCGGCTGATGCTTCAATAAAAATACTTGATACAGAAAGAATGCTGGCAAAGAGTGCAATGCCTATTGAGGTAAATACCCAAACAGTAATGGACCTTTAAAATATCATGTTAAATGTGTCTTTCTAGTTACAGTGGAAAATTCTCTGTTCTCAAGGATCACAAAAACTAAGCAAAACATTGATTTAGTTGTAGTTCCAAATACACAGACACAAATATACAAACATGGAGGGACAACATTTCAGTTAAATGAAATTTTATATATCATACTTAAATTACCATGCAGACATTCCATTTAACTACAGGAGCACTCATTGTGAAGCAAAAAAAGACAAGTAAAATGTCTGTTTTTTCTTGTTTGTGTTTTTTTTACTAACAAGGAGAACAGTCAAAATGCAGCTATGAGTTGGAATTGTTGCTCACCATATTTATTAGTGACTAGATCTGTTTAACAAAGTACTGGTAAATTTTTTAACTTGATGTTCCATTTTTGCTTGTTTTAAATGTTTTATGTATGACTAGTACAAGAAGTTTATTTTCTCTGATCTTTGTTTTACTTCTAGCTAAAGTAAAACTCTCTGCCGATCTCCTTTGTGTTTGTTTTTCCTTATCACATATTAAACTGTTGTTCTAAAGCACATGTTCAACTTTTAGAATTTGAAAGAATAATGTTATACACACGAGATTGTTATGCCATATCAGTTCAGTTTTGGTTATTAACAACTGTCACATATGCCTCATTGAGGTTATTGAGATTTACTGTCTGCCAAGGGTTTATAGGGTTGCATTCTAAATATAATTAATATACATACTAAACTGGATCTTACTTGTTGTAAAGGCAGAGTGGAAAATATTAGAAGTATTTTCTGGATTTATTTTTTGATTTAAAATATTATATAAAACCCACATCACTGTTTACACTGAAGCAGAGTTTTAAAGTAAAGGTTTTTAAAGTTATACCTTTTTTTTTTGCTCTGCTTAAATAAAACAAGAAAAAGAGAAAGTGTACAAGTGGAGAAAAGAAAATGCCCCTAAACTACAAGTCCATTATCTAGTTTAAAAAGCAAGCAGGGGAGGTTTGGTGGTCTTATATACGCCTTCCAACTCCATTATTCTATTTAAAAAAACTGGCACTTAGTTTTGGGGTGATGTTTCTGATTATGTGAAATTGCTGTTTTATATTATTGAATATATGACCCCCATTTTTATGTCAATCAATAGTGTTAGTTCTCTTACTGAATCAGAGCCAGAGATTTAGAAGGTCCTGGTTTTTCAGCATCATTTTTCATTTCTAAGACAGTCATTTTAAGAGAGTTGAATTGTGTATGAGAAATGGTTACATTAAAAGTGCTGTATGAAGAGATGTGGAAGGATGCTAGTTCATCTTCTTGTGTGAAGTTAAGTCCATTCTTGTATCCCTTTGGGTCTTCAATCATATATTAAAATTATGTTTATAGTGTTACCTTTCCTGATTGTTTTCTTTAGGTTATGATGAATGAAACAGCTCAACAAAATATGGAAAACCACCCAGTTATTAGGACTCTTTATGATCATGTGGATGAGGTGACATGTTTAGCTTTTCATCCAACAGAACAAATACTTGCCTCAGGTTCAAGAGATTACACACTTAAATTATTCGACTATTCAAAACCGTCTGCTAAAAGAGCCTTCAAATACATACAGGTTAGATATTTTAATTATACCTGTAAAAAGAATATGAAATATAACTGATTATGATTCCCAGAATTTGACATGCAGATATTGTTGGTATCACTGAATTGTGTTCATGAATGTTCGCAGAACTAAAACTGTTGTGGGATTGAAAAACTGAGTTTGTAATGTCAGCTGCATGGACATAAATGATACTTGTGGCTGTAACTCCCAACTGCTACGAAAGGATAATGCCCAGTATCCATATTAGGTGTTTGTTTCTATCTTTTCCAGTAACTCTTCTTTGTTAAACTGAAAAGAGGTATCAGATGTTGAAGTATTTCAGATATGAGCTAGCTTTACAAAATTGTTCACATTATGAATGTATGCCCTGTATTTAACACTATGCAATATACAAAGTGGAGGACATAGTTGTGCAGAAGCCAAACTTTTTGTTTTTTATTATGATGTTGTTTCGCATGCAGTATCCTATCTGACTTGTTTGTATAGCAATTATCTTCTTTGGGAATGAATTCATTATTATAAAGCAGTTGGTGCAACTCTGGTTTTTAGTTACGTTTGTAGTGGATTCTTTTTAGTGTTATTTACATATTTTCCAACTACACAGGAAGCAGAAATGCTGCGCTCAATCTCCTTTCATCCTTCTGGTGACTTCATACTTGTTGGCACCCAGCATCCTACTCTGCGGCTGTATGATGTCAATACGTTCCAGTGCTTTGTTTCCTGCAATCCTCGAGACCAGCATACTGATGCCATATGCTCAGTTAATTATAATGCAAGTGCTAACATGTATGTAACAGGCAGCAAAGATGGATGCATCAAACTGTGGGATGGTGTTTCAAATCGTTGTATCACTACCTTCGAGAAAGCGCATGATGGAGCTGAAGTCTGTTCTGCCATTTTCTCTAAGAATTCCAAGTATATTCTGTCAAGTGGAAAGGACTCTGTAGCCAAACTCTGGGAAATATCTACAGGGAGAACACTGGTCAAATATACAGGTGGGTAAAAGAAACAAACATTATATTATTCCATTTGCATAATCCTAACAAAAAGCATGTTGGCCACTCAATCTGGTAAAATGCACTTAAATACTTTATTTTGATGCTAGTATGACTTTCAGACACCTCTTGAGTTGGTCATAATGTTTACACCTTGGTTGCCAAACAAGACATTAGAAGGCTGCTTTGTGAATCTCTTTGTATGCATCTCAGTTTAATTAGTACAGAATTTAACCTATGAATAAGACATTTGGATTAAAAAAAGTGAGAACCACAACAGTTTTGTCTGCTCAGAGGGCAAATGAATCTCACTACCATCACTTAATCAAAACTTATCTGGTGGGACCAAAGGGGTTTGCTTTCAGAGTGATCCTGAGAAAAATTATAAAAAGCTCAGAAGGGTTGTATAAAATCTTTAAATAGTCTAGGGGTTTCTGCAAATAATTTTCTTTGGTGTATAAGTATATAACCTCATGAACATTAAAAAAAGGACATTCATACTTTTATTGATCATATATTTATATGTATTTAGTATAATGATTACTTGTTTGCCTTTCTTCCCAAAAATCTTCCAGATTTTGTAGAAATTGTGGGTACCATCTGCAGTCTTGTCCCACAGGATACGCTTGTGTTAAAGGATAACTGATCTGTTTAATCAGAAGTGTCTCCCTAGAGCAATTTCTGTCAGTTCATGGATCAGTTAACTTTCTCCCAATAATACCTAGTTTAGAAATTGTGTGTTTCCTTCCCCCCCAAGCACCGTTGACATAGTTTCTTCCTTTCATCTCTAATGTGAGATCCTAATGAAGTAACAACAATTCCTATAAAAGTCAAGAAATAAATTGGTTGAACTGATTTCTGTGTAATAACTCATACTGTAGAGATGAATAGTTTGTCATACTAAAGGTTTCAGTTTAAGCCAGCAGGGTGCAGCCTTAGCATACTGAAACATCTTTGATTTTTCATTCCAGGTAGTGGAGGAACAGAGAGCAGTGCAGTTGTTCTGTAGCCTGCCTACTTTAGGGAGAACATAGGATTCTGTAGAGGAATTATATTAGTTTTTATTAAATAAGCATTTGCTCAATTGTTAAGTCATTTTATGATTTTATTTTGATTTTGGAAAAGGTTGCTTGTCAGTGTTGGGGAGTTGGTAAAGGGTAGATATAATTCAGGATTAACTCTATGTTCCTTAAATACATATTTCATTCTTTAAAAAGTTTTTGAAAGTATATGTGTTGTTGCACTTGCAGGAGCTGGACTGAGTGGACGCCAAGTCCACAGGACACAGGCTGTCTTCAATCACACAGAAGACTATGTGCTGCTTCCAGATGAAAGAACCATCAGCCTCTGCTGCTGGGACTCACGAACTGCTGAACGAAGGAACCTTCTTTCCTTGGGGCATAACAGCATAGTTCGCTGTATTGTCCATTCTCCCACCAATCCAGGCTTCATGACTTGCAGTGATGATTACAGAGCTCGATTTTGGTATAGAAGGTCAACCACTGACTAATGCTGAAGCTGTGGCTGTTTTATTTTATAAACAAGTCTGTTTTTACCATGATGTGTTTAAGTAGTTAGTTTAAAAATAAATACTATCCCTGCTGAAAGGATAGTTTTAAAGTTATGTCCATATATTGAAAAGACGAAGGACAGCTTGAATTTTTTTTCATCCAACAGAACTGCCCACTTTCAGTAGTCCAGTTTGGTATCTGGATTTTTAAAACCTCTTTATTTTTGTTGTATCTCATCTGATATATTAATTTGGTTCTTGATC
Source organism: Pogona vitticeps (assembly GCF_051106095.1). NCBI lineage: Eukaryota > Metazoa > Chordata > Lepidosauria > Squamata > Agamidae > Pogona > Pogona vitticeps. The sequence goes on along the minus strand of NC_135786.1, from coordinate 17,085,433 downwards.
CATACTTTTATGCTTTTTAATTATTGTTTAGTTGTTGTAAATCAATTAAACTAAAGTTATTTTTAAAAAATGCATTCTTACATTGGTGTGACTTGATTTTATTATGATTAGCTTGTAAGAAATAGATTGTGATATTTCCAGTGAGAAGTGACTGGATCAGGATGAAGATTGGAAATCCTTGATCCTCTAAAATCTTGTGTTAACCAGGTATCTTATTTTCTCTTGGCAATGTGAAAAATTACTGGCTAGGAAAAAAAAACAACTGCACAGGAGAAAAATGCTCAGGGACCTACAGAACATAATTGGCTTCAAGTCTCCCCTCAGTAGACCACTCCTTATAGCTTAGTTCTCTTCAACTGGCACTTAGTGTCTCAAAAACTCATTCAGAGATAGTGGTAAGAAAAAAAAATAAAAAGTCCATTTACTTACAGTTCTATAACAGATCAAAAACAAACAGCATTATTGTAGAAAAATAATGACTGATCAGATGAACCGAGCTTAACTGAATAACTAACTTTGTACAGACTCACTGCATGGCTAATAGAACTCTGACTACATACTGATTCTAAATCAGTATCTGACTTTAAAAGAGCAGGAAAAAGAACTTATTCATAGAGAAATGTGGCTGTCTTCAAAATCTGAGGCAGAGAAAGAACAGTTAATTTTTGCTGGATTGTTGCTCCTTCATTAATTTCTGCACCTTTTCAGTGTACAAAGCCTGCCGTCTACACTATTACAGCTATCCTTGTGACCATTCTGGAAAATCTAACTGTGTTGTCCCACTGAGAGATTAATACATTATTCTTTCAGGTGCCATAAGACTTCAAGTTGTTCTGGAAAGCATAGAGATGTGCCTAATTATGTGCACCACAGTGCCATGAGTACATATTCAGATCTATAGAGCTTGAAAATACCACTTTTTCTGTATAAACTCTCAGAATGCCACAGCTGTAATTAAAAATAAATAAATAAAAGTCGAGCCCCAAGTCGGACTGTACTCAAGACAGCATACTTAGTTCAGACAAGAGCACACAGTGGGGAAATTTCTGGCTAAGGTTGCACTTGAAACAATCATCTCATGTTATAGCAGACACCCCTATCAGTATGTCAGGAAATGAGCTGTAGGTTGGGACACAATAGCACATAGGTGGAGCTGAGAAGTTTGCCTTAAAAAATAAAATACATCTTGGTTGTCTCCATCACTCTATGGCCATTAGATTGGGAAAGCCTGTGGAGCATTTATTCCTTGCCTCTTATTTCTGTGAGATGGTAACATAATCCTGAAAGATGGAAGACTTGAGATTTCCTTATGTTGTCCAGGTGGCAGCTGACAAATTTAGCAGATCTCAGCAGCACCAGGAAGTCTGACATCAAGGAGTGTCACTGTTGTGCACCTGCTGGGAACCATGATGAGTATGTGGCCTAGATACAAACTTGGTAGTCTCCACATCCTGATAATTGCCTATTCAGCTGCCCTTTCTGAGTTAGCCATGGGAGGGACAAGGAGGAAGAGCATTGGGATCAACCTGCCTTCCCTGCTTGGGAAATCATGTAGATATATTCCTGCGGAAGAGGCTAATGAATGTGGGGTGGTAGCAGTTTTGCGGGACCGCTGTGAAGACCTTATCCAAGTGTACCCCAAAGCATGGAATTGGTACCTCCCCCAACTGAGAAAAAGGAAGCCTTGAACAGCAGGAAGCAATACTGACCAGGACTACTGTATTCCAGGGCTCAATTAGATTACTCTTTGTGATTCGGCAATTGAAAAGAGTGACCTGCTCACTATTCTTATTGTGAAAATTCATGTATATAACTTTTTGAGCACAAAAAAAGAAAATCCCGTTCTTGAACCCGTGCATCAAAGGTTTGGGAGACAATCACATAGTCCATAATGCACAATCTTTTCTAAGGAATGATGTGAAGCAGAGGGAGCTAAATCAGAAGTTCAGAGCATTTGCTAAGCTGTCATTCTCAGCTCTAGAAGATATCCTGGATAATACTATATCTCAAAGTGCTGTCCTTGCTACGTCTCCTGCATATAAATTAGGGTTTGGTGGGGAGAACAGCTGTTCCCCTGCTTTCTCCTGCTGCTTGGCCTGCTATTGTCTGGCTTAAGCAGCTGTGCCCAACAGCAGAGGGACAGGGTGAGAAGACTGGGGGCGATAAAGACAGAAGAGTAAACCCTAGAATAAGATAAAGGGGAGGTGGAGGCTTTTAAAAAGAAGGAAAAGAGCAAGTGTAATTTATTACGTTACAATCCCCTTCCTTCTGATGCGCAAAATAGCACAACTCAGACTGAAGAGCTGGTTTACAAAATTGCCCCCCCCCCATACACACATAAATTTAAGTGAGGGTCCCCAAAAAGATCTCAAGAAAGTCTAGGTATGCTCTGTGGCCATGGAAGGCTTATCAGCTGCTTGACAGAGGATGTGGAAACGGGTGTCCTGTAGAATTGTACTTCTGACTGGAACAATGAACAGGAACAGCCCTGACTACAGCATTCTGTTGTAGGTTCCACTTTTTAAAGCTGAATGGATACTAGAGAATAAGTTACTCTGGGGTCCTCATATATCTCCAAATATTTGGAAAGAAAACTTTTACTCCTGGGATTCAGATTTGGGGATATCAGCTGTTAGAGGAGAATGGGCCAGAAGGGGAGAAGAATTTTATGGAGCTTTTGGGAATTGTCCTCTTCTTGATTGATCAGCTGTCAGTTGTCTGCATATGAATTTATCTTGCCCAGGAGACTTCTTTGCAGTCATCTGATATGGTAAAATAAATAAATAAAAACCAGTTACATTGATGTTGCAGTTCTTTATAAACGTGCTTAGGAGAGTAAATCCCATTGAAGTATTTTGGACAGAACTAACTTTAGATTTGAAAAATAAAAATGAATGTGGGAGAAGCTTAAATAAGATCCATCCATCTAGGCCCAGAGATCTGGGTACTTAACCCATTAAGTCTGGATTTGAATTCTTATGTCCTCAGTCATCTTCGTGCTGAATCAGGGTTGCCATCTCTCTTTTTCTGCCAGGCTCCACATTTTTTACATCTGTGTGGTAAGCAAATACAACATGATTCATTCACTCCTGGAAACAGCTGCATCCAGATGGGTTGACTCAGTAAAGGAAGGTACAGCCTTGAGCTTGCAAGACATGAGCAGGGCTGTTGATGAAAGCACATTTTGAGGGTCATTCATGGAGTTGCCATAATTCAGAGGTGAGTTGATGCTAGATAAAAATGAATTCAACCAATGTACACATTTTCATTCTGGCTGGCTTTTGGAGAGTTTGGGAAAACCTTCATTATTTTTTTCCTGTTCGTGACTGCAAGAACTTGAGGGTTAAACCATTTCAGTGTGAGAAAAATTGACACAAGTTTTTTTTTCTGATACAGACTTCTGAGAGGGACATTCCATTTGTCCTCACTGGGCCATCAGCCTTGGCTCCAAGTCCCCACTGGACTATCGAGATCCTGATGTCAGGGTGCAGACGGGAAGAAAGGGGTCCTGGTGGGAAGTCTAAAGATGGATGAGCTACATCTGGAGGATGGATTCTGAGCCAAGGCAGGATGGCAAGAGCCAGGTTTAAAGGGGGAGGATGAGGATGAGGTTCATTGCCCTCCTTGGACACGGAATCCTGCTTTGGCTAAGGCTTCACCCTCCAGGTTTAGCTCATCCTCTCCTATCTTCTGTGCCCTTGATGAAAATCAGCTGCTCCTGCTCCAAGACTTGTGGATGGGGAACAATTTCAGTTGTTGTACTGCCCATCCATGATGATGGTACAGATGCCTGGCCACCCTCTAACTCAGCAGATCCACCCAGAAGAGTGCTGGTAGAGGAAGAGGTACAAACAGGGGTTGCAGCAGTTAACCTAGGAGCAGGACAAGCTGCTGGGACTTCAGGACCTCCACTGGCCCAGCAATACCGGCTGTCCCTGAAGGGCGTTGGCTAATGCAGGTCAGTGCTGCAAACTGGACCCCAGCCTTGGGAAGGGAACCAGGGCTCAGTTAAGGACATTGGGCAATGGTGCTAGTAAAGGAAACTATTACCTCCTGTGGACTATTAGGAGAGGGGTTCACAGTCCCTAACTTAAAGGTCTTAAACCCGGTTTCCGAATTCAAATAAAGACAAGTTCCAGCAATATCTAGAGCTTGAAACCCTCCTGGCTACTTTGAGTCGGACCTGCCTGGCATGGGGTTATTAGTATATACAGTGTTTTCAAGCACAAAATCTCTTTATGTCAATAATTTCTGCAAAAATCTTGTAAGGCAGGTCAGCATTATTCTACTCCATTCTGTTCAGACAGGGAGCAAAGATAAGGTTACTTAACACCAAATCCATGCTTTAAGTTGTGGATTTCCAGTTTACAGGTCAGGTATCTAATGAATAAATCTTGTTCATTTCTAAGTGTGGAAATGTTATCCTTTTCATAAAATGATGTCTTATGTGCTGTCAAATTGGAATCAATTTATAGCAACCTTAATCGGGCTTAAGGATCATTCACAATATTGTTTTTTCAATCACCATATATGGGTGTGAAAGCTGGACAGTTAAGAAAGCTGACGAGGGTAATGGTGCATTTGAAATGCAGTGATGGAGGAGAGCTTTGTGGATTCCTTGGACTGACAAGCAAATGGTGCTAGATCAAATCAAGCCTGAACTATCTATCTATGTCTGGAGGCTAAAATTATGAAATGGAGGCTGTTCTACTTTGCACACAGCCTGAGAAGACGGGATTCTCTGGAAAATACAATAATATTGGGAAAGTTAGAAGGTAGCAGGAAAAGAGGAGAACTAAATATGAGATGGACTGACTCCCTAAAGGAAGCCACGGGCTTGAATTTGCAAGAGCTGAGCATGGCTGTTGAAGACAAGACATTCTGGAGAGTACTCATTTATGGGATTGTCATAAGTCATGGGCAACTTGACGGCATGTAACAGCAACTATTTTCGCTGTCAAAGTAAGTGAGAATTTCCATGGCCAAACAGGGATACAAACCCAGGTCCACTACAGTACACTTTAATATAAACCACACCTTTAATATAATTTTACCCTCAATTCTGATTTGGGGGTACAGAGGGAATTGATTAGCCACTACATGCTTCAGCACCTTGACTACTATACTGTACTGTGTTATGAAACACAAGTTCGTACCATCATCTGCCTTAGGCCAATGAAACAAAAATATTGTCTGAAATCCTGTAAACTCACGCTAGTGTAGACCCCCTGAATAGTTGGTGACCCAAATCCATAAGTTCCATTTATTCAAATGAGGCTACTGTAGTTGCAACTTCTTATTCTAAAGTTGCAACTAATCTCAGCAAAGGAGCTGGGTCAGAGGATTTGACTCACCAAATTCCCACTGATTCAATGGACCTACTCTAGTTGTGACCACTGGATTTCAGCTATTGATCACTCTCCTAGCTGACTCAACCAGTCTTCCTATGCCCTTAGAAGAAAATCCCATTTAACTAACTGGGACTTCCTTCTGAGTGTTTACATATTCAAGATAGCCCATGAGGGCAAAGGAAGAGTTGCACTGCATCTGACTCCCACTGTCTCAGGCCTGCCTACCAGTGGCAGACGGTCAAGATTTTGCAAGTATACGCCTCCAGCTGAACTCCCATAGATACTCTCTGCGTAGTTGTGTGGGAAAGCAAACAAGATAACCAGAGGGAAGTTGCAACAGGCAAGAACATTTGTAGTGTGGGGTAATGCACATTTTTCTGTTCCTCACCTGAGCTGAGGAGTGAATGAATGGGCTGAGGGTGAGAGACCATAAGAATGAATATCTGCATACTTTATCTGTGTGAATCCTTGTTGGTCATGAAACGTATGTCTGAATTTTCACTTTTTTATGGCCACTCTGTTATTCCTGGCTCTATATACCACTGATTGCAATGGGCATCGGCGGCTCTGGCTCTAGCGCACGCTGTCAGTGCTTTATACACTTCCTGCTCTCCCCCACCTTCATGAACAGCCTTAGCTCACACTTGTAGGCTGTGTGACATTTCAAACGTGTAGCTGTCATGGGAGTTTAAAAGCAAAGCATTCTACAGTATAATAAAGCATTGCCTTCTTTTGAAATGCAAGTACCCTGCTAAGTTATTAGAAAATACTTGCAGACAATAAGTCATCCTGTTCCTCCTATAAGGAAGATGAAGCAAAGCAAAAAGAGGGGTGTGTGTTTTTCCTGTGTGCAGTTATTTGCAGAAAAGCTGTGGCCAATCATGAGAATTCAGCTCATTTTAAAGCCAGGATCCTTCCTCTGCATTGTTTCCTTTGTCTTGACAGTCATGTTTGCTTCAACACGGCTTGGAATTCCCTTTTGCCCCCAGATGCTTTTTAGAAGGATCCATATTCTTGGGGGGGAAACAGTTTGCTATACAGACTGACTTTGCCAACCTGGGATTTGCCACTCAGAGGGCTGGTGATGACACATGAAGCAGTGGCAAGTATGGGAACCAGCATCCTTGGGAAGGTAGGTCACCCATTGTCTGAATGTGCAATTCTGGGGTGAGGTATAAGAGATCCTAAACATATTTGCACAAGATGTAATCTCCATTGAATTTAATGGGGCTTATGCCCAGGGATGCATTATATACAATGGGAATATCTACACTACAGAGTTTAACTGTCAGGGCTTTGTCATATGCAATCCTGGGAACTGTTATTTGATGAGATGCTTAGAAGACTCTTGTAGCACAGGGGAGCGGCAGACATGAGAGCTCTCTAGGAGATCATTCTCAGTGGTTTTCAACCTTGAGCTTCCAGATGTTCTTGGACTACAGCCCCCAGAAATCTTAGCCAGCACAAATAGTGGTGAAGGCTTCTGGGAGTTTTAGTCCAAGAACATCTGGCGACCCAAGGTTGGGAACGACTGTTCTAACTTACTTCAACAAACTACAACTCCCGGGATTTCTCTGGATAGAGACAGTTAAAGTGGTACCAGACTGCTATAACAGAGTAGTAAAAACAAAACAAAAAAGAAATTACTGAAAACACCCAGTTAAATGTGTAAGGAGAGATGTATCTTAGGATGTGTGTGTGTGTGTGTGTGTGTGTGTGTTGTGGGAAAGAGATTATTCATTAAGACAGCCCAACACATTGTTTTAAAGAAACAAATAGAGTGACAGTCCTCCAGAAAGGGAGATTTTGCTGTGTATCTCCAGGGAATTAGCAGATGACTTTGTAAAGCATATTCAAAGTTCTCCAGCATTAGAAAAGCACAGAGCAATTGTGTTTGACCTAACCCTGAATGGCTTCAATAAAGATTTCTGAAACTAGGCTCCTGACACATGTCTTCTTGGCAATCTGAACTTTTGATCCTCTCAGTCCAGACCCAATTGGCTGACTTGCAAGAGGAGAACTGTTTAACTCTTTCCTGGCCAAATAAGCATTACAAAGTGATTCTGTGCCTCGTTGTACAATATTTAAAAATATATTTGAAAAAGAATAGAGAATAAGTTTCAGAAACTCACTCATTTAAGCTGTGAGATTATTGTTACTGTATTTTGATTTGTGGCCAGGGATGGTTTTATTCAATGCTAGGAGAGCTTTGGTGCCGATATCTTGTCATAGTATCAACCATTCCATCCATCTTCTCACTATAAAATTGTTTGGTAATTAAGAAAAAGATGCCAGATATACTATGTGCCATCAAGTCACTTCTGGTGTGTAGTGACCATATAAGTTAATGACTTACAAAATGTCTTATCATCAACTGATTTGCCTTGCAAACCAACAACGTATTAGGTTGTTCCTTCTCCTTATTGTCCCCCCCACCACCGCCTTCCTAGCAGTATTGGCTTTTCCAGTGAGTTTTGCTAAAGTCTTTCAAACTAACAGCTGTGACTTCCTTTATTGAGACAACCTCTCTCATATTAGGTCTTCCTTTCTTCTTACTGCCCTCTCCCACTTTCTCTTGCAATATTGTCTTTTCTGATCAGTTCCATATTCTCATTATATGTGTAAGGTAGAATAACCTCAGTTTACTCATTTTTGTTCTAGTAAGAGTTCAGACTTGACTTGATTGAGCACTTACTTTTCTGCCTTTCTGGCTGACTGTGATATCTGTATGGTTCTCCTCCAACACCACATTTTAAGTTTATTTTTGTCCATTTCTTTCTTCACTGTCTTTTTTTTTCCCACAGAGTATGGATGACTTTGATCTTGCTTCCCAGTGACAATCTTTGGTAATTCCCCTTTTTTTATTATTTCAAAAGGCAAGGGGAAATCTTTTGGAAAGCATGCACAAAACATGTTTGAAAAGATTATAGTCCGATATTACTCTTCTTTCTCAGGTCGCCTAACCCAAAGAAGATTTGGAAACTGGAGATAGACAGAGCAGACACGGCAACATTAGTTTACCTGAGAGAGTGTTTATGCTTCTGCATTGTATGTGTTGTACTCCTTCACACTTTTGCTTCACTACGGTATTTCATTAAATCCAAAAAGAGCCTTTCAAAATATTTTAGCACAGAAGGCACATCTCATCTGTTCTTGCTTCTGTCCTGTCCCAGCAACCATAGTACAGATCATGTGCTCATCTTCTGATGGAGGATCTTCGCTCGACTGTGAGTTTTTAGCCCATTGGAACACATTGAATGGTTTTCAATGCGTTTCAATGGGCTGTTTATTTTTGCTTTACAATGTTTTCGCTTAACAGCGATTTTTCTGGAACGGATTATTGCTGTTAAGCGAGGCACCACTGTAATGCTGAGACCTAATGAAAGGTCAAAGGCAGCAGGAAAAGAGGAAGACTAAATACAAGATGGACTGACTCCCTAAAGGAACTACAGGCTTGAGTTTATAAGAGCTTGCCGGGCAGTGAGGATAGGCTATTTTGGAGATCGCTCATTCATAGGGTCACTATGAAGCGGAGGGCGCTTGAGGGCACATGACAAGAACAACAAGGTATTATGGTTTTAGATCCTGCCCAGAAACAAGAGACGGTAGGCCTCTTGGTGCAAGATACTGGAGAACAACAGCAGGAAGCTGCTCTTTCCTCCAAGCCCCGCTTGTGGGCTTCCTGCTAGGGCATATGGTTAACCACAGCAGGAACAGAATGCTGGCCTAGATAGGTGATTGATCTACTCCACCACAGCACTTCTTAAGCTTTTAGGGCTGTAAGCCTCTACTGAACTGGGGAGTAATACCCACTGAACACAGCAGGACTGTCCTCTGAGCAAACAAGCATTGTACTGCAAAATAAGGCAACTCCTCTTCCAATAAAACAACCCGAGAGACGCAGCATGGAACAACGGGAGGACAGCAGGCAGGGCTAAGGGTGAGCCTTTAAGAAGGCTGCCTCTGCCTGTGCGGTCCTCTTTCCCTGCTTCAGTTTCCTCCCTACCCACCCATGTAGTAAAAATGAGACTAGCTGGTCATTTCGGGGCCAGATGGGAAGTTTTGACCTGCACCTACATTGGCCTTTGGGTGCAGGTTGCCCATTCCATTCTCATGCCGGGTTTTTGGGTCCATTAATAATAGAATGTCACTGTTAAATAGATCCCAATGGGGGGTAGTGCAAAGCAGGATAGTAGCAGGGGATTTACAGGGGATACACCCAGCAAGCGCTAGACACCTCTCCTCTCAGAACTGCAGTAAGAGAGGTTCTGCTGAGGGGAGGGGAAAAACAGGGGACCCCAGGGGACGCGGTTCAATTGGGGTCCCGAGGCTAGGCTTTAGGCCGGCCTCCGGTGCGTATGGCCAAGAGGGTGCTGGACTGGAGAACAGCGCCCCCTTTTGGGCGAAGGATTCTGCTAAGGAAAGATCTGGAGCGGTCAAATAAGATTGACAATGGTCTCAGTCCTGTTTTGCACTACGGCAGGCCCCCTTACAACAGGGGAAATGAAAGTGTTAATAAGTTAATAAAGTTGTGGTCCTAGTTTAACCCACTTTATTGTGCCTCCTCTTGCTATTCCAGGCTGGGTGGGAAAAGCCATCCCGACTGCACTTGCAGTGGTTCAGGGAACTGGTACAATATCACTCAGCCCAGATGTCTTCTGAGCGCCTTTGGGTTAGTGTAGATATTTCTCATTGTACACTACAGGCTTGTTCAAAATAGCAGGACCTGTGGAGGCAGGGTAGGATTCAAGGAGGACTGATGAAGACAATTTGAAACTTAACTAACCTTGTCGTTGTCTAGTCGTTTAGTTGTGCCCGACTCTTTGTGACCCTATGGACCAGAGCACGGCAGGCCCTCCTATCTTCCACTGCCTCCCGGAGTTGTGTCAATTTCATGTTGGTTGCTTCGCAGACACTGTCCATCCATCTCATCCAGCCTTGCTTCCCATTAAACTATACATTTAACTCTTCAAGGAAAAACCATGACATTTGTGGTCAGCAGTTCTCCTCCTCTGAATAAACTAGGAGCGCGGCAATGAAAATACTGCACTGTGCAATTCTGAGTTCTTGTCCAGAGCTCCAGTCCACTCTTTGTCTTTTCTTTAAGGATACTCCATTCTGCTGCTCCTCCTTTGAGTTCATTTTGAAGGGTTTTCTCTAAATAGGTTGTGTACTGGGTAGGTATCTGGCTGCAGAGTCAGGTCGGGAGTTCAGTTCCCCACTGTACCTCTTTGTCAGAGGCTGGGCTCCATGATCCGGTTCTGTGGAAGACCCTATGGATCATGAAATTGTATGTTTGATGATGAAGGTGGTGGTGGTGGTGGTGGAGAGGAACTGCTGGTTCAACAGATTGACACGGTTTGTTTCCCAGCCAAAAGCTGATCTGCAGTTAGGTGCCCTGCCTGTCCCAGTGGGCTCTCACTCAGAGGCAGTGCCCGGAGGAGCTGGAGTGGGTAGCTGCTGCTCAGTGGGCACTCACTGGAAGGGATGGTGCACTGAACCATGGATCACCTGTTTGCCTGGGAAATGAACTGCCAAACAAGCAGTTCATGCCCATCTCTAACGATGATGATTTAAACTGCACATCACATGTTATACTTACATGTAGAACTGCTGGAAAACTCAGTTGATTAGTTTGGAAGTTCGATTCCCCATTGTGCCTCCTTGAGAGCGGCTTGACTCAATGATCCATTTTAGTTCTGCAATTCTAAGATTCATTATTATTGTTCGAAAATACCAGACACAGTCAAATAAAATTATTGAAAAAACATTGACTGATACAAGTTTTAACGAAAAATTATCTGTTAAATATTGGCGCAGTATACAGTGGTGCCTCGCTTAACGGCGATAATCCATTCCAGGAAAATCGTCATTAAGCGAAAACATTGTAAAGCAAAAATAAAAACCTCATTGAAATGCATTGAAAACCTTTCAATGCGTTCCAATGGGCTTAAAACTCACCCTCCCGCGAAGATCCTCCATATGGTGGCCATTTTTGCTGCCTGTATAGCGAGGAATCCGTCCCTAAACACAGCGGGGAGCCATTTTAGTTACCAGGTGGCCATTTTGAAACTGCCGATCAGCTGTTTACAAATCATCATTTTGCGAAGAATCGGTTCCCGAAGCAGGGAACCGATCATCGCAAAGCGAAATTCCCCCATTTAGACCATCGTTTGTGATCGCAAAAAGATTGTCGTAAAGCAGATTTGTTGTAATGCAGGGCAATCGTAAAGCCGGGCACCACTGTATATACTGTTCCTTATATTGCCATTTTTTTGGTAGTCCTGATGATGTTATTTTGGAAATCTGCAACTGTTTATAATACTGTGTGAAATTTCTTGATATTGTTCCCAAAGCCCCAATGACTACGGGGACCACTGAAGTGTGTTTGTTCCAGAGGTGAGATGTTTCAATTGCCAGGTCTCTGTACTTTGTTAGTTTTTCCAATTCTTTATTTTCAACTCTGGCATCCCCTGGAATTGCAATGTCAATTATCCAGACATTTCTTCATTCTATTACTACTGTGTCTGGTGTGCTATGTTCATGGTGAACATAGCATCCCCCTGAAATATTCCTCTTTTGATGTTAACTTCCCCAATTCCTTCACCATGGGTCATTAAGATGGTTTACCATTTTTCCATGTTTTTCTTGAGGAACTTCTAAATGTTTTTACAAATCCCAAATATTTTAGGAAGGTGTTAATCCAACTGTGTGGCAATGAGTCAAATGCCTTTTTATAGTCTATTCAGGTCATGTTAAGGTGTGGGGTTTTTTTTGTCTTTTTTCATTCTTCAGTATCATTTTATCAATAAGTAGCTGATCTTTTCACCTCTTGACTTTTTAAATTTCCTTTTCTGTTCAGTTGGGTATAGGGAGTTTTCAGTTAAGTATTCATGTATTGATCTTGCAAGTACTTCTGTGAGGAGCTTGAACATGGCATGTAATTGATCTATAATTACTGGATTCATTGCCCTTTTGATGATCTTTTATTACAGTGGACCCTCTGCTTACGGAATTAATCCGTATTGGAATGGTGGCTGCAGGTCGAAAAGTCTGTAGGTCGAGTCTCCATTGACCTACAATGCATTGAAAACCGGCCATTTTTGTTCTGGTTTTGTTCCATTTTGGTTTTTTTCTGGTCTGTAGGTCGATTCTCCAGCTGCAAGTTGAACCTAAATTTTGCGGCCAGAGAAGTCTGTAACTCGAAAAGTCTGTAAGTCGAGGGTCCACTCAATCAGAAAGTACAGCCTGTTGTCATCTAGTCTTCACTTGTAGTATTTTGAAGTAAGTGATTAAGTTTCGCTGCTATGTGTTGATGGACTTGTTAGATGCTTTAACCAAAATCCATGCAGCTCATCTGGACCAGGTGCACTCCAATTTTTTACAGCCTTTACTTGCCTCTTAATCATTTCAGTTGCTATTACAATATCATCCATTTGTTTTCCTTGAGTCTCTTTACAAATGCCTTTAATCCATGAGGCGTTCTTGTTATTTTCAATTGGGCTTTCCCTCAGTTCTTTCCAAAATTTTAGAGCATCATTTTTACATGGGCCTAATTTCTTTTGCTTTGCATCTTCTCCTAGTGATGTATACAATTTTTTAAATTTTTAGTCGTTTAGTCGTGTCCGACTCTTCGTGACCCCATGGACCAGAGCACGCCAGGTCCTCCTATTTTCCACTGCCTCCCGGAGTTGTGTCAAATTCATGTTGATTGCTTCGATGACACTGTCCAACCAATGTAGTTGGTTATTTTGAAATGGCATGTTTTCTCTATATTGTTTCATGTGCCTATCATATCTACTGTATCTATTTTGTTTGCTGTAGCTGTTACCCGCTGTTTTGATTCTTCCACAGTTTCAACAATCATTATTCTTTCTAAGTCATACATTTTGCATAGTGTGGCTTTTACTTTTTACTTTTTAAGTTTTGAATCTTTCAAGTGTTTTAAGTTGCTAATGTCTGCACGTAATTTGGTTATTTTTCTTTCCAGACAAATCTTCCATTTTGGGGTGCCATGAGTTTTCTGGCGTTTTTGCAGCTTGCAACCAAGTTCCATGGTTACTATAGTCGCTATGCTATACGTGAGCTGGTTTGTTTCCTTTAGCGTGTTGGTCAGAATTGTTCTGATGACAACATTTGCATCATTCAGTACTGTAGATCTTTTACCGGTTTCTCTTTGTAATTGGTGCAAATTGAGGATCCTTTGTCTTTCTGTGTTCTGGCTAATATGGGTTACTATTTTTTACCTCAGTGATGTTTGCTCATAATTTTTGGGATGTTCCATAAGTTCTCCCTCTATATTGATATGTTTTCTTCCACTACTGTGTCTACCTCTAGCCTCCATTTGTCTTCCATATTATGGTCATTATTCTATGTTGATTTTGCCACCTTTTCTAGTTCTTGCACTTCCAGTTCTGAAAGCACTCTACTCCAGATTATGAACCTTCTCTGGTAAACATTATTATTATTATTATTATTATTATTATTATTATTATTATTATTATTATTATTATTATTATTATTATTATTATTATTATTATTATTATTATTATTATTATTATTATTATCATCATCATCATCATCATCATCATCATCATCATCATCATCATCATCCTGCACACAAAAGTTAAAGAACTGATGGAAAGGGTTGTTGCTGTTGTTATATCATTCTTTTAAGCCTTGGGATTCCGCAGCCTGCCGACGGCTCCATCTGTATATGGATACAGCTGTTTTTGCGAAAATAAGAACTGGCAAGCAAGCTGGAAATGTTATACATAAATTCTTAGGGGGAAAAAATCTTTTAAAAAGAGGAAGGTCTTATACACGCAAGAGGAAATGGGGGGGGGGAAGAGAGAGAAAGGACAAGGGCGATGAGTAAAGGAACCTGGAAGAATTGCACAAAACCAGAAGAGGTTAAAAAGTGATTAAGCAGCCAGCCAGCCAGGACCAGATGGTCAATTTAAATAGCCATGCCCCAGTGGAAAGTATTTCATTTTCATGGGTCTGGTGTGCTTTGTTCTTTCTAATTCATTCTCTCTTTGCTTCTCTCGCCCCGCCCCATCCTCCTTTTCCCAAAAGATGTCCTTGCTAAGGTTTTCTTGTGGCAGCTTGAAAATGAAGGCACTGAAGCAGGACAGGCAAAATGAAGTGAGCACTGGAAAATTTAGAACACTGAGACTGAAAACTTATCTCTCTCTCTCTCTTTTAAAGAGGACAGAATACAGCCGTGCAACAGAGCTTTTTTGTATTGCCTCTGCTCGTGGTGGGAAGCTGGCTTTGAACAACTTCCCCTCCCATTTCTCCCTTGACACCAGATACATTGAACATCCCCACATCGTATCCTCATTTGCATGGAGAGAACTGCGGGACAGTTGTGAGGCTGGAGACAAATGTCCTCTGTCATTAGGTGCCTTCATCCCAAAGGACTGCTGTTGACTTCACTCAAAGAAAAAAGGTCACACGAGCCAGCGCTGGGAGTTAGATTTGCCACGTTTGTAACAAAACACGGCAACACGACTGGAACCCAACTTAGTCCTTCTTCAGTGTGCTCTGATAAACATGAAAAGAAGGGTAAATTCTGAAGTGTGCGTTTAGGTGGCGGACCAGGGAAGGTTTTAGGAGAAACCAGCAAGATGAAAGTCAATGTGAGTATCGGAGCATTTCTTTCCACTCTTTTACATCTAAGAGTTGTTTATTTGATAAAAAATATAAAAAAAAATTTGAGGAAGGGAGAAAATGATGTACAGTATTTATATAGAAGGAAGATTTTCCCCATCTGCAGTGCCTTTGCTGCTTTTTTTAAAAATTATTATTACAGAATTGTCTAACATTTTATTTTGCTTGTCTTGATGGGTCAGCCATGCAGAAAATGTTTGTTGAGGCGTTCCTCCATAGATTACAAAGTGTAGATATCCATTTTGTAAGAATCCTGAGAAGTCAATCTCATTGAACTCAATGGTCTTAATTTTGAACAGATATGTGCAAAATTACACTGTTTTCGACCCTCAAACTCCCTCTTTTTATAGGTGCTTGCAGTTGTGTTTGAAGTACCTGGTCTCATTCATGAATGACTGAAACTTGATAATCCTGAATGTCTTCTACCATCCCATACTCTTGAATTAAAAATCATACATTCTGAAATGACAGCTCATTTATATTTAAATGAAAGTGTTTTTGTTTTGTTTTTAAATTGTTTTTAGGAAGGAAGGGAGAAGCATTCTAGCATCTGGATTTCTTTGCCATCTTTTAGAAATAAGATGTATTCCAGGTGTTTTGTGCCCAGTTTTTATCCGGGAATTCCTCGTGCATGTAGATAAAGTACTTCTGCATAACGGGCTGAGGATTCGTGGCAATCACAATTAAAAAAAAACTTTAGGGGATAAATGAATTGATAATATAATATATATATATATATAATACAATAATAATCAAATAATGCAGAGCTGGAAAGGGATCCATGGATTATTGAGTCCAGTCCCTCTCAAAGAGGCACAGTGGGGAACTGAACTCCCAACCGCTGGCTTTGCAGCCAGAGACCTAAACCACTGAGATTGGTTTCTGAGTAGAGTTGTAAACGCAATAAACTAGGAAGTTCTCTAGATTGTGAAAAACACATATAGTAAATACAACTGCTCCCAGAAAATCCTGCTCTTTGTTGTTACTGCCAGTATCTGTCTCCCCATTTTCTGTCATTCAACTAATATTGTGTGGTATCTACCTCAAAGGCATGATGTCTGCATTTGCAAAATTGGCAAATGAGGAAATACGCGTTTTCCTTGACATGCTATTTTCTAGAAACTGATTTTTTTGTTCTGTTTTCTGGGTTTTATTTTGTTTTTTTGCATGAAGGAACATAGAAATGTAATCTCAAGTGCTATAGCACGGCTACATCTACAGGCTGGGTTTTCCCCAATTTGTTGTAGCTTGGCCCAATACGACTACATTGGTAGCCTCCACCATATCCTGTGCCAGTGAATTCCCACTTCTACTGTAGTGGCTTGTCCTAAAGAAACCTGTTCTTTTGAGGTAAACCTGAGAAAAGAATATTTATTCAATTCAGTTAACGGCACTGTGAGAGGAATTTGCCTCACTCAGATTTTGTCTTACTCATGCTAAACCCCTGGCTGTTAATGCCACATGAACCTGGGTTGTCCAGTTAAAACCAGTCCTTAAATGCCTCACTTGCCTTAAAAGCACTTATAGAATCACTTTAAGTTGTTTTTTACTTGACAGCCTATAACAAGATGCTATTGCATTTTTAAAAATCTAAAATATTTAAATGACCTTTTTAGTCACATCGCAGCACTTTAGCCCTTTATTCCTTGAAAGTGTAACCCTTTCACTGCTGGCAAACCTGGAAAACGGACCTTGGCCTCACTGAGATTATACACTCCTTTTACAGTTTTTAGCTAGGAAGAGAAAGTTTGTGTAGCAGATAAAACAATGATTTCTACTTACTTACCACAGAGTGTCTGTTTTAGCTAATGGTAGTTGTTTAGTCGTTAAGTCGTGTCAGACTCTTTGTGACCCCATGAACCAAAGCATGCCAGGCTCTCCTGTCTTCCACTGCCTCCTGGAATTTGGTCAAATTCATGTTGGCAGCTTCAGTGAAACTGTCCAACCATCTCATCCTCGGTCGTCCCCTTCTCCTCTTGCCTTCACACTTTCCCAACATCAGAGTCTTTCCCAGGGAGTCTTCTCTTCTCATGAGATGGCCAAAGTATTGGAGCCTCAGCTTCAGGATCTGTCCTTCCAGTGAGCACTCAGGGTTGATTTCCTTCAGAATGGATAGGTTTGTGTTCTCCTTCCAGTCCAAGAGACTCTCAAGAGTCTCCTCCAGCATCACAATTCAAAGGCATCAATTCTTCAGTGGTCAGCCTTCTTTATGGTCCAGCTCTCAGCTAATGGTAGACATAAGCGATATTGTTTCATAGTCTTTTTAGAAAAATCATGATGCTAAATACAGTAGTGTGTAATATAGACAAACTTGCATGGATAAGACAATTAATATATATAAGGTTGGGACACGGACTTATCCGGTCCTGTGTTGAGCCCGGGGCAGCTGCTGGAAAAAAAGATGGCTGCCACCACATGGTGAGCGGCAAAGGAGCCTGGGATGGATTGGGCCGGCGCAGGTCAAAGGGTGTGGGGCTGCTTGCCGGCGAACCTGAGGAACAGGGTTTCCAGTCTGGTTCACTGGCACAGTTAAAAAGAAATGCAAGCTGAGGCTTGGCGCCTCTGCTTGCCAGATCATAAGTCCCCTTGCCCGCCCGCCCTAGTTGGTTGCATTACTTTTCTATGCTCACACGTTGATATGGTTATTACTTCATTGGGTTGCTAGTTTTATATGTTCATTTGTCACAACTTGGAAGGCATTTTCAGGCGTTTGGAAGGATCCAGCTGGTTGTTAGACAGCAGGCGACGACCTGCATGTCTGCGTGGGTGAGAAATCCCCACATGGGAACCTGGATGGCGGACCTGGATCTGCCCCAGCTTGGGGGGGCGAGAGATTTGCCTCTGCCCTAGGAGGCAGGGGGGATACAGTGTGGTTTATGCCCGCATGGCCTCCCAAGGGAACTGCCACCTCAGAGGCCTCTCACGGAGACAGCAGATGGCATCAGGGGGCATTCAGGTCCCCCGATGAGGTCGATCCAACCCAATGCTTGGCCAGGATGACTGCTGCTATGATCAATAAAGTTGTGGCCTCTTTTTCTCCAATTATGTTGTGTGTGTCAGTTAATTTGGTTATTTAAGGACTAGCCAGCTTAGCAGTAGACCATCAGATACTGAAAAATCTCTGTTCCTACAAGGGCATTTAGCTTGCAGTCTGGTCTCCTGCAGGAGTGGAATTGCTCAGTCTTAAAATCGGATGATGTATTTGATAGAGTGAATCAGCCTGCCCGCATACAGATCTTATCTGTCTCTTTCTGAGCTTCTGCCGGGGGCTTCTACATTTTTGGTGAAGCTCTCTTTCAATTTGTTTCCAGCTCATGTGATCACTGGAACAAGAGCAAGGCTTCCATTTTCAATTTTCAATTTGCCAATATGGTATAAACACAAGCTGGACAGAGGACAGATTGTATTTGTCTTCAGCTTGAAAGGGATTGTCACTCTCAAATTGGCCTTCTCAGCCACACTAGACACTATTCCAAGTCCTCTATTCAGAGCATGTTACCATAGTCTCTTGAGACTAAAGGATGCCTAATTTAACTCATGAGTAGATTTTATTTCACACACTAGTAAGGTTATGCTGCAGCTTTGATTTTCATGACTACCACATTTTCCTTGTTCCTTGCTGCCCTTTTCTTTAAAAGCAATACACCACTGTCTGCCAGTAGTTAGGTCTTGTTAAATTAACTAGATGGGACGCTATTGCAAAGAAACGTGCCTAAGAAACTGAGTCCTGTCTCACCCGAGACTCACTGCATGTTTACCAGTTCAAAAGTTGAGCAGATCAAACAGTTACAGTCTTGTTAACTTCAGAAAAGACACTGAGTTCACCAAAGACTCCTAGACCCTTAAAAAATAGCAAACGTACTGTGACATCAGCATTTTCTTCATTGCCTATCCTTCATCGTAAGATGCCTCAATCATTATCTATAGTTATTAGAAGCAGAGAAGGAAAGAGAGGCCAAAATTTTTGTTTGTGGTGTTTGGGGGTGTCTATATTTGTTGTTATGAGCAGTCAAGCTGCTTCTGATTGATGATAGCCCTAACAGGGTTTTCCAGGCATGTGGGAAGTTCAAGGAGTGGTTGACCACTTTCACCTGCCCAGTCAATTTCCCTGGCTGAGTTGTGAACTGAGGCCTCCTGAATCTCAGTCATCTGCTATACTATGTAGATTCTGGGGTTGTAAATTAGCCATTAATATGCAGTTGGGTATGAGAATTATGGCTGCACTTCATGAACTGGCTATGGATGGAATGCAATTTGTACTCATGTGGGCATGTGGCAAGTAATGTGCACATTTGGAACGGTGCATAGAACTTTTACTATATGCCCCAGACACTTCATGAATGTGAAATAATCCATGGACAGTCTAGCCACAAGAAATTCCTATAGCTGAGGAGCTAGTTATGACCATTGTGTTTTTGAATTTAAAATAATAATGCTCATTAAATGTCATCAGGTTTTATTATAAATTCCTAGTAAATGAAGCATGATCCCTACCCATTCCCTATCCCATACTGGTAAAGCATTCAACGTTCATATCAGGGATACTTGGATGCATTGACTCTGGACATTGGATATGATTGCTTGAATGATCATCATAAGTGCTCATGATTTGTGTATTTGAACATCAAATATATAAAAAATTCCAGACTACAAAATAAACTATGAACCGAAAAAACCCATGAACCGGGCTGGTTCGTGGTTCAGTTCGTGCTTCGGTCCATGCATTCCGTTTTGTTGAAACAAAATGAAGTGCCGAATTTTTTTCTATCCAGTGCTTCCTTTTGGCAAAACAGATGGCCTCTACCCTTCTCACTGCCCCCATTGCTTCCCTACCTAGTCCTGCCTTATCCTCCTCTTCCTTCTTCGCAGATGCCATCGTCAGAGACAGCAGCCCAGCTTCCCTTCCGGAAACCAGGCCTGCTCTCTCTGCGCATGTGCCAACCTATCAGTGAGGCAGTTGTGGCAGTTAAGTGGCAACGGTGTGGAAGCAGTGAAGGTAGCATAGTGGTGGCACAACTGGAGCAGGTAAGCCCCACCCCAAACCAGGCACTATCCTCAAATCCACAATCCTCAAATAGTGGAAATTCTTCTTTTGAAGAAGTTACAGAAATGTCTCCCCACCCTCCACCTTTTTCTCATTAACTGGTACTTAAAGTCTCAATAACTTACGCTGAGATATTTATAGGGAAAAAATGAAAAATGTTTCTTTACTTACAGTTACTGAAATTACAGACGTCTGTATACTGCTTTCTTTACTACACACATCCTAGCAACTAACTGAACAGATCAACAACAAACAAACAACTGCCACCAACTGACAAAAGAGAGGGATAGAACGCTGAGCAGAGAGGCGGGGCTATCTTTGAATTTCAAAGGCTGGAAGGAATGATTGGTGAGTGCTGGATAGATAAACACACACCCCAGCCCAGAAAAGTCTCTTCCAGTCATATAAACTATGGATAGCATGCGAGGTTGTAAATAGAACTCCCACAGACCACAAGCCAATTCTCTCAATCCCAAGGACTGCACCAGCACACAGACTGGGAGGGGGAGGACAGAGGGAAGAGAAAATTAAAGTGTCCGGAGCCCCTTCTGGTGCAGTGAATTTTTTTAAAAAATATTTGAATATGTAAATATTCATATTAATGGTGGAGAGTGTGGGGACATTCCTGCGACTTCTTCAAAAGGAGAATTGCCACCATTCGAGGATTCTAGGAACTACGATTAACCTCTTTTGGTTTTGTTTTTACCTAGTGAGGATGATTCCAGGCAGGGCAAGAGACACAAAAAACAGCCGCCTAGAGTGGTCTGAGCTGACTAGATAGGCGGGATATAAATAAAATAAATAAATAATAATAACAATAACCCTGAGCTGCATAATTCTAATTTCTGCTTCGAAGCTTTTCCAGGCTCGTATAAGTATGTGGATAAATAATTGTCTATGCTTCAATGTAGGAGGATTGGCCCTGATTTTCTGATACCTACACCTTGCAACCTGTTCTTCTTGTTTTACAAAGCTTGAAATGACTAGTTACAAGTAACTCCACTGCCTTCAAGTAGCCTCTTGCAAGGGGTAAAGAGGGCATGACCAAATTACCTTTCAAAAGTAATGGGACAAGCAGTTACAAAGTCACTTTTTGATACCATAAGCAATGTTCTCTCATTGCTTTCAAAAGTTATTTTTAAGGACACAAGAAGCCATGCTGAGGTGCATTTTGGCAGGGATCTCTCAAGTTTTATGGCATTGCCTTGTCAATGATGAGGGAAGCACTGTTTGTTTGGCCTTTGGAAAAACATTTTCAAGATGCAGTGACAGAATTAGCCACTAAAGGGAACCAGAAAGTATTTCCCTATATTTTTCTGGAAAACTCGGAAGGTCAGAGGTGTTGACAAGACACAATGCCACATGTTACTTTCTCACACAGAACATCCGTAACAAGATTAATCTGCCTGCCTCAAAATAGTAAATAACACAGCAAATTCCTTCTGAAAAGGGTTGTTCTGATCTCTTCTTTTCTGTTCATGTTTAGTCTTTGATGAACAGCTTAGGTTTAGTATGTCTCTGTTTATAAATGATCAACACCAAACCCTCTAGTGCTATTGCACTATTGGATAGGTGCTGGGTGAGGAAACTGGGGGCTGTAAAAAGTTCTGTCCTCATTCTTCCATGACTCCTCAGCTGTCACTGTGCTATGAGTCATTGTGGCTAAGTTAATTCAAAAAGGAAATGAGAAGGGGAAGGGTTTTACCCATCTATTTTCACAGAATGGTAACGTGGAAGAAGCTCAAGGGGTACATGTCAGTCAAACCAGGTCCTCTCCCACAGACCTAAAACACGATTTCTTTTACACTGTCATGTTCCCGGGGGTTACAACAGCAGAGTCTGATAAGCCAGTCCTATGTCAGGAATTCAGGGAATGCAGAGCCGATATCCAAATACCACAGCCAACTCACACAACGTAGTCCAGGGTCAAAGTCCAAAGCCAAAACGCACAATGTAGTCCAGGGTCAGAGTCCAAAGTCAAGGGTCCGGAGAACAAGGTTCAAGGTTGTCAGGAGCGTGGATGCAAGCCAGACGTTTGATTTGTTGCTTCCACGGATTTTGAGCCATCTGAGAGCTGTTTATATAGTAAAACAGCCCCTTGAACTGCTTTTCATCCTGTCAGAACTCACGACTAGTTGATTGGATGTTTTTGTGGGCAGCCTTCAAGCAATCCTCTGACCTTTTTGTCATAAGTCTTCCCTGAAGCCTGGCCCTCAGCCTGTCTACTGGAGGAGGAGAATCTGGAGGCGATTCAGGTGTTTGTATTTCTAATTGCTCAGCATTCTCCTCAGCTACAGTTAATCCTTCAGGTTCCGTATCTTTGGCTGCACTCATGACATATACACCATTGTAGTTGCTATGATCCCCAAAGGAAAATCCAAACAGATTATTCACTGAAATGGATATACTACTGGACTGGCAAATGCTCTCTGACACAGCTGGAGTTGTAACTGGATTACAGCTCACAGAATCCTCTAGAGCAGTGGTCCCCAACCTTGGGCCTCCAGATGTTCTTGGACTTCAACTCCCAGAAATCCTGGCCAGAAGAGGTGGTGGTGAAGGCTTATGGGAGTTATAGTCCAAGAACATCTGGAGGCCCAAGGTTGGGGACCGCTGCTCTAGAGAGCTGCCATGCTAACTGAGAGATTTTGAGAGGTTGTAGCCGAGAACCATCTTTACCAGGCTCCACACTTGAGAAAAGCTAGTTAGAAAACCCACAATGGATCACTTAAAATCTGAAGTTAGAAGACCCATAACATAACATCCAAAACAACAATACCGCTGATTTAAGTAAAAGCATACTATATGTAATGTCTAAATGCAATTGTTAGTTGTCACTAGAGTAAACCCACTGAATCAGTGGTAACTTGGTAAGCCAGCACTCTTGTTATGTGTCCATTGGGTCAACAGGTCTACCTTTGATTGGCTTTAGCAATGGAATTGGAGGCAATGGTCCTAAAATGCTAGCAAGAAAACTAATAATAAAAGCAACAAACGGAAAATTAAATGTCAGTGAGGAGAAAGTTTCAAACTGGCAATGAAATGTATATAACAGCAAGGTCTGACAGAACTCATTAAGTAGAACATTCTGTGTTTCTTGAGGTAAACTGGTTCAAAACTGTGGACGGCATTATGCTCAGAATGGACTACAAATTCGTTACAAGGGTAAGCTGAGGATTCTGTTAGATCTTTTTTGGATCTAAATCTAAAAGGCTGTGGACCGCCCAGAAAAGCTCTGTAAAAGCAGCACTGTGGAGGATACAGTGGTGGTGCTTCCCACCAGTGTCACCAATTCTGAGTAAGCTCACTAATGTGTACTAACCTATCTTAAATCGTATTTGACAGTCTCTTCTTCCATCTGCATTTCCTTTTGACTCTGCTCCAAACAAGATGTTTGGTTAGGTGCAGTGATTTTTGGGTACAGGTATGCCTTCTAACAGGTGCTGAGCTGGGAATGGCAGCTATGTGCCGTACTCACATGCTTAGAGCTGAAAGCCAACCGAGAAAACCCACCATAAGGTTGTATTTCATTTTGTCTGGAGTGAGTTGTAATGCCTTAGTGAAATTACAGTAATGGTTTTTTCAAAAGAGATTTGAAAAGAAAACTACATAGGAAAAGGATTAAGGTCTCTTCAGCCCCACATCATTGAACCAGCCATACCGTATTTTATATAACAACTCAGCAATATAGGAATTAACCCAGAGTTGGGTTTTACCACATTGGGTTTGGCTTTCAGGCTTTGAGCCTCTGCTTCCTAGCTTTGCAGGAGAGAGCTGTGGCTTTGTTTTTTTTTATTTTTTAAAAAAATTGCTAAGGCTGTTGCTGGTAGTAACTAAAAATACAGATAATTGTGAAGCAATGCAGAGGAAGTTCTGTTTTCACAAGATAATCCCTCAATGTCAAGTCGGAGCTATGACTATAAGGGGAACATTCATACTCTCTGCCAGAAATAGACTGTACCTACTGTTGGGCCATCCCTGTGCCACACTCAGGCTTGTCTTTTGGCAGAATAAGGCAAACTACAAAAGCAACCAAACTAGGGGAGTCAGGCAAAAGTAACAAGGAACTGAACAACACAGCAATGTGTGCCATGCAGCTCTTCTCCCCCGAGATATCCTATCGACCTCAGGTATGTTGGAAAATGCAGTCCTACCATCGACGCTGAAGTTCAATACAGCTGCCCAGCTTTTGCAAATGACATGGATGGGGATGTCAGCTTGTTCTTCCTCTTAGGCAGCAAAACTATTTGAGCAGCTTCCCCTGTGCTATTAACTCCTGTTGAAGGCATACTGAGGATGATGACTCTTCATTTGTGAAGAATCTGTTTACTAACCATTCTCTATTTCTGATTCCATTCTTTTCACTGGCCTTTTGGGTGCAGGTATGAATAAAGCCCTCTCCCTCTCCTGCAATGCTACTGAGTAGAGGTGGGCATGGACCACTGGTTCGGGGGATTTGGTGCAATTCGTTTTCTGCCCAAACAGCTGATCCTACGGTTCGGTGACCCACCCTCTTCAGCAGGCACCGCTCTGCAGTGGTGCCCTGCCCTGCCTCCTCCAGGTGCTGCCTCCAAGTCGGCAGCCACAGGAGAGGGCAGGGTGCCGATCTGCTGATCAGCTTTTCGGCTGGGAAACAGACCACACTGAACCACCGAACTCGCAGTTCATGCCCATCTCTCTACTACTGAGTAGAAGAAAAATCAAGG
This sequence comes from Pogona vitticeps, assembly GCF_051106095.1. Classification (NCBI taxonomy): domain Eukaryota; kingdom Metazoa; phylum Chordata; class Lepidosauria; order Squamata; family Agamidae; genus Pogona; species Pogona vitticeps. The sequence goes on along the minus strand of NC_135786.1, from coordinate 17,060,657 downwards.
TGATAACTTAAAGACATCAGAAGTGAGCTGTGTTGTTGTAGCTGCTGATGCTGATGAAGGAAAGTAACCCATGGTTAGGGAAGGAAAGAAGAAAGAATCATCCTTCTTGGCGTCTCTGCCTTATCCTGACCATTGGAATGAGTCCCCTCTTCATCCAACCTCAGACCCAACATTAATTCTGACAAATGAGAGGTTTTCGGCACTTAAAGAATTCCCTCATCTCGTGAAAGGTCCTCTGTAAGGTATGGTTTTGGCCCCGAGTCAGTCAAAGTGTCACTGACCAGGAGCTGCCATCAGTTTCTGTATCGACATGAAATAATCAGCCAAATCTTGGGTTTCACGTCTTTAAACTGAGCCTCTGCTTTAAGAGCCAAACTCAATCCTTGCTTTAGAAATTGCAAAACTAGAGAGACTTTGCAATCTAACTCCTAAGAGTTATGCTGATCTGGGACAATTATTTAAAGAATTTAATCATGTAGTTCCTCTTTGGAGTCAAGCATTTAGATCTCTCCTACCACATCCCATCACCCTTAAGTTTAAACGGTGACTCAGTCCTATGCTTTTGTAATAAGTAGAGCAGTAATAGAAGTTGCATTTATTTATTTATTTGCTAGCCTTAGTTCTCATTAGTTCTGCTGACAATCTGTATGTTTCAGAAATTATGTGCTCCTTCTTTCTTCTGGTTAAATGCAAGATTTTTTCCCCCACCTCCAGTTGGGGAAAGAGCAGCAAAACTATTCCTTTACTTTCTCTTACAATATGTGGACAGCTTATGTGGGGCTGTGGAAAAATCACCCAGTTTGATGCATCACAGCATCCTGCCTGAGTCACAATGTAAAATGGTGGTGTTGCTCCATTATTCCATATACAGAAGGTGATTGAATACTGGCAGTATAATGACGTTCTCTGCCACCCCCAAGGGCAGCAAATCAGTATTGTGGAAATAAACTAGCTTAAGCAGTTTATTTCCACAATAAACTGCTTAAGCTAGTTTATTGCGGGAGGGGCTCAACGGCCCGACGGAATATCATCGTTACCCCCCAGTATCTGCTGTCTGAGATAATTAGGAAAATAAAAATAGTTTGGAAATGCAGCAAAGCAAAGTGTGCTGCTTATACACCACCCCATAGTGCTTCAAGCACTCTCTGGGCGGTTTACAAGTTAATTACACAAGCTACACATTGGTCCCTCCCTCCAGCGAGCTTGGTACTCATTTTACCAACCTCAGAAGGATAGAAGGCTGAGTGAACCTTGAGCCGGCTACCTGGGGTTGAACCTGGGGTTGTGAGCACAGTTTTGGCTGCAGGACAGCAGTTTAGCCACTGTGCCATGAGGCTCTTCAGAACAGAACAGTTAAGGAGAAAGTGGAATGACCAGATTTGATTTTGAGAGCATTTCCAATGATAGCAAAGCAGATTTATAAATCGGTTAGCCTTATAGTCAAACGCATCAGGGTCACATTTTTTTTTCAGTCTACTAGTTTAAAAAAACAAACAAACATGAAGGATGCCTAACATGCAGGCCCCTGAAACGAGCTGTCTAAAATTTGACGGGTCTACTGTCACCTTTCTTTGGCAGTCAACAGAGACAGCCTCTTTATCATGTTTTCAATTTTCGTGCACAACAGGTATAGTTGTCTGCGTCTTCCAGGGCAAGTCAGTAGACTGACTTTGCAAACCTACATAGGTCTGAGGTGCACCTCATATTGGAGCAGGGGTTACAGCTATCTCAAGACTGGAGGAGGCTATATTCCAAAGCTCCAATTTGCCTCCCAAGAAAAATTTGTGTGCAACCCAGTCAGAGCTAAGAGAGAATCCTGCCTGGAGCCTCAGAGATCCATCAGTTCCTTATACCAGTGGTCCCCAACCTTGGGCCTCCAGGTGTTCTTGGACTACAACTCCCAGGAGCCTTCACCACCACCTCTGCTGGCCAGGATTTCTGGGAGCTGAAGTCCAAGAACATCTGGAGGCCCAAGGTTGGGGAACACTGTCTTATACTGATCGGAGGGCCCAATGGTTTCACTCAGTAAGAGACATTTCCTAAGAAACCTTTCATTCCAAAGTTCTTCTACAAACCTAAGAATGAAAAACTTCGATAAATGGCATGTTCTCCTCTATCTACTCCCCATCTCCCATCCCTTTCCCCCTCATTCTTTTTAAGGGACCTTGTCTTCTTTCCAACACATTATGTGCATTGGTGGTACTGTATACTGTAGTCAATAATAATTGTGATGAGATTACTACTCATGGGGAGAAGGGATGACCTCCCCGTCATGTGTGAATCATACTGTGAAATTCAGACCTCCTATCCAACTATGATGCAAAGAGTCTTGTGACCTCTTAAATAATAAGAACTTCTTTTATTACGTATGATTTGGTCAGATGTTGGACAAGATCACTTTTTGGACCATACCTTCCATGCTGGGTGTGAGATTTGGGAACTATAATTCAGAAAAGTAATGCTTCCTGGACTCTATTATTTTGAGCTAGAGCTTAGAAAAGTCACTTTGGGGACAACAACTCCCATGGCCCTACTGCCTGGGGGATTCTGGTAGTCCAAAAAAAGTTACTTTCTTACTAAACTCTAACTACAGCCCATTCCATCAGATGTTGGTTGTCTCAAGCAAGGATGGCTAACTGCGATTGATCATTGTGTTTCTTCATACACTGGTTTACCCTTTTCGTAAGGCCACTTAACTGTGGGGGGGGGGATTTGTGTTTCAGCCCTGTGTAAAAGTCAACTGAAATTTTGTACAAAAGCACATACGTCGGTATGTGTGCTTTGTCCCGTTGTACAGAATCAGCCTCAACAGAATTTCCAGTGCTAGCCCATTTCTTGGCTACACCAAGGTTGTTTTTTTTAAATGACCAAAATAGAACATTGGCCTGGAATCTGTGTCAGAAGAAACCAGTATGTTTGAAGGAATGGCTCCCCGAGGTAAATAGAGCTGCTACTGTTTGTCTCTTGGCCAGCTGTTAGGACAGTCGGGGGGAGAGAGAGTGTGCCCAGTCTGGCATTAGAAGAGCGCCATTGTTCGGCGGCCACCCCGGCAAAAGAAATGGATGTTCTCGACAGCAGGTTGCTTTCATCCTCTGAGCTGGCAAATGCATCTCTTCCCCCCCACACACACAAGTTCCAGAGCACCTGTTTCTTTTCAGCAAATGTTGGGAGTAAAAATACAAGCCACATGTCGCTCATGCAGTTTGCCTCTGTGGAGGGAGTGTGCGCTTTAGGCAACAGATGATTCTTAGTCTGGCCTTCGGATCGGAATGAAAAGCTGGCAGAGTCAGAAGTACTTGAAGAGGACCTGTTTTTCTTAGGAAGTTCTGGAATTCAGACATGTACCCTGCCCTAGTTCTGAGGGTAGTGCTGGCACCGAAGCAGGATTAAAGCGCCTCTTTTCTCTTGGTGTGCTCGACTGATTTAGACCTTTATCTATGGGTCTCACATCACTCCTAATATCAGGAGGCCGACTGAGGAGGGAGAAGCAGGACAATGTAAAGTGGATGAATTGTGTATATCTAGTGATGTAAAACTCCCTCCAGCCCCATATACCTATTTTAAAAGCAGATTTGTATTTGAACTTGAAGTTCTGGATCCACAAATCTATTCCACTGGGATTCCCTGAGGGGGCTGGTCCCTTTTCCTCAAAGCACCAACATTCAACATTCGGTGATTTACCGGCTTTTGTCCCTTTTTCCCATTCAAAAAAGCTTGAGAGGTCTTTCCCAAGGTTGAGTTAGTGGCAGTGAGAGCCAATGTGGTGTAGTGGTTAGAGTGTTGCACTATAACACAGGTGTTGTGGGTTCAAATCCCTGTTTGGCCAAGAACTCACTTGGTGACTTTGGGTCAGTCCGTCTCATGGCCGGACGTACTTCACAGCCTTGTGGTAAGGATAAAATGGGGAGACAAGAGTTCATGCATGCTCTCTAGAGCTCACTGAAGGAAAGGTGGGATTCAACAAACATATCCTAATGAAAATCACCAGTAGCTTTAAGCAGGGGATGGTACTCAAGTTGCGAGACTTCCTGTCAAATTGGATTTAAGTTGGGCCCATGACTCAACTCAGACTTGACTTTTTTCTTCAATGACTTGGACCCAACTCATGATTTTAACCCCACCTATCCCTCCCTTTTTCTCTCAGGAAAAAGGCTTATTTTTAACAGGGACTCTGACTTGGGTCTTGGGACTCGGGACTTGTTACCAAAAGACTTGGGACTTGGTACCAAAGATTTGATCTTGGGACTTGGTTGCCAGAGTCCCTGGCTTTAAATGAAAACATGGTTATTTTGGTCCCACCCCTTTCCCTTTAATTCAACTCAGTTCACGAATGTAGCCCTGAAGAATTTCTCTGTAATAGATTTTTCTCCTTGGGCTGGAAGAACTCCTTTGCTTTGGATGCTCATGGAGAAGAAAGTGTCAGTTTCCTATAGTGTCAGTTGTGGCCTAAAGAAGACGTGCATCAAGCAGCCTTGGCCAAAGATGGAGAGGTTCCATCACTGAAGTTCTGGCTCTACTATGGGGAGACCAACAGTTGTGGGAAATGGCTGTAGGACAGGTTGGAAGTGGCCAGGTTTTGAACTAGGCAGGTAGAGATTGAGGGGGTTTGAGACAGAAAATATTATTTCAATCAGTCCCCAGATCAAGGTAAGGTGCTGCCTATGGCTACTTAAAGAGGCAACTGAAGAACTTTCCAAACTGCACACAATCCTTCATGAATTTGTTGGAATTTAATTAGATGTCAGGGAAAATTGGATTCATGCATTGAACAAGAGATTGGACTTGATGGCCTAACAGGCTTCTTCCAAATCAGTTTTTCTATGATTCTATGAAAGCAAAACTGTTAGAGCAGCCAATCAAAGCAGAAGCTTTTCAGTGCTTAGCTTTTAAAAGTTTGGCTTTGACTCTATCCATCCTTGTATATCCACCCACGTTGCTAGTCCTGAATTACGTAGAGTTGCAGTCGCTTTTTTCTCTCCCCAAACACTCCTCATTGTTGATAGATATATGTCAAACAGGTACTGAGAACTGCTGTTCTGATTTGGCCAGTGTAGATGGATCAGAATTTTGCCCAGTTAAGATTCACAATTTTCTTCTTAAAGTTGATAGAAAGAGCCTGAGACTTAAAGAATTTGAACATGGGGAAAATTGACATGGAATGGGAAACTGACTGTTCCTCTCCACGAGTCAAGGTATTAAAGGAAGGATTTATGATCCTCCCTGCTATGTTAATTGCTGCAGCTTTTCTGTGACTAAAACTGAAATGATTTCTGTTTAAAGAAGAAATTAAATCCTCATAGTAGAATAAGAAGATCAGGATCCTGATTATGATGAAATATCTGGCAAATGGTCATCTGACCAACATGAAAGGTATGACAGACTTATGACATGCTAGCTTTTACCTACAGGTTGAAGTAGGCAAATTGACTGTTCTTCCCTTTTTCATATCAGAAAGAGCAGAGAACTAGGAACATAGGAAGCTACATTATACTGAGTCCATTTAGCCTTGGAGTGTCAACTCTGACTGGCAGGGGTTTCTTAGAGTTTCAGGCAGGATTCCATACTAACCCTGTCTGGATTTAGTGGTATCCTGCCCCAGTCAATTCAATGGCATCCTTCAGTCTCGAAAGACTATGGTATTGTGCTCTGTATCGAGGACTTGGAACAGCATCTAGTGTGGCTGAGAAGGCCAATTCGAGAGTGACAATCCCTTCCACACTGAAGACAAATACAATCTGTCCCCTGTCCAGCTCCCTGGTTTTGCTGCATCAAGCAAATCCTGCGTAGCTTCCAGAATCAGACAAGATAAGGGTCAGGTTTAAGGTGGTGTGGCAGTTTTAATGACAATGCGAGATCAAATAGAGCAATGGTCCTCAACGTTGGGCCTCCAGATGTTATTGAACTACAGCTCCCAGAAGCCTTCACCACCAACTCTGCTGGCCAGGATTTCTGGGAGTTGAAGTCCAAGAATATCTGGAGGCTCAAGGTTGGGGACCACTGGAATAGAGGACATCCAAGAAACAGGGAATATAGAGAAATGCTTAAAACCACTACTCCTCATTGTCCTATGGAACCTTAGAACCTCAAGCCTCCCCAGAGGGCATCCGAGTTCTGGAGGGAAGGTATGGATGTCAAAGTATTTGTACTTTAGCGTATCACATCTCTGTTTCTTCTGTATCTAGTACAAGGTTACATTTTGAATTTGTACTATGGCAGCCATTTTCTGGCGACATTCCTATGACTCATTTCTCACATCTTTGAATAATGGTGCATTCACTTTGTCTTGTTCCTGGTAGATTATTATTCTTTTTCCCTTTGACTTGGAGCATGATCCATGGCACAGATAGCTCCTGATCAAGGGTGGGGGTTATCATCTTTTAAATATTTGACTGACATCACCTCAATCCATGAACCGTTCAAGATCCACACTAATACAGTATATAATGCTATTGACAAGAATCCCTTTGTTGTGTGAAGACTATTCAAGCTATTCCACTGTTTCCCAGAACGTCCCGCATCATCAGTGGTTTTTAGTTGACAGTGTCTTCTCAAAGAATGGCATGGCTTTTATCCCATTGGTACCTAGCGTCGCATCTTATTACTGGCTTCTTCCAAAAGTGTTCTTTTTGTAATTTTTAATTCCCCCATTTCCAGATCCTTTGGATTGCAAATCTCACAGTTTAATACATGTGTGGAGGGAGGGAGCAGGGGGATTTGAAGCATTACAAATCTGGAGACCGTCAAGTTGGGGAAGGCTCTCTTAAACCACGAAATGTGGTCGGTTAAGTTTCGTTTACTAATTAGGGAACTAGCCACTTGGAGAGCACCTCACGTTTCATCTTGTCTTCTCCAGAATACCTTGGCCAAAGCATTATACGACAATAAGGCGGAGTGCCCAGATGAGCTCGCCTTTCGCCGAGGAGACATCCTGACTGTCCTTGAGCAGAATCTTCTCGGAAGCGAAGGCTGGTGGAGATGTTCACTCCATGGAAAGCAAGGCATGGCACCAGCAAATCGCCTCCAACTTCTTACCCCTTCCTTAGCTCCCTCCACCCAGCAAGACTCCCAAGAACTGCCAAACAGCCAGTCGATCTATCAGATTCCTTCTGCACAGCAAGCTCCTGCACCCCTACCAATCTATGAAAAAATGGATAGTTGGATTACGTCTCCTTTGTCGGCTTCTGCTGCGTCTTACCCAGTGAAACAAGAAGTGTACCAGGTACCAGCGCTGGCTGCTCAACTCCTCAGTGAGAAGACTCAGAGTTCATCCAATCAGGTAAAGATGCAAGAAAACTCTCAGAAAAGGGGAGGGGTAACGAGAAAGATTTGCATTAATGAAGAACTACAAACCGATGTGGATGCTTTTGCCTCATCCTCTACTCCTCCAAATCTTCCCTCCCAAGCACACATGCACGTTACTACGCACACACACAGATACACACACAACAAACTCATGCATGCGTGTGTGTGTATGTGTGTGCGCATGCACACCTCTCTTTCACACAGAACCCAACAAATACAACAATAACCTATTTCACACTGATGGACTCCTTGCATAGAGTGTCTGCATGTCCTACCTTACAGAGGGCAGTCCTCCGTTTTAAAGTATCCCATAATTGAAAGACTGTCCAGTTGAAAGATAAAAAAGAGTAAGAAGACAGAGCAGGATGGACAGCACACTTGGCAAGCACACAGATCGCCTGGTCCTGAGTATCTTCCTCCAGTGTGATGCGATGCTGTGCCTTACTATTTAAATCACAATATTTCTATTTAAATCACAGCATGTTTTCAACATATATACCTCTACGTATAAGGTATCACATACAAATTATATACAAATTTATGCCCTCTTTTGTTAGAGACGTGGAAGGTGAGGATTGAGTAGCTTCCTGGTGCTGGGCTAACCTACATGGTCTTTGTTCTCATCACAGAAAGTGCTTAAATTCTTGAGCCAGTGTTTCACTTAGGGTCGAAGCAGTTGTTGTATATAGCAGCCAGAATCCTAACTGCTTACATACATTGGTAAATTGCTGCTACTTGAGACTTGCTGCTAGTATTCTTCTTGCTTACCGAGTTACACAATAAGGAATACACGTTGTGTACAGTTGTGCCCCGCTTAACGATTACCCCGTATAAATACGAATCCGCTTCACAACAATGTTTTTGCGATCGCAAAACGGTGTTTTAATGGGCTTTTTGGCTTTGCAACAATCGGTTCCCTGCTTCAGGAACCGATTCTTCACATTATGACGATCAAAACAGCTGTTGGGTTTTCAAAATGGCCACCGGCTGCTCAAAATGGCTCCCCGCTGTTTTTAGGAGGCATTTTTTGCAAGACAGGCACCCGAAAATGGCTGCCGTATGGAGGATCTTCACTGGACGATTAGGTATTTTGCCCATTGGAACGCATTACAGTGGGGTCTTGACTTGAGAACTTAATCCGTATTGGAAGGCGGTTCTCAAGTCAAAAAGTCTGTAAGTCAAGTTTCCATTGACCTACAGTGCATTGAAAACCGATTAATTCCGTAACAGGCCGTTTTTGTTCCATTTTGGTTTTTTTTCTGGTCTGTAAGTCAAATCTCAGTCTGCAAGTCAAACCTAAATTCTGCAGCCAGAGAAGTCTGTAACTCAAAAAGTCTGTAAGTCAAGCCGTCTGTAAGTCAAGGGTCCACTGTAATCAGTTTTTAATGTGTTTCAATGGGTTTTTTATTTCGTTTGACAACGTTTTCACTCTACAGCGATTTCACTGGAACTAATTAATGTCGTCAAGCGAGGCACCACTGTATTAGACAGCATCACAGTTGTCACAGGCAGGAACACTTGTGCTACAGACATTCATCACACGTGAAGAACACAGAGCTGGATAGCCCAGCTGAGTGCAGGAACAGAAATAGAGTAGACCCACATAGCAAGAAGACAGCTGGTGTGTGATCAGCTGTTCCTTAGCAGAAGGCTCAAGATGCTGTCTGACTTTTTGAGAATACGATACAGAATCTAGTTGAGGAATACTGAGAATTAATTTTGTTTGCCCCGTCCTAACCTGTTTTTGGTTTTCATAAACCTCCAATATTTCAGTAGCATTTTCTTCTAGGAAAACGCACATGTAGCACACAGCTGGAGGCAGAATATAGCCATTTTTAACGGATGCAAAAATGAGCATGTTGGAGTGGGACTCAGGAGAACCATGTTCTAACCCCACCAGTGCAATCGTACTTGCTGAGCGGGCTTGGCTCAGTCATTCTTTCTCATCCTGACCAACTTCATAGAACTGAGGATTGAGTCTAGAAGAGGAGCGCCATGTATGCAGCTGCCTTGAGCACACTGGAGGAAAGATGGGAGAGAAATATAACTAATTCACCCAAATGTCCCCAAATTGGGCAGAGAGCGAGAGCAGTTTTTCTGCTACATCCGTGCCAAATTTGGTGCTGATCCAAGGTCCGGTTTCATAGTTATAATTTGTTATTTGGGGCATCCCTATTTTGGGGGGTTAGCTTATGGAAGGCTGAGTGCTCCTAATAATAAGTGAACTGGAGGCTTCAGTGGCTGCATTCCTAACATCACCACACTGGACGTGTCCCCAACACCTCAGTGATGGAACGTGTCAAGAGAAGCTACAGGGTCCGTACAGTATGACAAGATCTCACACCCATGTGTTCCCATGTATGTGATATCCCGTCAAATGATCAAACATCATGCATCAGCTAACCGCATGGGAAGACTAGTTTCTTATAAAACAGCAGGCCTAAACAGTGACTGCATGTTTTGCCTTATATACCTGTAAGAGCTAGAAACTTACTTTAAAAAGTGAAGCTTGGAATGAAGATCCATGGAATGCCCATTAAAACTCATTCAATCAATTTAACAACGAATCCGCATAGCGGATTTTGCGATCACAAAAGTGATCGCATTGTGATGTTCCCAATGGGGAAAAATCGCTTTGCGATTTTTCCCGATAGGCCCCATTTTCCCCCAGCTGACCGGCGGGGGCTTCAGAAGGACCGCGGGGGAGGGCTCCCCCCACGGTCCTTCTCAAGCTCCTGCCGGTCAGCTGGCCGAACAAGCCAGCGGCCGGCCAGCTTGCTCCTCCCGGGGCGGGGGCGTTGGCGGGACAAGGGAAAGGGCCCTGGCTCCCCTTCTCCCGCTCCACTTCCTCCTCTTCCTCCGAGGAGGAGGCAGCAGGCACTCAGCCCAGGGCCAGCGGCGAGCGGCGCTTCAGCCGGCTCGCTCCTCCCAGGGCGGCGGCGGCAGTGGAAGGGAAAGGGCTGGGCGCCTGGCTCCCCGTCTCACGCTTCACCTCCTCCTCTTCTTCCGGAGGTTCCTTCTGAAGCGCCCGCCAGCCAGCTAGGGGAAAATGCCGGCCGGCGCTTCGGAAGGAGCACGAAGCGCCCATCGCAAAAATGCAGGCCGGCGCTTTGAAAGGAGCGTGGAAGGGCTCCCCCGTGCTCCTTCCAAAGCGCCTGCCAGCCAGCTGGGGGAAATGCCAGCTGATCGGCGGTTCCAAAATGGCCGCCCGCTGTTTTCTGGACAGATTCCTTGCTTACCGAGGCGGTGAAAATGGCCGCCCCTATGGAGGATCCTTGCTGAACAGTGAGGTTTTGCCCCATAGGAACACATTAAACAGGGTTTAATGTGTTCCTATGGGGTTTTTCTTTCCGTTTAGCGATGTTTCTGGATAGCGACGTTAATCCTGGAACAGATTAACGTCGCTATGCAGGGCACCACTGTAGTGCTTTAAACCAAACTTGGGTGAAACAACCCTTCTGATGGAGGACTCCTTTACCAGGAGGTTACTAGAGCATTCTAAAGAGAATTCAAGGGACCTAAAACTATAGATCTCAGGATTCTGTAGAATGGTGCCACGGCAGTAAAAATGGCATCAAAAACTGCTATCATCATGTAGTCTAACTTTAACACACACTTTGAGCATAGCCAGATTTACATTCCTCTTTTAGCCTTTCTGACCTTTTTAGTACTGTATTATGTAAACATCTTACTTGGATGCCTGATCTTGACTGGAAACATCTAGTGTCTGCGGTGCGCCTGATGTTGCAATGCTCTGTTTGAGTTATGTCAGAGTTTTGTTTACAACTTTGCATGCTCTCTCTAGTTTGTGTGACTCGGAGGGACGTTTTTGGGCTGGGGTGACTACTCAGTCATTCTTTCTGGGTTTTGAATTGAAGGAAAGCCCCCACCTCTCTACTGTGTACTTTCCCTCACTTTTTAGTCTGTTGGTTGCAGTTGTTTTGTTTTGCTGTTGACCTGTTTAGTTGGTTGGTATATATGTGTGCAGAAAGAAAGCAGGATAAATAAGTCTGTAAATTCAAGCAAGTAAGTAAAGAATTGTTTTTATTCTTTCTCCTACAAATGTCTCAGAGTGAGTTATTGAGACTTTAAGTGGCAGTTAATGAAAAAAAAAGGTGGACTCTGGAAAACTTGGAGCTATTCTCCTCTGCAGATCTTCGTACATCTACTCCATGGCAAAAATAGAATTTTGCCTGAAATTCGAAACTCTGCAACAGTTTCGCAAAGCAGGCTCCTAATAGACATCAAACGAAAAAAAACCCATTGGAACCAATGTTTGCGATCGCAAAAATCTCATTGTAAAGTGATTTCGTCGTCAAGCGGGGCACCACTGTACCTAAACTACTGAGCTACCAAGCAGTTTCTGAAAAAATAAAAAAGAATTTTATTTATCTTTCTGTGCCACAGAACTTTCTCTGCATGGCTTACACTACAGTAAAGAAGCACTAAAATAATGTACAGAACATGATGGATTAAATCCTGTTCTGCAGTTATGTAACAGGTGTAACATTTGAAAGTGACTTGCCATAAGCTCAGAAACCTCAAAGGACATGTTTAGAGTACAACAATTTGCCTGTAGAAGTTACACCATTTCTATAACCGCAGAAAAGGATTTCAGCCAAAAAACTATAAAACTATAAAAATAAAAAACAGACAAAACAAAACTAGAATACCCCCAAATATACAAATTTAAAAGTGAGAGGCCCAAAGTACTGTATTCAAAAATTCAGGTGAGTAAGATTCCTGCTCCCAAATTGTGTAGACATGGCATAAAGCAAGTGCCTGTGGAAAAACAATTACAGAATTGGTGTTCCACTGCCCAAAATGTCCTCTCTTTGGTAGTCACCCACTTAACTTCATTCGGCTGGGATATTAGGTTCTCTGAAGATGACCTTAAGGCAGTGGTCCCCAACCTTGGGCCTCCAGATGTTCTTGGACTACAACTCCCAGAAACCTTCACCACCACCGCTGCTGGCCAGGATTTGTGGGAGTTGAAGTCCAAGAACATTTGGAGGCCCAAGGTTGGAGACCACTGCCTTAAGGCACAAGGACGTACGTATGGAAGAAGGCATATGCACATCTCATACATACATAAGCATATGTGACCGATTCCCAAGCTGTTGAAAGCTTTACATTTCCCACCCTGTGCCAACATAGCATGGACTTGGGTGGTGCGTGAAATTTTAATACTAATGCCCAGATCCTAGCACCACAGCCTGCTATTTTCATTTCTCAAAACACAGTGGAAGGCACCCGTGTTACAGTGGGAAATCAAAAAAAGAGAGCTCCTTCCAGTGTTAATCAGACTCTTCCAAGGATACAGAGCCCATGGCTTGGGACCGACATACAGCCTTAGATGCTTTCCGTGATGCCTCAGAAGGTGGTAGGAGGACACTTGGTATTCTCTGGCTTCTAGGATTGCTCAATTCCTGCCACAAGCACTAGAGGATAAATATAGTCTGAGTGAAGAGCGATGAGAAAGAAGGCACAATTCTGTGTGCTGTGATGTACAGAGGAAGGGCGTATGTACTACTGTAAACATGGTAGGTGTGTGTGTACATGCAAGTGTGCACATGACATATGTGTGTGTGTGTATTTTTTTGCATCATTTTAACCTCACATTTCTCCACAAGAGAATCCAAGGCAGCTTACAATATTAAAATAGACTACTGTATTTTTCTGTGTATAAGACGCCCCCATGTATAAGACACCCCCCACTTTTCTAATCCAAAATTAAGAAATCTAAGTGGGGCTTAGCAAGTGTAGGGGGAAAGGGATCAAAGTGCTGCAGGATCGCTTTGATCCCTGCTTTTCCCTCCACTTGTTTTTGTTCTCTCCTCAGCTTACTTCTGTGTATAAGACAACCCTCAATTTTTAGTCTAAAGATTTTAGACAAAATTCTAGTCTTATACATGGAAAAATTTTGGATTCTTTAAAAAAAATTATACCAGTATCCATTTAAAACTAGTAGATAAAAACAATTCAAAACAATTTTTAAAAACTACAATGAGAATATATAGACAAACTTTAAAAGCTCTGGGGAAAGGTCTGTCTGAAAAGTTTTTGTCTGAATGTGGAATGGCAGCAAAGAGGGGGTCAGCATGGCCTCCTGTGGTGTAAATATATGGACTTCCAGATCTCCCAGCTTGCACTGGATGTCCTCAGTGCTAGAAGAGGTGTGCTTCCCTAAAATAAAGCATAAAGGAACTATTAAGTCTACTAAACACACTGAAAAGTTTCATGTAAAAAAACATTTTTTAAAAAATCATTCAATGTCATTTTCAGCTCTTTGCTGTTTGCTTGGTATCATCACTGAGGCATATTTTTAAGCTTGGCAACTAGCCCTTTATTATTCTAGTCTCTTTGTACTCTTTAGCTTACTGAAACATGAAATGTACTCTTGCAAAAGTTTCTTATCAAGGCCTTACAGCTATCATATCTGCCTGTTTTGGGTTAGGGAGGTTTAAAATGTATGAAGGGGCTGCTGTCTTGAGGAGAACTTAGGCTTGCCCTTGTTGAGGATCCTTGCTGTTTGCGGAACGCTTTGTAGCAACAGAGCAACCTAACCCCTCAAGGGGTTAAGGTAATTCAGTTTCGCAGGATTCCCACTGCGCTGGGATTATCAAGGCCATGCCCTGATCCGGTAGTTCCCAACATTAGGTAACCCAGGTGTTCTTGGACTCCGAATCCCAGAAACCCCAGCCAGCACAGTTGGTGGTGAAGGCTTCTGGGAACTACAGCCCAAGAAGACGTGGGCAACCTAAGATGGGGAATCACTGCCCTAATTAATGGAAGGAAATAGATTTTGGATTTTGTATGGGAGAAAACCTGGCAATAACTTATAGCTTTGAATACTTATCTAACTAGCTAGAGAAAACAGAGAAGTAGAAGCCCTCTTGATTGCTTTTCACCATAACATATTCTTTGATGTCCTAAGTACTCACCTATTCAATAACCACAAAAGATTTGTACTGTCTTGCATGCAACAGATCATCTTTCTTTCCCCAGTAATGAAAGGAAACAGGCATGATGTTACCACAAAAGGAAATCAGTCTGTGAAGAACAAGCCCTGTTGTTTTCAAGGTGAAAAGCAAACAGCGGGTTTCGCCGTGGTCGATCTTGCAGGGAGCAAGGCAGCTGGCACAAGGTTAACTAAAATCCATGAAAGATGCTTTTGTATGATGGCAGCTGAACTCACAAAATCTTCACAGAACTCTGGAATTCATTCTCGCTCTCCATCTCCTTATTTCTACCTTCTCCTTTTTCCCTAGCATCTCTACAGTCTTCCCAGAGCAATGTGTGCTTCAGCACTGGAGAGCAAAAATGAAATATATGACATCCCATCACCACAGCATCGTGAATCCCTACTCACTCAGGTGAGTCTCCTTAAGCTAGTGGAGATGTCCAGTAGATATGAAAAGATAGTGGCTTTACTTCCATTCTGAATTATCCCATCAGTAGACTACAGTACTCAAAAGGACATACTATTTATCTTCCAAAACAAAAACAGCAAGAAACTGATTAAAATGTGTAAAAGGATCAAGATAATTTCTTATGAAACATGAAACATAAAAATTGGATTTTGTTTTCGCTGGCACTCAGTGTGAAGGCCAGTTACAGTATGGTAAATTCTATCTACTGTATCTTAGACCAAGAATGAACAACTTTAGTGCTTTCGGGGGCCAGTCTTCTGTCCTTGGGTGCCCTCTGGGGGGACTGCAAAGAACAGTTAAAAAAATGAAAGTGTCTTGCAACCCATGTCTGGTTTTGAAAAAATGACATTTTAAAGAGTTTGACTGTGGACCATATGTGAATTGCCATTTCTGATGGCTTCCATAAGGGGCTGTTCACCCTCCTTTGCATGAAAAGAGAGATTGGGAGGGGTTTAGGAGGATCACAGAAATTGCTGAGGACTGCATGCAGTCTGAGTACCACATCTCTCCTGCCCTGTCCTAGACTGTGATGTGAGTTTTCTTTTTAAAAAATTCATAATTAAATTCCAGTGCTTAATCAAATTCAATTTACTATACTCTATTTGATATTGTTAAACAAGGCTTAAGCATACCACATTAACATTACATGCCGTATTTTAAGAACGTAAGCTGTCTTTGGACACACATTGTAGGTAAATGTGAGAGAAATCGGGTATTTTGTGCATGACCTTGGGGGTGGAGCAAACAGCCTAGAAGCTTTAATGGGGTGGAGCATCATACACACACCCATGGATCTCTGGTGTTAAATCTGGCACTTAGTGTCCCAATTAGAAGTGGAGAAAAGGGTAGAAAAACTAAAGAAGATGCTGAGTTTGGCACCAATGGATAAGGAGTGTATGACCTTAAGAGCAGCCTCTTTTGCCACCTACAGTTAGCAATTTGAATTTCCCGCCTTTTCCCCCTGCCTTTTTCTGTTCCTATGTGAAAGCTCCGGTCGCAAGTAGAAGCTAAATTTTGCGGCCGGAGCTGGTCATAAGTTGAATTGGTTGTAAGTAGGGACAGTCGTAAGTCAAGACACCACTGTACTAGTGATGAAGGTACAATCAATGTCTTTAACTCTTAACCAAAAATCCCACTTCATCCATGCACAACTGCCAACCCTCTCTCTCTCTACTCCAAACTCCCCATTCCAATATCTCCCTTCTCAACTCTCTCCCACTCCTTGCAGAGACTCTTATATCTTGTGACTTATATCTCTCCACCATTCTCATTGATACATGCAAATAGCTTGTTACTATTCATGACCTGGGCAGATGCCACAACTGCCTAAACCTAGTTTGAATTTACTACATATTTACTTTCCATCTTGGCTCCAGGCTGCCAGTCCTGACAGGAGGGTACCTGCCACTGTCATTTGCACTGGAATCTGGTCTTTCCAGTTTATTGTCTTATTCCATGGCAGTTATGCTGTGCAATAACCCAACAGGTGTTGCACCGCAGAAGACCACTACCTCTGTTACATAAAAACTGCACCTTCTGAGGAAAATGCTATTATGAGGAGAAAAGTATCCCTACCTTCTCCCTCAGCTAACTAGTGGTTTGCATACAGTAGTCACAATAAATATCCTACTACTATTTAGTTAAAGCCTGTGACATCATTGGCATTGAAAACGAACACTCTCCATCCCCTGCACCATTGTTAGACAAACTGAAATTTTAATTTGTTTTTAGAGGATGAGCAGACCGTGCTGTGCCATCGCATTGACCCGATCCATTTTGGAATCCAGCTGAGCTCAAGAGAGGTGCCCATCTTTTTCCAGCACATAACTCTCTTTAATCTTAGTTATGCAAGGACATTTCTGCTATGCCCTGAGCATGCCTGCAGGCATTTCTTTCATTGCTTGGAAGGCAAAGTGCAGATTCCGAGTTTAGTGGCAGGAAGGCAGTGGGCAGCAGAGGGCAGACGATACACAGGAAGCCCCTGACTAGTTATCAGTTTGGCCAACCCAGAGCTTTCATACTGACAGCCGATTGCTGAGGCTGCTGTTTCATGTTCATGTTCCCTTCTGGCTCATGAGTCATGGCCAGTGACTCTACCAGTGGTACATGTGCCACCAATGAGATGTGGATGCAAAAATAGTTTACGTGGGGCACTGGGTTTCAGCAACAGCTAAAGGAATTTATTCTACCTCAGTCCACATGTCCTCTTGTAAGTGAAAAATATGATTTCCCACTGGGTCTACCTACCTGTGATTCTTTTTTTTCAAACGATGGTTTGTAGATATTACCGAAATATAACTTAAACTCCCCACCACACAATTTTCAACTATTAATGGAATTATTATCCTTGTTTCTTGTTTTCTATGGCCTTAAAACTTGCCTTTGAAATACAATATCAGCAGGCAGTTGATATACAATATAGCTCTCCTTGGAGAAAAGGGGGCTTCTTGTTTCTTTCATGGTGGGACCTAGGTTCCTCAAGAGAATGATTGGAGGAACATAAGGTACACAAAGGTGAAAGGTTTGATAACCCAGAACTCTAGATTAAATGCTAGTGATAGGCACAATACCTTCTGGTGGGCCCCATCCTCTACTTGTACCACTGCGTTAGTCTTCCTCAGGGGTAGTATGGCTTTAAAAATAGCTAGCATTTAAATTTGCAACAATATCCTGCTAAGATAAGCTTTGAGTGTGGAGAGCAAGGTAGGGAGCAGCAGTGGCATACACACACACCTTGAAGCTTCCAGGAGGATGGTGCATGATTATTGGCCTGGTACTCTTACTTGATGGCATTTAATCCTGTTTCAAGTCCCACACTTGCATGGGGGCAATTACAGAGATTCAGAATGGAGGCAGTGGAGCAGGGTAGCCTTTTGAGCCATGTATGTTTGGCATGACATCTGTCATGGGATTATAAAGGAACGGTAGGCCAAAACATCTGAGGGAAGAAAGGTTGCCCAGTCCAGATGCAGTGCACTCTGGTTGCGTATGGTCTACAATCCTTTTGTTCTGCTTTCATTTGGGGAGACTTAGGGAAATCCACAAGGACCAAAGTATAGAATCTCTGTTTTGTATTCATTAAAGAAAACAATAAATGATTCGTCTAACCCTACTGGTAAAATATACGGATTAATTTCTTTTTAAACATTTAATTAGGGTCTTGCTACTCCACCTTCTTCTAGAAAGGGCTCCAAGTTCTTCTCCACCACAGAAAGTTGCCTGGAGAGGGTGCAGCAATTTTACGATATCCCGTTAAGCCCTGAAAAGGTACAAGCACGGAAATGGCAAGAGTCTTCATTAGACCATGTAAGTGTTCTGAGTCAATGGCTTGCTGTTAAAACATGGAGCTATGCCAAGGCATGTAAGCAGAAATGCTCTAGTTAAGGGACTACACTTGGTCTATGGGTACCTGAAAAGAAATGTAGATATGGATAAGTCAACAAACCTGGAACTTCCTGAGATCAATAGCTGGAGCTGGAGGTATGAGTGGCAACGAAAGGCCAGAAACTGAACTGCAGTGGGCAATTTGTAATGGGAAGTGTCTGATATTTATATAATGCCTGGTTAGTCCAGAGTTTAAGGACTGATGTTGTAGACAATGTGTCACCAAAAGCAAAAAAGTCAAAATAAAAACTGGTGTGTGTGTGTGTACATCAACGAAAACAAACTCTCATCCTCTTAATATTCTAAACACCAAAAAAGATTGAAATGATTGCTACATTCCCAATTTTGTACCAGTTCTGAAGGACCTTCATGATGGTGGCCCAATAATGTGAAATTTGATCCCTAGAGAGAGACTCATTGAGCTCCCTCATTTTCTGCTTTTTGACTACCTTAAGAACACATTTTGCAAAACAGACTTTCTACTATTCTGTATTCTTTTGTCTTATCTACACATTACTACTTATATTTTAATGTAAGGTTTGTCTTGTGATTCATGTTGTTTCAGTTTATTTGTTAATTTCCCATCTGTAACATTATTGTTTTCTGTCTAGAATATGTCACTTTCAGCATTATTAAAAAAAGACAGCTATGAAATTATAGAACTAATTTGCAATTGTCTGTGCTACTTTTCAGATATATGTAATTCCCATAACATCTTCAAGAGAAGTTGTCACTAGTTCTCAAGGAAAGCATCTGAGTGATTACAAAACCTTGCCAAATCTTCGGAAATCAGAGTGGATCTATGATATACCACTGTCACCTGAAAAAAAAGGAATACAGGAAACTTCACAGAACCATTCCCAAAATAAAAATGTTTATGATATACCACCAACTAGGTTTGATTCAAGTAAACAAAGAGCTCTAACAATGAAGAATAAAGTAAAATTAGTGAATCCTGAGGCATACGATGTTCCACCCATACGGAGGAAGTTAACGTGTCCAGAGATCCTTCTGTATGATGTGCCATCTGTACATGATGTGTCAATGCAACATCAAAATGGTAACTATGACATTTCTTCAGCTGCTCCGTCTTGCAGGATTGAGAAAGAGAAGCACCAACGGACTATTTATGATATTCCCAGAGGATTGCCTGTTGCATTGGCACAAAAGAAAGAAAACACACATAGTCATAGTTCTGGAGGCAACACATACATTTTCCCTCCCTCGTTGTCCTCAGATGGCAACCCAGATCAAGACAGATTGTCTGTTTCAAGTGTAGACAGCAGAACCAGCACAATATCAACATTGTCAAGTTCTTCTAGTGATTCCTTTTCATCTTCAGCATCTTCATCTATTTTGTCTTCATCTTCAGAAGAGCCCAACAAAGAAACAAGCATGGAACTTGAGTCAGCCATAGAAACTCTGACTAAGCTACAGCACAGTGTATCCAGTTCAATTGCAAGTCTAATGATTTTTGTGAGCAGCAAATGGAGGTATCGAGAACATCTAGAGGGGAACATTGATGAAATTCATCGAGCAGTTGACCACATAAAGGTCTCCTTGGGAGAATTCTTGGACTTTGCTCAGACCATTGAAGGCAACACAGCTTCAGGTTCTGATAGCAAACTTCGGGCAAGAATTAAAAAACAGCTAAATATACTCACAGACTCCTTTCAGATCCTTGTGGAAACTAGAGAGGCATTGAACAACTGCAAATGGTCCCTTGAGATTCTTGTCATTAAGAAACCTCAGAACAATCCAGATGACCTGGATCGGTTTGTGATGGTGGCTCGCACCATTCCAGATGACATCAAGAGGTTTGTCTCCATCATCATAGCAAATGGGAAGTTACTTTTCAGAAAGAGCTGCAAAGAGAAAACCGGCAAGAACAGGACAGTTTGTGCAGAACATAACGTGAGTCTTGAACAGCAAGTTGAAGATGATTCTCTTCTAAGAAGTATTTTGGAGAAGCCAAAAGAGAAGGCAAGAGTTGATGCCACTGAAGAGTCTGATTACATTCAGATACAGGTCAGTAAAGCGGAAATGCAGCAGGAACTGAGAATTTGTTTTGAGAGTGAGAGCCCCCTACATATACCAAAAGAGGCATAGTCAGACCTGTGGCTACTCTGGCTCCTAACCTGGTCCTTTCCCCCCAAAACTAAATAGATAAATAATGGTACCAATGCTTACTAAGCTCATCAAAGCTTGATATTAGGAGCACCAACTCAGGAGTGGGATAAGTCAAGTCAAGGGGGTCTTCATTCCTGCTATTCTGTTTTGGTCCGGCAAGCTTATAGAGAGTCACCGTGCACTCCATTTAAATTTTATTGAAATGACGGCCAAAATGGCAAAAAATATATAAAATCATTTATATATACAAACAAGCAATCAATATATCGTGTTTAAAGTAACAGTAATAATAAACCTTGCAAATGAAGCAAAAGTTTTTTTACTCACCCACACCCACACTTTCCATGTGCACACCCCATTCCTTCATGAGCACGCGCGCACACACATTCACACAATCCAAATTATGACTTAAGCATGCACACACACACATTCACACAATCCAAATTATGACTTAGATGCAACTTTAGAGGTAGGGAGAGCAGAAGACAAGGGAAAGGAAAGAGAGAAGCTGTCACCCAAAGACACCCCCCCCCCATTCTTGCATGACTTGTGAAATGTGGAGGCAGTGGCACCCACTGCATCTTGCCTACTATCCCCACACCCTTGTACCATCCCCTCCCAGAGGCAGGACATGCAAAAGGAACATAAGGGAAGGATATACCGTATATTCCTATGGGATTCAAAGGGAGAGTGGTTTTGAAGAAGGGGCCAGACTGTAGAGACACAGGCCAATGATTGTCTGACAGGAAAGGGATCTGACAGAACTTATGGGGAGAGGCCCTGCAGGGTCGTGGCTGCAGAAAAAGTGCCAGTGCTTTGAAGCACGCACACACACCACAGGGTGGCATCCTGTTTGGGAATCAGATATGGGTTTAGGAAGGATTCCTAGTGTTCCGGAAGCAAAATTTCTGCAAACATCCAGCTCACATTTCTGCTCAGTATTATACGGACATCTTTTCTTCTCCCCCACTGCAGAAACCATTAGGACTGGAAGAAGTACAACCATCACTTTCAACTCACAAGGCAGAGGGGAAGAATGATGACTTAAAAGCAAAGGTATTTCTTCTTCTTCTCAGAACAAGGATCTACACATTCAGCCTGGTCTTTGAAAGTACCAGAAGAGCATAAAGCCCCAGTGTGCCTGTATGGGACTGAGCCTAGATGGCTCAAGGAAGGAGAAAACCATTGGTGTATTTTTTTGGCAGCTTGTTGTGGGAAGAGTTGTGCCCAGACCTTTCACTGAAGTCAGAGCATCACATCAGGTGGCCCCGATTTACTGCTCTTTCATTTCACAGTGGCCAGAAAGTGCTTATGCCAGAAGGCGTAGCATGCCTTTGTGTGCAAATAGGATGTATGTAGGACCTCTCACATAACTGAGAATTGTGTGATTGTTGTGCTACATAGCATCCTTGCCTACATCTTAGTATAATTAACATAAACATTTGTTGTTTAATTTGTGAGAATGAATCATTTAAAACATGTTGATCAACTAACAAAGCTCTCAGAGCTAGCTAAGAAAGCATAATTTTTAAATTAGAGACACTTAAAACCATAGAACAATATGAATAGGTATAAAACCAAGGTCAGAAGTACCCTGTTTAGGAGAAACATTTCCTACTGTGAAAGAGAAAAAGGGAATGCTTCCTATAGGTTGAGGCCCAAAGAATCCACCGCCTACAAACTATTATTATTGATCAAGCCACGTTTGATGCGGAGGCTTTCATTCTGTAATAACTAGAAACACTCTAGTGCAGGCTTGTCCAACCTGTGGCCCGAGGGCCGCATGCGGCCCAGGTCAGCTCATAATGCGGCCCAGTGCAATTTTTTTATTTTTAAAGAAATTCCAAAGTTTCAAGATACACTGCTGGCGCTTGCAGCCGGAATGTGGCCGGGGCATGTCACAACAGTAGAGGGGGGAGAGGGAAGGAAGGAAGGAGTGGGAGGGGAGGGGACAGGGGGCTGCGTGACTGCATTGCGCCATCCCCGTCAATAGGTGGACCCCCTCCCAGCCCCATAAAGCCGCCGGAGTCGAAGCTGGCAGCCACTGCTGTCTGAGATCGCAGCTGCCAGTAAGCGCGCTTGGAGCAGGGCTGCGGAGGACGGCTAGGGCTGCCCCCCATGCGGCCCAAACCAAATGTATGTGCGGCCCAAACCATATCTTCATCTTCTAATGTGGCCCAGGGAAGGTGAAAGGTTGGACACCCCTGCTCTAGTGGAACAATACTTTCCTCTAGACAAGTTACAGCTGTGTGGTTCGGATCACAAATAATACACTGATCTACAAGAGGCAAAGCAGTCTACTTGTTTTCCAAGTTGGAGACATTTCTAGCTGTCTGAAAACTTCCTAATGTTAATCACTTATTATAGGATACCAGGCATGGTCATTTGATCCACTTCACATCATCAGATTGTAATGTAATCACCCTCAGAAATTCCATATGCTCCATATAGTAAGCTGTTCTGTGTGAAGGAGTTTTTCACACAGTAGAATTCGTTTTAAAAATGTACCGTTGCTCGCGTGCACGCACACAAGCCACCACTTTAGGTTTTGATGGTTTACGGCATTCATAGATAAGGCGATGGATAGCTGAATAGTCAACATCAAGGAATTTAGCCCAATATTTTGTTAGTGCTAGGAAAGTACCCACATTGCAGAGGCAAACCATGTGCTTTGCATTCAGAAGCTCTCAACTTCCACTTCTGATATCTTTAGAGAAAAGGAGCCATATAGTATGCCACTTGTGAAAAGCAGCTGTTCTTCACAACAGTAGATTATACTGAGCTGGTTGACGAAATGATCTGATCTGGCTTAAGGTATCAACTTGCATTTCTTATTGTAGTATGTCCAATTATGTATTCATAGGTAACTTGTACTTGTCAGTTGAGATGTTTTAAAATAAACTACATGCTTGATAGTGAAAGTTGTTGATGTGTTTTTGTTTCTTCCTTTCTAGGCTTCTCCATCTGCAATGAAACACAACGAGGAGAGTCTAGCCACGAAAATGGTGCTCTCCAGTATCTGCAGACTATATTTTGGGGCTGTTCAGAAAGCCATTGCTGTTTTTTTCGAAAGTCTTAGGAGTGATCAGACCCCTGATGTTTTCATACCCAAAAGCAAACTGATCATCATGGTGGGCCAAAGGCTGGTGGATGCCTTATGTCAAGAAGCCATTGAAAAGTCCAATCGAAATGAGGTCCTGAGTGGTAGCAGCAATTTTTGTGGCTTGTTGAAGAACTTGGCAGTTGCAACCAAGAATGCTGCAATGCAATATCCATGTGCTGTTGCCATGAAAGAACTTCGCAATCAAGCTGATGGGCTATTAAAGTACACAGAGGAGTTCCGAGCAATGATGGAGTAAAGTGATCATACTGCTGATTTTCTAAGAATAGGACATGCATACTGGCAAACTCCAAAGCAGTCTAATATAGTGGCAAGCTGAACTGTATTTTCAACACATGAGTTGGGCACAGGGCTGTATCTTCTGGCTGCACCTCTGTATCTCTGTATGCACTGGACCCACGCTCTCAATTCAGACCTTGCAATGTTGGGCATCAAGGTCTGAAAGAATTTCCAAGGAAGTAGCCATGTTAGGCCTATCGTAACAGAAGTAACAAAGAATCTTGTGGCACCTTTAAAAACTAAGAATTGCTATTTGGCATGAGTGTTCATGGACCAAGCTTTTTCTTCAGAAGTATGGCATTTAGTATTCAAGCCACGGACTGGTTAAGGTTATTGGGGTGGAATAAAATGGGATACAGAAAATGACATATTAAGAATAGCGGTTATAACTTTTCAGACTCCTGGTTAGCATAAACATTATGTATAACGTCACTTACACAACTCAGTTACCTTCTTATGTGTGTGTTTTTTGCTCTCAAAAGAGTTATCCGTTTTACCTGATACTAGAAGTGACCTATGTTCTCTCATAGTCATGTTGAAAAATCACTTATGCGGTACACAATAGGGTAGTAATATAGGTAAACCTGTATTGATGAACTGATTAATACTTGAAATGAGATTGATTGGTTGGTTCAAGCCAAGGAAGATAAAATTCCTTCTGATGTATTTGCATTAAGCTATTTCCCTTTTGAATGAGTTTTTAAAGTTATTTTGCCTAAAAAGGAGCTCTGCTCATGCTTACTTGAACACAGGCAGAACTCTCAGTGAAGTCACTGATCCTGCTTTACTGGAGAAAGAGATCTGTTTCCATTCTAGTCAATATTAGTAGATCTGTATTTTACACTTTGTTGCTGAACATTGGCAAGTTTGGAACTGAGACCTTCATTCTATTGCTGTTTCCAACTACAACAGATTCACGTACTCAGCAGCATTTATATAAATGTTGACTTGTCATTCAGTTATTGATCCAGTAGAATTACTCTCTAGTTAAGACTAGCAGGATACTGGCCTGAGAGTTCAGATTAGTCTGGAATACTCAGGGATGTAGGGGTGGGACTATCCCTGTGCAAATTATTCATGTTTGAAATGTCTGAACAGGGCTAAAGTGGTCATTAGAAAAGACTACAACAAGAACTAATTTCTAGGTATGATAGACTCTTTGTTTAATGCAGAGTATCTATGACAAGTCATTCTATGTGCACAAGGAAAATAATAGTACTGTAGATCCCAACCTCATGGGGATGTTGCCAGAATAAATATATACATATTTGGTCAAATGCTTCGAGACCTATACATTTAAATAGTCGTGGGCTGTTTGGAGAATGGTTTGCGTGTTGAGCAACAGCAGCTGTCACAGTGCTGATCATCTGATAGGGAAAGGCTGATAAATACTCTGAAAGGTACAAATATAATTATGGTTAACTGTGGATTAAGAAGCATGTGTTTCTGCTCTTCTGCCTTTCTGTATGTATGAACAATCCTATATTCCAGAAACGAGACAGCATACCCTTGAATAGGACTCGCATTGGCTAGACACGCTCCTCTACCTTTGTTGTCCTGTTCCCAGTCAGGTGAAACTTGATGGTATGTTCTGCCTTGGACAAAGTCAAAGCTGATAATCAAGCATATTGGCCTTAATCTCAAAAAGGCAATTCAGAAATACATGGAATGATAAAGCAAAATAAAGAGTGAAATACTGCCTTTAAGTGGGTAGAATCAAAGCAAAGAGTTCTGTAACTAATGTCAAAACCATTCACAATCAACAAGCTAGCAGAGTACAATCAGTACAAGGAGGATCCTACGACAAGTCAGCAAAAGTCTAGGATGTAGAGTTTGGCTGACAAGATCCAGGCAGGATCAGACATTATTAGTCCTTAATTTAGCCAAAACTAAAACTTAGATGATGGTTCTTGAGACCCCATTCATTTAGCCTTTATGAGAAAAGTCCTACTCTCAATAAGTCCTTTTGTTTCCAATGCAACCATTACTCTTAAGGAGATCTTCCTTGAAAGTCTTAAACTTAGTCCTCTGCCTTCATCTGTTCATTTCTGTGGACAAGCATTCTCATCCAAATCAGGGACCAGACTTTCTTTCCCAGGAGGTGCTGTTTTCTGCAGAATCGTGCTGTTTTCTGCAGAATCAGAGATGGTTATTGAGTCCTTGTCAATTCCTGGAGTTTGATTTAAGCCTCACTAGGGCCTTCTGCATTGTGCAGGCAGCAGTGGTTTAAGTAAGGTCAAAGTAGTGATGCTGGAGCATACCACATTACAACCAGCTTCTAACCTGTAAAAGGCAGATAAATGCTATGTCTGCATTAGCTTCTTCAGAAACCTAATCAGAGCAGTTTTGCAACAACCATCAGGTAAGCAGATGCATGGGTTTGTGGGGACTGTGATGTTGTTGCAGAAAAGAAGCAAAAACAGCTGTATTGTGCCACCATATTGCAGGCATATGAGGGGGAAAAAGTTATTCTGTGCGGCATTTGAAATTTCCTATTCCATGTCAAGTCTAAGTGAGTTTCAAAGTAAGTTTAATAATGGAGGTTGGGTAGTAATATATGAACACCTTATCATAAACATTTGTTTACCATTCTTACAAAAAAAACCCCCACAAATCACAATCTAAAATTTTTCAGCTTTAGGAATACAGCAGTGGGGGTTTGAGGGGGCTATTGTTTTCCATTCCTGAGTTTTCTTTCAGGCAGTCATATTTCTAGTTCCTTACCATTAAGACTGAAGGGAGTTCCAGTGCAAAATATCTGGAAGGATAGAAGTCTCTTCACCACAGATCCAATGTTAATTCTTTAAACTTTCACATATGACTGTCTTCTATGGCTGTTTTGTTGCATTTATTGTTGTTGTACACTGCTTTTCAATATTTTATCAATGTCTACATTATCTTGGAAATCACAGAATCATAGAGTTGGAAGGGGCCTATAATGCCATCAAGTCCAACCCCCTGCTCAATGCAGGAATATAAATCAAAGGATATCTGCCAGGTAGTTTTCTAAATTTCTCTAAAATGCCTCCAAGTGTTGGAGCACTCACTACCTCTTGAAGTAATTGGTTTCACTGTCATACTGCTCTAACAGTTAAGATTTTTTTTCCTGATATTCACTCTAAACCTAATTTCCTGTAGCCCATTATTACATGTCCTATACTTTGCGATGATTGATAACAGACCCTGCCTCTCCTCTGTATGGCCATCTTTCATGTACAGTATTTGAAAAGCAGTATATTTCCCCCCCCCCAAGTCTTATTTTCTCAAGACTAAACATGCCCAGTTCTTCGTCTTTCCTCATAGGGCTTGGTTTCCAGTCTTCTGATCATCCTTCTTGCCCTTCTTTGAACTTGTCCTAATTCGTTAGGACTCTTGAAGTGATGTTACTGGTCAATTTCAGTATTCAGATTTTAACATAATACTCAAGATAAGGCATAGCCAGTGCCAAATAGAGGGCACTGCCAAATAGCACTTCACAAGATTTTGGCACTATACTTGTTAATACAGCCTAAAATAGCATTTGCCTTTTCTGTAGCCACATAACACTGTTGGCTCATATTCAGCCTGTGATCTACAATAACTCCAAGATCCTTCTCACTCATAATACTGCTGATCCAGGTATCCCCCATCTTGTAACCGTGCAGTTGGTTTCTTTTTCCAAGGTGCAATAACTTTGCACTTATTCCAGTTGAATTTCATTCTGTTGTTTTCAGCCCAGTGCTCGAGCCTATACTGTACATCATTTCAAATTTTGTTTGTCTTTCAGGGTGTTGGCTATTCCACCCAATTTTGTGTTATCTGCAGATTTGATTAGCATTTCCTGTATCCCCTGATCCATGTTAATAAAACCGTTTGTAGAGCTCTGGCCCCAGGACTGAGCCCTGGGGTACTCCACTTATCTCCTCCTAGTTTGAGAAGGAGCCATTAAGCATCACCCTCCGACTACAATTCTGTAGCCAACTGTGTATCCACCTGAGAGTTGTTTTGTCCAACCCACACTTGGTTAAATTGCTGATCAGGATATCATGGGGAACTTTGTCAAAAGCTTTGCTGAGGTCAAGATCTATGATGTCCACAATATTCTTTCAATCAGGAAGGTTACCCAAGCAAAAAATGAGCTCAGATTATATCAGAAACGTGGTTGGAAAATAAAAACCATTTTTTTCTAAAATCATTAATCAAATATATCATTGCAGCCTTATTGTCTTATTCAAATTTTAGAAGCATGTCTCTGAATTTAACAGTATTTTACTGCCAGCAAAAACGATATAATACTGAAAACCTACAACCACATCGTGTGTCTGTTTAATTTCAATGCGAAACCCACTAATGTCAGTATAAAGCATTTTCAAGCTACTGAATTTCGTCAGACTGCTGTACAGCATTACTGCGAAGCAAGCACGTTTGGAATCTCTAACTCGGACCAGAAACTAGTCTGAGTCGTATTAATTTAGAGCCAAATTGTAGTGAAATATGTGACGCAAGACTCGCCACCAATCCCTTCTTAATAGAGGGAACGGCTCAAAGACAACGCCTCGGATGTCAATAGATTGCGCCACATTAGTTGCTACGGTCCCTTAGCAACGCGCCCCAAATACGTCATCATTGCTTGCCTTTCTGCTCCGGAAGAGTTTGTCTTTCGTGACCGGAAGTTCCTTTGTTGTGTGGAAATCCGGAAGCAGGAGGAAGGATTTGGGTGGCGAGATGGGTTGCGATGGGGGTACCATCCCGAAGAGGCACGAATTGGTGAAGGGACCGCGCAAAATTGAGAAGGTAGGCTTGTAGGGGAAAGCTGCGGGAAAGCCCCTGTTCCCGAGAGGAGCTGGGAGGATTGGGTTGTGTTCTTTTCAGACCTGGGAGATGGGACGAGTGGGGTGTGGTTCGGCTGAAACACTGGGTTTGGGAACATCACCGTGAAAATGGTCGTGGGATACGTGTCAGGTGCTGGGAAATCCGAGTCGCAAAACAGAGGAGGGGAAGAGAGAACCGACAGAAGCTTCCCCCCCCCACACGCTTCAGTAAATATGAAACCATAACGAAAATAAAATTATTGTGGTACTTTTAGGACTAACAGTTTTGTTCCAGTCTCAGATTTTGTGGATTACAGTCCTGTTTTTGGAACACCTGTGGATTGTGTCACTCTCGCTGAAGAAGGGAATTGTAATCCATGAAAGCTCACATTGAAGTGAAGTGCTTAGTTTTAAAGGTAGCACAATATTTTTGTGTTTGCATGTGCAGAAACAGGCTAACATAGCTACCAGTCCATCAGACACTTTTTCACATTGAGTTTAAGATTACACGTTTACATACTGGGTAGTTCAGATTTTTTTTTGTTTGTGCACAGTGTCTGTATCTGAATCTACAACATGTGTGTAAATTGTTATTTTATTTATTCATTTTATATACCATTACTGTGACAACATTACTGTGGCTGATGGTCAGATTCCAAATATCTCCTGTATGGAGAATTAGTGCAGGGAAAGCGCCCCAGAGGGAGACCACAGCTGCAATACAAGGATATCTGCAAGCGGGATCTGAAGGCCTTAGGAATGGACCTCAACAGATGCGAAACGCTGACATCTGAGCGTTCAGCCTGGAGGCAGGCAGTGCATCACGGCCTCTCCCAATTTGAAGAGACCCTTGTCCAGCAGGCCGAGGCACAGGCAGTCCCGAAAGCAGCAAAATCAGGGAGCTGGACAGGGGACAGATTGTATTTTTCTTCATTGTGTAAAGGATTGTCACTCTCGAATTGGCCTTCTCAGCCACACTAGACGCTGTTCCAAGTCCTCCATAAAGAGCACGCTACCATAGTCTCTCGAGACTGAAGGATGCCTAATCTAACTGTGACACACTATTCTGCATGGTTTACAGCATACTAAAATAAAATCCAACAGCAACAAGATTATAAATAAAACAATCAGACAATAATGTTATGCATTTAGATCGTATGCATATGTAGTTTACATACACCAAAAGCAACTGTCAGTTGTGATGTTTTGCTTTTAAATTTACACAGTCAACATGCATACTTCTGTAAATGTTTAAAGAATTTATTTCTCTAGATTAGTGGGACATGTGGGCATTGCAAGAAAGGGTCAGTCTGAAATGCCATTTGGTACCTATGGATTTGGACAGCTCCTCTTAAACATACTCACATTCATAATTATGAAGTGGCTTTCTTTAACAAGTATTGTTTTCATAATCATCTACCTGCCATTCTTGCCTCATGTGTATATGATGCATACAGTGTTTTACAGGAAATTGATTTCAAATTGAAAGGAAAAGTGTAATGGGTGATGAGTTCAAAGGTAGTGGTTTTTCTGGTAATATATATGTAATATATGTATTCCTTACCTTAGGTTGACAAAAATGCAGAATTGGTGGCGCAGTGGTACTATTGCACATTAAGTCAAGAAAAACTAAGCAGGCCTATAGTGGCTTGTGAGCTTGGCAGGTAAGTTTACAATTTTTGTTTTTCTTTCAGTGAAAATATCCTAATTTCCTAGTAATTTTCTGTCACTGAGTTCATGTGTTTTACCAAACACTCCTTCTATTTTAGGTTATATAACAAAGATGCAATCATTGAATTTTTGCTCGATAAATCTTCTGATAAAGTCCTTGTGGAGGCTGCATCCCATATCAAGAGTATTAAGGTAAAATTAAAATGTAAAATATAAAAATGTCTAATTTTTTAGACATCAGAATCTATATATTTCAGTTCTGTGTGTTCAGAGAAAAGTCATTGTGTTCAATTCCTCAGCATGTTAAATTGATTTTTATGGAGTCTCTGAAGCACCCTATTTCTACAGCATGTTTTTTTTTTCAATGGGAAATGCTTTAGATATACTTTCTTGTACTTATAGTTACATTGTGTTTTATAGATGCTTCAGGTATTTACAAAGGCCATTGGGTCAGGATGAAAACTAGAGTTCAGTCCAGTCATCATAGGGGTTGAAAGAAACTCAATGACAAATGAAGTTGTACATTTGTTATTCTGATACTCAGTTTTGGGTATCTTTGTCCTGTTCTTACTTCTGATTTGTAAATGCTCTGGCAGTATTGGAATCTTTAGTGGGAGACACATTGTATTTAGTTTTTATTATGTGTCTTAAATTCATTGGATAGCTCAGTGGATTAGTTACTTGGCTGCAGAATCAGAGTTTGGAAGTTCAGTTTCCCACTGTGCATCACAGAAAGGCCATTCCTTGCAGCCTTGGGAAAGCTGCACAGACCCAGGATGCCCACAGAAGAAGGGAATGGCAAACCATTTCTGAATACGGTCTATATAGATTTCATTGTATTTCAATAGTAATATTTTAATTTGTTGTGATTTTAAATACACGTATACTAATTCAGGTCTTGTATGCCACCTTTAGTCCCTTTACTGGAAATAAGATGGGATGTAAATAAAATACATAAGTAAATATATAAAATTTCTCCATCCTCTTTTTCTTCATTTCTTTTCTCCTACATAGCAGTGTATATGCACAGAGATATTGCTAGTTCTGACATCATTATAATACTTATTATAGTAGTGCTATATTATTCAGTGGTAATAACTGAACTGTGGCAGCTAATACTCATGTGATCAGTAGTTACAGAAATGCTTGGGACATTTAGTATCTTCAGTTAAATGTTGTTTTGTATGTTACTTAGACCTGGGCCAGTAAACAGAATGGCAGTTAACTCCCACCGCTCTTTTAGAAGGAAGCTTTTAATGGGTAGTTCTTAAAGTATAAATATGTTGCAAGTCGCTTGAATACAGAATGCTGGAGGAGAGAATTGTACTGTTTTAGTTGATTGCTTTAACTCACTTTAGTTTAAACTAACCTATGTATATTATTCTGTTTCCTTTCAGAATGTAATTGAATTGAATCTCACAGACAATCCAGCTTGGACTGGTGACAAGGGGAATACAAAAGGGGACAAATATGATGACATCCAGAGTGCCCGTTTTATTTGCCCTGTAGTTGGGTTGGAAATGAACGGAAGGCATCGGTTAGTGTTTACTGTTTAATCACAAGTAAATGTAATGAGTATTTTTCTGTTAATTTTTCTTAATATGGTTGAGAATCTACATTGTTTTCCTGAAAATAAGACAGGGTTTTATATTAATTCTGGTTCCATAAATGCGTTAGGGCTTATTTTCAGGGGATGTTTTATTTTATTCATGTACAACAATCTACATTTATTCAAATACAGTCATGGCATCTTCTTCTGGTTGCTGCACAATGCTGCACAATGGTGGAGGGCAGGGTTTCACTTAACTGGGTCTTATTTTTGGGATAGGGCTTATATTACAAGCATCCTGAAAAATCATACTAGGGCTTATTTTCAGGTTAGGTCTTATTTTCAGGGAAACAGGGTATATACTCTTATTTGGATAATCTGTATTTGCAACATATATTTTAGTGATTTATAATAAACTCTCCTCTGAAAGCTAATGTATGCTGGAAGTAGGGGACTTCAGTTATCTATCATTCATTATAATCTGTTATCATTTGGAAGCTGATAATGTTATAACTAAACTATCAGTGCATGTATTTAGATTTCATGGTCTGAGCCATAAAAATGTGCACGTCCATAATAAGTTAGTAGGGAGAAGATGCATGATCATGTGCAAACATTTGCTTTTTATCACTGAAGCAATTCAGAAGTTTAGATGTAGGGAAGTGTGTTTTTAGACTCATATTTCTACAGCCAGGTGTTGGAATATTTGTTTATGTTACCTGCTCAGTACTAATAGCTAACTAGGATTGTAGGATCTTAGTCTGTGCAGTTTCGGATGTTGTGCATGTTTCCTTATCTTTCCAATTTTTAATCTCTGGCAAAATAGTATGCCAGTAAATTAATAGTGTAAACCATGGATGAGCAACTTTGATGGGTCTGGAGGTTATTTTTACCCCTCCCAGGATCTTAGTGGACTATATCATCTTAAAATTCTTCACACACCAGAAAAAAAGATCACTATAAAAATAGTCCTTTGTTGTTCCTAAAAATCTATAGCATTTGTCGTGGATCATTTCAAGGTGTTTTAATCCCCTCTTGTATAGTTTTAGCCGTAAAATATCCTTTAAAAAACATGTGGAGTTTTATTATTACATAAATATTTACAGCTTTAAAAGACTGCTTTGGGCCTAAAGCAGGTCTCAATGGTGGGAAGGATAGCCTTTAAATAGCCAGTCCGTTTTCCAGGGTGGATTCTGGAGGCACAATTGATCCCTTTTTGGACTGGAAAAACTTTTCTCAGCGAGGAGTGTTTGTTTCTTGGGGGTATGCAACTATTGCTCTCCCTTGGTATGGATATTAGCTTTTAGGGAAAAGAAAGATTTGTTAAATACTTGTTTTTAAAAATCGCTTTTACATAATGTAGATGCATTGATGGTAGTCATACTTCTGTGTAGGAGAGGAAGCTTACTATGATTCTTAGGACCTAGTGTTATGCAGGTTTTCTCAGACTCGTCCCACTTGCTCAGTAGCATTTGTGCTGTCCTTTTTAGGGGTGTTGATGTTCTTTTATGGGTTTGATATAGAATACTGTTATTTGACTTGTAGTTTGTGGTTAGGTAGTGGAACTTATTGTGCTGTTTAGTAGGCGATACATGATCAACATGAATTTAACCCAACTCCGGGAGGCAGTGGAAGACAGGAGGGCCTGGCGTGCTCTGGTCCATGGGGTCACAAAAAGTCGGACATGACTAAACCAACTAAACAACAACAACACACCTGCATTTTATGCATGCTCCCTTAGAGAAGTGCCTCTCCCTGTGATCAGTTTATCTCACTAACAAGTATGTATGTATCATTTTCCAGCCATAACCCCCAAAATCCTAAATTATTAATATTTGAGTGTGGGGGAAAAAAAAGAGAGGCCTTATTCAGTTGTACAGTGGTGCCCCGCATAGCGACGTTAATCCGTTCCGGATTAATCGTCGCTATAAGGAAACATCGCTAAACGGAATGGAAAAAGCCATAGGAACGCATTAAAATTCGTTCAGCGAAGTTCCTCCATAGCGCCGCCATTTTCGCACCTTCGGAAAGCGAGGGCAGGGCGTGAAAACACATCCGGCGGCCATTTTGGGCACCCGGTGGCCATTTTGGAACCGCCGATCAGCTGTTCTAGGAACATTGCAATGCGACGTTTTACCCATTAAAACATTGCAATGCGATCGCATTAGCGATCTAAAAATATAGATCGCTATGCGGATTCGTCGTTAAACAGTGCGCTCGTTATGCGAGGCACCACTGTATTTCTTTATTGCATTTCTATGGCGCCTTTCTTTTGACACTGGGATTCGAAGTGCTAAGTCTGCACGTACCTTGAACACAGTTTTTAAAGCTCAAATTAAAAAAATGCCTGAGCATAAGCATATTTTATTTTTTTTTGTTTAAAGTTATAGTGAGGAATGTGAGAAACCTATAAAACCTGATTATTTATTTAATAAATAAATAAATAAATAAATAAATAAATAAATAAATAACCTGATTATCTGTAGAAGTCAATGTGTATCAGGACAACATTATTGGTTTTTATCATTTGCTTACTGAAATCAGGGAGTGCTTATTGCTGTTGTGCAAAACCCTTTTCTTAAGATGTGTTGCCTGTTTTAACCACATGAGGGCACTTAGGGACACACACGTTAAACTGCTGCATTCTGACCAACAAGTAGAAATGTGTTTTTTAAAATGTTGCTTCAGATATACTTCTGAAATATGTTCAGTTAAGTGTGGCTGTGATGTGCAGCTGATCCTACGCATATTAGAATTCAGTTCCCAATGAGTATACTAAGACTTCGTTCGAGCTAAATGTGTCGCAGAATTGCAGCCTCAATGCTACTGAAATCTGTTGCTGCCTTGCTTAATAGTGTTTCTAAATTTCTTTTGTATTTTGATTTAATTTGTATTTATTTGGATTTCATTATTACCATGGTTTGCTTGTTTTAGGAAGAAAGGTGGAATCAAGATGTAGTGAAGTTAAATAAAGCTATAATAGTCACAAGTACCCTGAACCCATTGCTTACATAAGACTTAATGTACAATGTTATACATATCTATACAGAAGTAAACCACATTCAGTTCAGTAGGATTTATTCCTGGGTAGATATGTACAAGATTGCAAGTTGAAGCCATAACTGCTTTTTTCCCCTTAAACTGAAGCTTGTGGCTAGAGTTTATTAAATATCAATTTTTCTGTCTTTGTATCTACAAGGTTTTGCTTTCTTCGGAACTGTGGATGTGTATTCTCTGAACGTGCTCTCAGAGAAATTAAAACTGAAGTGTGTCACAAGGTAAGTTTTGTTCTTTTTCTGTTCTCCATTTCCCTTTTTTTATTGTAAAGGTGTGTTGTATTCCAGATACATAAGCTTAGGTCCTACTGATTTAAGAGAGAGAGTTTTAAGCTTGCATAATTAGGGTTGGGTAGCAGCAGTGAGTTCAGAAATAAGATCATCCTGCTTTCCTTTGTTTGGCTTTCACATTCTTTTATTGTTTATTAAAACAATAAAAGAATAAAAGTTTTTTCATCTTAGAGGCTTTGGGCTTCTTTCTGTCTTAATATCGCAAACGAAATTGTTAAGGTGCATTGCCTTTTACTTTGTGCCAGATTGATAGCTCCTTTACTTGATTGGAAGTAAATAAAAATCAGAAATTCTTGAGAAATTAAATAATCTCCCCACAGTGGCAGTTGTAAAAAAACACACACACATTACTGATTTCAGGATGTTAGGTAAAAGGTAAAGGTTCCCCTTGACATTTAGTCCAGTTGTGTCCGACTCTAGGGCGCAGTGCTCATCCTCATTTCCAAGCCGTAGAGCCAGCATTTGTCTGAAGACAGTTTCCGTGGTCACGTGGCCAGCATGACTAGACATGGAACGCTATTATCTTCCCACTGTGGTGGTACCTATTTATCTACTCACATTTGCATGCTTTCGAAGTGCTAGGTTGGCAGGAGCTGGGACAAGAGACGAGAGCTCACTCCATCATGTGGATTCGATCTTATGACTGCTGGTCTTCTGACCATCAGTAGAGAGGCTTCTGCGGTTTAACCTGCAGCGCCACCACATCCCTCAATCCCTTCAGGATGTTACATTCTTCATAAATGTATTTATTCCTTCTAATCTGGGTCTTAAAGTGAATAAAGAATAAAGAATTTTTTGTCTTACTTGAGGTCTTGGTTTGCAAAAATGCCTATGCTGACAGGGCTTCTACTGTTAAGTCATGGGAAACAACAGCTTTAAGATGTGGCAAAAGTCCACTGCATAATGATAGAGGAACTGGAGCATCATGATCTTAGTTTCATTGGTGGTATTTCAAACTGAAAAGGCTGGGAAAGACCTCAGTTTGAGATCAGAGAGAGCTACTATCAGTTGGAAAGCACAGTCATTGGCTAGATGCATGGTGGCTGCAGCTATGTTATTTGGCTTTGTGTATAGGTGACAGCAATGATATATTGAATCAGCACACATGTGCTTTCTTAAATGATTGTATGAACAGCAGAATTGCAAGTCATCACCTATATTGTGTAGTCACTGGTTGCTGTAAGAAGTCTTATGGTTGCCATACTTGAGAATCACTATTATGTGGACTTCTGTGTAGAGTGCATTTGATTTAAATAAAATTATCAGGAATCCTGTTGTAGATGTATGCTGGTGTTAAGTGTTATAGCACAAATCACAGTAGCAAATCGCAGCTAACAAAGAAGTTATCACTTGTATTATTAGCTAGATGTCAGTTGATGATGTGAGATGTTTCAGTTGTAACGTATATTACGTGAAGACTGATCAGGACATAAGTTACGGTATTTTAAAAGCATTTAATAACTTTTTGAAAAACGATATAAATAAAAAAAATTAAAATCTGGGGTTTTTAATTAAATGAAGAGACTTTTATCTGCCTCCTTTCTGAAGTATGACGTTTGTTCCATGACAGGTATAGATTCCAGATAATGATGTTTTATTCTTGTAACTTTGTGAAATAGCAGAAAACCTTTGCAGTTAGGCACTTGAGAAGAACGTTGTCAGTCCTTGATGCAAAATATTGGCATGTCAGTAAAAGTTGATCTATGAAATGTTTAGATTTGGCATATTGTATTGATTCTCTGTAGAACCGGTTGTTCTGGTCAACTTTGTTCTCTTCCGTATTCCTGGCAGCCAAATAACAGGAAAACAAGCTCAGGCCTGTCTGCAGTGGCACTTTCTGCTGGGGCCACTTGACTTTTAGGTGACCGAGGAGACTGTTGGAAAGTTAGTAGGTCTACTGCATATATTTAAAGTATTCCAAATATGATACTACTGGAGCTGTACTGTAAATGTCACTCCTAGCAATACATTTGTTTGGAGTGATCACCTGACATGCTAAGGAAGTCTGCCTTTCTCTTGCAAATTTTGATCCATATTCATGTCTTAAATGAGAACTTCAAGAATAAGCGTAGCCCAAATATATTTTGTCACTGGGGCTGAGGTAAGAAGAAAGGAAACAGTACATGAAATATTTATCCAAGCGTAATCATTCTTTTCCCCACTATTGTGTCTGTGTATATGATGGCCATAAAAGCTCTGTTCACAATTGTCTATGAAGGAGAGTCCACTAAGGTCCACTGTAGACTATTTAATTATCAAACAACAACTACTTGCTGAGGCATGTTTGTCTTGTGATATTGTAATTATATTTCCGGCACCAAAGGCCATCTTTTATCTCAAGCTCTTAATGGCATTTAATGATGTAATTAATCCTTATTTAGATCAGAGTTGAATTTTTAAAAAATTCCTAGTGTATTTTTTATTAGCTTTAATTTTAGCTGTTTGATGGGTATGATTTAATGGTGTATATTATTGTTAGTAGACACTGATAACGGAGGATATGAGAAGTCTGCAGTTTATTTTTACTATCATTGCCTATCTATACCCAAAAGTCCTGTGTTAAAAAGTCCCAATTAGTCCTGACTTGTTTAGAAAATGGAGGAATGCACTTAATTAAATGTTCATGTTTGCGTTTTATATACCTGGGCAGCTTACAGCTCAGTTCATACATTAGTGGGCAGCAAGTCCCATCAGTTCTATCTAGGATAGCTAATAGTAGGGGATGATGGGAATTGCCCTCCAAAACGTGTGAAGGCCATCAATTGCCCAGCACAGTTAAAAGCTATCAAGAACTCATTCCTCCCTAGTGTATCATCTTATATAGCCAAGATGGCAGCGTATGCACAAAAGCAGGGAAGTGTTAAACAGGCATGGGGGAACATGAAGGTTTCCTCTAAATTTATACATAAAAATTGGATTGTAGAATCCTGAACAGAGTAATTGGTACAGACATGGTTTTTCTGTTAGCTTTGTCTACGTTCTCTTGAAGACTTTGCCATCTCTCCTGGAAAGTCCAGATCCTGTGATCAAAATGCAGGGTTTGGTTTTTATCAAAAGCACTGCTCTCAAAATAGCTTAACAAATCCTTCTTGATATTGCCTAAACTTTCAGCAGATCTTGGTGCACTGTATGAGAGAGATCATCCAGATGTCTCCAAGTTCAAATCA
This sequence comes from Pogona vitticeps, assembly GCF_051106095.1. Lineage (NCBI taxonomy): Eukaryota > Metazoa > Chordata > Lepidosauria > Squamata > Agamidae > Pogona > Pogona vitticeps. The sequence continues at coordinate 17,022,484 of NC_135786.1, read as the reverse complement.
ACATACATGGAACATAGTTCTCTTCTATTGTGTTAAAATGTTAATGTTTTTAGAATTTGGTTGAAAACATTTTATTCTGTCTTTCAGTTCATATTAACTCCAGGCATTATAAATGGCAATGCAGTTATAAAGGTGTTTTAATTAATTAATTAATTAAGAATACCCCCCCCCTTCTCCTTTAAAAAACCCGAGGCAGCTTGCATCATTGAAAGACAACATTTAAAACTGAAAACAATGAGTATACAAGGGTGGTTTGCATATTTAAAAAACAATATTTTAAGCTAAGAACAATGAGTATAAAGAGGCAGCTTACATCATTAAAAGACAATATTAAAGCTGAAACAATAAGTATACAAAATTTAAAAAGGAACAAACAGATACCACCCTGGCATTGTTACAATTAGGGTTTGATAAAATTCATAAAAATTCTATGACAACATAACGAATAAATTCAGTCTTAATAGGAGCAGCACCAGAAGTTTCTAACCAGTAGAAGTGATCAGTTTCACTTATGAATACATCACAGTGGGGAGAAATAATGTTCACTACCTTGTGCTCCTTGGAGGCATGCCACATTGCTAAAGTGCTGGGAACAAACTAAAGTTCTTGAGTGGGACTTGTAGAGCAGAAGTGGGGAACCTAAGACTCTCCAGATACTGTATATTGAACTTCAGTTTTTGGAAGCCCTGCGCTATGTGGCCCATGATGATGGGTTCTAAGAATTGTTGTTCAGAACATCTGGCCCTCCAGAGCATCCTCCAGATGTTCTTTGCTTCTGTTCTATGGCTGTACACCAGTGATGGAGACTTGAAACTGCCAAGTTCTTAAAAATCAACAAGTCCAGCAGATTGCTGCAAACAACAATCTGTGTATCAACCAATTTCTGAGGAGGTCTGTGTTCATGCCCTGCTTGCTTCTATCCCTACACTCAGATCTAAGGATTTTTTTAATGCTGATTGACAGTAGTGTTTGAATTGGTATTCAGTCCATTTCAAGCCTGAAATGATCCAAATCATTTTAAGCCTGCCCTTATCCCCATATTGCATATTATTAAGTAGGGTTTGGAAGGAGTGGAGAATGTAGGGGCAAGTGTGAGAAAACAAGAGTCTTCTGTGCCCTCATAAAGGCAGGAACAGATAAAGCACAGTAACAAATGCCAATGATTTAAGAATTGTATGTAGAAAAATCTTATGGTTGTTATCAGCTCAGTATAGTGAGGGTGCACTTCAAAGTTCTCAGGTCATGGTGTCAAGCCCTTGCAGATCTTTGAGCCCCAAAGCGTTGACATCTGCACTTGGAGCCATATCTAGAAACCAGCTAAGCTTTGAAGCCTGAACACAAACCAGTTTGGCCTCATATAAGTCAGCAACAACTAAGAGAGAAAGAGAGAGTGTGTGTTAGTGTAAGACAGTATTGTTTATGTCCAACTTGTATTTCCTACTCGTAAGTGGCTTACAATAAATACTAATGTGTGCAATTTTCATAAGTATTTTCAAAATATCTTTGAAAGTATCTTCAAATTGAGATATTGAAATGGGCTGGTAGAGGGACTGGAGATTATCGTCTTGCATTCTACTTTTACACTGGTTATGATGGCAACGCTCATTAGTAACATTCAGTACAAGTGACTACTTTTGCTGAATGATAAAAATGATCTGTTAGCTTTCTTAAAACACAGAAAAAGAAAAGCTGACAGGAAAGAAATTGATTTGTTTGAAGGGTAGTGCTGGAAGAGAGTTTTGTGGATACCCTGACTTTGCCAGAAAGACAAATAAGTGGCACCGGATCAAATCAAGCCTGAATTATCTCTGGAGGCAAAAATGTTGAAACTGAGGTTGTCCTACTTTGGGCACATCATGTGAAGGCAGGATTCTCTGGAAGAAACCATAAGGATGGGAAAGGTGGCAGAAGGGGAAAAGGGATAACAAACATGAGATAGATTGATTCCATAAAGGAACCCACAAACTTGAGTTTGCAAGACCTGAGCAGGGCTGTTGAGGACAGGACATTTTGGACCCTCATTCATAGGTCACCATGAGTTGGAGAAAACTTGATGGCATATAACAACAAGGACAGAAGTTCAAAGCAGAGTTGTCTGGTTTATGTTCTAGTGTTACACAGGAATGAGCTTGTTGGTTGGATTGTTGCTATTATACGTTTACAGCTATTTAAGCCAATTTTATTGTAATCTAATATAGGTTAATTTGGCCTCCTCATTGTGGTGGTATTCTGTGCATAGTAATATCTTTTATGTTATTTCTAACATTTCTTTACAATGTGAATGTATGTTTGTTGTGTGTGTATAATCAAAGTGATGTTGCTCATGTTTACACTGAACAAATATAATCACTGTTTTCTGCATAAGAAAGCTGAAGTCTTGAAAGCAGTCAAACATACCCAGCTAACAACAGTTGGTTGAATGAATCTCCTGGTTTCTTTCTGTCAATAGTCACTGAAGGTTACTTTTCATAACTTTTTTAGGTTTTATATATGAATCCAAATAGGGGGTATAGATAAATCGTAAAGATACAGCTTGGTACTGTTTGTTTTAAACTATTAAAAATAGCTAGTCACGACACATTTGCCCTTGTTTTCATTTTTACTGTTTAAAACATACAGTGGTTGGCCTTACAGTGAAACCCGCACATTTTGGTTCAAAAGAAAGTGGACAGCCATCTCAGAATCAGACATGAATACATTGGTGCATCTGTAATGCCTTCTTAGTTTCTTCTCTGCTGTTGTTCAGATTGAAAACAGCACACATGCATCTATGCACACGTACAGAGCTTGGGCAGCTTTGATATGACAACATATTCTTAAGATGTTCAGCAAATGGGTCCAAAGGGAGTTTGTTGCTGTGTTTCTAGTAGTTAGTGTTTTGTTTTTATTTAAAGTCGTAATTAGCTGTATTCCCCAAGCAGGTCCCTCATTTATGTGCTTATTGAGAGGTGAACTCATCACAGTATGAAGTTGATGAAACACCAAAAAACAAACAAACAAACAAAAAAAAACAACCCATGAGAGGTCGTTTATTTGATTAATCGTATTTTGCATGCCACATCAGCAATCCATGCCTTCTCCCTAGGCCTGAAAATAAAAAGGATATTTAAAAATTGTTAGCTTAGTTAGAATCTGTATTTCAGATAGATATAGAATGTTATATGCTGACAGCTAGGCATGGGTATTGTCCCTGCATTCATCAGTTCCACTGCAGGATTCTGTTACTTGGTACAGTAGAGAATAATGATGCACTCTTGTTTTATTTATCACTCTCTTTGCATACTTACTTGCACAGACTAAACTTTAGACTTTTGTTTGAATCACTCAGCACTATCATCCCCAGCAGATATATTAAATCACTTGACCAGCCTGTATTGTTGCCATGCTTCACTGCTCACAACATTCCCTCTGGAAGCTCCAGATGTATAATGCTGGCTCAAGGGCAGTAATCTTTCTGTTCAACTCTGATTATACCTTTTTCTTCAGGACGAATGTTTCTATTCATGACCAAGCTTTTGTATATTTGATTGATGGATGAATCCGTTGATGGATGACTCAATTAAACCTCACGTCAAATTGTTTACGATTTCTTCACATAAGCAAGACACTTACCTATAAGCCTACCCATAATTGATTAGTACCTTAGGGCAAATACATATGCCACCATCCAGATTACTATTTCATACTATTTGTACTGGTTCATACATATCATATTGTGGAATGTGAGCCTGGGTTTTTTGTTATTGTTTTTTGGGTTTGTTTGGTTTTTTTTGTTTTGTTTTTTGCAAATTCATCATATATTGCATGCAGCTCCTCTGTTCATGTAGTGCTGTCTCAAAATGTAATTGGCAATAGGCACATGTGTCAAACACCAAAGTGATGAGCAACGAACTTCAGTGGCTTTACTACTGGAGAGTGCTGATGCGTGAATAATCTGAGGCACGGTGATGGTGACACATCAGTTTTAAATGTAAAAGGGCAATGAATGTGTGGTCATATTGTCCATATTGTAAACAAGGTAGTGAAAAGCTATAAAGCTATAAAGATTATCTTTAGCAGTAAACACTTCCAATAGTGTACATTTCTCAAACTACTGCAAAACTGTCATTACTGTACTTTTTCAAAGTACAGTAATGTTCACTGCATGAACAGAGGAGAATAGACCGAGATTACAGTGAATTTTTTAAAAAAGGTTTTCTTTATGGAAAGTGTGTTGAAGGAGGGAGAGCATAATTACTTAGCTTTTATTTAGTTAGAGATTCCGTGCAGATTCACTTCTTGCAGAAATTGTAAAGGTATTTTATTCTTTTCAGGAGTAGGTTAGTATTTCATTGTCAAAATTTGTAGGTAATTTGACTTGATTCTTTTGTGTGTTCTGTGCTGTCAAGTCAGAACCAGCTTATAGCTGACCCTAATAGGGCTTCGATGGTGAGATATTTAAAGAGTGTTTTTACCTGTTCCACTCCCCCAGTGAGTTTCCATGGCCAAGTGGGGATTCAAACACTTTTCTCCAAAGTCCTAGTCTATTCACTGCACCACACTGGGAATAATAACAAATAAAATTCTTACGTAGAATTTAAAAGAGACATTTCCCTATCTGACAACACAAACAGAATGTTCTAAGGAACAGGGTATCCTATACTGTCAGTTCTATTACAAGCTAGACTGTGCTATATCCAGATATTGTACAGCTTCATATACAGTACATGTTTATTTGGAGGTAATGTGTCCAGAAATAGTAGGGACGTGGTGGCACTGCGGGTTAAACCGCAGAAGCCTCTGTGCTGCTGGCAGTATTACTTGGAAATGGGGATGAGCACCGCAAGCCTGCCAAACACCCACCCACACCACCCTGGGACAGCACCGCTTCAGAGGCTTACCCGGTGCATTTCTACTGCCTGTTTACCTGCTGGGAAAGCCCGGAGAAGCCTCTGACACCCTGCGCTGATCAGCTGTGAGGCGGGGAGAGGGCGGAGCAGAGAAGAGCACACACATGCCCAGCAAAGCACCACTTCCAGAAGCCTCCCGGGGGCTTCATCTTGCGAAACAGAGCCATAGGAAACATCGTCTTGTGAAGCACCAAACCCCTCGCTGTACCCAATTGTCCAGCGAGTTTTTCGTCCTGGGAGGCAATAGTCTTGCGGGCATCACTGTACAAGGCTAATATAGTTAATCCCTAACCTTTTAAGGGCCAGACTGGAGCGGACCATATGTGGCCCGTGGGCCACACTTTGCCCAGGTCTGACCTAATTCTTTGATTTGTTCAGATAGTTGAGCCATTCCTCCTTATATCTCCTGTAATCCTGTGGATAATGTATTTTGAATGTTCTGTTGCCAATCCTTAAGTGTCTATTGCTCCAATAATTTCAGAATTTGTTCTTGCGCAGGTAAGCCTCTTGGGTTTTCTTCCCCCCTTTTCCTCCCTTTGCTGCCATTTTCCAATTTTTTTTAAAGATGCTGTTTGGGTCTTTTCCCAGTAGCTGTTACTGCTGCTTTACTTTTCATTCAGACAACACTGTTTACACAGTGCATCCAAAACATGGACTAGCACTTCTCTCTCATTAAAATATTCTTGCAGCCGCCAGTCAAAACAATGAGTGTCTAAAATAACAGACAATGCTTTGAGGCAAATAACACTAGCAGTTCAGTCTTTCCTTCCGGGCTCAGTAATTGGGGTAAGTCCTCCAGTCAGAGCTGCTCCGGGCTACGGGAGAGAGGGTCGCCTTCACCACAGTGCCAAAGGAGACATATGTGCCTCCAATCTAAGACTCTTCTGAAGTTCCAAAGTTATATTTTCTGATTCTAGTTTCCTTCATCAGCATTGTAATTAGACAGTTTATAATTATCTTGTGGAAGCGAGTCTTTGCCTTAGATTAAAACAGTTCATTCACCAAATAACGTTCTCCCCTCTTCCCTCCTTCTCTTTCTTCTCCTTTTCCCAGTCAAGGCTAAGCGATCGGGGGGGGGGAGGCTCGCTTCTACTGCGGCTCGAAGAGTTGCAGGATCTAATCCGCATTCAGTAACTCATTAAGCCCACCTTTCTTCTGTGTCATTGATTTATATCCATAAATGTTTCTTTATATAAAACACATATCTTGACTTACCTAGAGTCCTGGCCAGGATATTTTCCAAAATCCTTCTGTACTCTGCAGGGGGTATTCCCAGCTCTTTGTCCAACATGGCTTCCTCCTTGGTCCGTGCACTCAGAAGACTCTTTTTTTGGGGGGGGTCCTGGAAGGCTTATCCACAAAATATTATAATGGAGTGAGCGTTCAAGTCCTGCAGGACTTGCTCACCAAGGAGAGCATTGCAGTGCTGGTGATGAACATGAGGACAGGAAAGTCTGATAAGAAAATACAATTTTGACTAGATAGCTGAAATTTCAGGATCTGTAGGTGGAGATTGCATATGTAAATAGTCTGAAGTGTTATGGCAGTGACATGGTTCATTCTGGGAGATGCAGACTCAGTTGTCCTCCATCTCAGTGGACCAGTGGACAAAGTTACTCAGTGAATCCTTCATTGCCCTGTATTGAAGTGCATGGTTCCTGCTTTGGATGGGAATAGAAGTGCCCAGAAACAAGACAATCCCCCATAAAACTGGAAATTAAATTATTTCTTTAGGAACCATATCATTGCTGGTGCTAAATCATAGGTGTAGTGGTCTGTGTTAGATAGGATGTTGTGTGTTGAGACTTCAAGTTCTTTTCTCCAAACTTTAATAATGGGCCCTAGGAAAACCTGACACTGTGCCTGCTTTAAGAGAATTAGCCATTGCAGCGTTGTTTTCTTGTGCTAACTTTAGTCATTGTGTAGAAACATGCTAGGTCACGTTCTTACTGTGAACCAGCCACAAATTTACCGCATCTGAGTTCCGAGGAAACACCTTGCTTTGGCAGGATTGATTATAGTATATCTCATTTCCGTGCACTTGCCTGATTTATTCTGAAGATATACATCTGCCTTTTGATGGAAGGAGCTTCAAAATGGCTGAAAAAAGATTGCAAGAAGAAAACAAAACTGCACTCCCAATCGACAGTCTTCAGTGCTCTGGCTGATGAAAGCAGCCCAAATAGGCTTTCCTGGATCTCTAGAGCATTGGTTGGTGTAGCAGGACAGAGAAACCGTAGAATGTAGTAGTGAGAGTGTTGAACTGGGGCTTGGGAGATTCAGGTTCTTATCCTGACTGAGCCACAAGCCTTACTTACTTTACAAGGATTGGGAGGGTAAAGTGAAGATGAAGAGAGCAATGTACACTGTCTTGATCTATTGGAGGAAAATTGGACGTAAATGCAGCTAATAAATGCCTCTATTTAGGAGGCACAAACTGCAATGTCTGTTGCTGATGGATGGAGCCAAACTGGGTTTCCTTGCTCTCGTGTTCTTCCTGTGTGGTGTAGGCTATAGCACCTGCCAGTGGCATTCTGCCTCCCCCCCCCCAGAGGTCTTTAAGGAGAATTGTAAGCTAAATATGTACTTTTGCCTGTTGGCACTTTCCTTTAAAAATATTCCCCAATACCCTTAATTGGTCAAACCTGCTCTGGATTTGAAATCAGATCATTCTTTTTTAGTTTGATAACCCTATAATGATTGGAATGAGAAGCTAAAATATTGAAAATTGACTAAGTGTACCCTCATATCCTGTTGGTTAGTTATGCTCTATCCGTGCCTTTATTAAAACTAAGTATAGTATGATCTACCAGTGATAGGGGAGGCAGGAACAGGAAATTGAACTGGGAGATTCTGTTCATGAAAATAACAAACCTAAGAGCAATTGCTTGGTATTAATAGAAGCAGGGAAGCTCTCAGTGAAGACAGTGTTTGTCCTGTCTAATCTTATTATTGTGCTTTGCTCATAAGCTATACCAGTTGCTAGGCATTCTGAAGAGAAGTCGTGGACTCATTCTTAGAACAGTCTTGCTTCTCTGTCTTACTCAAATCCTATGACTGATTGTTTCTTATTCATAATGAATGTTTTCCTCACACCAAATAGGCTGTGATTGAAACACCCTGAAAGTCTTACTGACATTACTTTTGTAACATGGGAGCAACTGTATTGCATGATCTTAGCATTGTGAAGATAATATCAGAACGGTAAATAATTTGCCACAGATACCAGCCAATTGTTTCTTTATCAGGCTGAGTAAAATGCCAGTTTATAACATTATCAGGTTTCCCTCTCCAAAAGACCATTCTGAGTGCGGTGTGTTTGCTACAAAATGGCGTGTGCGCATGTGGGTAATCTGGAGGGGGAAAAGAGTATCAAATTCAGAAAAATGCAATCTCCCTCACTCCTTCTGATCTCCTGCAGCTACAATGTGCAACTTTTTGTTTATTATCTTGGTGTTTCACGTTTACCGTAGTACGTACTTTTCAGCTAGTTTTATCTCAGCTTGTTGCTGCAGTTTTATCTTCTTGTCTACACCTTCATGACTCAGGTTCTCTGATAAACTAATTGGTGGAATGTACAAGGTGAAAACTAGATAACCATTGTCCTAAGCCAACTTTATATATAGATATTTGACCATTTACCTCTGCTGCGTTGTCTCTGGTCTTGCTCCCCCACCTCCTCAGCTGGGCATTTGGGTGAAAATTTTCTGTTCCAAGGTTTATACATCAGTGGCTGATGATGTCATCAACATTGTCAGCTGTAGAGTTGTGCAACAGGATTTTAGCCTAAGTATGCAATTCTGTAGTTAACTGGGAATAAGCCACGTTATGCTCTGCAGGACTTGCTTCAGAGGAGATGTGTGTAGAATCACAGTGTTAATGTCAAAAATAATCTAAGAAGTGTTGCCATTAAAATTGTATTGAGTTACATGTCTCATTTGTTTGGACTGGGTAGATAATCTCATAATTTTTAGATAACGTTTGTGCAGCTAAAATGTAAAAAGGCTTTTTCTGTCAAACAGTATCACAGCTTTTTAAAAAAATCCATATACAAGAATTTTCCTTAAAGGAGTAATACTGATATTCTGTTGGAATTGGTAGTTATCTTGCTGATTTATCTAATATTTTAACAAACTCAGATAGGCACAGGCCCTTTGCAGTGCTTGATAATTAATTGTGAACTTCTTGTTGCTGTCTGGGAGGTCTTTGCTTGCATGTACCATATTTTTTCGCTCCATAAATCGCACCTCTCCATAAGACGCACCAAATTTTTAGGAGAAGAAAACAGGAAAAAATAATCTGTTTTCTTCTCCTAAAAATTGGTGAGCCTTATGGAGATGGCCATCTTATGGAACACACCCTAGGACCCTTTGGAGGCTCACCCTGCCCCCCCGGGAGTCAGAGGGGGCGAAATCGCCACCTTCTGGGACTCTTCTGAAGCTTCCCAAGCCTCAAAAGAGTCCCAGAAGGTAGCGATTTTGCCCCCTCTGGCCCGGCGGGGGGGGGAAGGGTGGGCCTCCAAAGGGTCCTAGCGTGTGTTCCAGGACCCTTTAGAGACTCACCCTGCCCCCTCCAGGGGTCAGAGGGGGTGAAATCACCACCTTCTGGGACTCTTGAGGCTTGGGAAGCTTCAGAAGAGTCCCAGAAGCTTGCGATTTCCCCCCCTCTGGCCCAGCAGGGGGGGCAGGGTGAGCCTCCAAAGGGTCCTAGGGTGTGTTACAGGACCCTTTAGAGACTCACCCTGCCCCTCACGGGGCCAGGGGGGTGAAATCACCAGCTTCTGGGAGTCTTTGGAGGCTTCCCACCCCTCCAAAGACTCCCAGAAACTGGCGATTTCGCTGGGGCTGGATCCGTGCAGGGTGGGCGGAGTGTGGCAAGGGTCCTGGAAGGCTTACCCGGACCCTTGTGACGCTCCCCCCATGGGGCCATTGGGGACAAAATTGCTGCCTTCGCTCCATAAGACACACGGACTTTCCCACCCACATTTTGTGTGGGGGAAGTGCGTCTTATGGAGCAAAAAATACGGTAATTTGTTTTATTTCCTTGATCGACTTTGTTGAGAAAACATATTCAGAAATGTTGTTACAAAAAGCTGAAGATGTGTATTCTAAGTTATATGGTTTCAGATAATAGCTGCCATGATAGAAGAACATGGAAGTAACTTTTTCAAGCTGTAGTCTAGGCCATATGATTTTAATGAATGTTAATTTAATTAAGGAAAGACTGGTTGGAACAGGGTTATCATTAATGGCCTGTTGCCCACCATATCCTTGCCTTTGGTGTTACATGCAAATATCAGGTTACTGGTAAGTATCTTAATATTAAATTCCAGCTTTGAAAAATGTGGATGAAGGCAAAACTTATACCTGCTTCCTTGGACATTCGGGCATCTTGCTTCCATGGTGGCAACAGGGCCAATCCTAGCATTAGACAGAGAGAGGCACCTGGCACAAGTGACAGGTGTTTGGGGAGCAACAGAAGCCTTTTGGCTTTTTCTCTTGAGCTCCTTCACATTCTCTTCTCTGGGCGAATCTTTGTATGTTACACAATGCATTCTACAATCACTCAGCCAGCCTGTGCAGCTGAGGATACAACCCATTGCCAGTCTTGAAGTTAAGTTCAGTTGCCAGCCAAGTCTGTTTCTGTATGTGGGATGAAGGAGTGAGGTTACTATCTTGTCCGCTGTCTCAAGCAACAGGACATTTTAGACTAGCTCTGATAACAGGCTTTTCCTTCCTTACTACCCAACTGTGTTCCCTATGACAAAATCTTAAATTTGTCCTACAGAGGTCAGACAAATTTTAAGTCTTCTGGTAAGGGTAAATTAGCTGCTTGTTGTTTTGGGAGAAAATTAATGCAAATCATTATCTGGATGAAACTTTTGCTAGTGGCCTCACTAATGTTTTAGTGGTGTTCCTTTGACTCAGTTGTTTTTTTGTTCCGAACTCTTGATCTTGAAAGTAATCCTCATGGGCTATTCTGCACTGGCTCTCACAGTGTTCATATACTTGGGGGTTAAAAACACTGATGAGATAAAAGTCACTGCCACTTCATGGTGGATTACTGTAAAAGTTAATTCTAAGTTATTGTTGCACGTAAGTAAAATTTCCACCTCCACTAAAAGCTTTCAACCAGTTTTTATGGTTTAAAGTGAGTGCAAACATTTTTGTGTCAATTCTTCGTCCTGAAAATGGTATTTTCCTAATTGGGATATTGATTCTGTACTGTATGAAGTACCTACGATTCTTTTGTTGATCCTTTAACAAAAATCTCTCTGTTTTTGAGACACTTACAAGTGATAAGCAATGGCGTCACAAAAAATGATGAAACAGATTACCAGTGATGAGACTAGATGTTATTTAAAGTAAGTTGTATTGCCACTGAAAATTCTCATGGCTGAGAGAAACGTATGTAAGATGATGTTTTCTCAGTGATTGTTCATTAATTAAGTGCAAGCACTATACTGGGTGGTTCACATAAAATGAAAACTTAAAACCCTCAGTACCCCACAATAACCAAAAATACATTCGGAAACAGTACTGTACAGTAATACAACAGACAATATTTGCGACTATAAATAAAAATAATCCTCAAAAAATCCAGAATTAAGTTTTAAAAGTTGTTATTGATAGCATCCTGAAGATTTATTTATTAAAAGACAGCTTTAAATACAATAATTCCATCTTTACCATCTTTCTAAAAATAAGGAGTGAAGTATCCCGGTGTATCTCTATCAGAATTTTATTCCATGGACTAGGGGCCACAATTAAAAAGGCTCAATTTCTTATAATTGCTGTTTTAGACTCCCTCAGTGTAGCAACCTTTAACAATGTGGATTGAGAGGAGTGGGTGGAACAGATTTCTAGGAAGGATGTTTCAGTAAGTATCAAACTCTAAACCAGGCTTGTCCAACCTGCGGCCCGAGGGCCGCATGCGGCCCAGGTCAGCTCGTAATGCGGCCCAGTGCAATTTTTTATTTTTAAAGAAATTCCAAAGTTTCAAGTTACACTGCCAGCGCTTGTGGCCGGAATGTGGCCGGGGCATGTCACAACAGTAGAGGGGGAGAGAGGGAAGGAAGGAAGGAGTGGGAGGGAAGGGGACAGGAGGGCTGTGTGACTGCATTGTGCCATCCCTTTCAATAGGTGGACCCCCTCCTGGCCCCATAAAGCTGCCAGAGTCGAAGCTGGCAGCCTCTGCCCTCTGAGATCGCAGCTGCTGGTAAGCGTGCTTGGAGCGGGGCTGCGGAGGATGGCTAGGGCTGCCCCCCTCATGTGGCCCAAACCAAATGTATGTGCGGCCCAAACCAAATTTTCATCTTCTAATGTGGCCCAGGGAAGGTGAAAGGTTGGACATCCCTGCTCTAAACCATTAAGTGTTCCCAGTACTGTATTTTGGGAAGCTGTAGTCTAACTGCATTATAATTGACATGGTATGGCTATATCATAAGTTTAGCTGTTTAATATTGAGAAGTCTTTGAAGTAGTAAAAGGGTCTGGTTGAGTAAAGTGTCGTCATCATTTAGTCGTGTCCGACTCTTCGTGACCCCATGGACCAGAGCACGCCAGGCCCTCCTATCTTGCACTGCCTCCCGTAGTTGTGTCAATTTCATGTTGGTTGCTTCGCAGACACTGTCCAGCCATCTCATCCTCTGTCGTCCCCTTCTCCTCTTGCCGTCACACGTTCCTAACATCAAGGTCTTTTCCAGGGAATCTTCTCTTCTCATGAGATGGCCAAAGTACTGGAGCCTCAGCTTCAGGATCTGCCCTTCCAGTGAGCACTCAGGGTTGATTCTCCTTGCAGTCCAGGGGACTCTCAAGAGCCTCCTCCAGCACCACAATTCAAAGGCATCAAGTGTAGTGTCCATTAATACTGCATCTATTTTTCTGTGGCTCATGTTTTCTATCTATACACATACAAGTTTCACTATTGTATACCGTATTGGTAGCATTAATAATTAGTAAATTTGTTTGGGCTTGGTGAAAAAAAGGATTTATCAAAGTGGAACATGGTACATCTCTAGGACATCTAGAACTTTATCATAGGATTCTTCTGTAACCATTTCACTGTGTAAAAATAGACAATAGAATCCTAAAAACAAGTTCCCAGAGAAAGCAGTGTTTTGTGCTTGCATGGAGTGGCTCTTTCTTGTATCTTCTTCCGTTAATTTTTCCAGATCCTGTTCAGAATGTCCTGTTTAGCTATTGAAGCCAAACCTGCCATTAGAATTAATAGACATGATCTGATTGCCCAGACACATTCAGTTTCCTGATCTTGTCCGATTACTCTGACCTAAAAAAAAAAAAACACCCATCTTGGTCAGTTTTTCAATTTAGCAGTCTCTGTCAGGCTTTTATGCTGTGCAACAAGCTGCAGAATTGCTAATGGAATAAATCTGATTTCACGAAGAAAGCCCAGCTGTCTATGATAGATGTGTGGCTTTGTTTTTTGTGGATAAACATTATATAGAGCTGCAGTATGTGAAACTACACAAGAGTGTAGGCACAGATGTCTCAGAAAAAGCATTGATATTTGTATATATCACTTGGAACATAGCTTGAGAACTGTGGCTGCAATAGAAGAGTTAAGAATAGAAAATAAGATTTAACAGAGTTAAACAGCATAGGGAGATAATGATCAAGTGACAATTATTTGCTTCCATCGATACAAGACTTGATTCACTCATGAACTGAAGCTTCTTTCGGTGAAACATCTCACCAGAGATTATTTACATGTAACCAAACTCACGGTTGCAGCTGTCAGGAGGTTAACATGATTTATATGATTAACATCATTTGCGGTGTTTTTTTAACATTTGATGTTAAATACTATCCTTCTCAGATCTTTTGCCCAGATATTCCACCCTTGCTTCATACAATTATAGGAGTGTGAGAGTTCTTGTTTAATTAAGGTAAGTCAACACAAAAATGGTCCCACTATTATTAGCTTCAAAGTTCTATTAATTATCAGAATGATAAATGTTGAGCAAGTTTGAAATTTGGCATTTTTTTCATCTACTTGGCAAGGTTTACACATCAAGCAAACTGCATGAAACAAAATCCAGTGACAGAACAGACCAGCATATATTGAAGATGATAGTGGGACCCAAGGGTATCCATTTTGAGAACAGCACAGAGGGAAGCAGATTAAGAGATAAACTTGCTTATTATTTGAATTTATAATTGTAGGAGTATTTTACCTCGGAGCATCTAAAAGAATGATTTCCTGCAGTGAAATCTGAAGTGGTATCATTTCCATTACCTCACACTGAGCAATGGCCACCTGTTGAGATGATTGTAGATTTTCTCCACTGTTGCATCGCAAAAGACATTCAACTAGTTTGTTGCAACACCGGAAAATAAAATACAAATCATAGCTCTCAGGCAGAGATAGGTGAAGGTGGAAAAGAACATGCTGTATTGTAAAGACAATGGCCAGGGGCTAGAAATATATTTTGCCACTCAACATGACTGCATATCTGGCCAGATTTATTTATTTATATTTTTATCCCGCCCAACTGTGACAAGGCCACTACTTTGGGTAGCAGGAAAGTTAAGATAGCACAATATACATGACAAAACCAATAATAAAAATCAAATAAAACCACAGACAAGGGACATAATAGTATAATAGGACCTCAATTATGCAGCACATATTGTAATTGCAAACAAATACTGTATAGCATTGAAACATGGAACTCAATTGCCTTTTAACATTTATATATATATATTACATCTTTACTAATTATAAAAATTATTTTGTGATGCTGTGAGGTTCTGGCTGTCCATCCCTATTTTGAAATGTTTGTACTAAATTAAAAAGCAAAAAATACACTCACACACCTAAAACCCATGGGCGCACTGTATTCTCTGTGTTCATAAAAATAAAGAGATCTATTCTCAGCTTAAGTAATGGGAGCCCTCACAATTTTTGTACATTTTCAAACATTCCATTTGACTATAGTAGTAGGGTGCACTACTGTATTCCATTGCCAGTATTGAGAAGCAAAGATCATCTGCCAGTCAAATCTTCTATGTGTGGAAATGAAGAAGGTGTTGCTCTCTCATTCTTTGTTTGAAACAGCAGAAGTTCTTGGACCAGTCCTGATTGCATGTTTCGTCCACCTCACTATTCAGATATGTTTCCAGCAGCCTTTTAGATTTTGTATACCTTGGTTCAATACAAATGGATATAGCAGCCAAGAAATCAGAAGACTGTGGTTAGGAAAGGTAGCAATGAAGGAATTAGAAAAAATAATCAAGTGTAAGAATGTGTAACTAACTGGAGGCCAAGATCACCCACACTGTTGTCTTCCTGATTACCCTGCATGGGTGTGAAAGCTGGACGGTTAAGAAAAGTGACAGGAAAAAAATTAATTTGTTTGAAATATGTTGCTGGAGAAGAGCTTTGTGGGTACCCTGGACTGCCAGAAAGACAAACAGGTGGGTCCTAGATCAAGTCAGGCCTGAACTATCTCTGGAGGCAAAAATGTTGAAGCTGAGGTTGTCCTACTTTGGACACATCATGAGAAAGCAGAATTCTCTGGAAAAGACAACAATGCTGGGGAAAAATGGAAGGAAAAGAGAAAGACCCAATCCCAGATGGACTTACTCCCTAAAGGAAGTCACAGGTTTGAGTTTTGTAAGAGCTGAGCAAGGCTGTTGAGGACAGGACATTTTTGAGATCACTCTTTCATAGGGTCATCATAAGTCAGACGTGACTTGACAGCCCATATCAACAAGAGAAGTCAGTGAGAAGCATTTACTTTAATAAAAACAAAAATCAAGGGCTTACACACTTGCCCCCAGATGCCTGTAATGGCAGCATGGCCACTTGTTTCTCTGTCTTGTTGGTTATAAGATGTTACTGTCCCTATAAGACCTCTTTTAAACTTTGAGTTCAAAAATGAATTCTTGACATTTCACTAGAATATAAAGTAATGCCATACATTTGCCATTATTTGACTCCATTTAATCTTTAAGCCCATTTTTGCTGCAGAAGATTTCATAATTTTTCCTTCCTTATGAATCACGACCTGTACTAAATTTTATCACAGATGCCTCAGTCAGTAATATATGAATCTTACAGTGTATATTGTATATTGTGTATAATGTATATTGTGTTGCGTCACTGTTGTGCATGCAACTTCATGGAGATTACTTGCATTTGGGTCAAAATAGTATTCTGTCATCCTGTTAAAGAAAAGGATGAGTTCTGGTTGATTAAATAAGGTAAGTCTGCATAAATGTGCCTGGGGAAAGTCATTTTAGAAAGAAACACTTTGTGCTAGATCTGGATTTGGTCATATTTAGAACACACATGTTGAAAACCATAGTGCAGTTCAACAATGCAGCTAACTTTATTCGTCTTAATTTCAGTATGTCTACCCTGAGAATGACTAATTTTGGATTTATTTCTTTGTTTTAAAATAACATTTATCTAAGAAAGAATCAAAAAGGTAGTCCATCTTGTGCAAAATATTTAAGTGTCTCTGCTGTGATGCTGTACAAATAAGGATTTTGTAAGTACTCATATTAAAAAAAATACTGTTAAAACATTTTAAAAGGTGCTGATTGGTTTAAAGAGAGATACAATACTTTTTAATAGTTCAGCCAATTAGCTGAACATTGCATCCCTGTTTTCGTGGAGATAACCTGGAAATATCAGGGTTGGTAAAGATTCCAGATTTTAGTACACGTTGGCTGTTCAGTCTGTTAAGAGTCTCTTTTAAAAATATCACTAGATACAGAATACAGTACTGTGTTGTCCAGATTCCAGAAGTCTGTATACTTTGAAATGTACAATGTTCATTTATTTATATTTTTAAAAACAGATTTTCTTTTGTTCTGCTTTGTCCTCAAATATTGGCTGGAATTAATTCAGCTGTCCAGGTTCCTGATCTTGTAAATGCCAGTGTGCTTCCAGTGGGACTTCAGCTTGCTGGAGTACTTTAAGCCGGTGGTGCCTCTCTAAGCATTCCATAACAAGTGGGTATGTTGCTGGCTCAAATTTGTTGGCAAACAGGTGTGGAGATTCAGCAATCCACTTTAAATCTCCAAGGCCATATACACAAATGTCTCTGACATAATGACCTGCAAAAGAAAAATCATAAATGAACAATTCCTCTCTGGCTGTGTTCAAGGAAGTGAATTGGATGTTATATATTAAAGGTTGGGGAAGGGTACATTCATGGTTTAAATCACACATAATAGGATGCTCTATTCTAATGCTTGATATGCCTCTAGGATAGCTATATGTTCTGGCTGCCAATTCCTTTTGATCTATTCCAGTGCCATCTCTTGGGCTATATCGAGTAGGGATGGCTTTTCTTAGAGAGGCACATAAGATCACAGTGTGGTTGGCAGTGGAAGTAACATAGGACATTATTCCATTACTGTACCTCATTGTATTTTATCTTGGTGTTCTCTGCTGAAGATCCAAACAAGTTGGTGCAGTACAAAGTTTGAAAAGATGTGTATACAAGTGAAAAAGAGTGAATACCTGTTTGTGCTACTGCATATGGGTGTGGGTGTGGGTGGGTCTCCGGTAAGGTTGATATTGATGTGTTCTCAAATAAAAAGTGTTCCCTATTGCCACTGCAGTTATAAATCAAAGTCCAAGATAGTAAAATCTCCCATATGCATGTGTAAAACATATGTTTATGCAATGCATCATGGTGTTTTAACCATGCCATCCCGTTTACTTTTACTTGATTTAAATCCCATTGAGTTCATTCCAAGGTAAATGTGTATAGAATGGCAAGCAATGGGAAGTTGCAGTGTGTAGAAGGTCCCATTCGGACAACATCAGGCATTTTAATGTATTCAAAACATTGCATAAGTGCATTCAGTTTATTTGCTACATTTAGATTCCACCATTTCTCTAATGGCTCTCCTCCTCCCTACTGTTTATTCACAACAGTTAGTAAGATAGATAAGTCAAGTTAAAAAACAGTGTCTGTTTCAAAGTCAACCAGAGAGTTGCATAGCTCATTGGGACTTTGAACTCAAAGCCTCAGTCCAGCCCACTAACCATTATATCACATTTATTCTTCAAGTTTTCTTGGCTTTTTCATGTTAAGACATGGGATATTGTTCCCTTGTTAACTGCATTGGTAATGTCCTTTTCCTGAGTGTAATGCATTTGTGTACTGCTACAAATGCATCCTATAATGCATTTGTAGCAGTGGGGGCAAAAATGTCATTGTGCTTTGAACATTTAGGTCCTGACTAGGCAGACATGATGACGTAGAGCTATACTCATGCTAATAACTAATGTAGTAGTTAGTCAGCATATCAAAACAGGAATTGAGACACCCATATTTAAATTCTTAGTTAGCTATGGTGCTCACTGGGTGGTCTTGGACATGATCATATGGAACTGTTGTTCATGGAGTATGAAGTACGGGTGAGAAATCCATGAAAGCAGATTTGAAATCCTTTGAGAAAAGGTCGGAAATTTAGATAAACTACTACTACTATTGCTAGCACATTGCAGCAAAAAAACCTGTTGCCTATGTGTGTTTTTTCAGTGCTTTGTGAATGGTTATGCATCCCTAGGGTTCGGCAGTGTATCTTGAACCTCATGCTGAATTCAACTACTGTACTGTATTTTACCTTTACAACCATCATGGGCTTTCCCTTCTTGATCTCTCCACTTGATCGCTCGTATGTTTCCTTCCCATTCCAAATCTGGCGTAGAGCCTGGAGCATCTAATAACAAAGGCAAAAGAAATGTATCTCTGTTTCTCCTCCAAGAAACATATGTGTTCATGCTTGAATTTATAGGCAGCCTTTCACTTTGGCTAATAGTCGGCAAAGGGGATATTCCTTTTATTTTTGTAACTCACAAAGCAGACTAATAATTGATTCTAATCCTTTTTACCAAAGTATTGTTCCGTAGTTTGAGTTTGGGGTTTAGCTTACATTCTATGACAGGGACATGGTGGTGCTGCAGGTTAAACTGCAGAAACCTCTGTACTGCAAGGTCAGAAGACCAGGCAGTCGTAAGATCGAATCCACGCGATGGACTGAGCTTGTCCCAGCTCCTGCCAACCTAGCAGTTTGAAAGCATGTAAATGCAAGTAGATAAATAGGTACCACCACGGTGGGAAGGTAATGGCATTCCGTGTCTAGTCATGCTGGCCACGTGATCACGGAAACTGTCTTTGGACAAAACGCTCAGTCTGTTGGTTGGAAACAGAGATGAGCACCGCGCCCTAGAGTTGAACACGACTGGACTAAACGCCAGGGGCAACCTTTACCTTTACCTTACATTCTGTGAATCAGAAATGGCCAGCTATGGTTACTTTACTTTAGCAGAGATGGGAGAGTTCCTCAGTGCACCGTCAAGGGAAATGATATGAGTCCTAAGTAGAGATTGGCATGAAGCACTTCATCATGCTTCGTGCCAATCCGTAAGCTAGGCACCAGAGGTGCTGCACACTCCTCCCTCCCTCCCTCTCCAGACTTCTCAAGCTGCTAGGATGCTTCTTATCTGGTACTCCAATCCAGGCAGGAACTCAGCTGACCCATCCCCGCCTCCTCCACCAGCCCACCAGTCTTCAGCTGAGTGAGAAGGATCACTGTCCTGCCTCCTTGTTGGAGTGATTAGCTGTCAAAGGAGGCAGAGACGGGCCAGCCCTGCTTCTGAGAAGGAGAAAAAGGAGCATCACATTTATCTCCTGCAAAAGGTCTAGGGCACACAATGAAATAATTTCCAGAAGTGGGCAGTCAATCATAAATGGCCAGTAAGGAGATTGAAGAGTTTTCTATTGTGACCAAATTCAAACAGGCTCTTGAAATGGGTGTAGAAAACCTTCTTTAGCTTCCTTTTAAAATTCAACAGTTTGTGTGGAGTCAGGAACAATCCTGATATAGGACTTATCTTTCTTAATAAATGGCACTTTTTGCTAACATTTTAATAGAGCTATGGCTAAAATTTCTTCAATGAGAACTGCAACAATTCCAAGTCAGTTTGATGAAAAGATAATGCCTTCGATAAGAATTGCAAAGGAAGAGAAAAGAGGTTCAGTATTATTTTGCTTCTCCTGCTTATGATGTGGCTGTATTGTCTTGAATCATCCTGCAAGACCTGTTCTGATCAGGAAGTGTGGGCATCCAGGGAAACTGCAGAGTAATGATGAAATATAGAATTCTCTCCCACAGGAAGTCAGACTGGCCCCCTCTTTGCTGTCCTTCTGCAGGCCAGCAAAGGCTTTTGTCTTCAGGCAGGCTTTTTCTTAGTTATTGTCTGACTTCGACTGCTGTATTGTTTTGTTGTTTGCTTGTTTCCTCCCTCCGCTTCCAGTTTTTATGTTTTTTTGTTTTTTAATATTGCATGCATTGTGTCCCGTTGAGGAGAAAGGCGAGGTATAAATTAGATGGGTGGGTGGGTGGATGGGTGGGTGGATGGATGGATGGATGGATGGAGAGCACCCTTAGCCACCTTGACATATTATAGTAAGTGCAAAGATGTAGCCTAAAGAATTTCTAAATATCTCTTGTGACCGGGGAGAAAATTTGAAGTACTTTTAATAGGAAATGAAGCTTCTGAGAAATTAGAGGAGATGGTTGTTGCCTGCCACAGAGACTGGGGAAACGATAGGAAGAACAACCTTCAGAACACGGCCAAAGAGCCCAAAAAACACAGAACAACCATTAGATCCCGGCCGTGAAAGCCTTTGCGAATAAATTAGAGGAGAAATTATGGCACAACCCCAGCCTTTTTTTCTAGAGACAGACAGCACTGCAATCCTTTATACCCATTATGAGGCCTAAAGGAATGGAGCTATGTTCTAAACATCTCGGAGAGGCCAAATGTATCTCAAAGGTCCGCTCACCATCAAAGTCCTCAGGGAAGGTGCTGAACCATGAAGAACAAAAACAAACTCTGACCCAAGATTTCTCAGATTTTTTTCCTAAAAAACATTTTGCTATTTTAGTTCTCTTGAACCTCCTAGAAATAGAATGGCACAATTATTTATACACTTGTTTACAAAATTTCCCCACCGTTTTGGCTACATCATAAGCATGACTGCCTCTCCACTGCGGTGTCCTAGAATGAAACTAGAAAACAGAATGGTGTCCAGGCTACCAACACATTTTTTTTCAGTGACAGTGCAAAAGCAGACAAGCAAAGAAAAATCTGCTGCAAGAGGAAAACTAAAGTGTGCTACAATCACTGCTAATGGTGAACCCAGCCACTGTGAAATTGCTGTAGAATTTGTTCCTTCTCCTGGATAAATCTCCTGAAATTGTACCTCCAGTTCCCCACACACATTGTGGCTTTCCTATTTTCCTATATGTTCAAATGATGGGAAAACATTGTTGACAAATAGAATGTGTTAGTCCCCAAAAAGAGACCTTCCTGGAGTTGTGTATTCAGTACTGCTTACCTGGCAGGCGGTTCAGGGTGACCCAGTAGTGCTCATCTGGACTATAGGTGTCCTTTGACCATTCAAGCAGATCTTTTGCACGTATATCAGTCAATGTAAACTCTACAAATTTTCGTGTGAGTACATAGTAAGCACCCCCAAAATATATGGTCAAATTATGGGGTGGCTCACTTTTAATTTGCTTAGTTGGATACACGTAAGATTTTCCTGAATGTACATATTCTTTGTAACTCATATGTGTTCGTTGTTTCATATGTGGAGGTTGAACAATTCCTGGAGTCATATTTTTACCATTCCATTTACTTTTAATATATTGTATAAGTTCCTTGTTAGTTTTGATGGGATAATCCTGGCCACATAGATTAATAACATAATTCCATTGATTTTTTGATTCAATCAAGTCCTTCATACAGTTGATATCTGCTTGCAATCTGGAAAATCCTGCATAAACAACAGTCTCTCTCTTTGATGCGATAAAAATGTTTTCAAAGCAATTAACCAGGGTTTGCACAGACGCCTTGTAATCCGTTGACGACTTCTCATCAATGTGTATACAATAAATATTCTGCGGCACATAAATAGCTCTGAGTAACCTTACAAACATATCAAGTTCTTTGTGAATGGTGATGATGTATGCCAAGGAGAAGTTCCCTTCTTCTTTGGACAGTGAGTTTGTAATAAAGTGAAGTTTCTTTTGAAGTGCTGAGCAGTTGCAAGGAGTTTGTGTGCAAATAGACATTTCTTGTTTGTGAACAAGCTGCTGGCACAGCTGGCCCACTTGAGGAGCAGCACTTTTCCCTTGAAAGAGGGCTGAGCAAAGTTCATCAGGGTAATTGCTGCACTCTGGTAATTCTGAGAAAAGTTTTTGTTCGTTACCTTCCTTGGAAACTATATTTTTTACATAGATAAAAGCAAAGATGAAGATGCAACCCACAACGCAAACTAAAAAAACTGATTTTGCTTTCTCGAGAAGGTTCATCTTCTGCTCGCCAGAAGTATTCTTTCAACCATAGTTCAGTGAAATTGTGTCGGTTCTATATGAGCAAGAAAAAGAGGAAATAAAAGACATTTGAACTCAATTCTGAAGTTACAATGATTCATCTGGTTAGAGTGAAGAAAATCATTTTCTTGGAAGAGCCTATTGTGAAATTTCATTATGTGACCATAGGCTTTCTGAAAGACAGGTTTAACTATGCCTTAAGAACAATTTTGTTGTTTTTATGGTGTGATTCTGGATGTCAGGTTTGAGGTTTTTTTCTAGCCCCAGCTCAAAACCATTTCTTTCTATTCTTGGCTAGGCAGACTTGATGGTGATAGTAGTGTGTTTTTCTCATGTACTCATTCTGTTTGCCTAAGAAGAATTCTCATCTCTTGACTGTTAAGAGTACATGGGAGAGAGATGTTGTCACCTGCACTTTACCTTCCTTATTCTATTGCTCCTGGCACCTTTCTCTCTTGCCCAGTAACCATGGGAGTGAAAGAGGTAAAGAGGAAAGTGCCAAGAGGTGTGGACTAAAGAGAGGAGAGGGTGCAATCATTAAGAGAGAACAGCAGTTGCAACAGTGGGGAAAACTGAACAAACACACCAGTGATAATACTGACACAGTTACTGGGGTGGGGTGTGGGTAGCCATGTTAGTCTGTTCCATCAAAAAGAAGACAACCGTCTTGCAGTACTTTAAAGATTTATCATTTTTTGTTTGGCATAAGCACTGAAACTCATTTCATCAGGTGTCAGGATCTGTTGTCATGTCTGTCATTTGTAGTGTAGTGTGATTCAGCAGTGCTTCTACTTTTTTAAGAAGGCCTGTCGACTCCATACACCCTCAATAAGGGTTAGGCAAAGGCTAAATCATCATCTTCTAAACTAGCATGCATACACTTTTTAGTTGGACCCAGAAATCATGACACTGCTTTCTTCAGCCAATTCCTCTATATTAAATGCACATCATATGTAATCTACTACTCTATGATGCATATCATTATTCAGTGATTTTGGAGGTCAAGACAAAATGCAATTCCTTCTTGGTTATACGGTGCAGTGTCTTTGGATCCTGACATTATAGGTTATTCTGTACGCATGCTCCATGTATTTGATCTATGCTACTTAAATACTTCTGTTCAGAAAGAATAAAACAACTTCTAATAGTTTGGGTTGTATTCAGACTTAGTTGTACATAGATACAGTGGTGCCTCGCTTAACGATTGCCCCACGTTACAACAAATCTGCTTTACGACAGTTTTTGCGATCGCAATTGCAATCACAAAACGATGGTCTAAATGGGGGAATTTCACTTTGCGATGATCGGTTCCCTGCTTCGGGAACCGATTCTTCGCAAAATGATGTTTTTAGAACAGCTGATTGGCGGTTTCAAAATGGCCACCGGGTAATTAAAATGGCTCCCCGGTGTGTTTAGGGACGGATTCCTCGCTATACAGGCAGCGAAAATGGCCGCTGTATGGAGGATCTTCGCTGGACGGTGAGTTTTTACCCCATTGGAACGCATTGAACGGGTTTCAGTGCGTTTCAATGGGGTTTTTATTTTTGCTTTACGATGTTTTCGCTTAACGGCGATTTTCCTGGAACGGATTATCGTCAGTAAGCGAGGCACCACTGTATCCTGTTGAAACTGGGGGACTTGTTGCGTTGATCTTCATGGATCTGCCATAAGCAAGACTAAAGCTCTATTAAATTATTTTTCATAAGTGTAAACTCTATATGATAGAGGACTAGGAACAAGAGAGCTGACACCTGTCCTTCCCTTATTCTTACTTGTTCTCTACATGTTGATCACAGCAATCTGTAGAAGGGCATCCTCTATCCATGGAGGCTTTCCTGAGGCTATTAGAATCTAATAGCATTTCAAGGAAATTTATATATATGCCATATATGTAAGAGGCTCCCCTTTATGGACAGTTCTCTCTCTCTCTCTCTCTCTCTCTCTCTCTGTCTGTCCCTCCCTCCTTTTAGAGCAGTGGTCCCCAACCTTGGGCCTCCAGATGTTCTTGGACTTCAACTCCCAGAAATCCTGGCCAGCAGAGGTGGTGGTGAAGGCTTCTGGGAGTTGTAGTCAAAGAACATCTGGAGGCCCAAGGTTGGGGACCACTGTTTTAGAGGGCAAATAGAATGTTAAGTGAGAAAAGGCTAGTGTGTTCATCCATGCTCCCCCATTATGTGTAAAACTTATATACAAGCAGAGTTAAGATTGGACTGCCATTCATTTTTTAGCAAATTGAGACTTTGAGGTGACAGAAAAGCCCATAGGTTGTGTCCTGGTTCTAATAAACTGTGAATCAAGACTGTTACATTTTCTCTTGTTATTTATGTTACTGTAACTAGCATGAGACAAGGAATATTAACTTTAAATACTAACTTTAAAAATAAAATTGTATGTTGAGAACCATTAATGTTTCTCCTGCTAATATAAAATTCTGATCTTAGCAGCATGGCTTGGCCTTACAATATTCTTTAAGGTTACTGTTTCCAAACCAATTTTAGCAAAATTGTTTACCGTTGTACATTTTTACCTTCCTGAACTTGTTATTACACAAACGTTGCTTTGTTGAAATATCCTAAGCTTCTCAATGCAGCAATATATTTCCTTAGAGCTCAGAAGTGAAATCTCCTTCCTTGAGCCTTTTGATGCTAAGTATATGCAACAACAGAAAAGCGATTTAACAGAAACAGTGATCAGGTAAAATATTTTGTGAGAAAATTCAATGCTGATTTTACTTTGGCTTTGGCAAATACTTGGAAACTTTATTCAGCTTGTTGGGAGGGGGCTAACATTTGAAATCAGGAATATTGTTGGTTTTCTGCAGCTGAGAATGATTAAATTACTTGTGGCTTAAAATAGGAGCATAGTATACTGCCAGCCGAGTGATATGTACAGCTACCAATTCTGTCCATGGGCTTTTTTGTAATCTTTAAAATCTAAGCTCTCATTTAAATCAGTTACATATATTTCTAGCGGCATACCCGTTCTCATTGAAAGCATTCAAAGGGCAACAGACAAAAAAGAAATACATGCAAAAGCAGAGTTATTGGAAAATCTTCTTGTTCTTACCAGTATGCCCCCGAAGCCTGTCTCTTTCCCGCTTCATTTTGTTGAAATTCTTCCTGTGGAGTGCTCGACAGAAGATGCATCCATTTTGCTGCTTTCTCCTGTCTCTTCCTCAGTCACGCTGTTCTCTGGCAGGACTGCCCCTGTGCAGGCCTTTAAAAAAAAATCAGGAAACCAATCCCCATAGAATAGTATTTGCCTAAAGGCTCCTAGGGGATAGGCTTACTGTGTAAACATGCTTATAGTGCAAGCATTGTCTTAATGTGAGCCTTCATGGAAATGTTCAGTGCTTTTGATGCTGTGAAAGCGAGCACAGGGAGGAGGAGGAAGTCTGCAAAAGGTGGACGCAAGATTTTTTTGAGCAAAACAGAAACAGGCATGCTCTGAGATTGCTGTCTGCTGCCAAATGACAAACAAAGCCAAGAATAGATTGCATAATGGACATTATGTACACTGCAGTGAGAGTTACCGGTGTGACAAGGGGGCGGGTTTACAGTAAGTGGCACTCTCTGTGTCGCAGAGTCAGAAATGCTGGGTAGCGATGATCGAGTCATTGAAAAAGAAATGGCAGAATCGCTCTGAATTAGGCAGATCTGAGGTTAGTGGCATAAAAGCTTTATCACGGTGAACTGCATGAGTAGTACAGTAAGGGACAGCAAATCCTGCACTTCAGTGAAGTCCCCCCCCCCCCATGAGCTATTTTCTGATAAGCATAACAGAAAGTAGTTTGTGTTCTAAATTGTCTCTTGCCCACTCCAGATACACTGCAACATATACCCCAAAGTAACTAGAATTTCTTGCATTTGTGACCATCATTTCTCTGATCAAAATATTACCACTCTGGTCAAAATATTCTATGTAGTTCAAAACATGTGAATCTCAGCATATCTCCTGTGAATCCAAAGCAGAATTCTTCATCAGTTGGATAATTTGCAGGATTGGCTATAACCTTTAAAAACTTGCTTTTTTCTAAGATGGTCAAGAGGAGCACATAAAGAGGGACTTTTATATGGAGAAACCACGATAGCTACATTCAAGGTCACATCAGAGCAGTAAACAGAGTACTGTACAACCCTTTCACTTGTGCATTGCCACCAACTACATCATGGTGAATGCCATCTAACATTTCAGATGGAAACAGAGAGACACTTCTCTGCTTATCACATTTCTGTTTGTATGGAACGTATAGAGCTAAAGGAAGCAGGGGGAATTCAGAGGCTTATAGTCCAGAAAGGTTACATTTCCAGCTTGCTGTGTTGGAAGGAACACCCCAATTTGATTGCTTCAAAGGTTGTTCTGTGCTGATTTAAAAGCAAAGAGGTTTTTGTTCCTTTGCATAAAAAATTGGGATGGGGGAATTATCCTAGGGCAGTGATTCCTAACCTTGGGCAATCCAGGTGTTCTTGGACTGCAACTTCCAGCACAGCTGGTGGTGAAGTATTTTGGGAGTTGTGGTCCAACAACATCTTGTTTGCCCAAGATTGGGAACCAATATCCCCTAGGGCATATCACCAGCAGCTTAAAATAAGTAAACATATGAAATGGACAAGATGCATGCTGCATGATACCTCCACACTGATGCAGATTGAATCACTACATTTCTGCAAGAAACAATGTGTATATGGTCAGAAATTTAACTTCAACAAATGCAGTGAATGATAGTCTGAAGGTATGCAGAGTTTTTAGAAGGTATCACCAGCCCTCCAAAAGCAAAATAGGGACATTGATCAACTAAAGATAGTTTACCAAGCATGCAGTGGGCAGTTAGTTACTCCTGGGTGTTACAATCCTGAAGCATGTGATAAGGTTGTCATATCTAGAATCTCGGTGTTAGCCATTGCCAATTTCACTTAACACCTTGGCAGACACTGCCATTGTCCTTGCATCCACATTGACATGACAAATGCAAATGAACTATGCAAACATTTTAATACTTCAGCTTCCTTATTCAATTTTAGAGAATTTGTGGGTATAATTTTATATGTTTACTATAGCAGTCATTTCTTTATTCTAAATGCTGTGTAAAAGGAACATTTCTGACATCAATTTGCACTGTAAGGCAGGCAAACACAACAGCTGATAGCATCAGAGTGGGTGGAAATTTTCAGGGAAGTGAACTCTTCAAGAAGGTCTAAGTGGTGTAGAGATGCATTACAGTTCTTTGTATGCAATCTTCGAAGAAGATTGTGTGTTGTAATGCTAGTGTTTGTATTAATAGCTAATGGGGAAATGGGCAAAGCTCACTGTTAAAGCATGTGCTTTATAAGCAGAAAGTCCCAGATTGACCTCTAGCCTCTCCTCTTCAGGGTGTTAGATAGTGAAGCTGGAAAGGGTTTCTGCACAAAACGGTGGAGTGCCACTGCCAGTTAAAAGTGAGCAATGTTCTTGCTTACTAGAAGGAAATAGTGGTCTTGATAGCTTAAAGCCATCTTCATGTGTTTCTGGTAAATGGTAATATGTTACCATATCCAGATTTTCTGTTTCACTTCCTAATAGCAGTCATGATGGTTTTTAGAGCCAGGTCATGCATTATGTACAGTATCTCCTAAATGAAGGTCATCTTTACAAAGAAAATTGTCATGTGTTTATTGTGTTTTTGACCACTCATGTACATAGCGGCTCAGTTCAGACATTATACCAAATCATATTTTGGTGAATATACTCACATGCACAAATCCTCCTTTCCACTACAGTAATTTACCATGGATTACCGGTCTGTCAAACTGTGTGATGAGCTCCTTACATCCAAATCCCAAGTTTCCAAGTGGTATGTGAACTGGAATTGGCTCTAACAGTGCCCAAGAGTTTTGGAATAGTTTGAGGGGATCCCATAGTCGTCAATTGAGGGATTTCCTTTTAAAGCCCAGAATTCAAATGTACTGATTGCATATTTTAGAAAGCAGGGACATGGGGAAATGGCTATGGCTCTGTCATAGCTTGGTGACCACAATCAAATGTTTTGACCATAAACGAGAAGATCATAAAGCTTAGAGAGACCAGAAGGGACACAGACACAAACTGTCTGGCCCCAGGCAAGATTTTCCATGCCTCAGTTTCCTTTACAAACTATGCCACATAATGTAGGTGAAGAAACTATCCACAGCTCTGAGCCAAGTGTGTCAAACCGTACACCCACTAGTGAAAACTAGATATCAGTGTTTTATTAGAGCAGGAAGATATTACAACTGGAAAGTGTTTTACAGTAAGCTTGATTTTTCAGCTTAGGAACAGGTGACATTAGTGCCCTTTCTTGCTATGAAAGTGGCTACCTGTTCTTTGAAGCAGATTTTTGGTGTGACCAAAAGCCCTCATTTCATTAAAAAACATTATACGAATTAGAGAACTGCTGACACTTCCTGGCTGAACAAAAACTGCAAAATACACTGACTAGTACAAAAATGACAGCTGGCAGTGCTCGCTAGTTTTCTTTTTCAACTGAAGCCCTTTTAAAAATATTATAATCAAAAAATAAAGGGAAACAGTAATGCTATGAGATGCAGGGGGGTTGTCACCGAACATATGTAATCACAAATAAGAATACATTATTGTATCCTTTTTCATAAAAGTAGCCATGTTTATAGACTTCTTCAAGAACAGAAGAATGATGGTATTTTCAAGACTGAACCGACCTGTTTCAGTGTGAGCTTTCATGGACTACAACCCACTTATTCAGACATGTCACTAAATGAGCCCCAATTCTTGTTTGTGTTTATTTTTACGATGTATTTATGCAGCTAAAGGGAATTTACCGACGTGGATTGTTTAATAGATTGTTTGAATCATCAACATTTCGACATAAAAATGAACCAGAAGTTTTTTTCTTTCTACTTAACTTTTTAGGAAATACCTAATAGAAAACAATTTAAACATTTTATTTAATAAAACATTTTTGGCTGAAAATGAATAGGGCATAGTTCAATGTAAAGCAGTTTGGTTTTCTGCTGTGAAATATGTACTTGTATATACTCAGAAGTAAATTAGTTGGTGTTCAGTGGGAATTCCTTCTAAATCAATGACAAGATTGTATCATAAATTACACTGATCTTACAGCATATTGTAGCTTTAAAAAAAATTCAAATTCAAAAACTCACCCAGGTACAGGAAAGACAGAGCACTTGCAGACAGTTTTGAGAACTGAGGGAAAGCATTCTTAAGATCCATTGCCCTTCAGGCGAGCTCAGACTAAACTCCGTCCCTTTCTTATGCCGGTCTCTGTCACATGCAAGGAGTTAATATTTAACTCAAAATGGTTGTATTCGTGGGTTTGTTTCCCTTAACCACTTAAGTCCTTTGTTTTGAGAATTCAGCAGCAATAATATTCTGGGTAATTAAAAATAGCTAGTGTTTTTTCTAAAAAAAATTCCCAGTACTTCTAACAGCCTTTTAAGGGAGTGAAACCAGACTTTCTAAATGAGATTTGCAAATACTGCTTTGCTGTTGATTATAAATAGTCTTGGGTTGGTTTGAACCTCTAGGCTTGTGGCAGAGTACTGTGAACAGTGCAAAAAAATCTTGTCCTTTTTTTAACTCTCTCATTGCTGAAACTTTCCACATGATAAGATGCATGTACGAGCAGTGTAGGAATGTATTTTAAAATGGCCAGACAAGTATGGGGGGGGGGAATGATGAATCAGAATGAGAAATCTGCTTTAGTGTCTTTTTCCCTATCAAAATCATTTTATTTCTTCTTTTGGTTATTATATATTTTTAGCATATGGAGGCTTTAGTTATTAACTAACAGTGCTCTCTTTGAAGTTTAAGGTACCGTATTTTTTCATGGATAATACCCCCATGCATAAGACACACACATCACTTTTCTAACCCCAATTTCTTTCTTTGCAAGAAAGTGGATGGGGAAGACAGGTATCAAAGTGCTTTGATTCCTGCTTTCTCCCTCCACTTTTTTGCAAGGAAAGTGCTTTCGCCCTCTATTTTCTTCACAAGAAAATGGAAGGGTAAAGTAGGAATCAAAGTGCTTTGATGATTCCTGCTTCCCCCCTCCAATTTCTTGTGAAGAAAGTAGAGGGCGAAAGCACTTTCCTCGCAAAAAAGTGGAGGGGGAAAGCAGGGATCAAAGTGCTTTGATCCCTCCCCCCTTCCTTACTTCTGTATATAAGACCATTTTTAATTTAAAGATTTAGACAAAAGTATCATCTTATACACAGAAAAATACGGTAACAAATTTAGTAACGTCATAGTACAAAATCCACAGTTGCAGCAGAGCTATTCAGGGAAATCTACAGTCATTTATGATCTTTTTTGTGGTGTGTTAAGTGGAGCAGAGATATGAAATTATAAACGTAGCCATTCTCGTGCCATGAGGAACTTTGCACTCATAGAATAAGATTTATTTTATTTTATTTTCCAGCAGAGCAATCAACTGCATGATGAAACAGTTGCTGAACTTGGGGTCTTTCTCGCTACTTTAACTGCTGGGAACATGCATGAAGCCCTGTTCATGAAGTTACAAGTTTAATGCCCCAGTTAGACTTACTCAGTCGTTACAGAATCCAGTATTGCCAACATAGAGAGGAACATCCAGATTTTCCCCCATATTGCTTTTGCCATGAAGTCAGTGACAAGTTTTAAGAGGAGAGGTTTGTGCTGCTCTGGAGCAAGAATCCAGATTTTCCAGGACTCTTACAGTCATGGCCAAAAATATTGGCACCCTTGCAATTCTGTCAGAAAAATGCAACCCTTCTCTCAGAAAATTGTTGCAGTTGCAAATGTTTTAGTATTCACATGTTCATTTCTTTGGTTTGCTTAGGAACAACACACACACACAAAAAAAAACCAGAGAAGAAAAGTCAAGTCTGATACAATCCCACACACAAACCCAAAAATGCAATGGCTAAAATTATTGACACTCTGTCTAAATTGTAAGAAATAACTGCTTTTCAAGCATGTGATGTTCCTTTATTTTGTATTTAGACACACCTGTCGCAAGTAAGAGGTGTGGCCAATATAGTGATCACACAACCAGTTAGGATGGAGAAAAGTTGACTCAACCTTTGTGTTGTGTGTGACACTGGGCATGGACAAAAGAATGAAATTTAAAGAGTTGTTTGTGGATTTGAGAGAAAAAATTGTGGAAAAACTTCGACAATCTCAAGGCTACAAGTCCGTCTCCAGAGATCTTAATGTTCCTGTGTCCACTGCACAATATCATCAAGAGGTTTACAGCCCATGGCATTGTAGCTAACCTCCCTGGACATGGACAGAAGAGCAAAATTACTGAAAAATTACAACAAAGTGTTATTTGAATGGTGAATATAGAACTCAGATTAACTTCCAAACAAGCTGATCTGCAGACACAGGGTACAACAGTGTAAGCTTGACTATCTGTCACCATCTGAATGAAAAGGGATGCTATGACAGGAGACCCAGGAGGACACAACTGCTAACACAGAGGCATAAAAAGCAAGACTGGGGTATGCCAGAACTTATGTGACAAAACCACAGTCCTTCTGGGAGAATGTACTGTGGACAGATGAGACAAAATTAGAACTTTTTGGTCAAGGACATCATGGCACTGTTTACAGAAAAAGAAATGAGGCATTCAAAGAAAAGAACACAGTCCCTATAGTCAAACATGGTGGAGGTTCAAAGATGTTTTGCTGCTTCTGGCACTGGATGCCTTGACTGTGTGAATGGTATCATGAAATCTGATGATCATCAAAGAATTTGGGGGCACAACATAGTGCCCAGTGTCAGAAAGCTGTGTCTCCACCAGAGGTCATGGGTCTTCCAGCAGGACAGTAACCCAAAACACACTTCAAAAAGCACACAGAAATGGTTACAAATAAAGCGCTCGAGAGTTCTGAAATGGCCAGCAACGAGTCCAGATCTGAATCCCATAGAACACCTGTGGAGAGATCTCAAAACAGCAGTTGGAAGAAGGCATCCTTTATTTTATTTATTTATTTCATTTATATCCCGCCTATCTGATCGGGTCAAGACCACTCTAGGCGGCTAACAATCATAAAAATACAATGAAAATATATAAACAATTTAAATAATAAAAGCAATACACAGAGTGAGAGAAACAATAAAAATAAAGAAAGAGGAAAGGAAAGGCGTCAGGAATTATTTGATGGGAAGGCCTGCCGAAACATCCATGTCTTTAATTGATTCTTAAAGATACCCAGAGAGGGAGCCCCGTGAATCTCAGGAGGTAGATTGTTCCAGAGGCGAGGAGCCATCCCCGAGAAGGGCCGATTTCTTGTCTTTTCCCTCCAGGCCTCTCTCGGCATCAGGCTCCTCAGCCTCACCTCCTGCCTCGCACGAATGACATGGGTAGACCTTGGTGGGGGTAGGCGTTCTGCCAAGTATCGAGGCCCTAAACCGTTTAGGGCTTTGTACGTGAGCATCAACACTTTGAAGTCGATGCGGAATCGGATGGGCAGCCAATGCAGTGCGGCCAGTGTGGGTAAAATGTGTTGGTATTTTTTCCCTCCACTAAGTAACCTGGCCACCGCATTCTGCGCCACCTGTAGTTTCCGCAGCAGCCTCAAAGGTAGCCCCACGTAGAACGCGTTGCAGTGGTCTAATCTTGAGATTACGAGCGCATGCACCAAGGTAGTGAGTGCCCCCACATCAAGGTAGGGCCGCAGCTGTGCTATCCGCCTAAGGTAAAAAAGGTGGTGCGGACCACCAACGCCACCTGGGATTCCATAGTGAGCGCCGGGTCCAGATGGATCCCCAGACTGCGGACCCCATCCCTGGTGGGCAGAGTCACCCCCCCCAAAGGAGAGGGAGTTTCCCAAATCCCCAACTGTGGGGGGACCCACCCTCAGTACCTCCGTCTCAGTACCACCATCCTTCAGATCTGAAGGCCCTGGGGCAGTTTGCAAAAGAAGAGTGGTCCAAAATTCCTGGTTACAGGAAGTGATTGGTTTCAGTTATTTTTTCCAACGGGGGTGCTACCAAATATTAAGTTAAGGGTGCCAGTAATTTTGGCCAGTTCATTTTTGGGTTTCTGTGTGGGATTATATCAGATTTGACTTTACTTCTGGTTTGTGTGTGTGTGTGTGTGTGTGTGTACACGTGTGTGTGTGTGTGCGTGTGTGTGTGTGGTTCCAACACAAACCAAAGAAATGAACATGTGAGTACCAAAACATTTGCAACTGCAACAATTTTCTGAGAAAAGGGTTGCATTTTCTGACAGAATTGCAAGGGTGCCAATATTTTTGGGCCATGGCTGTATGTGTAGAATCGATAGGCAGGCAGGGACCTCTCCTCTTCAGAATTATCTTTGCCTTCCTGGAAAAAGCAATGATAAAGGGTGTGTGAGAGAGAAAGACTAGGCACACCCGTCTAATTCTGTTGATAGTGTTCAAATCTATAATGACTAAATAGGGCTATTGTTCCCTCCTTCCTGCCAATCAACCTATCAGTATGGTAACTGCTTTTTGAAGGACATTGCACACACAGAGAAGAATATTGAGACTGACAGACTCCACATTGAATAAAACACATACCGTATTTTTCACTCCATAAGACGCACCTCTCCATGAGACTCACCAGATTTTTAGGAGAAGAAAACAGGGAAAAAATAATCTGTTTTCTTCGCTCCATAAGATGCACAGACTTTCCACCCCCCTGGTTTTGTGGGGAAAATGCATCTTATAGAGCGAAAAATACGGTAATTAGACAAGGAAATCTTGTTGTTGTTGTTTAGTCGTTTAGTCGTGTCCGGCTCTTCGTGACCCCATGGACCAGAGCACGCCAGGCCCTCCTGTCTTCCACTGCCTCCCAGAGTTTGGTCAAATTCATGTTGGTCGCTTCAATGACACTGTCCAACCATCTCATCCTCTGTCGTCCCCGTCTCCTCTTGCCCTCACACTTTCCCAACATCAGGGTCTTTTCTAGGGAGTCTTCTCTTCTCATGAGATGGCCAAAGTTTTGGAGCCTCAGCTTCAGGATCTGTACTTCCAGTGAGCGCTCAGGGCTGATTTCCTTCAAAATGAATAGGTTTCTTCTCCTTGCAGTTCAGGGGACTCTCAAGAGTCTCCTCCAGCACCACAATTCAAAAGCATCAGTTCTTCGGCAGTCAGCCTTCTTTATGGTCCAGCTCTCAGTTCCATACATTCTTACTGGAAAAACCATAGCTTTGACTATGCGGACCTTTGTCGGCAAGGTGGGGTCTCTGCTTTTTAAGATGCTGTCGAGGTTTGTCATTGCTTTCCTCCCAAGAAGCAGGCATCTTTTAATTTCATGGCTGCTGTCACCATCTGCAGTGATCATGGAGCCCAAGAAGGGCCTCCATATCTTCCCTTTATATTTGCCGGGAGGTGATGGGACCAATGGCCATGATCTTTATGTTGAGCTTCAGACCATTTTTGCGCTGTCCTCATTCACTCTCATTAAGAGGTTCTTTAATTCCTCCTCACTTTCTGCCATCAGTGTGGTATCATCTCCATATCGGAGGTTGTTGATATTTCTTCCAGCAGTCTTAATTCCGGCTTGGATTCATCCAGTCCAGCATGATGTATTCTGCATGTAAGTTAAACAAGCAGGAAGACAGTATACAGCCTTGTTGTACTCCTTTCCCAGTTTTGAACCAATCAGTTGTTCCATATCCAGTTCTAACTGTTGCTTCCTGTCCCACACATAGATTTCTCAGTAGATAGATAAGGTGGTCAGGCACTCCCATTTCTTTAAGAACTTGCCATAGTTTGCTGTGGTCCCCAGAGTCAAAGGCTTTTGTGTAGTCAATGAAGCAGAAGTAGATGTTTTCCTGGAACTCTCTGACTTTCTCCATAATCTAGCGCATGTTGGATTAGTCTTAGATTTAGTCTCTAGTTCCTCTGCCCCTTCGAAATCCAGCTTATACTTCTGGAAATCTTAGGCCATAGCAAGAGCTTTTTACACATCTAGTTTGAAATTTACTTGCTTTGTTTTATAATTGGTCTTCTGGATGCAAACATTAGCTTCCCCCCCCCCCCGGCAAGTCTTGATTTCTCAGATACAAAAGTCTGTTCTAGTCACATCTCTGAAATACTAGCATGATTTCAGGTAGAACTATGTGTTGTCTTTAATGTGTGGTTTGACACTCATTCCTAAAATGGTATTTTAAGGAAGTGCTAGTAGTTTTGAAATTAAAAAAGCTACAGATCTGTTTTCACAAGAAGCAAACATTAGTAATATTTTATATCGAAAACAGTGTATTTCTGACCTTTGCTGTGAATTCAAAAGATAGTGGCCGTTTAACAGTTTTTTATTCTGCTGAATTCTTGTTTTGCCTTCAACCATTAGTCATATTATTGTGGCCTTTTTTTTAAAAGGCTAGTTGCCTTTGACTTTTTTCCTGCTGTGGGTGACGCCTGCCAGCCTACCTCACTTGATATCTCATCACTTGATGAGTGCAAGCCAGATACGTGAATTGTCTGCATTGAACAATATAAGGAAGTTCTTTTGATTGTGAATTGATGGCTGATTCATTTTGTTGCTCTAGTTAACTAAAGTTGAACCTTCTTATGCAAGTCGGCTGAGGCCTATCTGTCCCTGTATTAGATTATTTTCTCTTTGATCCAAATGGAGAAAGCTTGGCGAATTTCTCCCTCTTTCACCATGATAACTGTCCATAGTGATGTGCTTCATGTGAACAAAGATCAGCAAGGGCCTTACTGCTGAGTAGCTAATCAGTAAAATGGTAGCTCTTTCTAAAAAAGGATGACTCTATTCTACCAGTTAATGCAGCAGACCACTGCTGTTCTTAGCAAATGGATCAGACCCCCTTGCATGCTACTGTTCCTCATTAGGATGGTCATGACATTATGGTATCGGTTTGTAGTCCCAGTGAGGCATATTGCATAAAGTGGTGTGGTATCCTCTGCCCCAGCTGTTTCATGAAAAAGTCTTGGGGAAGATGAACCAATGCACATGCGCGCGCGCACACAAACACACACACCGCAAATGGCTTCTCTGTGAAATATCACAGATCCTACTCAATGGTTGTGACTGTCAGCTAAATAGACTAACATCCATGCAAACTATGAATTTTATAAACGTTAGTGTGTGGGGTTCTTTTGTGTTTTTTTCTTTTTGTTTTTAAAGTTGAAATGTGACACGAACTGGAGAGAATTTTGATTGTGAATGCAGTCACATTGACAAAACAGAGGGTAGAATGTGCACTATGCTAACCATGAGGGTACAGTCACTATTGAGCACATTTGTTTTATTTGGTTTTTTCTACAGTCACAAGAGTGCCTAACACCCACAAGGTCCTTACTGTGGGTTTAGCTGAAGAGGAAACACATGATATACTATGACACCCATGGGAAAAAGACTCAAAACTCTTCTTTGCGTTATATGTCCTTTTTTGGGAACTTCGTCAATCTATTAGATACAATTGTTTAAAAATAACCAAATGACTTATATTTATGTTCAAGAGTCCTATCTAATTGTTTTCTTTTACTTGCCTTCTATCTGAGATGAGTCAGACTTCTTATATGAATATGCTCTGCGGGAAAGAACTGTGCCTTCAAATTTCATTGCTTTTGATCAAGGTTAGAATAGTGATATTACTCACTTTCTTCTCAACTGATTTTCTTTCCTCAAGGAGTTTTCTCCTTTGAGCTAGAAGACAGTGGACAGTTCTGCTTTCTGAATGCACCCTCTATTCGAAGAGTAGTTGGCCAGTGTGAATAGTTGTCTGTTCTTCAGCCCTATTGCATACGCCACAAACTTCTAAGGCAGCCTGATCACAGATCAGAAATACATCCTGGAGCAATGCATTCCCTTCACATAACTCTTAGGCAAAGAAGGCTGTACTTGCATATAGGATCAGTGGGCTTTAGGAGCCCCCCCCTCTTGAATTAACAGTGGAGAGAGGTTATCAGTATCATATGGGAGAGTGGATTAAGGAATTGTTTACCATGATGGTCTTTTCATCCTTTTTTTAAAATATTTTATAAATTTCCTGAAGGAAAAACATGAAACATCCTAGTTAAATAGGGTTTCATGTGGAATGCAGTTGTTGGCAGTTTCTCTCTTGCTTCCTGAACACTCTTTTGTAACAGCCTTGTTTGTGTTGGCGCATTTATGGTTTTCACAGGCTATTGTATAGCTTCAGTAGCTGAATTAGGTTTATTAACTAGAGAAATTTTTCTGTTTTGTATATACAGTACGTATACCAGTTTAATTTTTTTAAAGTTTTATATCTCTGTAAACATTGGTCATATCTATGTGTGGGGTGTACCAGAAGAGAGGGAGGACCAGTAATCTTGTGGCTTTATTGAACATGTCTGGTCTGTGCGAGCCACGTGACACCTTCTGAATATCCTTTGTGGAACCCAAGCAGCCTATGCATGGGTAGGTTTGGTATATAACAAGAATAGGTAGCTGTTACTCAAATGTCACCCATCCACCATCCCCAGTATGTAAAACTTACCTGGCTGAACATTATACCTGTCTTGGTTTCATAGATATAATTTCCCTATGCTAGCTTTTTGACTTAAAGCACGGAAGTCAACTTTTACATGTAGATAGAAAATGCTGGATGAAATACAGAAAGCAGTGTACCTTATGAGATGCTGTTGGAGGCCAGTTCACATCAGTCACCCTCTTAAGCATGGCATGAAAAACAGTACAAGTCTTAGTCCCACAACACCTGCAAGTTAACACAGGCTCTCCTGTTGCTCAACTCTGTCCGAAAAACCTCAGATTCTATTAGGTCTCCCTTGTGTAGCTGACCTCCACAGTAGTGATTAGGAAAAGAAACTGGGTATGACTTGGTGGAGACATATTAGTAACACCACATGATGATTCTGGTGTGTATACAATGTCAGAAAAGTTTCTGTCAGTTGAGAAAGCAATTGTATGATGGACATGTGTGCATACCTCTAACAGAGACTTCCGTCTCAGTAGTTTCAGTTTCTGGAGTTCTTTTGGTGCAGTCTTGCTGCACTCCCCCCCCCCCGACTATATAATTCATTGCAGCTGGAAAATTCTTGATACCTGTAAGCAGCTGCAATCGTTGCTGATGTATATGTGCTAAAATGTCTTTCTGATTTAAGACTTGCATACAAATAGAGCCCAGATCTGAGCCAGAAAAGCACACAGGAGAAGCATTTAGAAAATAGAAGAGCTTTGCTGCCTACATAGAGTAGCAAAGTATTTTTTTTAGAAATCAGTAATTTAAAAAAAAATCTAACGAGAAATGTTGGAGAACCAGAATTTAGACTTGTAGGTTTGTCAGCAGAGACAGAGTGGAATGATGGGTGTTGTGACTGACATGAAAAAATAAATCGGAAGATTCTTGCCTCTTAAGACTTTTTGTTTCTTGTGCTGAGTGTGATACAACTCTCCTTTATTGGGCATTGGTTGAGTAGTTGATAGTGCCAGAGAGCTAATGCAAAATTGTTCAAGATAATTTGGAATATATTAGCTCATTGATCCTTTTGAGATCTGTGAAAATTCTGACTTACTATTAGTTTACAGCTGAAGCAGGAAATGTCTTTTTTCTTTCTTTCACAATCTCATCTCTTGCTACTTTTTGGCAATCTCATCGTCTCATTTAAACAACATTTTTAAAGCAAGTCATGAAGCAAATAGGGAACTCCAGCCAGCACGATGAAACCTCTCAAAGTATCATGGTTACTAGTCATGGCTTCCAAATATCATGGACTGGGAGTTGACAGCCAAGCAGACTTATCCTTGGAAATATTTATTTATTTATTTATTTTGCTTCTGCTACTCCCAGTCTGCTTACCATTCTCTTTAATCTGTAAAGACATTTCCAAGCAGGGGAAACGTGCAAAACTACTTTGCAAAACAAATTATGCAAAGAAAATATATACAGGTGTACTGAATTAGAACATGTTCTGACAGTGGAATATGAATTTAGCTGGTTGCAGCTTGTGCCCAGTTGGCTAAACCAGTACAGTGGTGCCTCGACTTAAAAATTAATTGGTTCTGGAACTCCGGTCATAACTCGAAATGGTCGTAGGTTGAAGCACCATTTCTCATAGGAATGCATTGAAATGCAATTAATCCGTTCTGTCCAAAGGAAAAAAATCACCAAAGAAACCCTCAAACCACACTGCAAGACCCATCGGAGATGTGATTAATCTGTTCTGGCCTAAGGAGAAAAGAAAAGCAAAGCAAACAAACAGTGCAAGATCCTTCGGAAATGCAAAACAAAGCAAAAAGCAAACAGACACTGCAAGATACTGTGGGAATGCAAAAAAAAGCAAAGCAAAAAGCAAACAAACACTGCAAGACCCTTCGGAAATGCAAAAAAAGCAAAGCAAAAAGCAAACAAACCCTGCAAGACCCATCAGAAATGGGAAGAAAGAAAGCCAAAAAGCAAACGGACCCTGCAAAACCCATCGGGAATGGGGGGGACCCAAAAAGCAAACAAACCCTGCAGAAACTTGGGGGGAAAAGCAAAAAAAATCAAAAACTTCAAGACCCATCACAGCAAAGAAACATAACCCCCCCGCCCAAAATCATGCTGCAAACCCCACCCAGAACAGTTTTTAAAAAGAAGAAAGCAACACCTTACCTTACCAGGCAGTCCAAAGCCTCCTCTGATCACACACACGCTAACTGCTGGGGCGAAATATCTACAGTGGGCCCTCTACTTACGGAATTAATCCGTATTGGAACGGTGGCTGCAGGTCGAAAAGTCTGATTAATCCTGTAACTGGCCGTTTTTGTTCCATTTTTATTCCATTTTGTTTTTTTCCTGGTCTGTAGGTCAATTCTCCGGCTGCAAGTCGAACCTAAATTTTGCGGCCAGAGAAGTCTGTAACTCGAAAAGTCTGTAAGTCGAGCCGTCTGTAAGTCGAGGGTCCACTGTACAAAGAAGCAGCCTCTTCACCACCAACAGTTAGCAATTTGAATTCCACCCCTTTTTTCCCTGCCTTTTTTAAATCATAATTTGAAGCTCCGGTTGTAAGTCAACGCAAAATGTTGTATGTATGTATGTAACTTGTATGTCGTATGTAACTTGTATGTCATATGTATAATCTCATATGCAAGGTCTCCAAAGCTCTGACTTCTGTATTTAAATCCTGGAGTTATACTTCATGACTCTGTAATTGCCCTGTTTGATTAATGTTGTTTCTCAAGGGCGCAAAATGCAGCTTAACCACAAAACAACAGGAAATGGAGAAAAAACACAAATGTAGAGTGAATCTGCACAGCTTGGCTTGTTCATCAACCTCATAAAAGGATTGCCAGTCTAAAGTGTTTTGAAGTATATATACGTTCAGTGCCTCAAAGTTGTGTTGTAACAGTTTCCTGTTGCTTCAGTAAGGTAGTGGTGAATATGAAGAGTGATGGCTGGGAAATGAAACCATAAAGCTGAACATGAGCCATTGGGTGCTATTTTCTCTTTTCCTTCAATTTTCTCACCAGTGAATACCAGTTGTCCAGAGCCAGAAATGGGTTACATGTTTTTAAAAAGGAAATTTTGCTTTCATTTCTGGGTGTGCATGCAGATATTGCAGGGATGATGGGCTTTCTTTATTCTTATCAGACCCTTGCACAATTTAAAATCATGGACATATGTGAAATAATAGGTTAAATTAAAATATTAAGATAATTATTTTTGACTAGAAGCAGTCTTTTGACCAAACTCTGGGAGGCAGTGGAAGACAGGAGGGCCTGGTGTGCTCTGGTCCATGGGGGTCACGAAGAATTGGACACGACTTAATGACTAAACAACAACAAGAAGCAAGCTACTTCAATATTGTTATCTTGGCCATTTGCTAGATCTTCTTTTGTACATGTGGTGGGGCATAAAATTGCATGCACATACGGTATGTGCTGCATTGATTGAATTTCTCCACAGTCACAGAAAATTTGCCCTTTATCCAGGTAGTCCCATTTTGCTTGATTATTCTTTGATCTTCCTACTCTTCTTTGAAGTTTATTAAGTGATTTCTAGATGGTCCAGCTAGAGTCTTGTCCTGGTGAGAGACTCTCTTCAGCATTTATCTATTGGGCAAGATCAAGATGTGTTGTTTTTGTTCTCCATAGGTTTAGCCTAGCCTCTTCTGGTCTGATATTTAGGACAGGAGTTCCCAACCTTGGGTAACCAGTTCTTGGACTACAACTCCTAGGAACCCTGGCCAGCACAGCTACTGGTGAGGGCTTCTGGGACTGGCAGTGTGTGAATAACTGGGTTACCCAAGATTGGGAACCACTGATCAAGGGGGCTGGTGTTCATGAAGTAGATAGATTTGGTGCTGTATTACCTTATTTCATTCATTATTTGCTAGCACTTCCTGATGTACTTTTGGAGGAACAAAATAGTCAAATAATAGACTT
Source organism: Pogona vitticeps (assembly GCF_051106095.1). NCBI lineage: Eukaryota > Metazoa > Chordata > Lepidosauria > Squamata > Agamidae > Pogona > Pogona vitticeps. The sequence goes on along the minus strand of NC_135786.1, from coordinate 16,980,859 downwards.
CTTCAATGGAAATAGGTTTAAGGCAGCCAGTTCATAATCCTGATAGTGCATTAAGAGCTGTAGCCACTCATTTGGCATGTGCTAACTTATACAATGTGTCACTAGCATATTCTGCTGTGGAGTAGCACAGGGACAAAGCTGCTGTTCTTGTTTGTGAGTACACACCCCAGTCTATCACAGCCAGTTTCCTTAAGTATGTTATTTCTGGTGACAATTTTCTGTTTGGTATTTAGACAATGTTTCCGTAGATCAGAATTTGATGCAGAGTGACACTCAGATACTTTGGGTTAGGGCAAAGTTTGCAAATCTTGCATTCTCAGCTAATTCGGAGCTTCATGTCTGCTTCTCTGTTCTTTAAGTGGAAGACACAGGCCTATGTTTTTAATTACCATTATTTATTTATTTATTTATTATTTACTTAAAGTTTTTCTTACCCCTCCTTTCTGCTTAACAAGGACCCAATGTGGCTTATATCATTAAAGATAATATTTAAAGCTAAAAACAGTAAGTACACAAATACGAATACTAAAAGGATCAAACAAATACCACACTAAAATACAGTAAACAAAAGCAACTCCAAAAACACAATCAAAATAGTAAGGCACATCACCTATTTAAAAACTTCATTCAGTCAGCTGATCATTAAGGGAAAGCTAGCCTGGCTTCCTGTAGAAGGGAGTTCCAAAGTGTAGCACCTTTCCCATGTCCCCACCAAATGTGTCTCCAAGTTTAGTTTCAGCTGGTTTTTATAACATAAAGAAAGATCTTCCAATGCAGAGATTAGCTGGTGCTCAGTGTTCTCAAAGGTTTCCCCCTGGACTGTGTAAATGTTTAAAAGTAATGGTGCCAAGGTGTGGGAGTCCATTCCTTTGATTGTCAGTGCATCTTTCCACAATGGCATCTGCCCATCCCACCATCTCAGGCTAAGCTCCTCCATGTAGCCACCTTGAGGGTGGCCCGAAAATCATCTACAAGAGGCTGGGCCTTCTTTGCAGTGGCACCAACATTATACAATCAGCTCCTGAAGGAGCTATGCCATACATCTTCCCTGCTTTCATTTAGGAGGCAATTTAAACATTAGTCTTTAGTGAGACCTTTCACACTGAATGTCTTGCTTCCTGCTCCACTTTATTGGAGAAGTTACTTCCAGTGCCATCTGCTCTGATTTTACTTATTATTTCTATTTTAACTTATTGTTGGTTGTATTTTTATATTGGTTTTAGCTGCTTGTAGACCACCCAGAATAGTGCAGAAGTACTAATGGGGTCATATATGAAAAAGTAATAAAATAAATAATAATAAATACATAATTATTTCTCCTGCAACTGAATTGCCCTTGAAATTCAACACAGAATTCTTGGTTTTCAAGTGGAACGGTTACTATTTCTGTCACAATCTTTAGTAAGGAGATACAGCTTTTTGAGCAGCAATTGATGATGGACAATATAATATGGCACTGTATGGTTGACAAATGCAGCTTTGGTTATTTTATGTGTTTCAAAACCATTTTCCATAAGCTGGCCTAGATTTAAGATTTGTACAGCTCTTGACAGGTCTAAAGCTTGCCTGTTCTGGAATTAGGAGAGCTTCAGTTTTAGGAGCTAGATGGCTTAATAGTCATTCATTCCTGCATTTGTGTAAATGGCATAGTAGGGAGATTGGCCTGTCGCTTTTGGGGTGTGATGGTTCTTTGCCTAGTTTCAATACAGCAATTACTTTCATCTTCCACCATATTTTGTTAGTAGGAAAAGGAAAGTCAAGAAAGATAGAAAGCCAGCACCAAATTTTTTTTTTTTTTTTGCTTCTGTGTCACTTTTCAGATTGCCTTTTCTTAAACCAAATTTCTTTTGCTTCTGTTCAATATTTTGTACAATGTTGGAGATGCAATAAGACACAAAACATGAGTGGGTGGCTTATATCTGTGAATGGTGCCAGTTCTTTTTCCCCTGCTGTCTGCTTACTGTTTACTATACAACTTTCTGTCATCTCCCATTCTAGCTGCATCATAAAAATTGATTGTAAGAAGGATTCCCACTGTGTTGTAGTGGATAGACAGACTAGGATTCTCAAAAACAGGATTTGAATCTGTGCTCAGTAGTGGAAACTGACTGGTGGAGCGGGTAAAAACCACATTGAAAGCCCCATTATCTTACATAAAAAGATAATTACAGTTTTTTTCTTTTTTTTCTCGTTCAAGTGCGGAACTTCTTTTCAAGAAGATGACGTGATTGTACTTAATGGCACTAAAGAAGATGTAGCAGTGCTGAAGAAAAGAATGGAAGAGAGAAGGATGAAGAGTAAATTGGTAAAGGTAAGGTCTTTGATGATTTGTTGGATAAGGTACATGCAAGGACAGAATTGGAAATCAGCAAGAAGTGGTAATTTTTTGGGAGGGGGTCATCCCGATTCTAGAAGAAAGAGAACCATTACTGCTAGGAAAGTTTTAGCTTTCAGGGCAGTGACCATAATTCACAAAGCTACTGTGCCGGACATGTCAAAGCTTTTAGGACTTTGACATGCCCAGTGAAATTAATCACAAGAATCATCTTCTAAAGCTTTCAAATTCTGCAGTACAATTTTTTCAGGCTTCGATAGTATATAATTTGGGGAAATCGGAAGAAGTTTCTTCCCCATCTCCAGGTATTATACCTTCTCTGAAGAAGAGTTATGTAGAATTTGAAGGCTTGCTATGTTTGTGAGTTTTTAGTGATCTAATAAAGGAGCTTGGAAGGAGAGCAGTCATAATTTCCTAAAAGCCCTCCATTGCCACCTGGTGGAGGACATACAGGAAACATCTGCTTTGTGATCCTTTTAAGAAGCTGCTTCCGATGATCTGTTTTTACAGATATGCTGCAGCAGTGCATTTGGGGTAGGAGTGTGCATCACCCCTACCCAAATAGGTTCATATGAATAGGGGCCTGACTCACCCTGAGCCCTTTTGGTGACACTCCAGCCGATTCCTGATTGGGTTCATGATGGTATTTGTGCATTTTTGGATCTCTGTGAAAGCTCAATTCCTGCAAATGAAGAAGGCACAAAAGACTGTGACCTGGGGTGGGTGTGGTGAATATATAGCACTATGTATTTTGGGTGAGTGATCTAGGGGTTTGTGAATGGTGGCAGCAGTCAAATCACCTTTGGTACCGGTAGCTAACTAGTTAGCTAGCTAGCTAGCCATTCATTCGTTCATTCGTTCGTTCGTTCATTCGTTCATTCATTCATTCAGTTTAATGGCTAGGTGTCTTTGATTTTAAAAAACATTTTAACCTCAGGAATGTTAGATGGAACATGATGGGTCTGTGAGTGTGTTGTCCTGCCCCACAACTAATCAGAAACTCTTTGCTGTCCCCTGATGAAACATTTACATTAGTTACACACAAAGAAATGCACGTACAAAAAAGCAGATCTCCTTGGGAAAGTGTACCAGGCAGACACATTTTTTAATGTCTTAGCAGCCTGCTTCATCAGATGGTTTTGGTCCAACTTGGATTCATCCAGTGAATGTTTGGAGACAGCATTTTTTATTTTTTTATTTGCTCGAAAAGATATCTTCTCTTAGACTAATCAAAGCCTAATGATCAATATTCTTTGAATGTGAATGATCAAAGCCACGTTGGGTCCTTTTAAGGAGATAGGCGGGGTGAATTTTTAAAAAATAAATAAGTGAAATGTTAATGATAAGTAAATACTTTTCAAAGCATACTTTGAAACAGTTAACATGTTAATCTGATAAATGATTATTGTAGAATCACGCAAGGTCCTTTTTCCTGAATAGTTTTTCTTTTCTGAAAAAAAAAAAAGTTATTCCATTATACTCATGTCATACTTTTATATTGAGATTCTTTATCCAAACAGCTTTTTAGGTCCACATCTGCTTAGTTTCATTAGAGCTGCAGCTTCAGACACTGGGTCCCCAATAAGACAGGATTCCACCTTATTAATTATTTATTTATTATTTATTTTAAACATTTCTCTCCTGCATTTATTCTTTAAAAAGACCCAAAGCAGCTTGAACATTCACATTCACAGAATATTCATGTAAGAGAAGCTACCTTTTAGAGCAGTGCTGTGATTTTAATGAAAAATAAATAAGATTTCAGTTCAGTTTTTCAAAGAAGTCTTGAAATTTGTGTCCCTATCTAGCCGTGGGGGAACTCACAATGCTGATTCATACCCTTGTAATCTCAAGAATAGACTACTGCAGTGCTCTCTGCGTGGGGCTACCCTTGAGGCTGATTCGGAGACTTCAAGTGGTCCAAAATTCAGCGTCCAGATTAATAATTGAGGTGAAGAAATTCCAGCATATCTACCCCACTCTGGCCGCCCTTCTTTGGCTATTGGATCGTTTTCTCATCAACTTCAAGGTTATGATAATAATAACATTCAAAGCCCTAAATGGTTTAGGACCTTGGTACCTATCAGAACACCTGCTCCCAGCCAGATCTGTCCGTAATACCCATTCTTCACAGGCAGGGCGGTTGAGGGCCTTGATCCCGAAGGAGGCCCAAAGGCTAAGAACAAGAAACTGGGCCTTCTCGGCGGTCGCCCCCCATCTATGGAACAACCTGCCCATTGAGATCCGTCTGGCACCCTCGCTGGACGGGTTCAAACAAGCATTGAAGACCTGGCTCTTCCTCCAGGCTTTCCCAGAGCATTAAGATCTCAGCCTCCTTTTTACCATCCTTTTTGCTTTCCTCTCCATCAACCTTTTTACTACCTTCATTGCCATCTGTTTTAATTTACCCTATTTAGTTATGTATTAATTTATTTTTATTGTGTTTAATACTGTTGCTCATATTGTTGTTAGCTGTCCAGAGTGGCCTGATTGCCAGATGGTATGGGGTATAAATTCAATCAGTCAATCAATCAATCAGTCACTCAATCAATCAATCAAGAAAGAACTAACTAGTCAGCATTCCTTAGTGAGACCATTTGAAATAGAACATTGGTTCCTAGCCTTGGGTGATTTAGGTGTTATTGGACTGCACATCCCAGAAACCCTAGCCAGCAGAGTTGGTGCTGAAAACTTCTGGGAACTACAGTCCGAGAACACGGAGAACCACCGAAATAGAGGGAGCCACCTGAGATACAACTTTGATCTTCATGCTTTCCATATACGTGCTCTCAGACAGCAAGTAAACTTGAAGTAGAGTCTCGTTTGATTGGTCTACTTGTTTTAAGTGGCATAGATAAAATGAACTGCTCCTTCAGGTATATGGATTATGATACATTGGCTGAAATCCAGTAGTAAGTCAAAACTGGAGTAAACCCACTGGAGATTTGGTGATTCATTGGGCCTGCCCTAGTTGTGACTGCCTATTTGAATTACATTTAAGACCATTAAGATCTCTTAGCACTTGATTCAAATATCATATTCAAAACATCTTTGAATACTTATGGGTAGAGATATACATAGGCTTTCTCTTCAATTACAGTGGTGCCTCGCACAACGATGTTAAGTGGTTCCAAAAAAAACACCGTTCTGTGAAACATCGTTCTGTGAAACACCATTTCCCATAGGAATGCATTGAAAACCAGTTAATCCGTTCCAATTGGAACGGATTGCCGTCCTTAAGCGAAAATCCCCATAGGAAACATCGTTGAGGGAAACACGGTTCCCCAATTGAAATGCATTGAAGCCGACTCGATGCATTTGAATGGGTTTGAAATGCATTGGACGGACAGTTCAATAGAGTTCAATGAAAGAAAAAAACAAAAAATCACCAAAAATCAATGACGTCTCAGAACAACACCAAATTAAGTTTGCATAGGTTTCAGGAGGTGGGCTAACGATAGCAAGCATTTAAAACACTTTTCAAACAGTTTAAGGCACTTTTACAGGAGCCAAAAGGGACATCGTTGTGCGAAAATTCCCCATAGGAAACATCATTGTGTGAGGTGGCAAATTTTTCATGAAAAGCCATCGTTGTGTGAATTCATCGTTGTGTGAGGCACTCGTTGTGCGAGGCACCACTGTATTTGTCTTTCTCTTATACAGTTTCCCTCCTTCATCAGTTCTGTGTATTCACCTAAATTCATCACAATGTAGATTCAGAAATAAGCAAGTTAACCAGCATCAGCTGAATGGATTGTGTAGCCCTTTAATATGAGAGGCAAGAACAACTGTACAAAATAGAATCTCTTGTATAAAGCATCTTAAGATAACCACTAGCCTTCATTGTTTCAGAAGTCCAAGAAATCTAAAGCAACAGAGACAACTGTGACATCTGATGCTGTTGAAGGTTAGTTCATTGCCATGTGCAGATGCAACAAATGGCTCTTCCAGATTATTATTAATTTTTTAAATGCAGGAATTGCATAGCTATTGCTATTGCTGTTCAGGTTCCACATATTGTTCCTCAAGATCATGATTCTTTTGGGAAGCTGAATTTTCCCAGCACACTAGTTGAAAAACTATTGCTTGGAAACATTTTTCTCCAGCAGGCATGTATATCTTCATTTGTGCTTGGTGTGTAGAGGAGAGGCACCAGTTGGCTTCTATCCCGATGGCTAAAGCTAGTATCCTTTCCATATCACTGTGCCATTCTGTTGATTCTGAATGCCAATTGGGTGTCACTGGACAGAAAATGGAGCATTGTTATTTTAAAGATAGTAATAAATGAAAAAATTGTGTATGCATATAAGAAATGCCTTGAGAAACTCTACTCTGCCGCCATGCATTCAAATACAAGAACATTCATCTTCTAGGTAAATGTAAAGGTTCCCCTTGACATTTAGTCCAGTTGTGTCAGACTCTAAGAAGCGTTTCCAAGCCATAGAGCCAGCGTTTGTCCGTAGACGGTTTCCGTGGTCACGTGGCCAGCACGACTAGACACGGAACACTGTTGCCTTCCCACCAAGGTGGTACCTATTTATATACTCACATTTTTACATGCTTTCGAACTGCTAGGTTGGCAGGAGCTGGGACAAGCGACAGGAGCTCACTCCGATCTGACGACTGCTGGTCTTCTGACCTTGCAGCACAAAGGCTTCTGCGGTTTAACCCGCAGTGCCACCATGTCCCTCATCTTCTACTTTCCAGCAAAAACCAAAATGTCCGATGCAAGCAACTTCTATCAATTTTCCTATAATTTCAAGGATATCCTACATCCCACTCCCGCTGCAGTGCAAACCCCCCCACCCTATTAAATTCAGCATTTTTTCCCTCTTCTGATCCTGGATTACAGTTTTCTCTGGCTGATTTTTAAAAGGACACATCAATGGTGCCAAAACATTCATAGCTTTTGTTTCCCACTCTTTGCTAGCACAAGGACAATTGAAAACTCTCTCTTTAGGGCCATTCTATTTAGGCTCACACAGCAAAGCTTGCCCTTTTTGTATAAGCTGCCACAAGGGACCCCGGAACATTGTGAGGAGACAGTATGCGGATCATCCAAAGGGGGAAAATACGTACAGTTGATAGCCACCTATGGAGTGTATGAGGAACCCCTGTTGTTTAGAGCAAAACTGGATGTTAAGTACACAATTGTTAAGACAAGCAATCACTTATCTTACTTTCCTGCTGCTGTCAGGTTTAAGAAACCAGCAGTAGCAATTAATTGCTGATGCCATGAGTTTTGGAAGTCAAAGGCATTAAATGCAGAATTTCCTTGTTTATAACCACTTACTCATTGGACATTCAGTTTACCAGTAACTCTGAATGATTTTGTTCTGTTACTTTGACTGCAGTGCACTGCAGTTGAATAAGAGTTTTGCTACAGAAATTAATCTAATAGGATAGACATTGCAGTTTTACCTTTCTTTTATCCTCAAACATTTTACCACCACCACCTTTTCTTTTCTTTGTTTAACAGCTTCAGCCAAACCATCTCAAGCAAATGATGGAAAGGATGCTACAGTCATTAAATCTGGAGAAAAGAGAAGCATCACTTTCTGCAAGGGCACAGGTTGGTATAAAAGGTCCGGTGTAGCTTCTCCAAAACTCTACTTTGAGGTGTTGGAGCCCCAATTCTGGCTCACCTCCTAATTGAAAAATGAGAGTTCATAATGGGCCATGTCACAGCAGGCTCTTAGTCCCAAACCTCTTGAGGATGAATCAACTCCTACCCCCCTGCCTTTCATCCATGGTTAAACAGAATGTCTTACACACTGACCATGGTTAATCTTAACCAGAATTCAGTTTTACTTAAAATGGAAACTGGAATTTCAAGCTGTTTATTTGGATTGAAAAGCTTCCCTTAACTGAGTCAAAAATCCTTCCTGAAATGTGTCACAATACATTTGTTTTTGTTCAGTTTTCATTGTTGCTGAATAGACTTACACAGTTACCTCTCTGAAATCCTGTGGTTCCAGTGAGCTAGCTAGAATACTAAGTTGTTTTCCAGCATGGTGAATTTGATTTAAATAAAATATCAGGTATTTTTGATTATTTAATTATGTTTTAATGGTTTTTAAATTTAAATGATGATTTAAATTAATTTGATTTTTTTTTAAATTTGATTTTTATCCACCCTGTTTCCCACTTCCTAGAGCTCAAGAGTGCCCTGAGGCACTTTGCTCTGGCAAAGTCTGCACAGGAGGGCCAGACTCCTGGAACTTCTTGCACAACTTCCTGTAAGCAGTGCCATATGTCCATATCTTAGACAATAATTATAGCTGTCACCAAATTAGAAATATTTTAGTTAGAACTGCAGAGCTGGAAGAGGCACAATGGATTATGAAGTCCAGATCCTGTCAAGGAGGCACAGTAGGGATTTGAACTCCCAACTTTTGACTCCGCAGCCAGATAACTGAACCTCTGAGCTATCCAATGGTTCTAAATAGAGGAGCTTTTTAAAATTTTGCCTCATTTTTAAAGTTGCCAAAATTCACTTCTGCTGACCTTGAAGATTTTGACATGCACACACATGCAAATGGTACAGAAATTTAATATGTGTAAAATGTAATGGGGCTATGAGTGGCCTGAACCATTTGCTTGTCTAATTAGGATAGACCAGCTGAAGCAATAAAATTTACCTTCAATGTTGGTTTACTGTTCAGTGGTTGAGTCAGTGGGTCTACTCTGGTTGGAATTGGCAATTGGATTCAGGCCAGTATGTGCATGTATCTGTACGGATGGAGTATTGTGGGTGGAGTAAACACATGGTCTCTCTTTGCTTTCTCTTATGGCAGTCAGCGAAAGCATGTCATCGTCATCTGGAAACGACAACAGAAATGCAGCTGGAACTTCCAAGCGATCCACTGCAAGCAGAGAAGAGAAATCAGAAGCATATAAGTCTATTTTTACTTCCCACAGTTCAGCCAAGCGCTCCAAGGAAGAGTCTTCCAACTGGATTACACATACAGCATATTATTTCTGAAATGGGAAAAAGTGTGATTTCTAGGTCTTTTCCAGCCTGCTTTTTTCCCCATTTTGTTATCTGGTAGTGTGTGGCTTTGCAAATAATCTAAAACACATTAGCTTCATGTTGTATAATAGGTAATGAAAGTAGATGCTGAAACTGGCTTTTGATTTTAAAAGGGACATGATTTGAACAAGAACTGATCATTAGGATCAGTGCTCGTTGCCCTTTTTCACAAGTGATGAACTCTGATCTTACTCGGTTTGAATAACTGGGATGTATACTGTCTTGATTGTAAATTACTAGTTCTCTCAACGGCAGCTGTCAGGCCACCCAGGCAGTGTCATATACTGGGCAAGCATCACATTTACCCTTAGCTCTGCATCAGTGGGAATTTCAATCTAGTAAGAAAAAGGTATTTCTATATAATAAAATGAGAGATCAACATTATAACCTCCCTATCTATTACTCTTAGATTTGTTATATCAGGTGAGTCAAGGTGCAGCCGGGGATTAACAAAAGACATTCCATCATCCCCTTTCCCAAATGTTTGTCTTTAGCACATCCCAGTTCTAAACCAAAAGTGGTAATAAAATGCTAAAGACGTCTGTGTGGTGTCAACTACGCAGCAGCTTTAGGGGGTCTGCCTTGGTTTGCCCTCCTAGAGCTCTTCTGAGTTCATAGAAGTGATGTTGCTGAAATATTTCATTTGAACCTCTGCTGTTGCATTTTGACAATAAAACAAGACAGGGTCTTTTGTCATTTTCTGGATCCTTCTACTTGCAAATAAAAACCATAATTTAACTTTGTATTCGAGATGTTCTTTTGCAACTTAAGCCATCAAGCCCAGCACATTTTCACTTTAAATGTTTAACTTGGATGGAAGGAATTATGAGGAGAAGGTGAAAATATTTTAGTGGTGTTCTTTCGTGGACATTTGGGCTAATATCAGGGTGTACGTCTTGTAAATGCAGCATCACGCTGTATCAGATCTTGCTTTGCAGCACAAGAAACATAAGGGACAGGAATAAAACCTGTAGCATGAGTGCAAAAGTTCTTGCCAATATCTTTTTACAATACTGTTCAATTTTTGCATAGAACCTTGCAGAAATGGAAGAACGTTTCTGGATTTGGTGGTAGCTTTTCTTAAAGCAGCATCCTCTTGCAGCTTTTTTGTTCTGCTGGGTGTCACACAGCAGAAATATAAAAATAAAATAGCTATTCCTTTTGTCTTATTATGAATAAACAACATGAATAGAAAACCCCTCCTTTGGAGTTGAGAAGAAAGGTTACATTTTGGGCTTATTTGGAAATATGAAGGGCCTGTGCATCTTCAGGCATCTTCCAGTTTGCAACAGAAAAAGACAAGATCCCATTGGTCACAGACTGATCTTTATTTGGTTGCCGGATATACTTGAATTGGTCGGTTGGTTGATCAGTCGATCTTCTCAGCTGGCACTGGGCTTGTATTCTGTCCTTACATATCTCTTCCCATCTGTCTCCTGATCCATAAAAGAATATAAGATGCATCACCTTTGCCATAGCCATAAAGTTCAAGTGTGTCTTTTCCCCCTTCTTCATTGTCAAAAGTTGTGAGGCTGAATCCTTTGAATTTGAAAGGTGGGGAGTGGATAGAGCTATGCATAAAAGATGAAACAATAAAGTGGGGGTGGGTGCTTCTGATGCCAAGTTTGCATGATTTACTAAGTTTAGTACAGTTCAGTATTTTCTGAGCTAGAACTACAGGCTCCCCAACTGAAGCCAGACCCAAAATAGTGGCCTAGAAGGACAAGGGAGTAAGTATGGGTTTAGGATTAAGGAGCAGGGTCATTTTGAGTATATGCTTAACCAAGGGCTTTATTTTTTTTGTTAGATCTAAGCTTACAGTTTTTTCATGCACATAAATCTACTTTTGGGTTCATCCTGTTAACCAGTTCAAAAGATTACCGCCACTATGGTTTCACTGAAAGATTTGCTGTCATCCTTTTACTTTCATTTACATTGCTTCTGTCTACTGTTGAGGTTGCTTGATTCTGTACTGAGAGGATTTTATGTAGCGTTTGAGATCTCCGTCAGTAGAGAGCCAGGCAGCATGTCTAATGTTGCCTCCATACCTCTGGCTCTACCTCCTAGTATATTTCATCCCGTCCCTATGACACTAGTTACCTAAGACAAGATGAGAATTCCTGATGTAATATGTCCACTATTGGAGTGTGCTCAACCAGCAAGCTGAAACATCCAGTGCTTCACTGCACATTCATTTTCTTCATTTGCAGGTTGCTTTGATATGTGATATTGAGTATGTCGATGCTTAATTAAATCAGCCATATTTCCTCCTTGATTCCCTTCCATGTACATAGTGAGTGATACTTAGTTGTCACTTGCACAGTACTGGATGACCACAACCACTTTTACATGGTGGTGAACATTTTTGCTACCAATGAATAGTTTTGAATTGCTGCTCAGACAACTCCTGTATTAAACTGTACTAGACTATATTACAATACTGGCAAGAAGGCTATCTACTCAAACGTAGTCGGGGCATTTATATACAAGGACCAGCTGGCTTCAAATCAGTCCAGAAATAAGAAGCAAAGCTATGGCCCTCTATCATGCTCCCTGTATATCCTTGGTTGGCACTGCTCCACTGAGGCAAGGAAATATGAACAAGATGTTGGTTTCCAAATAATTAGCATATTAATGGGAGCAGCAGCAGCTTGGTTTAGTTATAGCACTGGCACTCCCTGAAAGCCATTAACAACAGCATCAGAAAAAGCACCTATGGTCTATTGCACAGATGGAGGAAGGAATCCTGACTAGAGATGGGGGTATTCGTATAGGAATATCCCTGCACAGGTGGCATTTACTGGCAGGAGGTGGGAGAACTAGCCTTGCTGCAAGGGCAAAGAGCGGCAAGTGGATTGCGCGCTGCAGCGCCATTCATAGAATCACGTCATCCGCGTCTGTGGTGGGTCAGTGAGTGGACCGTCCAGCCCCATGGGGCTGGACCTTTGTTAATGCCACCTGTGCGGGGATATTTGTATACGAATACTCCCACCTCGTATCCTAACTCATCAGGTCCATTTAAAAAAGAGCTAACCAACACGGTTGTAATTTCTGGGTGAGCAACTCCATAGTCATCCAGATGCTGATTTGCAATACCTGTTATCTCTCCCCATTGGCTGTGCTGACTAGGGCTGATGAGAGTTTCACTGCAACAGTATGCCCATCCCTGGAATATACAAACAACAAAAAAGCCAAAATCTAGTTGCACAGCTCTGCCTGCACAAGAGGAATGTTTTCATTATCAGTGGCAGATCGGTCTTTATTAAAGAGGGTTTTTTTTCTGGTTTTGGAATGTTCATGGCTTGCACACAATGAGGTGAAATTGGGTGTTACTGCTGATATTGATATTCCTGTTGCACAGGTGCAATCCGCTCAATGGGATTTTGGCACCTACACTGTAAGACACAAGAAATGTCTCAAGATGCAGTTGGAAAGTAAGAGTTGATTAGACAGTAAAATGATTATGTTTATGCTTGGTTAGTATTTCTGGTTTATGCCAGCTTGGTTTAAACAGGGTTTTTTTTCATGCGGTTTGCCTAATATTTCTCAACTTCAAACAAGATACTCCTTGTTTGCTTAGGATTCTCCACACCCACCTTAATCAAAACATTTCAGGTTTCCACTGTGTTCCAGAGATGTATTCTGCCTCTTTTTCTGCTCAGAAATTCATCTTCGTTGTTTTCTTTGTCTTACTTCTCTCGCCCTTGTCCATCTCTTTTGCCTTTTTATAATTTTGTTTTCTTGGCACCAAAATGGTCTAATAAAGTTGCAGTGACTCAGCATATTTACACAGCATCTTGTTTTCTCTAGACAACATGCTTATAATTATCATCAACAACAGATGACAAAATTAGACATGATAGAGTGGCAAAATTAGTGCACGGATCATTATGCAAAAAAATTAACTTGCCAAAAACCCATGGGAACATCAGGTAGAGAAGGTGTCAGAAAGTGATGTCATGATCCTGTGAATCCAAATAATAACAAAAGAACAAAGAAATGTCTGGATCATTGACATTGCAATTCCAGGGGATGCCAAAGTAGAAGATAAAGAACTAGAAAAACTAAGAAAGTACAGAGACCTGGCAATGGAAACATTTTGCGGGTGCTTGAAACACACTTCAGTGGTCCCTGTAGTCACCAGGACTTTGAGAACAATATCAAGAAATTTCACACAATATTATAAGCAGTTGCAGATCTCAGAAACAACATCACAGCTACAAAAAGCAATATTAGGAACACCATATATACTTTGATTAAAACTTATATTTGTAATATAATATTAGTCAACGTTTTTATAATTTTGATTGAACTACACAGCCTGGCTCTTCCTCTAATCACATTGGGGAACTGAACTCCCAACCTCTGGCTCCACAGGAAGATATTTAAATCATTGAGTTCTCAAGCCAGCTGTCTTTGTCTTAGGGATATAACAATAAAAATGCTCATTATACCCTGACTTATTTATTTGATAAATTTTAAACCTGATGTATTTTGGGTTGTATACATTATTTTTAAATATTTAAAACACAGCAATAATGCAATAAAAGATTTGAGACAATGAGTATAAACTAAGATAACACTAAGGCAAGAGCCAATACAGTGTAAGGGTGACAGACTAGGACACAGGAAAGAAACCTGGGCTCCAGTCCTTGTTTGCCCAAGGAAACTCACTAGTGGATGGCACTAGTAAAACCACTCCTTAAATAGCTGACATGTCTTTAAAACTCTGTTGGGTGCCGTATGTTGGACGCACATTGATGGCATAATAAAAAAAAAGTGGCTGAGAATAAGACCTTTCTGCACATTAAAAAAAAACCCTAGATGAAAACCAATAAGGTAAAAATGCCAAGATGTACAAAGAGATCTTTAAAAGCCTGGGGAAATTAACAGGTTTTAACTGAAAAGACCTCAGTATTAGAGAAACTTCTGAGAAGGCAGCATGTGACAGACAGGTGCCACTTTCACCCCTCCAGCACAGTCCTCCCCCCCAGGAGAATCCAAAAATGCTGACAGCTGTGTTGATTCCTACCAAGAAACCTGTTCTGGCAGTTTTAAGCTGCAGATGATTTGTAAAGTGAATAGGTCTTAATTGCTCTATCAAGATCAAGTCACTCCCAAATATTTTGTATTACAATAGAAGGCAGTTCACAGTAATGTACTGATTCCAGGATATCCCCACCCCACATCCCACAACTGTGAGGAGAACGCCCATTCATTCATTCATTTTACGTCCCACCTTTCCTTTAATGCATTCAAGGTGACACAGATGGCTTTCTTTATCCTTACAAGAAACCTGTGAGCTTTGACAGACTGGGAAAGGTGGTCACTCCGAGAAGCTGGTGACTTAGCAGGGCTTGACAGTGACTCTACCAACTGCCAGCACAATTCGTGGTTGAGTGGGGATTTGAACCCAGAGCACGGCTGAGAAGAAAGGTACATTGAAGCACTCTACGTGGCAACATTTTGGTTTGGAACCCACTTTTTTCTTTAGAAACACACCTATAAATCCTGTAATAAAAATGCTTGGTGAATGTATTTGCATCTTTTAAAAAAATATTCTGTTCAGCTCTTGACACTAAATATTTCTCTAAACAATAAGGCTATTTATTACTGACGTCTTGGGTTCTGTTGGGTCTTGGAGGAAGCAAAATCTTCAAAGGGGAAGAATCAGCCACTAGCAACATCTGGACATGTGTTTTCAGGATTTACAACCTATTGTTTCATGTGACTACTCACAGGACAGCTTACAAAGAACATTACAAGCAATGAAATTAAAGAGTCAAACAACTGGACAGTTTAAAACTGTGGCAAAGAAACCGAAGAGAATCAGCCAATAGATGTTTTAGAAGAAGAAATAAAGACTCTTAAAAGCATGAGAGAATGGGTTGGGTGGCATGAGCTGAGCATGTTTAGGAAGGGAGTTCTAGAATTTGAGACCTCTTTCTAGCCCTGACCCTTCTCCCTAAAAGACATGTTAGCTTAAGTCAGGATTTGTCCATGATTCATGCTCACGTATAAAGCCCTAAACGGTTTAGGGCCTCGATACTTGGCGGAACGCCTACTCCCACCAAGGTCTACCCGTGTCACTCACGCGAGCCAGGAGGTGAGGTTGAGGAGCCTAATGCCGAGGGAGGCTCGGAAGGAAAAGAGAAGAAATCGGGCCTTCTCGGCGGTGGCTCCTCACCTCTGGAATAATCTACCCCCTGATATTCGCGCAGCTCCCTCGCTGGGTATTTTTAAGAATCCACTAAAAACATGGATGTTTCGGCAGGCCTTCCCCCCAACCAATTCCTGATCTCCCCTTCCTTTCCTCTCCCCTATTGTCTGTTCCACTTTGTTGTAAGTTCTCCGTTATGTAAAAATCGGTTTTATATATATTGTGTATTTTTGTTGTAAGCCACCTAGAGTGGTCTCAACCGACTAGATAGGTGGGATATTAAATAAATAAATAAATAAATAAATAAATAAATAAATAAATAAATAAATTCAGCTACACGTACATACATTGCTCGCATGCTAGGCCAGCCTAGGCTGCTATCTATAAGAATTGCTTCCCCCCCCCCCTCCAACAGGACTCTTAAACAGTGCTGCGAGGAGCAAAAGAAATGTGACTTTCCCTGGCCTGGGCTTTGATGGAAAAAAAATCCCTTTTTGAATGAGTTAAAAGTTGCCCCTTTGCACACCTGCTGGACATGGAGGTGCAAATGATCTGACTGTCCTTTTCCCAGCCAGTGGTCTTATCGCAAGATCAGGACTCTGGAGCAGAAGTTAATGAAGTAATTCAGGGCACCATCTAAAGCTGGAATGGGTTACTAATGGCCCTTCAAATGTAGCTGAACTAGCCACACTGGTGAGGCACGATGGGAACAGTGATCCATCTGCATGTGGTGGGCTGAAGTCCACCCCACCCCCGGCTGACCGAGTGCAGAGACTCCTGTAGCTGTCGCAGAGTTTAGAATTTCTGGTAAAATTCCTTGTGCTATGCAGTAGAAAAAGAAAATCACAGAGGAGAATAGCTACAAATTCCCCAGATAGTCCACCCCTTTCTCATTAATTGGCACTTACAGTCTCAGTAGCTCACTCTGAGACATTACCCTGTTTTCCCGAAAATAAAACCTAACCTGAAAATAAGCCTAGTATGGTTGTTGTGGGTTTTTCGGGCTCTGGCGTGTTCTGAAGGTTGTTCTTCCTGACATTTCGCCAGTCTCTGTGGCTGGCATCTTCAGAGGACTGGAGTAGGAACTCAGTCAATGCTCTGTTGGTGTTTGTTGGATAGTTGAGTATCCAACTATCCTCTGAAGATGCCGGTGACAGAGACTGGCGAAACGTCAGGAAGAACAACCTTCAGAACACGGCCAAAGAGCCCAAAAAATCTACAACAACCATTCGATCCCGGCTGTGAAAGCCTTCGCGAATACAAAGCCCTAGTATGATTTTTCAGGATGCTCGTAATAGAAGCCCTACCCTCCCCCCAACTAAGACCCAGTTAAGTGAAACCCTGCCCTCCACCATTGTCCAGCAGCCAGAAGAAGATGACAGGACTGTACAGTATTTGAATAAATGTAGATGGTTGTACATGAAAAAAAAAATCCCCTGAAAATAAGCACTAATGCGTTTTGGGAGCAAAAATTAATATAAGACCCTGTCTTCGTTTCAGGGAAACACAGTACTAGTAGTAAGAATAAAAAGGTTTCATTACTTATAGTTGTGAACGGATCAACAGCGAATAAACAACACTGTTTCCAACAGATTAAAGAGAGGGAAAGGAACACTCAGCAGAGAAGTGGGGTTATCTTTGAATTCAGAAATGGGAGGGAATGAGTGCTTAGTGCTGGATAGATTAACAGTTGCCCAAAACTCAGAAAAGTTCTTCCCAGTTATTCAAACCACAGACAACATGTAAGGTTGCAAATAAAAACCCCAACAGTAACCACATTAATTTGTGTCTGGAATTTACTTAAATGCACAGCAATCCCAGTTGTTACAAAATGCCATCTTTCCCTTCTATAACGGTTGGTTTCAAATTATTTATATTAAGATCTTAGCTCTTTTAAAAATGTTCGTTGTTTTTTTTAAAAAAAGACATGGAAGAGATGCACTATACTGCTCAGGATATAAACCAAAGTGATGGCTGTGGGATCTCAGCTATGCAACATGTGTGCCTTTGCCAATTAGCAATTACCTGAAATGGAAAGTCTGGACAAGAAATATGATTTTTGCCTTGAGCCAAAGCTTTGTGTCTGGATTGTTTCAGGAGCGAACATTCATGTGTTTTTAAGCAGAGCTTGAAACAGAGCAGGCACCTGCTAGAGCTTAACTTCCATCACAAGTGTCACATTTTCACGGCAGGAGGCTCAGCAGAGCTCAGCTTAATTGTTAGAAAAGGGATAATTATCTTTTAATATCCCTTTGCAGGTTTAAATCTGATAAGTGCATCTCTTAGGAGTTCTCACCACACCATACAGAGAGAGATGTGGGTGTAAGTGATCTTTGAGCTCACTCACAACCTAGGGTGTAGTAGGCCTACGGGGAGGAGGCAGGGAAAAAAAAATCCCTGGGGTTTCCTTAATGCTGAGTCTTCTAAACTCTGCTGCCTTTCTTTGCACTTCTAAAGATGCATATGGAAAGGGGAAAAATCAACCAAAGCAGCAGCACTTCCCTCTGTATACATTGATCTCCAGAGCTTTAGAAGACCTTCTGGATCAACCCAAAGGTACAATCAGTCCCATATTCACACAGTGGCTAATTGGTTGCCCATGGGCAGCCCAACAAAGGACAACAGCACCTTTTTATGTGTTGACCATAATAACTGTTAGACAGAAACAATGCCCCTTAAACTGGAGGTGATATAAGACCACCCTTAGCTCCATTTTCCATGAATTTCTTGGGACAGAGTATGTGAGTAAATTGAATGTAGCTTAACAATTAAAATAAACTCCCTCTAATTAAGCAGTGGATAAAATGGTTCAGGCATGAACCTACACAGCAGATTGACTTCAAGTCTCCCTTAGTAGACCACCTCTTATTTGTTAGTTTACCTCAACTGGCCCTTATATTCTCAACCATTCACTCAGAGACTCCGGTAATGAATAAGAGTAAAATATTTCAGTTTACTTACAGTTCTTCATAGATAAAACAAACATATTGTGTAAACATGTCCTCCTTCCATTTTTCTCTCTCCCTCTCCTGATGCAGCTCCATGCAGCAAGCATGGAAGAATGTATCTCCCCCATGGCAAAGACTAACTCCTTACTTCTCCTTTTATTCTTCTGATTGTAAAAACTGACTGCATCAGTAAGTAATCTTTTTTTCTACTGTAAGTGTTTCTGGAGTGATTTCTTATTAAATTAAATGCTAGCTGCTGTGAAAGGGGAGGAATGTAGTGATGAAACTGGGCTAATCTATCCACGTTTCTTACTCTGCTAACTAAATGGAAAACCTAAATTTCCCAACAATTTCAATAGGGTCCTGGCCACAGGAGAACTATAGTAGATCAGAAAACAAAGGGTTTTTGAACTAGCCATGCAATGTCAGATTAATTCCGGATTATCATTTTCTGTTATAGGCACCAAACTGACCAGACTGGTCAACAGGAGACAAAGATGAAATTGGCAGGTGAGCAATATCTTTGTTAGGACCAACTAAAATTCCACAAAACAACAACAACAACAACAACAACAACAACAACAACAACAACAACAACAACAACAACAACAACAACAACAACAACAACTTTGGAGCTCTCTAGGGTGTTAAAATGGAAGGATGAGGGTAAAGGCAGTAAATTCAAAAAATTTGGCAAGGTGTTGATTTGGTCATGAGGTCTTGCTGTCAAACTCAGCTCTGAGATGGAGATTTAAGATTGACTGAATCACTGGTAGATATTAGATTACACCTAGCAAAGCCTTCTGGGAAAAAGAGTGGATTGTGGGTCTCCATTGCTGAAAACACAAGGGGTTGATGGTTGTTGTTCAGAGAGTTATACAGTGGTGCCCTGCATAGCGACATTAATCCGTTCCAGGATTAACGTCACTAATCGGATTCGTCACTATGCGGGGCGGGAAAAACCCATAGGAATGCATTAAACTCCGTTTAATGCGTTCCTATGGGGCGAAAACTCACCGCTATGCGAAGATTCCCCCATCCGGCCACCATTTTCGCCACCCGGTAAGCGAGGGCAGGGTGCGAAAACGGAGCGGGCAGCCATGTTTTCTTCTGGTGGCCATTTTGGAACCGCTGATCAGCTGTTTTTAGAACATCACAATGCGAAGATAGGTAAGTGAAACGCTTACCGATCATCGCAACGCAATGTTTTGCCATTCAAAATGTCGCAATACGATCGCATTAGCTATAGCAAAAAATGGGTCGCTATGCGAATTCGTCGTTAAATGGTGCGCTCGTTAAGTGAGGCACCACTGTATTTTGCCTTAGGCCATTTGCCTATGTTGCCTGGAAAGCACAGAGGGGAAATACAACAAAACCATGCACTCGTGCCTAAGCAAATCTGGAAATTAAATTTGATGTGTTGCACAAGGTGAGCATATACCATACCATATCATATCATATCATCATATGTCATATCATATCTAATGTCAAAATGAAAACATCATTTGCATATATCATGAGAAGACAAGAGTCACTGAAAAAGACAGTAATGCTAGAAGGGGAAAGCAGCAGTAAAAGAGGAGGACTGAACATGTAATGGATTAACTGAACAAAGGAATCCTTGAGTTTGCAAGAACGAAGCAGGGCTGTTTAAGGGTAAATAATTCATAGAGTTGACTTAAGTCAGAACTGACCTGGCTTAATATCACAGTGTTAGAGAAAATCACCAGCTGAATCCAAATTATGAAAATTACATTATTTAGTGATTAGAAGGGAAGAACCTTATCCCATTTGTTTTACCCTGAGTGATAATCTACAACAATCTATACTTCCCATTTCTTATTATGTGAATGTGGTATTCTAGCTCTCTGCATTTTATATGTTTTATGATTTCCTGGTCTTCTTTCACCTTCCTTAGTAGTACTTCATCAATCACTCTTCCACTCCTTTCACTAGTTGCCTATGTTAAACTCAACAATGTCATGTCATGCAGTAGAACTAAAAACACACATCACTGTAGCCTGTTGTTGGGGCACGAGTTCAAAATGTTTGTTGCATATTGCATTCTTTATCTTAAGGAAGCTACTCAGGTCATCACTATTCTGACTTTTATTTGCAGTGGTCAGATTTGTCCATGTGGTGGCACTCGCAGCACAGTATATAGATGATGGAAACTGAAAAAGATGGCATGCCCAGGATTAAAAACTTTCCAAAATATCAAGAGGAAAGAATTTTTAGAAGAAAGTAAGATACACACTAAAGATCCTACAGACTGGTCACTTTAGAATGGGTGAGGGGAACCGTTGGCCTTAATTAATTTGACTTGCCAAAGTCCGGGCATCTGCATCACAGAGG
Source organism: Pogona vitticeps (assembly GCF_051106095.1). Classification (NCBI taxonomy): domain Eukaryota; kingdom Metazoa; phylum Chordata; class Lepidosauria; order Squamata; family Agamidae; genus Pogona; species Pogona vitticeps. The sequence continues at coordinate 16,960,028 of NC_135786.1, read as the reverse complement.
TTTCCGCTCCCACTTCCTGAATCTCCTCCTAAATGGGAAGGAGGTTAAGGGGACACCGACACTAACAATAGCAAATGAATACGACTATCAAGTGAGAGATAAGCCAGCCTGGGTAGCCTTGTACAAGCTGCACAGTCCCAGGACACCCCAAGAAGAAGAGAATACTGAACCACTTCTGAGTATTCTTTAGCTAGAAAACCCTGGAAAAGGTCATCATAAATTGGAACTGACTTGATGGCACATAACCAGGGGATGGAGGGAACAGAAGGCTGTGAATAGTGTGGAGATGTGGTAGAATGGAGTATAGAATCATAGAATAATTGAGTTGGAAGAGTTGGCTTATAAGACCATCGAGCCCAACACCATTCAATGCAGGAATCCAAGTCAAAGCAGTTCTGACAGATGGTTGTCCGATTTTCTCTTGAACAACCATCGAAGTTGGAGTGCTCGCTACCACTCACGGTAATTGGTTCCATCGTCTTTTCCTGATATTCAGACTAAAACTGGCATCCTGTATACTTGAGCCCATTGTTACGTGTCCTGCAAGGTGACATGAAGGACTTGCAGGAACACCAAAAAAGCTTAATCCACACAGCAGAATTTCATTGCAGGTCCCATAGGCACCTAGGATTATCCATTATAGGGAGGCAGAAGGCAGGGAAAGATCATGTCACTAGTTTCTTGGAAATGACTGGTTGGGCACTAGAGGCAAGTCTAGTCAGAGCTTGTAAATATTCCATTTTGGGGCTCAATGTCCAAAACTGGAAAGCTGTAAATTGCCCCCCCATGAACTTTTTTGAAGGTCTAGTTTATCCGGATTGTCTGTAGTAGGGCTTGTCCTCCATTGATCACAGCATGAACTTTGGTGCAGGGAGAGGTTGTGATAATAATATCCAAAGCACAATTGTTGTTATGTGCCATGAAGTTATTTCCCTCTTCTATTGATCCCTTCAATGACTGACTTCCAACAGGCCTTTTAATAATAACCCAACACAGGGCTTGCAAACTTAAGGTTGTGACATGCTATATGTTACCAGTTAAGTTCTGAAAATCAAGACATTCTCAAATGTGCAGGATTGGACCAGGATGAGGTCCCCTCCCTGGTTGGCTACCCGCTTGTTCTTTTAAAAAAGCAATTGAATAAATTATGGAAATACAACAGCTACAGAGCATCCCATAGGTCAGTAGTTCCCAACCTTGCATAAACCAAGTATTCATGGACTCCAGTTCCCAGAAGCCTTCCCTACCAGCGGTGCTGGCCAAGGTTTCTGGGAACTGCAGTCCAAGAACATCGAGATTACCTAAGGTAATCTACCACTGCCATAGGTCAAAATGGCAGCTCATTGCTACTGACTTTTTACATATCCTGCTCTTTGGTTACGGTAGAGGAAAGGATCGTGTAGAACAGTGATTTCAGCAGTGTGAGAAACCACAACATTTCCAGAACTGATTGTGTTTAGCCAAGATGGGGGAGTACATGACCTTCCCAGTGTCAATCCTTCATTGTTAGCGATGCTGGCTTGGGCTGACAAGCATTGCAGCCCAGCATCTTCTGGCAAGCCAGATGTTTCCCAGTCTTGAGATCTAGAATCTATATTGGATTTCTGACAAGGTGCAGGAGGGGCTCCTATAATTTTGCAGCTGTAATCATCTTTACTGAGCCCTGGCAATGTCAGGTAATACAGATTTCCAGGTGTGGCATATAACATCTGATATGACCAAGGTGGGGCTTTGAGAATGTGGTTGAAGCGGATATATATGTACACTTTGGCTTCCAGGTAAGGAGACGCATGAGATGAGCACTTGTTAGCCTCTTGGAGAGCCTCCCGGGAGTCATACTGACAAGAAAATGAAACAAAGGGTTGGTGGCTAAGCTGTTGTAGATCAGGTATGCCTTGATCCATAAAAATCAGGTCATCCAGAACATACGTTCCCAAACTGGTAAGAGCGGAAATATCTAAAACATCTAAAATCTAGATAGAATGCCTTAAGTTGCATATTTAGGGTGTCAAAAAAGGAGAGTACATGTTTAATTGTTCATGTTATTAGTAGCCATAATCTGTTGCATTTTCATGGGCATGGAAGAGGAATTGTGAAAGCTGCTGCAGCGAATTGCAGTGAATTGATGTAGTGCTGGGTAAATGACCAGGCACACAACCAGCATAGGTTGTGTGGCAATCCACCCTTGAGACTTCCCTCATTCCTTTCCCGCATCTGTAAAAATGCAATAGGATGCTGTTGTTTAGTCATTAGGTCATGCCCGACTCTTCGTGACTCCATGGACCAGAGCACGCCAGGCCCTCCTGTCTTCCACTGCCTCCCGTAGTTGGGTTAAGTTCATGTTGGTCGCTTCGATGACACTATCCAACCATCTCATCCTCTGATGTCCCCTTCTCCTCTTGCCTTCACACTTTCCCAACATCAGGGTCTTTTCCAGGGTCTTCTCTTCTCATGAGATGGCCAAAGTATTGGAGCCTCAGCTTCAGGATCTGTCCTTCCAGTGAGCACTCGGGGTTGATTTCCTTCAGAATGGATAGGTTTGTTCTCTTTGCAGTCCAGGGGACTCTCAAGAGCCTCCTCCGGCACCACAATTCAAAAGCATCAATTTTTCGGCAGTCAGCTTTTTTATGGTCCAGCTCTCACTTCTGTACATCACTAGAGGAAAAACCATAGCTTTGACTATGCGGACTTTTGTCAGCAAGGCGATGTTCCTGCTTTTTAAGATGCTGTCTAGGTTTTTCATCGCTTTCCTCCCAAGAAGCAGGCAGTTTTTAATTTCGTGGCTGCTGTCCCCACCTGCAGTGATCATGCATCCCAAGAAAGTAAAATCTGTCACTGCCTCCATATCTTCCCCTTCTATTTGCTAGCTTTATTGTATTTTTAGTGCCAGCAATGAGGAACAGGGCTTATGGGATGTTCTGCCTCATGGAACAAAATAACATGTCCTGCTTTGGGTACTATGCACCTGTGCAGGTGGTGAATTGGCATGCCAATTGTGGCCCTTCTGCATCAAAGTGGCTTAGGCTAGGCTTGACCAATGTTCTGGCTATTTTAACCCAACGTGCTCTTTGAAGTGTCAAACACTGAACAGCGTGAGGCAGGGTGGGGTTTACTTTTCCCATTTTCTCCAAGCCTCTAGTCCTATGAGTGATTCCCAGCTTTGAGTCCCCAGATGTTCTTGGACTACAACTCCCAGAAATCGAGGCCAGCACAGCTATTGATAACGTTTCTGGGAGTTTTAGTTCAAGAACATCTGGGAACCCAAGTTTGGGAACCATTAAATCCTGCACAGTGGGATGTATCCTGTCTTGTTTTTACTTAGACCAGCTGCTAGGTGCACTTGGCAGGTAGGTGTCTTCTCCCTACATCTCTGTCATCTTCCTTTTCTACTCATAACCCCACTCCTTGCTTGTTTAATAATGATGATGATGATGATGATGATGATGATGATGATGATGATGATGATGATGATGATGATGATGATGATGATGATGGTGCGCCATCAAGTCAATTTTGATTTACGGTGATCTTTTCCAGGATTCTTGAAGTGGAGATTAAGCAGAAGTGGTTTCCATTTCCCTCCTTCTGGGGGCGTCCTGGGACTGTGCAGCTTGCCCAAGGCCACACAGGCTGGCTGTTCCCCTAGGAGGCACAGTGAGGAAACCAACATCCAACCTCTGGCTCCAGAGCCAGATATCTATATACTGCAACCTGGTCCTGACAATACAATAGTGCCATGTTTAAGAGGGCCTCACTGGGGAAGGCATTCCATGAGCCCTTCTCTTGCCCTGTCTAAATCTGGATTTTTGGTGCCATGGAGATGGTGCCCTGTCTCTCTTCTAATGAAGTCAAGTGTTAACCAGGTCCTGCCAAAATCTCCAAATGAAAAAAAAAGTGTGTTCCTTTTCAACCCCTGCCAACAAGTCATTTACACAGAGAGTACAAATTAAAAGAATTTTTTAAAAAAGCCAGCTGTAATTAAAGACCGCAGAGAATCCGCCAAGGAGTTGGCACTGCCCTGTGTTATCTTGCTCATACTGGGATGTTCCAGACAATTTAAAATGTCACAGCGTTCATTAAATGTTCATTAAGGGCGCCACCAAATTGAGGAAAAATGGGATAATGATACTTTGCACTTGTGTCGAGCTTTCCACTCACAGATCGGGAAGGAATTTTCTTTTCCCCACCCGTAATTACCCTTCTCTTTTACGAGAAGAATCCGCAGAGGTAGAAAAGCAGTGAAACTAATTTGCCCTGGTATATTATAAAATAAGGTGAGCTTTTGAGTTTTGTAGAACTCTTCATCCAGCAAATGTGGTATAAAACTTGAGGTGGAAGCAGAACGTTCAAAACTTTTGAGCCAGACATGATGGCCAGGGGACATTTCTGTTTCAACTCCAAGCTTCCCTTGATGTTCTGTAGAACTCAAAAGCTCACCTCATTTGTATCTTTTTAGTGATCCAATAAAGGTATTGTATAAATAGAGGTTTGCTTTTATGAATGGATCACATAGCTATTTTCTGCCTCAATCTGTCTGAACAGAGAGAGATCTGAGAAGGAGACACAGGGGCATCGGTACAGGATTCACATGCTCTGCAATTTTTTTACATATAATGTCTAGTTATGTTTATTATTGTGCTTTTTCATTGCCATCATTGCTATCATGGCCATTATCTCCTATGCTACAGCAGAAAGTCTGCAGCTTAGTACAGCCTTGTAAATTGTTGTTATACGCTGTAAGCTTCCAAGTTACAGTAGGTTTTCTTGAGGTATGTAAATTGTAAAATGTTCCAGGAGTGACTTACTCCACCCCCATAAGTTTCCATGGCTGAATGGGGATTTAAATCCATTTTGATTCCTAGTCCAGCACTCTGTCCCTTGCATTGGCCTGGCTCTCATCTTTGTACGTGTTCAAAACAAAAACTATGCCCTGTAAAAGTTTCATTAGGCTGCTGTGAGTTAAGGACTCTATGCTTCCATGCTAGGAGTGGAGGAAAAATCAACTGTTCCAAGGCTAGCACAGCTTGGGTGGAAACATAAGCTTGTAGCCTTTTAGCAGGCTAGTGAAATGGAGGTGAAAGCTGGATAGAGAAAAAAGGTGGCCACACACACACTTTTTCACTTGAAATGTGGTGTTGAGGAGAGCTTTACAAACACCATTGATTGCTAGAAAGACAAATAAGTGGATCCTTGGTGCAATCAAGCCTAAACTCTCTCTGGAAAAAAAATTACCAAGCCAAGGCTATAATATTATGGACACATCAGGAGAAGACATCAGAAAAGGCAATGTTGGGTATAGTTAAAGGCAGCAAGAAAAGAGGAAGACCAAATATGAGATGCATTGACTCAATAATGGAAGCCACAGTCTTGAGTTTGCAAGACTCAAGCAAGCCTGGTTACTGATAGGACCATTTGGAGGCTGCTCCATTCATAGGGATGCCCAAAGTTGGAAGTTACTTGATGGCACATAGGAACAGCAGGATGAATAGATGGATGGATAGATGGATGCTGAGCGCAGTGGCAGAAAAACAGGAGAGTCCATCCCCTTCTGCTAGTCCATGGCATTGCCATGTTGGTTATAGAGAAACAGATTTTCTTTTCACTGCAGTTAACACAGAAACCAAGGAGGCTGGAGGAAGAGGGGACATCCATCTCTGTTTCATTTACCTACATATAATTTCTGGTTACCCTTCAATATCAGTCCATTTATTGCTTACTGTAAGCTAAGTAAGCTATGTAGCTACAGCAGCTATAAAACTAAGGTTAAAAATCAAACTATTGCTCTGGATGTTCTTTTCCCTTTCAAAATATGGAAGAAAACAGAGTCACAGAAACAAAAGAAGCACATTGAGAAAATGGGAGAAGTGAATGGAATGTATATTATGTTAGGCCTGTCGAATGTATTTCTAAGACAAAAGGAGGGTGAAAGAGGGGATGTATCTTACAAATGGTCTTGGTGTTCTGATGGTGTTGGAATAACTTAGATTTAAGCTATAATATAATTACAAGTTGAAAGCTAGGAGGGGTAATCAAATAGTTTAAAAAAGAAGTTGAAGGATGAGCTCTTATTGGAATATGAACAGATTATATGTTTATATACTTAATATGAAAAGATTGAATGATTATATATTTGATGTTCTCTTATTCTCAAAACCCTTTTTCCACCCCTCCCACCCCCTTTACCTTCTGTATTCCTTATCCTACCCTTAATAGTTTTGAAAATAAAAATATATTTAAATGAAAAAAAATATCAGTCCATTTATTGATAAGAATACCAGGCCAGCTGTATCCCACTCCCTGAGGTTTCAGGCCAAAACCTGAGACCAGGAGGTAGATATTTGTGAAAGATGTGGGGCAGGCATCTCTGGAGATTTTTCCCCTTGACTTTTTGCCACCATTGTTAGGTCTTGTATAACAAGAAGGCTCACAAGTCATAACGCTTGTGCTCCACTCCCTTCTTGGTTCCAAATAGCACAATGAGCCTGTTGTTGGTATACCAAAAAGCCAGAGGCAAGAGGAAGGATGGAGCAGACAGTCAGTGCCAGTCAGGTCGTCCCATTGGGTCTGTTGTGCTATTTGGAGCAATACATGGATGCACACACCATCACACTGATCCAGTGAGTCCTGGCAGAAGATGGGAATGTATGGAGAAAGTTGTCCATGCTTTATAGCCTCCACACAACACACAAATCAAACTTTCTCCAGCTCCAGTATTGTTTGCCCTGAGATTTGTCTCCATCCTTGGAGACCTACAGAAGAGATATACTTGTCTGTAAATACAGTCAGCAATGCTAGCTGTTAACTACAAGGCTGTTTGGCCTCTTAGACTCTGCACTTTCTATGGCTTTCTGGCAGCCCAGTTCTAAACTGGGCTGTTTTGACTAGCAGCAGCTTCAGCAGCACATGGTCAAAAGGCAGATTCCTCTAAGAACATAAAAATTACCTTTCTAGATCAGGCTAAGTTTCAGGGACCATTAGCTCTTCCATTCTGGAGTCAGATATGCAGATTCTCTGGCCTTCCAGTTATTGTGGGATTCCAACTCCCATTACCCCAGAAAGTATGGCCAGTTAAAACTAGGTAATGAAAGTAATGCTTTGCCCTTTCTTGTCTCTACCATTTAATATCAGAAATATAGTGTAAGTTTTCCAGGCTGAGAGTGCTGGATGTTGTACTTTAACACCTCTGGAAGGTGCTGTGTGGTTTCATAGCGGGTTTCATAGAATCATAAAAGGGGTTGGAAGGGGCTTCTAAGGTCATCAAGTCCAACCCCCTGCTCAATGCAGGAATCAAAATCAAAGCAGATCTCACAGAGGGTTGTCCTATTTTCTTTTGAATGCCTCCAGCGTTGGAGCGCTGGCTACTTCTCAAGGTAATTGGCTCCCTTGTTGTACTGTTCTAACAGTTGAGAAGTTTTTTCTGATATTCAGCCTAAATCTGGCTTCTTGTAGCTTGAGCCTATTATTATGTTTCATAGAGAAACAAACATGGTGAGATATTTATATGCTCTGGGGACCACCCCAACATTTAACTCCATCGTTTTTCTATAGCTGAACCCTATTACAAAATATAAGTCTTTTTATCACATTAGGTTGGGGGGGGGATGTCTTCCTTTCTTGGTTTTATATGCCAAATTTTGATTGGCATCTTTCACTAGGTAGCTAAAATAGCACTTAAGGGCAGGTAATCAGAAAATCAAATGTGCTATCTCAGCTCTACCAAGGAAGGACTGGAGAGAATTAGAGCATCTGAATGTTTTCTGTGATTATTGTTGATAGGCAAACACTGCAGAATTTGTCTGGAGTATTTCCTTGATGCGGCTTCTTCAAAGAGCTTTGATTCCAATCCAAAGGAGGCTGGATGCTCCCCTCCTGAGATTGACTGGCACTAAAGGAGCGGTGGCATTATGGGATGCCTTAGTTGAAACCGTTGCCTCTTGGGAGTCTTTTCTAGCACATTCAGCAGAGTTTTGTGATGGTTCATCAAGAGCAAAAGACCTTATGGGATGGCAAGCGCATTGATAACAAGCCCAATTGGACATGGCAGTGTTTGCTTCCAGCAGAAAAGATGAAAGATGGGTTGACAACATGTGATGGGAGGCAACTGTGCAATGTGATCAGAAATGACAAATATGGTAAGAACAGCACTAAACGTTGAGTGTTCAAGCAGCTAGAAATAAAGTGGCCCAGACTCATGTTGTTTTCTAGCATATCCTTACTATAAAGAAGTGATATCTTCAAGCCCACCTTCACTGCCATCAGAACTGAGTCTTTTGTAAAGCTAATGAATCTTAATTGCCTATTCATGATCAAATCATTCTCATTATACTTTGCATTACAACAGGGAAACTTCACAACTATGGATTATTGCTTTTAAACTCCATCCCCCATAATGGTGAGATTTGCAGCTAAGCTCAGAGGAAGAGAGAGAAAAGCTCCTGTCTTAGAATATGTGCCTATCATTTAGTTAGCCATGTGCCATCAAGTCAGAATGGACACATAGCAATGGCAGTAGAGCTTTCATTGTAAATGAGATATTTAAGGAGTGGGTTCCAGATCCCCAGTGAATTTCCATGAGTGAGCAGAGGTTTGAACCCAGGCCTCCTGAACCCTATTTGGTCACTCCATCCATTACACAGCAGTGGGTTGGCTGCCTGTCATTTACACCAGTGGTTCTTAACCTTTGTTACTCGGATGGTTTTGAACTGCAACTCCCAGAAACCCCAGTCAGGACAGCTGGTGATGTCTTCTGGGAGTTGCAGTCCAAAACTCCTGAGTAACCCAAGGTTAAGAACCAGTGATTTACACTTTGCAAACTTGTGTTCCTTCAGCAAAGATGCCAGTTGTGAAAAACACAGAGCTGATACACATAACTTCTTTTCTACTTTGTCTGATGAAAGACTTCTGTGTGACATGAAAGCCTCCATACTTCCCAGTGTTGTCAACAACAGAAGTTGATGTAATCTCAAGAGATGCCGGTTACCGACAGTCTCTCTCTTATACCTTTTTCCAGGTGGATGCCTTAGTTAAGGAAAACACCCAAAACCTTGTAAGCAATGTTTTCAGCAACTCCAAATCTAAGAATGATCACATTCCTCTAATATTTCTTTCTGAACAGCCACATCATAAAACTTGCAGCTGGAGAGCCGCTTGTTACAGTGACAGTAAAAAACCAAAAGCTATGTGGAAAGAATTTCTGGGGGAGGGAAAAGGTCTTTTTCTGAACAAACAAGTCAATAGGTTGTACCTCTCTGACCTTTGTATTTTGCAAGTTGAGAGTTTGGTCATGGTAGCAATACCACTGGGAGGACACCTGAGGATGGCAAACAGGCCATTTTTAATGTGACTGAAGTTCCAGCCAGGCCAGCGTCCTTTCCAACAAATTCCTGACTAAGTCTGTGGGAAGATGACATGCAGGTGATAGACAGCCTTCCCCTGTGACTCATCCTCTGAAATTGATAAAGGTATACTGCCTCTGAAAATGGATGCTCCAATTGGCTTATCAATGCCAATTAATAATTAACAAGCTTTTATATTTATATTTATTATTTATATTTATATTTATATTTATAAATGCTTTTTAACTTCTCTGTATTTTATGTTAGCTTGTTAATTATTAATTAGCATCAGCTTTTATGGCACCTGTAATGAAAGTTGTCTGGCTGTCAAAAGCAAATGCAAAAGAAAACAATACAAAATAAAATGCAGTTACCCCAACCCACCCCCTGTATTTTAAAGATACATGGTTTTAAAGAGGTGCAAAGAAACAAAGATCCAGTGGTAACTCGTACATTAGATCTAGTGAGGTGCTGCCCCCCCCCGGTCTGAGACTCAAGCTATCCCCCACCCTCTCATCCCACTCCCGCCTGCCTCCTTACTACAGCCAGAAGGAGTATTTTCCTGCATCCATGTGTGTGTGTGTGTGTGTGTGTGTGTGTGTGTGTGTGTGTGTGTGTGTGTGTGTGTGTGTGTGTGTGTGTGTGTGTGAGAACACTGACTTCTACCACGGCCCTGCCCACGATCAGCTGTCACGCTTTTCTCCACACTAAACATGATGGACACCACATGTTTCTGCAAAGCAGACCAGGAAGGGGGTGTCACGCAAACCCCTCTGGGACAGGTGTATGAACTGGGGTGCCGTTCCTGAAAAGGCCCTGTCCCCAGTTTCTATCTACCATGCTTTATTTGGCAGTATGTAATCAATGCAGGACCTCTGAAGAAAACTAATCTCTGCTAGGGTGGTGGCATGAAAAAGAGGCCATCTACTTCCCCCATGCTTGTGAAGAAGGCATTTTTTTTCACCTCAACAAACAATACTAGCTGAAATTCTATCTTCCACACAAGCATTACTAGTACAAGAGGCCTGTCCTTTTCATATGTGACTGCCCTCCTCTTCACAAAGATACCAAGAATAGCACTTCTTTCAGCACATGTGAGCGTGGCTGGAAGGACTGCATTTTAAAAGCAATTTTATCCCTGTAAAAGTTCTGGCATTTCTCTAGGTACATTCTTCACACTTCTGATCGGTGCAAAATATGCAATAAGAAAGCTGAAGATGGGGCCTTCCTATTTTCTTTACAACTGCTAAAGGAGACCAACTCTTTTCCATTCTCTGTTTTATAACACTTCATGAGCTACTGGTTTGTGGAGTGACTGGCAATGAACAATCCTGCAAACTGTTGCACGGATCCAAGCTATGTTTTGCAGGCTGGGGAAGGTGTTGGATAGAAGAGCTGTGCTTTGAAGCCTGGGATTCATTTCTGAATTTTCGTGCATAGAATCAAACTGTGCTTTGCCTGGTTGCTGAGGAAATGTCCAAACTTGATAAGAATTACATTTGTTCCACGTACTTCGCTTTGGTTCTGCCCCATACCTTTAATTCACCCTCAGGAGAGAGAGAGAGAGAGAGAGAAAGAGAGAGAGAGAGATGATTGGCAGCAACTTCTCAAATTTCTGAAAAGAGTCCTGCCTGAGTATTTTCACTGGACCCAGACTTTGGAACTCCCTCCCACAGGAAGCCAGGCTGGGCCCATTTTTGCTGTCCTTCTGCAAGTGGGCAAATATTTTTTTCTTCAGGCAGGTTTTTTCTTAGTGACTGGCTGTCCGAGGGGTTTATAAAAATGGGATGGTTTGTATTTTTGTTGCTTTTAAATCTGTTTTAGTAATCCATTTTACCTAACGCATTTAAAATAATGTTTACCTATTTCTTCTTTAATATTTGAAGAATTTATTATTCCTAGCTTTTAATATTGTGTTTTTAGTGATATAAGCCAACTTGGGTCCTTTTTTTTTTAAAGGCAAGGCATAAATATTTTAAATAAATAAAATAAATAGCCGAATCAATCATGCAGTGAGGTTCATAACTGAATGGACATTGGAAGCCAGCATCCTTTTGCGACTAGTCCACTCTGCCACACTTTAAAGAGGCAGAGATCAGTAGATCGTAGAAAAAAGAGCTACATCCCTCAGAGTGCATTTGAAATCAATGTCAGGAACGCCTTATCAGTGTGTGCTTGGTTGAGGGAGGGAGGAGGGTGGCCCCGTGTGCTCAGCCACACCCAGAACATTAGTGATTAATCTTTTGGAGATATTTCATTTAATCTAGACTGATACTACAAGACGAACACCTGAATTGATCTCCTACTGAAACCAAAAATGTTGTCTTGCCTGAATGAAATCAGACAAAAAGTTTCATAATCATTGGGTAGGATCCAGATGTAATGATTCTCCATGAAGAAGCTTTGAAACCGATGAGCCGTACATTAGCCATATGGTACAAATAAAGTTAGTCACATTCCAGGTATGCGTAAGCCTGGCTCCAATTCTGATATTTTAATTAATCTTATTTTCCCTTATTCCCCATTTTGCTGTCCTTCCACAAGCAGGCAAAGATGTTCCTCTTCAGGCAAACTTTCCCTCAGTGACTGGCTACATGAGTGACATTTAGATGGATTTGTTATGCATTACTGCTCTGACTGGATCTTTACTACTACAGTACTTGTGTTTACCACCTCTCAGAGTGGTATTTGTTCCTTTTTAATATTTGCACACTCATTATTTTAAATTTAATATTGTAAACCACTGTTGTATAGTCATTGTTTTAAGCTTTAAATACTGTCTTTCAGTTATGTAAGCCACCTTGGGTCCTTTTCAAGGAGAAAGGTGGGCTAAAAATATTTTAAATAGTTCATAAATAAATGGAATACTGAACATAAAATACATAAGCTTCAGACTGAGGATGTTTCCACCCATCTCCTTATCTCCCTTGCTGCCACCTGTAGTATATCTGCCAAGACTCCCTGCTATGTATTTAGCCAGCTAAAATTAAGGATGCTACAGCCCACCCTCATTCCTCAACCCTTCACAACCCCCACACCATGAAAACAAACCACGGATTGCTTTTTCTGGGGAAATGTTGGCACACTGAGTCTTCTTCCAAGACCTCCTCCTATAATGTACTGTAACTCCTACCCTGCATGGAATTTATAGCCCAACACATCATGAGTGCCCCCAAGTTGCAAAATATAATCAGATTGTTTTCTATTATTACACAGAAACTAGCAAAGAGGCATCTGGTATAAAATCTATTATGCCATGATAACAGACATTGTGAAGTGCAATTCTGAGCAACAGCGATTGAAAACTTGTAGAGCTTATTGCTATAAGAGATTGAATAAGCTGCAGTTTTTACAAAAGAAGGTAAAGTAAAACCTTAAATGGCAAGGTTTTCCCCCTCTTTCTTTTCCTGTAATCCTCTAGCCCTTTTTAAAGCCATAACTTCTCCCTGACCGATACTGACCTCAAAGGTCAGAAGGTTTTACTTAACAGCCAGGAAATGTTCCCCCCCCCATCCATCATTATTACCTAATTAGAAACATAAAATATTTCACAACAAATTTCAATGACATGCCTTGAGTGTCTCCCCCCCCTCAAAAAAAGAAACAGCTACATTTGCATTTAAAAAGACCACCAGGAGTTTTGGAGGAGTCCATCTGAGGGCTTCTGAAGATGCAATTATCTCTGCTGTCTGGCACTCAAGAAGATTGCTGACTAATTTTTGCTTCACCCTTGAAGGAAATTTCCATGAATGAAAGACTCCTTATTTAGATGTACGTAGTGCCACGTATAACACACACACACACACACACACACACACACACACACACACACACACACACACACACACACACACACACACGTGTGCACTCTCTCTCTCTCTCTCTCTCTCTCTCTCTCTCTCTCTCACACACACACACACACACACACACACAACACACACACAGAGAGGGGGGTAACATATGTATTTAGAATATTTTATCTAAGATACCATGGGGTGGATGTTCTAAATCAATTTGGGGTGACACTAAAGAGGAAAAACAATACACATGTTTTTCATTAGATGAGCAACAAGTTAACAATGCAGAAGTCACCAAGCTGGCTGAACAAGATGTTGGTTGGAGACCTGATTGCCAGTTCAGATATTCCTGTTGAGGTATTCATTGCAAAATATTATTTTCTGTGCCTTGCATTTTCAGATTCCTTTAAAAAGCACATTTTTATTGGAATTCAAGTGCTTACAAAGTATTTAAATTTTGCTGCCTTCCATATTTTGTGTGCTGTGAAGGCAAGAGGAGAAGGGGATGACAGAGGATGAGATGGTTGGACTGTGTCATCGAAGCAACCAACATGAATTTGACCCAACTCCGGGAGGCAGTGAAAGACAGGAGGGCTTGGTATGCTTTGGTCCATGGGGTCACGAAGAGAGGGACATGAATTAATGACTAAACAACAACAAAGTTTGGTAACGTTACTTTGACTACAATTCCCAGAATTCTCTAACCAGTATGGCCGTTGGCCATGCCAGCTGCTGTGTTCTGGGAACTGTGGTTCACCCAAAATAAACTTTTTGAAGGCTTTGGTATACAAGATCATTTTAAGATGTATTTCCCACATTGGATTAAATGCATATTGATGGAGTGAAAACAAGACCTTGCCTTCAGTATCAGCTATCTTGTTCATGTCTGCAGCAAAAATATTATACAAGGAACTAGTGGGGACAATGCTTCTATTTATATGTTTATTAAAATATTTATATTCCACTTTTCCAGTTTGCTCAAAGCAATGTAAGTCCAAGAAAAAGTTACCCATAATAAGAAGTATATATATATATATATATATATATATATATATATATATATATATATATATATATATATATATATATATATATATATATATATATATATATATATATATATATATATATATATATATATATATATATATATATATATATATATATATGTATGTATGTATGTATGTATATATATATGTATATGTGTATATATATATATATATATATATATATATATATGTATATGTATATATATATGTGTGTGTGTGTGTGTGTGTATATATAAATGCCATCACTACACACTAATAAACAGACTACAGATATTCCGTTCACATACTTTGCAAACTATCCCTCCACCCATATATCCAACACAATAAAATTTAAGATATTATTTATATCCTGCCTTCATTCAAGGGATTGGCTGGATAGCTCAGTGGTTTAGGTATCTGGCTGTGGAGCCAGAGGTAGGCAGTTCAACTCACTGTACGTCCTGTGAATAGATTCAGTTTGCATGGCCTTGGGCAAACGGCACAATTCCGGGATGCCCCCAAAATCATCAAGTCCATTTTGATTTATGGTAACCCTTTCCAGGTTTTTCCAGGTGGAGAATACTCAGAAGTGCTTTACCATTCCCTTCTTCTGGGACTGCCCTGGGACTGTGAAGCTTGCCCAAGGCCACACCGGCTGTCTCTATTCACAGGAAACAAAGTGGGGGATCAAACTTACAACTTTTGGCACTACATCCAGATACCTAAACCACTGAGCTATTCAGCCAGCTATGTACTTCCTCCTCAGAAGGGAATGGCGAACCACTTTTGAGTATTCTCTACCACAAAACCCTGAAAAGGGTCACTGTAAATTAAATTGACTTGACAGCCCATGATTTTAATTCTTTCAAGGAACTCAACATGGTGTACTTCAAGAAGAGGTAGTCATGTTAGTCTGTGCTGGTGTATCAGAAGGAAGGAAGGAAGAAAGGAAGAAAGGAAGAAAGGAAGAAAGGAAAGGAAAAAAGAAAAGGAAAAAAAGAAAAAAAAGACAAAAGACAAAAATGTTGTGGTACCCCAAAGATTAACCGCTATATTTCAATTACAGTTTTCATGGACAAGTCCATTTCATCTTTCTTATGCCTGGGGAAGTAAACTTGTCCACAAAAATGAACTTATCCACAAAATGTGAGTTGGTAGCTGAAATCCTGTTGCTTAGCATAGTAAATTGCACTAGCGTAAACTCATTGAATCAACAAGGGTTTGGTCAATTCCTCTGTAAACTGAATTGATGCAAAAGTGTTGCAATTTACTACTCTAGTAAGTCACAATAAACTAGATTTATTTGAATCAACGGAACTCAAAGAACAGCAGACTCACCAGTGATTCAGTGGGCTTAATTCTAGTGTGATTTGCAGTGCCAAGTGATGGGATTTAAATTATGCTGATAAATCACTCAAGCTTTACAGTTAGACCTCATATTGTCTAATCTGCCAGTTGAGCAGTTGATCTACCAATAAGACAACTGATTGATTAAAGGTCAAGTCTTGTGGTACCTACTATAGTTCAATAAGAATTTCTCACATTGGAAGTATATGCTGGGTTTTAGCTGAATAAGTTTGTTTTTAAAGTTTTAAATGTTTCAAAACAGTGTATTTTAATTACTATTACAGTTTTTTTAAATTGTGTCTTTACTGCACTGAGGACTCTGCTCAAGACATGAGTTCAGTCCTGGGCTCAGGTAGCTAGTTGGCTTGAGGTTCACTCAGTCTTTCATCCTTCTGAGGTTGGTAAATTGAGAGCCCGGCTTGCTAGGGAGTGGGCAATGTGCAGCCTGCATAATTAAATTGTAAACCACCCAGAGACAGTTTTAAGCACCATGGGCACTAAAAGCAGCCCCCTCATTTAATTTAATTTTTTTTAACACTGTGAGTCACCTTGAGTGTCCTCATCAGGAGAAAGGTGACCTATAAATGAGACAAAGAAATAGATAAATCAAATAAGATATGTGTTTTCAACGTTAGATTTTGCAATCCTATACACATCTGACAGTAGCTTCTGTTAAACTCAGTGAGATTTACCTCTGAGTAGACAGGTATAGGAGTGCAGTTAATTAACCAGTAATTATTGGGTAGAGATTGTTTAGTAAGGAAAATGTTTAGTCAGTTGTGGCTGTGAAGTAATATGCCTTTTTTAAAAACAACTAATCTGTTCCTTGTTTCCCTCATAAAGAACTAAGAAACAGCCAATATCAACAAGATAGCTTTCCTTTCAAAACTGGATAGATTTTGCTTATTAAATGGTAAGTTGAGTTATTTTCACTCTGTCTTTTACCTCCAAAGACACAGTTTGGAGGTAAAAGCATATTGTTTATATTTTGTTAATTCACTGGTTAAAATTATGATGAATCAACTAAAAAGTCCTCAACTGGTGGACAGCCTGGGGCCAAACAGTAGTTGTCCTTCTATCTGAGGCCATCAGCTACTGTGGTGACCTTCACTATGAGGAAATTCTGGCTATGCTCTCTTAAATCACTGATTCTCCACCTTTGCCCTTCCAGATGTTTTGGACTTGAACTCTCAGAATCACAGACCATTGGCTATGCTAAATGGAGATTTGGGGAATCAAAACATCTGGAAGGTTAAAGGTGAAGAGCTACTGTCTTAAGTCTTGAAACAGCAAAGAATCCCACATCACCTTAAAAGCTACAGTATTTTAACCTGGTATATATTTGTACAGACAAGTGGGCTACAGTTCATGAAACCTGATTCTTATTTTATAAAATCCCAGAAAGTTTGCTTGTTAAATAACGGATGTGCAACATCTCAAAATCAGCTCCCCTACAGTGAGTCTCATTTGTCTCTCTGTCTCTCTACTTGTCTGTCTGTCTGTTCCCAAACTGTGTGTGACCTGGAAAAATATTGGCATGCATAGTAGTGAATTCTGAACTTAAACCACTGAGTGGATTACATCTCAGAATGGAATCTGTTTTGTTTGTTGGTTTTTACCCAACATCTAGAGTGAGATCAGCCGTCTAGAGTGGTCTTTTAGACCAGATGGGTGGGGTATAAATCAAATAAATAAAAATTAAAAAAAATAAAATAATAAACTTCAGGAAATTTAATATGGATGCTACTCGTTTCCCATATGTAATAATGGGGTAAGTTACATCTTCTTTGGTTGGTTGGTTGGTTGATTGGTTAGTTATCTTGAATTACCTCCAAAACAGCAATACAGAAAAATGCAAAATTTCACATAGATACTGATGATATCCTACCTCTGGAGCCTCATGGCACAGTGGTTAAATTGCACTACTGCAGCCAAAACTTTGCTTATGACTCTGGTTCAATCTCAGCTAACCAGCTCAGTTCACTCTGCCTTCCAGCCTTCTGAGATTGGTAAATTGAGTTGCTGGAGGGACAATGTGTAGCCAGCTTTCTGGAGGGACAATGTGTAGCCTGTATAATTAAACTACAAGTCACCAAGTTAGTGCTTTAAGCCCTATAAACAGCACACTTTGTTTTGCTTATATCTGGCTGCAGAGCCAGTAGTTGGGAGTTTGATTCCTCTCAGTGCCTCCTGTGTGGCATTAGGTTACCTGCACAGTTCCAGGGCACCCTCCCCCCTTAAGAAGGGAATAGTAAACTACTTTTCAGTATTCCCTACTGGAAAACCCTGAAAAGAGTCACCACAAGTCAGAATTGACCTGGCAGTTTGTAATTACATGATTAGAGCCCAAATAGTTATATTGGTTCATTCCCATTGGTGCCATTTGTTCGTTTGTTCCAAAAGATCTCCAAAGCAGAGGCCAGAATCCTACTAGTGATTTACACTCGCATAAGAGAAATCATATTAAGACTTAGTGGCAAGTTGCTCCAGATTAACAAAGTACACTACTGATCGCACTCTTGGAACATGTGCCCTCATGCTAGTGTAAATCAGTAGCTGGAAGCACAAAATTAGGAATAGATACTACAGGTTTCCTAATGCAAATGATGGCATTGGCTATACCTCGAACTTTCTTCCCTCACAGTCCCAATTGGGCCCAGTGATAATTAGTTTTCAGTAGCCCTTGATCATAGGCATTCACTGAATGCCTCTGTAAAGTCTGTCAGGTAAACTTCAGTTACAATATACTGTCCTTCTTTCTGGCCATGGACTAAGTGTTCTTATGTGCTATCAAGTGGTTTCTGCCTTACAACAAACTTATAAATTAGTGACCATCAAGAGGTCCTATCAGTGAGAGGCTTGCTTAGGTCTTACAAACTCAAGGCTGTGCCTTCCTTCATGAAGTCAATCCACCAGATTTGGTCTCCCTCTTCTCCTGTTGCCTTCAGCTTTTCCCAGCATTATTCCCAATGACTCTTGCCTGAAATACAGTAGCATTAGTTTGTACCAACATGAGTTTGACCCAACGTGAATTTGAGTTTGTACCAACATGAATTTGACCCAACTCAGGGAGGCAGTGGAAGGCAGGAGGGCCTGGCGTGCTCTGTTCCATGGGGTCACGAAGAGTCAGACACGACATAATGACTAAACAACAACAAAAGTTTAGTCACTTTTGTTTCTAGGGAGTCAATTTGATCTAGCACCCACTTATTTGTCTTTTTTGGTGATTTGTGGCATCTGTAAAGCTCTTTTCCAACAGCACACTTCAAATGAATCAATCCCCTTCTCCCATCAGCTTTTCTCACTTTTATACAGAATGATCTGGAATACCATAGTTTTGATTATTTTGTTGTGAAGTAACAAATCCTTAATATTTAAGACATTCTCTTCTTCCTTCATAACTGCCCTTCCAAGTCTCAGCCTTTGTCTTTCCTGTAGTCTTCGTTAGGATTGATGATTGAACTGAGGTGTAGAAAAACAGTAACTATTTGGGTTTCTTAATTGGTTTAATTATTTTATTCTCCTGTAGCCATAATTCTTGATTTTAATTCTCTACAGGCAGCAATTTTGGTTAATATTCCTCCTTTTACTGCTGCCCCCAATAGTTTCCAAATGAAGAAAGGGATTCTACTGTACTCCCAGTACCTTTGGTATGCAGGAATGGGAAAGCTTTAATTTCTGAATACTCAAGAGATTGATAAATTACCTGAAATAGAAATAAAAAGGGCTGAATTGCAATAATTTATGATTATTTCAATTCCAGGGAATTTAGCAATCTTTATCCTAACTAAAATCCTGCCAACCTAGCAGTTCGAAAGCATGTAAATGCGAGTCGACAAATAGGTACCACTACGGTGGGAAGGTAATGGCGTCCTGTGTCTAGTCACGCTGGCCATGTGACTATGGAAACTTGTCTTCGGACAAACACTGGCTCTAAGGCTTGGAGACAGGGATGAGCACTGCACCCTAAAGTCGGACATGACTGGATGAAATGTCAAGGGAAACCTTTACTTTTATCCTTACTAAAAAGGTTAAACATGAGTAAATGTTCGTATTCTAAATGTTTTGTAATACTCCAGAAGGATAATGTTAATACTAGTGTTGGTGTTTTGGCTGTCTGTTCAAAAATGTTGCATGGAGGATACATCAGGGATGAGTAGCCAAATGTTTCAACCTAACAAGAAAGAAGTCCAGTTGCTATGATTCAGCTTCCAGATAAGCCAACAATGTAATTCAGCAGCAAAAAAAAGCAAACACATCTACAGAAATGCAATATCCAGATCAGGTGGAGTAACAGTGTCACTTTCTTCTGCTTTGGTCAGATTTCACCAGGAATTGGGTCCAGTTCTAGGGTCCACGATTTAAGAAAACAGACTGATACCCAGAATGTGTTCAGAGGAAGGTGACTAGGGTGGTAAAACCTTTGGAAACTAAGCCCTATAAGGAATTGCTGAGGGAGACAAGTGTGTTTTGCCGGGAGAAGAGAAAGCTGAGAGGTGATATTAAAGCCATCTTCCAAACATTAGGACTGTTGCATGGAAGATGGAGTTGAAAAGTAGCTCCAGAGAGAGGGACCAAAGGAAAGGATTTACCTTATGACAAAAAGGGATTTCACCTGAATACTGTATTAAAGCTTCTTGATGGTAGACATTCTTTGATGGTCCAATGGACTGCCTCAGAGGGGGGTGGATTCTCCTTCACCAGGAGGTTTTTGAACAGCTGCCTAGAGTGGTCGAATAGACCAGATGGGCGGGGTATAAATCAAATATAAATAAATAAATAAATAAATAAATAAATAAATAAATAAATAAATAAATAAATAAATAAAACAAGCAAGCAAACAAACAAACAAACAAACAAACAAACAGAGGTGAGATGACCATTTGGCACACATATTTAACTGTGGATTTCCAGTTTCAGCAGGCAGATAGACTTGATGGAAATACTGGAAAAGGTGCAGAAGAGAGCAACCAAAAGGATTACTGGACTGGGGCACCTCCCTTATGAGGAAAGAGTATACTGTTTGTGGGTCTTTAGAGAAAAGGCACCTGAGGGGAGACATGACTGAGACATATTAAATTATGCAGGGGATGGGTAAAGTGGATAGAGCTCTTTTCCCTCTCACAGAATACCAGAACCAGGGGATATCAACTCCAATTGAGTGTTGGGAGAGTAAGAACAGACAAAAGAAAATATTTCTTGACCCAGCATGTTTTAGTCTGTGGAACTCCTTGCCACAGGATGTGATGATGGCATCTGGCCCAGATGCCTTTAAAAGGGGATTGGACATATTCCTGGAGGAAAAGTCCATCACAGATTAGAAGCCATGATGGGGATGTATAATCTCCAGGCTTCAAAGGAAGGGACCTCCAAAAGCCAGATGCAGGGGAGGAGTATCAGGAGACAGGTATCTAGTTGTCATGTGTGCTCCCAGAGGCATCTGGTGGGGCCACGGTGAGATACAGGAAGCTGGACAAGACGGGCCCTTGGTCAGATCCAGCAGGGCTCTTTTTATGTTCTTATAATGAACTCTGGGGTCCTTTCCAGCTGTACAGGACTATGATTCTACTAGGATTACCAGCAGCAGTGTCACTGCCACTGCTATCTCCTTCTCCTCCCCCCTCCCATGCATTGCAGAGAAGGGCATAGCTCTTGTTGCTTCTGCCTAAAGATGAGGCTGACAAGCATCTCTTTTTTAGTGTGGTGCAGCTGGCAGATAGGCAGCTTTATCATAGAAATCATAGAAACGTGAAGTTGGAAGGGGCCTACAAGGCTATCAAGTCCAACCTCCTGCTCAATGCAGGGATACAATTAAAGCAGCTCTGCCAGGTGATTATCTAAGTTTTTCTTGAATGCCTCCAGTATTGGAGCACTCACCAACTCCCAAGGTAACTGGTTCCACTGTCGTACTGCTCTAATAGTTAGGACATTTTTCCTGATATTCAGTTGAAATCTGGCTTCCTTTAACTTGAGCCCATTGTT
This sequence comes from Pogona vitticeps, assembly GCF_051106095.1. Taxonomy (NCBI): domain Eukaryota; kingdom Metazoa; phylum Chordata; class Lepidosauria; order Squamata; family Agamidae; genus Pogona; species Pogona vitticeps. Next base: position 16,938,539 of record NC_135786.1, on the reverse strand, counting down.
GCATGTCTTGCACTCTGGGATGATCGAGAACAGATCTTGCCCCTCCTCTGTATGGCAGCCTTTCAAATACTTGAAAAGTGTCATCATATGACCCCCTCAGTCTTTTCCAAGGCTAAATATGCCCAGTTCTTTCAGCCTTTCCTCATAAAGGCTTGGTTTCCAGCCCCCTGATCACCCTTGTCGCCCTCCTCTGAATTTGTTCCAATTTGTTAGCATCCTTCTTGAAATGACATGCCTGCCCACAAGCGCAGGGTGCCCCCGCCCCTGTGCACAGTGCCCGCACCCCCCCAACCGGTCCATGGTCCCAAAACAGTAGGGGACCACTGTTCTAGGGTATTAGCTATTCCACCCAATTTGGTATCATCTTGGTGGCATATAAGTTAAATAAATAAATAAATAAATAAATAAATAAATAAATAAATAAATAAATAAATAAATAAATAAATAAATAAATAAATAAATAATAAATCTGACAAGCATTCCCTGCACTCCCTCATCCAATTCATTAGTAAAAAATATTGAAGAGCACCAGGCCCAGGACTGATCCTTGGGGTACCCCACAAGTTACCTCCTCCCAGTTAGAGAAGGACTCATTAATCATCACCCTCTGAGTACGATTCTATAGCCAATTGTGTATCCACCTGACAATTGATCTATCCAGCCCAGACGTCGTGAGCTTGCTAATAAGGATATCATGGGGCACTTTGTCAAAAGCTTTGCTGAGGTCAAGATATACCACATCTACTGCATTCCATCTGTCTATCAGCGAGGTGACCTGATTTTAAAAAAATGAGATCAAATTAGTTTGGCAACCAAAACACATTAGCTGTAAAGAATAAAATTAGTTCATTTTATATTCTGAGATTTATTCTCTCCTTTTCGAACTCTTCCCACCCTTCCATTCTTTACCAAAAACAAAAGACACCTGATCACTATCCTCCCCACAACAGGAAAATGTATCTGGTATTCATATTTAAACTTTATTGATTTACTTTTCAATTTGCAATTTGGTCATACACATTTGTACCTTGACAGATGAACTAGCACATACAATTTCTGTGCAATTAGGTGCCCTTGGTCATTATCTGTTGGCCATCTTACCCTTATCTGCTGTTTTTAAAGTACATCTGTTAAATTTTAATTCATTGTTTGAAATGAATTTATTGGTTAAAAGACAATGCATCAATACAATCAATATACAGAATTAAAGCCCCCTGTTTTGATTTTCTAAATGGCCTCACTCTGACGTGATCAGCGCTTGTTTAGATTTCTTACAGGGGAAAAAACCTTTAGTAATCAAAGCCCTGATTAAGAGCACAACAATTCATTGCAATGAGACTAATTAAATGATGATAAGGTTAGCTCCACTGTTTATCTGCTGCTCATCTGATAAGAAACTTATTTCCCAAGATTGCTGAAATATCAAGAATCTTTTGACACCGCTGATTTACTGGATAACCATTGGGATTAGTGCTGAATGAATTGGTGTGAAATTTGTCTCCCAAAGTGTGCGGCTGCCAAGGCTGAGCAATATTACAGAATAAAGCATAGAACGTTGGATGAACCTGGCTAGAGATTTATTTGGTTAATGCAAAAGTGGATCTACAACAGTGGTGGGGTGTTGTGGATGTCTTTGAAGGTTTAGTAAAAAAATATTGAAGAGCACCAGGCCCAGGACTGATCCTTGGGGTACCCCACAAGTTACCTCCTCCCAGTTAGAGAAGGACCCATTAATCATCACCTTCTGAGTACGGTTCTATAGCCAATTGTGTATCCACCTAATTGCACAGAAATTGTATGTGCTAAGGTCAGAAGCAGTGTATTCAAGGTCTCCATTATTAAGGCAACGTGCCTTAAAGTATTGGGAGATGCCTTCTTGGTGGCTGCCCTGAATTCTGTGATTCTAGGGTAGGCAAGGGGGTGGACAAGAATCGGTCTGCCATAAATGTGATGGTTTAAGATCATTGGAGGAGGCCCTCCTCTTGGTCCCATTGCCAGTGCAAGCATCGATGATGGGGACACAGAAGAGGGCTGTCTCTGTGGCAGCTCCCATGTGGAATGCTCTCCCTCAGGAGATCCGGTTGGCCCCTTCTCTTTTGTCCTTCCTCTGACCGTTGAAGAACCAATTATGACTGAGTCCCTGAGTGCCTTTTTAAAGTCAAGATAGTTTTTAATGTTTACTTGCTCTTAATTGTTGCTGTTGTATTTTAGGTAGCATACAGTTTAATTATTTTTTAATGGTTTACCTGTTATGCTTTTAATTCTATTCTTTTTAATATTGTGAGCCTTATTGGGAGAAAGGTAAAGATTCCCCTTGGCATTTAGTCCAGTCGTGTCCGACTCTAGGGCGCGGTGCTCATCCCCATTTCCAAGCCTCAGCAGTGAGCGTTTGTCTGAAGACACTTTCCGTGGTCATGTGGCCAGCGCGACTAGACACCAAACGCAGTTACCTTCCCACCAAGGTGGTAACTATTTATGTACTCGCATTTGTATGCCTTTGAACTGGTAGGTTGGCGGGAGCTGGGACAAGCGAGGGAAGCTCATTCCATTGCGTGGATTCGATCTTACGACTGCAGGTCTTCTGATCTTGCAGCACAGAGGCTTCTGCAGTTTAACCCACAGCACCACCACGTCCCTTGGGAGAAAGGCAGTCTATAAAACAAACAAACAAAATAAATATGTTAAGCAAAATCCTACTGAGAGTCTGTCTTACCAGTGAAATAACATGAGAGTGCTTCTCTGGCATGAAGCATGCTGCTGGTCATGCCGTGCTTTTGACTGAGACAGTCCCATCTGTATTTGCACAAGGAGATTCCGCATGCCTCCTGAATGTCAGGCAAGCATTAGAAGCATCAAACCATTTTCTGCCCAAGCAGTTTCACTGAACAAGATCCTGTTCATTTTCGATGCTACCCAACATGCCAAGCAATAAAGACCAAGAAGAGATGCAACCCCAGGGCAATGGAGCACCAGTAGTATTCCTTGAGATTCATTGGTGCCATGATTAAAGCTGGCAAAGTTGCCCTTAAGAAAAACCAGCTCATCACTGAGAGAACTGATGAGATAGCTCAGTGGTTTAGGTACCTGGCTGCAGAGCCAGAGGTTGATATTCTGATTCCTCACTTTCACTCCAGGGAGAAGAGCCAGCCTGTAGTAGTCATGGGCAAGCTGCACGGTCCCAGGTTGCCTCAGGAAGAAGGGAATGGCAAACCACTTCCGTGGATCCTCTAACTAGAAAACCCTGGAAAGAGCCACCAAGAGTCAAAACTGACTTGACAGGATCCTGTTGTTGGTTTTGGTTGTTGTTGTTCACTGATACACCAAGACTAAAAGGTAGCTATGATATTTTGTTTTCTTAAAGCAAGTCTTTCTTATTATTCAAAAATAGAATGTGCACGACTTGCCAAGATAAATGGAAGATTTCAAACAGCGACTGGTCACTGTGCATGTCTTTCATGTGACTGGACGCTGTGCACATTTGCCAGGCAAATGCATGACATGCGCTCCCTAAGATCATTTGACAGTTGGGCATATTCCCAGCATACATTGCTAATCTGTGGCCATTCTCCTCCATGTCTGGGGAATGTCTATGATAGCCACTGTTTCAGCACGTTCTCCCTCCAATTCACATCAAGCTGAACCAGATTCCAAGCTCCTGAAGGATTGACACACTTTTGAACACTGCCCCCCTACCCACCCCCATCCATTTCTCACATACCCTTGGATCATCATAGCTTTTCCCCTGTATTGATAAGTTTCAGTTTGTGGAATCAAGTTTTTTCTTTTTCTTTTTAAACCAAATCTTATTCAGAACCACTTTCCTGGGAAAGGGAAGACTTGCTGGAGTTGGTCATATAAGTGTAAAATACTTTCTCAGTGTTTGAGACTGGGAAGGATAATTGGTTTGTTTGTTTGTTTGTTCGATTTATATCTCGCCCATCTGGTATATTCTACCACTCTGGGCGGCTTTTAGTTACGCTGTGATGGGGTCATGATGTAAATTCATTAACCAGAGGATAGGGAGAGCTCCTTTCTGGCACAGAATCCCACTCTTCTAGACTATTACAAGGGAATAATTGTACCACGTTTGCAACATTGTGCTTCTTGTATAGTACACCACAGTGCTTCAAGCTCTCTCTCTGGGCAGTTTACAATTTAATTATGCAGGCTGCACATTACCCCTTCCCCCAGGAATCTGGGGACTCAATTTACCAACCTCAGAAGGATGGAAGGCTGAGCGAACCTTGAGCTGGATAGCTGAGTTCACTGCAGTCAAAATCAGGTTGTGCGAAGAGTCTTGAATGCAGTACTACAGTTTTGCCACTGTGCCACAAGGCTCCTCAATATTGTTTAAAATTAAACTCCAAGGAACACAGGGAGACTAAATTCGAATACAAAGGCATAGTGGTGTGCATGGCTACATGATACATGATTGTTGCAGTGTCAAGCTACAGTTACGCATCAACATATTGGTGAGTGAACCCCATTGCAGGGTGGGGTTAACCATTAAAAGGTATGCAGGAGTTTGTCTGACTGAAAAGAAAAACTATGTACTCTAGAACTAGGGCTAGGAAAATGTTGTGCAGATCAAGGTGCTTGTCGTAATATTATGATAAATGGACATTCTACAAGGCCTTATAAAAATTGATTCAGTTTATTTATTTACACCTCTGTGTCTTCTTTCTCCCAGTTAAAACAGTTAGGTAAAGCAGGAAAAGGGTCAACTGCTAAATATCCACATGTCAAGAGGTGGTAAACCTGATTCCAGTTTAAGTCTGTTCTTTCCAACAGTTTTTATCTATGTCCCAGATCTAAAAGGGAAAAAAAATGTTCTCAGTTCCGTAATTAAAGCCAGCAAATTTAAAGATGAGACGCTAGCCATCTTTACCGCCATCTATACTTTTCTCTGTTCCCAGAGAGTAATAATGTTGTTACAACCCATCACACAGTTAAGTGCATGTAATTTCTATTAGTTCCAGTGGGAGTTGCATTCTCTAAGGTTTGCCATGGATTTCAGGAATTGCCAAAGTAGTTTTCACATTTATAAAAGAAATGCAAGAAGAATTTTCATTTTTTTAAAAAGTACTGTTTAAAACATAGGATTTGCTGAAACGCTTCACGCCTGCTAAAATAATCTCACCCAGCCATTTTCAATATGTTTTAGATCCTGCTGGAAACAAATCTAGACACAAAAAACTTTAGACAGGTTTTTCTACAGTTTTAAACACAACACCAAAACTTGTATTTTTTTTTTAAAAAAAGAATCTGAAAATGAATCATACTATAAAAATAGCAAGATTGCATTTTTTAAATACACAGAGCGATATAAAATTGGCTGCGTAAATCAACTGAACAAGCGTCAAACATTTCATTTTCTTTACAGACCTGTAAAAGCTCTGGATTTAGTGATAACTGTCAGGCAAATCTTATCAAAGTTGATTGGATTTGCACCAAGTACATTTGCATGCTGACCTGAATTGCACCCTAAGATTATAGTCAAATGTTTAAAATAAAAATAAATATACCACAATTTCCATCAAAGGGATGGAAAATAGCCGTGAATTTCTTCCCCCCCCCTCCTTTTAAATAAGATTTTTGGAACATTTACACTGCAAAATATAGTCATTTTCAGCTTTTGGTCACACCCTTTCCTTTGAGAGGGCTACTATACCCTTAGAAAAGAGTGCCCTGAAAGTTTTCCCAGCTCTTTGAAAAGGCCAAGCAGGATGGCTGGTTATGTTCATAAACTCACTCAATTAAATTGGCTGAGTATCACACAAGTGGCATACAGATTAAGTTTGTTGTCTCTGGTGCCACTGGATTTAGCTCTCCCAAGCCAGCCTTTTGATATGGAATTGAAACTGTTCTGCATTCCAACAGGTTTTGGAATTGCAGTGATGCCTGATAAATTCAAGGATGACTCCACCTTGATGGTTCCCATCCCCAGGAATTCTTTAGGGATGATTTTCCAAAGTTTCTCTGTTGTGGCTGATATATTGGAATTAAAGAAGAATGTGGATTTATCTGCGAATAATAGGGGTTCTCTCCACTCCCTCCCACAGGAGGCCAGGTTGGCCTCATTTTTTTTTTTTTTTGCTGTCCTTCTGCAAAGACCTTTCTCTGCAGGCAGGCTTTCCCTGAGTGACTGGCTGCCTAAGAGACAATTTAAAAAAGAGAGGGTTTGCATTTTTGTTGCTTCTAAATCTGTTTTTAATAATGCTCTTACCTCACATTTTTAAAATTCCTCTTTAATATTTAAATAATATACTGTTTTAATGTTGAGTTTTTAATGATGTAAGCAGCCTTGGGTCCTTTTTAAGGAGAAAGTCAGGATAAAAATATTGTAAATAAACAAATAAATACATTTATAACCAATACATGTAGTGCATTCTAGTTTGGGGGAGACTGCTCTTTGCTGAGAATCGGTGTGCATGAGAAGGACCAGAATGTGGCCTATGGCAATTGTCCGCTCTAGTCAGCATAGCAATTGGCGAGAGATCATGGGAGGTTCTACAGCTGCCCACTCCTGACATAGACACGTCTCTTTGCTCCACCCTGGTTAGTAGGTGGCCTGATATGTTCTCTGTACATAGAGAGCTTATGGGCCTTCAAATATATCCGTTTAGGTTTCAATGTAAGCAGCCTTGGGTCCTTTTTAAGTACAGTGGTGCCTTGCTTGATGAGGATAATTCGTTCCGTTCAAATTGTTGTTAAGCGAAATCCTCGTCAAGCGAAATGAAAAAGCCCATTGAAATGCATTGAAAACTGGTTCAATGCATTCTAATGGGCGAAATACCTCAGTGTCCAGCGAAGATCCTCCATAGGGCGGCCATTTTCTGGTGCCAGTCTTGTGAATAACCAGTCCTGAAAACAGCGGGGAGCCATTTTGAACAGTGGGCAGCCATTTTGAGAGCCGCCGATCAGCTGTTTTAAAATCATTATTTAGTGAAGAATCAGTTCCCGAAGCAGGGAACCGATCATCGTCAAACGAAAATCGCCCTTTGAAACATCGTTTTGCAATCGCAAAAACTTCATTGTAAAGCAATTTCCTTGTCTAACAAGGTAATCGTCAAGTGGGGCACCACTGTACCTCTTCCCAAACCAGCTGAGAGGACAGACCAACTGTGTCCACCAACCATCAATTATGATGAGATGTTTAAACAGAAATCCATACTGGATCAGTTGTTGCCAATAAGGGATCAAGTTATTTTGCTGACCAAGTGCAGTGCTGAAGTCAAAAGCTTAAATCTGTTTGTTACTCCCAGTTAGAATGGACCCATGGAATAAATGTTATTTACATAAGAACTGAGTCACTATTCAGCAATTGATTCACTGGACCTACTTTAAGTGAGAGTAGATAATTTAGGATTTAGGCCAACATACTTAATATCTAAAAGGTTCCCAGTGTGGTATAATGGATAGAAATGATAGCCGAGGACTCTGGAGAACAGGGTTCAAATCCCCACTTGGAAACTCAATAGGGGAGTGGAACTGGTAAAACCACTCCTTAAATATCTCACTTACGCTGAAAACCCTATTAGGGTCACTATAAGTCAGTTATGACTTGGTGGCACAGAGCACACACACATTCGTATCTAAGGCTGGTTAGGTTATTTCTGCACCTGAGGCAAAAAATTCCCACTACCCCTCCCTAGCAGTAAAAAGACAACCACAATAAACTCATTCTTAGAAACACAATAAGATAAGGTGAGGTTTGCTGCATTATATCATGGGCCCATGTAATCTGGCAGCCTTTGTGTTTCCCACAGGGGCTAAGCAGATACTTCTGGAAATCCCACAAGGAACTGAAAGCAACGGTCTGCTTCCACTGTTACTGTTCCAGGACTAGTATTTGGGGGTAGCGTAGGAAAGCCTTTACAAACAATGGCTGACATCCGTCTTTGCCATCGTGTGGGAGATTATTAATAGTCAGTCACAATTAGCAGTCACTGATACACTTATCTTTGCCATGTTGATATCCCTCACCTCCACCTTGTAGTTCTGACATCTGCAATTCAGCTTATGCATGGCTGTGTGAAGAAGTCCCTTTCTTGATTTGTCACAAATGTCCCACCATTCATCCAGTAGGTGACCCCGGGGTTCAGCTGTTCTGGAGAGGGGTCAAAAAAGCTCCCCATCCACTTTCCACATGCCATACGAAATACATCTCCATCTCTGCAACATGTGGAGCATCCTCCTGCATGCAGATAATGTGCCCTTTCTAGATCCCTTTGAGAAAACTAGGCTCCATGTGTATCAGAAGCTTTCGACTTCAGCCAGCCCTATAAGCCCCATGCAGACTGCAACAGGCAGGGAAATGAAGAGAGAACTTCTCATACTTTCGAAGCAATGCTTTCTTTAACACTTGAACAGGGCTTTGCAACCTCCTGAAAAAGGTCAGATAGGTAGGAAATGAACACAATGTTTCATCCAAGGTGGAAACTGGACAATAGGGACTAGGCCAGGGAAAGAGAAGCAGCTGGCACATATTATATACTTTCCAGCCCTGAGCTATTTGAAAGAAGAGCAAACCTTCAGTGTAATTCTGTGTGTGATCAGCGGAGAAGCAGTGAGGTTTGCAACAACTACAAGTTTTGATTAAGCATCTGCAAACTGTGTCATCAGAAATGCACTTCCAGAGAAAGATAGCAATCTCCTGAGACATGAGCCAATGGCCAGAGACTTGGACTTCCAACATCCAGAGGCAGTAGCCACCATCTACAATGGCAAGGGGTTATGGGAATCATTTAGAACATCTGGTAGGCCAAGGTTTTTTTCCCACTCATGATTTAAATCATACTTAGTGTGTACAGTCATGCCTTGCTTTACGATTGCCCCGCATTACAACAAAACCGCATTAGGACAATCTTTTTGCAATCGCAATTGTGATCGCAAAACGATGGTCTGAATAGGGGGTTTTCGCTTTGCGATGATCAGTTCTCTGCTTTGGGAACCGATTCTTCGCAAAACGATGATTTTCGGACAGCTGATTGGTGGTTTCAAAATGGCCGCCGGGTAAATAAAATGGCTCCCCACTGTTTTCTGGGACAGATTCCTCGCGGCACAGGCACAAAAAATGGCCGCTTTATGGAGGATCTTCGCTGGACGGTGAGTTTCCAGCCCATTGGAACACATTGCATTTCAATTGGCTTTTTATTTTCGAATTACGACGTTTTCATTCTACAGCAATTTCAATTGGCTTTTTATTTTCGAATTACGATGTTTTCATTCTACAGCAATTTCGCTAGAATGAATTAACGTCGTAATGCGAGGCACCACTGTACATAATTGTCTCTTTTTTTAAGGAAAAGAAGGTGTATTTGAGTGATTCATAGCCTGCTTTTCTGTCAAAGTATGCTGAGTGGATGACAAGTGAAGTTTTAAAACACAGATAAAACCCTAACATGACTGTAGTTGGCATTCCTTGTTGCTCAACAGCATATCAGTAAGTTTCAAATATCAGGGAATGTCCAAACTGCAAATACATCTAATGAAAGAAAGTCAAACTGGAGCACATGCCTTGGCAGGGTGTGAATCAGGGCTTCCACAATAGGGCAAGTTTTTATACAGAGTAAAGATTTCGTTGCTTGTACTCCTGGGCCATTGCAAACACAGCAAGACATAAGCAATTAAGCTTCCCAAAGTATCGCTTGGCATACAAGTGACAGCTAGACCAAGTCCTCGATAATAACTTGAAAAATTCATCACCATCATTGTCTTAGAACTGGAGATCTGGAAGGGACCCAATGGATCAATGAATCTAGTCCCTGTCAAGGAGGCACAGTGAGGAATCAAACTCTCAGCCTCTACCTAAACCTCTGAGCTCTCCAGATTGTTTCTTAAGGTTTCTTGTTGAGGTTAAAAAAAATCCCTTTGCAAAGGACTGAGACAACTTGCTAAAGAACACTTATTTCCACAGCTATTCTGTTGGGCACACAAAATAATTTAGATCTGAATGCACCTGGCGGTGCAGAAGTGTGGGCACAAGAGGAAGGGAGGTAAAAGATGGGGTGTGTAGGCATCCTTCAGTCTTGAGAGACTATGGTAATCTGCTCTGAATAGAGGTCTTGGAAGAGCATCTAGTGTGGCCAAGAAGGCCAATTCAAGAGTGACCATCCCTTCCACACTGAAGACAAATACAATCTGTCCCCTGTCCAACTTCCTGATTTTTCCCTAGTTTTGGGACTGCCTCTTTGCCTTGGTCTGCTGAACAAGGGTCCCTTCAAATTGGGAGAGGCCATGATGCACCGCCTGCCTCCAGGCTGAACACTCAGATGTCAGGGTTTCCCATCTGTTGAGGTCCATTCCTAAGGCCTTCAGATCCCGCTTGCTGATATTCTTGTATCGCAGCTGTGGTCTCACTCTGGGGCGATTTCCCTGCACCAATTCTCTGCACAGGAGATCTTTTGGAATCCATCCATCAGCCATTCTCACAACATGCCCAAACCAACGTAGACATCACTGTTTCAGTAATGTATACATGCTTAATAATCCAGCTCTTTCTAGGACTATTCTACAGTTTTTGGAACTTTGTCCTGCCAGGTGATACCAAAAATGCGTTGGAGACAAGGCATATGGAACATGTTCAACTTCTTCTCCTGGAGTACAGGAGTATGCTCAGGACACAGGCTCTATAGACCTGGATCTTGGTCTATGCTGTGAGCTTCTTATTGAGCCATACTCTGTGAGTCTAGAAAACATGGTAGCTGCTTTGCCACTGTGTTTATGCAACTCGACATCTAGAGTGAAGGTGCCAGAGATCACTGAGCCAAGGTACACAAAATCATGAACAACCTCCAATTCTTATGTAGAGATGGTAATAGAGGGAGATGAATCCACGCCCTGGCCCATGACTTGTGTTTTCTTCAGGCTAATTGTTAGTCCAAAGTCCTGGCAGGCCTTTCTAAAACGATTCATGAGCTGTTGGAGGTCTTCAGCAGAATGGGCAACAACAGCTGCATCATCAGTGAAGAGGAAGTCCCACAAGCATTTCAGCTGGACTTTGGTCTTCACTCTCAATCTAGAGAGATTAAAGAGCTTTCCATCTGATCTAGTCCAGAGATAGACACCTTCTGTTGCAGTTCCAAAAGTGTGCTTCAGCATGACAGCAAAAAAGATACCAAACAGAGTTGGCAGGAGGACACAGCCCTGTTTCACTCCATTTTGAATGTCAAAGGGATCTGATGTTGAGCCATCAAAAACTACAGTGCCCTTCATTTCCTTATGAAAGGACCTTATGATGTTAAGGAGTCCAGGTGGACATCCAGTCTTGGGATGTATTTTAGAAAGGCCGTCCCTGCTAACCAAATCACAGGCCTTTGTAAGATCTATGGAGGCCACAAAGAGTGGCTGTCGTTGTTCCCTACATTTCTCCTGCAACTGTCTGAGAGGGAAAATACCGTGTCAACGGTGGATCTATTCGCTGGAAATGGGGTGCCGTGGAGGAATTTGGGCTGCGAAAACAAGAATTCCTGTGCCTCTGCCTTTGTCGAGGAACTGGCATCTTTGGGAGTCAATGGACTGTTACCTTGTTAAACCAGTCTTGCAGAAAACTGTCTCCAGTCAAACAATAGTCTTCTCAGCAAAAGTGTCAGCTCATCCCCTCCCCTTCATTCACTTCAAAGGCTTCATGGGGCTTATGTAAATGCAGCCATTATTAAACAGAGCAATCTACATTATTAAGCCAGGCAGTCTAAGCACCCCTTGTCCTCATGTTTTCTTTGTATTTGTTTGGCGATTTATTGTGTGTGTGTTTTAAATGTTACCTGAGTTCATTATCTCATCTCAGTGAATGCAAATTAATTAACCTGTCCTGGGTTTGGTAGGAGTATTGCTTCCCAGATCCAAGAACCACTTTCTAAAAGCAGATCTTAGTCACAGCTGTATCAATTCTTAAGATCTATGCATTTCAGATATCTTGCAAAAAGGCCTGAAATAATTTTATCACCATATTGAACAAAGAGGTGGTTGGTTAACACAACAATGTCCAATGGTTCTGAAACTACACAGTAGAAATGTTCCACCCTTAGTGAGCTGGGAAACCAACAGACCAGGTTTGCTCTCCTACCATCAGACCGGCGGTTCCCAACCTCGGGTCTCCAGATGTTCTTGGACTACAGCTCCCAGCAACGCTGACCAGCACAGCTAGTGGTGAAGGCTTCTGGGAGTTTTAATCTGAGAACAAGATTGGGAACCACTGCATTAGACAGAGTATGGCAACCAACTCAGTCAGACATTGGGAGGCTTTTAGGGTGCTCTCTTTTCCTTTTGACCCACCCATCCATTCTCTTCTCTTGAACTATGAAGGACTAGGCACCCCAGAACCTACCATGTTTCACAAGTCCTGTGCAGCAAAATTACTCTCCTTTTTGTACCTTACTTCCCACCAATCACTCTGTCAAAGAATCCAGGTCCCACCACAATTGAAGCAAAAAATGCCTCTTTTTCCAAAACAGACTCAACATATTTACAAGTCATTTTGTTATTATATTTAACATATGGAATACATTGGTGGGTAGGGAAGTTCCTCTAGATTGGAAGAGACATTAATGAGGCCAGAAACCTGCTTATTTGATGGCATGAGAGCAATCATATTAGACCAGTAGTTCCCGGCCATGGGTCCTCAGATGTTCTTGGACTACAACTCCCAGAAATCCTGGGAGCCAGCACAGCTAGTGTTGAAGGCTTCTGGGAGTTTTAGTCCAAGAACATCTACTGACCAAAAGTTGGGAAACACTGTATTAGGCTTTCCTCCTGACGAGCAGACTCTCTGTTGCACACTCCCAATTTAATATCCCAGTTACTTAAATGCTAAAGCACAGGACCTTGTGGCACCTTAATGACTAACACCATATACCTGTCCAATTCATAAATTCTAATGGGGGGGCCCTCCCACCAGTGAGGAGAGCACACCATGTGGAAACATGACAGAGATATTTCTTGGCTGCAGCACTTTAGCTGTGTACAGCAATTCCCTCGGAGGCTCTGTTGGCTTCATTTCAGCACCAAGTCAAAACATGGTTGTTCACTAGAGCCTTTGTGGTTTAAGGATCTTGCCTTGAGTAAGATGTAGAGCCCTCTATATGCTTGGTTTTGTTGTTGTTGTTGTTTACTTGTTAAGTTGTGTCCAACTCTTCATGACTCCATGGACCAGAGCATGCCAGGCCCTCCTGTCTTCCACTGCTTCCTGGAGTTGGGTCAAATTCATGTTGGTAGCTTTGATGACAGTGTCCAACCATCTCATCCTCTGTCGTCGCCTTCTCCTCTTGCCGTCACACTTTCCTAACATCAAGGTCTTTTCCAAGGAGTCTTCTCTTCTCATGAGATGGCCAAAGTACTGGAGCCTCAGCTTCAGGACCTGTCCTTCCAGTGAGCACTCAAGGTTGATTTCCTTCAAAATGGATAGGCTTGTTCTCCTTGCAGTCCAGGGGACTCTCAAGAGTTTCCTCCAGCACCACAATTCAAAAGCATCAATTTTTCAGTGGTCAGCCTTCTTTATGGTCCAGATCTCACTTCCATACATCACTACAGGGAAAACCATAGCTTTGACTATGCGGACTTTTGTTGGCAAGGTGATGTCTCTGCTTTTGAAGATGTTGTCTAGGTTTATCATTGCTTTCCTCCCAAGAAGCAGTCGTCTTTTAATTTGGTGGCTGCTGTCACAATCTGCAGTGATCATGGAGCCCAAGAAAGTAAAATCTGTCACTACCTCTATATCTTCTCCTTCTATTTCCCAGGAGGTGATGGGGCCAGTGGCCATGATCTTAGTTTTTTTTTTTTGATGTTGAGCTTCAGACCATTTTTTTGCTGTCTCCTCTTTCACCCTCATTAAGAGGTTCTTTAATTCCTCCTCACTTTTTGCCATGAGAGTGGTATCATCTGCATATCTGAGGTTGTTGATATTTCTTCCAGCAATCTTAATTCCAGTTTGGGATTCCTCCAGTCCAGCCTTTCGCATGATGTATTCTGCATATAAATTAAATGAGCAGGGAGACAATATACAGCCTTGTCATACTCCTTTCCCAAATTTGAACCAATCAATTGTTCCATGCCCAGTTCTAACTGTTGCTTCCTGTCCCACATATAGATTTTTATAGATATTGTACATTTTAAATTGTTTATCTCTTTTAAAAAACTGTATATATTTCAATTTATTTAAACCATTTTATCCTGTTCTTTATAGTCTCTACAGCAGCAGTTCCCAACCTTGAGATCCTAGGCGTTCTTGGATTAAAACTCCCAGAAACCTTCACCACTAGCTGTGCTGGCCAGGATTTCTGGAAATTGTAGTCCAAGAGCATCTAGGTTGGGAATCACTTGTAGAGTGTCATAAGATTATATTTGATTTCTGCTCCACGAGTATCTGAGAGCAAGAAATAAGTAATACTGAAATGTGATATATTTTCTCAACAGCTGAAAAGCTTTCTCTTCTCCACACAAGCCAACATATTCTACACCTTGATTAAAATCTGATAGGATTATCAAGGGCCAGATAAAATTGGGACAAAGGCTGTCTGGACCATACACCAACTCTTGATCTAGCTGCTGTTCTAAGGATTTACACTTTGGAGACCGTAGGGTATGTTGGGATAGTGCTTGTCTCAGAAAACTGACATGACAATACCAATATAATGAGTACGCTTGTATCCATAGCCCTTAATTACCATGAGTTGAATGACATGGTGGTAGTGCTAATTAACTCTAGCATACTAATTTATACCATAGGAATATTAAACACACCTTAGTATGTTTGCCTGACCATCACATAATAAATGCTCTATGATTGTTCTCATGAAACTGTTGGCATGTGGTTAGGCCTTACTTTATAGAAGGGAAAGGGCTAGTTAAAGCTTTTGTGGCCATTTTGAAAAGCCTGTGTCCAAACCCCAGGGAACAGGGATGTACTGTGGTTATCCAGGAGTTGTAAAAAATGCATTCTGCATGCCCTTGAAAACCAACATTTTAATTATTATTTAATATGCCCCTTGGTTAGTCATATGTACTTAAAACAAGTCCTTGGGCCCACACACAGCACATGGATGACATGGTCCAGGAGCTGCGTTCCACTTGGAATCAAACTCATAGAAATTCCGCCACCCAGTTTAGAGGAAAACCTCTCCACAACACTACAACTCTCCCAGTTCACTAAGAGTCCCTCAGTACAGCATTTTCAGGAGGCTGGAGAGAATGCTTGCTGTAGGAGAAAGGGTGCAGAAAAGTCAGCCTGTCTGTATACACTTGGATCTAGACCCAGCATACTGCGTCTTCCCTTCTGATTAGCCATGAAAAGGACTTTAGAATGGGATTTTACTATTCTTGAGCTGAAAGTGAATGCTCAATATACATTTATGTTTGAAAGCTTCAATCTAAATCTGAATGTTAAATATCTCTTCAATAGGAACATACCTCTTTGCAATGATCTTTATCCAGAGTAGCACAGGATTACATACTGTGGAAGTTTCTGGAAGGTTAGTCTGTTGCTAAAGCAGCAACCAACAGCCTTTGCCAAACAGAACTAGAACATTCTGTTTAGCAAAAGTTGTTGTAGATTGCACTCTACCTGCTCAGATATAAAGCATCACTAGTGCAGATATTCTTGGGATACATCATAAAAACCTGTTTGCCTCACCCAAAAGGTCCACCGAAAGCTTTGGCTGAAAGTGTTTACATGTTTATGCTGCGTCGCTCTCCAAATGTATTTGTTTCATATGGACAGCAAAATGTTGCAAGGGTGATCAAAATGATTCAAGAATCAGAGGTGACTCCCCCATCAACAAAAGCTGCAATGTTTCCAGCTGTTTTATCTATTTACTTGTTTTATTTATGTACCTCCTTTCTTTCAATGAGGGAACACAGGCAGTGTACAACATTTTTTTTAAAAAAAAGGTATACAATCACAGTAAATCAGAATATTAGCATTAAAACAAGATCTGAATGGGAGAATGTTAAAAATAGAAGGCTAAAAATACCATTAAGTTAGAAAAAATGTGAGCAAAGGTGACATATCAGAGAGATATAAAATCATGGCTAAAATCCTGTTGTATAGGTCCCACATGTGCAAGAGTGATGATGTCATCAGCAGTGGCAAATTGCTGCCGATTAGAGGCTTCCTTGTGGATTTGGGGGTGCATGTAATGTCACGATTTGCCTTTAATTAACAGCAATTTGCCACACGTTGAGCTGTGTGACAGGATTCTGCTCTGTTAGGGCAAATACGGTGCTACCTCACCTCAGGCTAGTCCCTGCCAGACCAGAGCAGAGGGGTTCTGTGTGTGCATGTGTTGGGGTCAGGAGATGAGAAGGCTGATGGGCTTTGTGATGATCACCAGATAATTAGGATAGCAAATAGTCTCTTAGAGATAGAATTTAAAGAAGTAAGCCCCCCCCACACACAGGGATGTCTGCCAGCTCACAGATAGTTGACAGAGTTCAGATAGGTCAATGGTTACATAATGCCATTATGATTGGCCCAAGGAAAGGCAATTAAGCAAGCTCCCTATCACCTATGAGAAATAAGAAGAATGGTGGGCAGCCATGCCCCTCAGAAGCAGCTGTGACGTCATCCAGGAGGGTTTGCCCTTTACTGTAGATTAAGCCAACAGCTTAGCAATCTTGGGAATGCCACCCCCACATGTATGTGTTCATACTCTACCAACATCAGTGGACACCAGCTACCACTGGAAAGAGTAGAGGTGGTGAAATTTTTGTCCTCCTCTCACAATACTAGATCCTGAGGCAGGTCCACTGAAGCTGAATGGTCCCAGGTACAGAGCAGGATAAAAGAAAAGACACTTTCACATAGCAGAGAGTTGTGTTTCATTGCCTCAAGGCATATTGATAGTTACCAGCCTGGAGAGATTTAAAAGGAAACTGGTTAATGTAGACATGGTGGGGAAAGCCATCTAATAATCAGAATGACTGTGTGTCACTTAGCTGTATGCCTTAGCATAGAAGTTGCAGGGGACACAAGATGGAGATGCTTGTTGTTGTTTAGTCGCTAAGTCGTGTCCGACTCTTTGTGATGCCTTGGACCAGAGCACGCCAGGCCCTCCTGTCTTCCACTGCCTCCCGGAGTTGGTCAGATTCATTTTGGTCGCTTCGATGGCATTGTCCAACCATCTCATCCTCTATCGTCCCCTTCTCCTCTTGCCTTCACTCTTTTCCAGGGAGTCTTCTCTTCTCATGAGATGGCCAAAATATTGGAGCCTCAGCTTCAGGATCTGTCCTTCCAGTGAGCACTCAGGGTTAATTTCCTAATGGATAGGTTTGGAGATGCTACTTTTCAAATAATCTTAGAACTGCAGAGCTGGAAGGGACTCTATGAACTATTGAGTCCCGCCTCTGTCAGCGAGGCACAATGGAGAATTGAACTCTCAACCGCTGGCTCCACAGCCAGATACCTAAGGCACCAAAATATCCAGTAGTTTATCTATAGGTATTTTGTGCTCATGTCTAGCCAACAGGGTCCTCAAAGGCAGGCTGGCCACTCTGTGAACTGACTGTTGGACTAGGTAGACTTTAGTCTTTTTTCCAGCACAGCTCTTCCTACATTCTTATTCTTGGTTACACTCAAGAAAATGTATGTATTTGCACCAGGAAATGGGGGGGGGGGACATCCTCTTCTTTCCTGGATTGTACCTGTGCTGACCTTCCTTCAACCTCAGATTGCTATTTCTAGGATTGCTGGTGTCACTTCTTTCCCCCCTCACACCTCTCTCTTGTCCCTCTGAGGGGGAGACTTCTAGTCTTTGTTCTCTTGAGATGAAAGGGTCAGCCATGGCTCCTGACATTTCTAACTCTGTCAAGCAGAACTAGGACTTCTTACTTCCTTAGAAAGATGTCTGGACGTGACTTCTTTACCAAGGGGAAAAATTAATCATTCTGAGTTTCAAGGGGCTGAATCCATCCACTAATATTGCTGCTGTGTACTTATTCTTAGAATCTTTTGAAAACAAACTGGACCTAGACATGAGTTAGGGTGTGATACTAAACTATAGCAAGCCACAGAGACCCTGGCCAAAGCTCCTTAAAATATAGAAATTGTAAAAGGATACGCCAATAATAGTGTGTAACAGCAGCAGCAGTAGTGAGAAACAGCATGTGTTCAACCTAACAGTATGGAAAGCACCTTAGGAGTGCCAGAATCTGATGCATTGGTCAGATGCCATTTCAAAACAGAATCATAAGGAAATGACCGTGTTTGCATAGTGAGTTTCTTGAAGCAGCATGATAACGAGATCCGTGAAAATGTTTCTTCACCCTAGTGATTTGTTTGTTTTTACACCACTATGGGGAGCTGCTCCTGCGTGTAAGACCAAGGGAAGATTTATTTGTTTACACTAAAACCTACTTCTAACTATTTGATTTGATGTTGCTGTTGGATATATCTGCCTCATTCTAGAAAGAAAGCAAGCTATGTGGACTTGAAGCCCATGGGTTGGAAACGTATGCCAAACTGGGAACAAGCATCATTGAATTCAGGGAGACTTTGGTACTTCTCAGTACAGCCACAACTCTACCCTGGATCTGAGCTTTTCCCCATGCAGACAGTGATGGATTATCTAAGGTAGCACCTTCTCCTGGACATGGGGCAGTGGGGAGATTGTCAAACCTTATCATTTGCAGATGTAGTCATTGTGGATTTTGCGTACGGTCATTCATTCATTCAACTTATATGTTGCCTCTTCTGCTCACAGGGAACTTACAATCAGTTAAAACAGCAGAGTAATTGCTAAACTCCATAAGATACAACACTAATTTTAAAAAACTTTTGGACTTCAGCTCCAAGGAAGCATGGCCAATGGGTGATGGACTGCAGGGACAGTAAATCAAAACACTTAAGAGGACTGGAGTTTTCCTACTCTAATCTGTTACCACCGAAGACCAGAATCCTGCTATTCATAGGAACTGTGTTTGTTCAGAGAAACATCTGTGTGCCTCTTCCTCCTACATGCCACCTCTGTATTGTCCCTGCAAACAACCTGATGCTCACCAGATACTACAGATGGTGGGGTACGGTATTTTATCAGGACTTGAATATGGGTATCTGATCTAGGGTTAAACTAGAGGGAATCCAACTATGAGAGCTTCTGGGCTGTGGAGTGCGTCTGTAGTTACCACTCCTTAGACTAACATGAATTCATCCTCTTCAAGATTTAATGGTCGCATCAGCAGAAAAGAACTCATAGTTTCAGTGCAATGGGGGCGAGTGAATATTTGAAGGAAGCAGCCCTAGTGGAAGGTGACACTGATGAAAGAGCTTTCATCACCACAGCAGTGGCACTCAAGCTAACTCTTGTTAGTGTTACACAGAAGACAGCAACGGTAAACGATTTCTGGGTAATTTATATCTCAAGAACCCTACAATGTGTCAGTCCAAAATAAAACAACAGATGGTACACTGCTGGGCAATCATGCTCCCAGGTTGGAAGGGCTATTGAGGTTCAGCTATTGAGGAAGAGCTAAGTGTACATATGAGTACTGCTGTTGCTAATAAAGCAACTGGACTAATTCTGAATGAACTTCTTATTGCTGCTATAAATAAAGGCAAAAGGAAGCTCTGGTGCTGCATGATGCCTATAATTAGGACATGGAATGTGAAAAGTGTGAATCAAGGGTAATCTCAGCATCATACAACAAGAACTAGAACATTTAAACACTGCAGTACTTAAGGTGAGCATACTAAAGTAGAATGAAATAGGACATTTTCAATCAGATAATTAAGAAGCTTATTATTCTGGAAACAAAAACTCAAAAGAAATTATGTGGATGTAATGGTGAGGCATGACACGGCTCAGTTTGTTATGAACAAGAAGCCAAAGTCTGACTGAATAATATATATCAGACTTCATGAATGGACCATCAATGTAACCATCATTTGAGCCTATGCCCGAACTACAGATGCTGAAGACGACAAAATTGAAAGCTGTTTTTCATTTGCCCAGAAGGAAACTTAGGACAAACAAAAACAGGATGTGCTGATAATCATGGATGACTGGAAATAATAATAGGAAATGAAATAGAACTAAACATCGTTGGCCTAGGAGTGAGAAATAAAGCCAGAGAATGACTCAGAATTATATGAGGTCAACAAACTGTTGCAAATGCATGTTTCAGGCAACTGAACAGAGAATTATGGATTTTGGTGTCACTGGAGGACCAACATAGAAATAAAATAGACTATATAATTGGAAGCAGAACATAGAGAGACTCTATTCTGTATGAAAAACACAACCAGGAACAGACTGTGGTACAGCCCATCAACTGTTAATATAAAATCTTAGAAGAATACTAAAACAAACACACAGAATTAAAATATAATTTAAATAACATTCCTGAAGAATTTGAGGATCTATTTAAAGAACAGATTTGCATTACTAGACTCAGCTGACCATGAACCAGAATAATTAATTTGTATTGAAACCAGAGATATTGCCTGGGAAAAATACAAGAAGACTATGTCTAGGGAGTTGAAGGGGGAAAAAGACTCAATGTATAACTGAGAGAATTCCTGAAATTATCAAGGATAGATGAGAAGCAGAAGCAAAAGATGAGAGAAATAGGGTCAAAATCCTGAATACATTTTTTTTCAGTTAAGGGGCCACACGGGGACCAAATGGGAAATTGACAAAAACAGGGGAAGTGGGGAAGGGGCAAGTATTAGAAATGTTTAAAGATAAGAGAACAATGTATCATCTATTCAAGATTTTTTAAAGAAAAGCTAAGAGAAACAATATTCTGGAGCACTATACAGAACAAATGGAAGAATGACCGCTTCTTCAAAGAATAACCCTTTGATGAAGAATCTGCAAAATGAAAGGAAAGCTGTTCTCAAAGCAATTGGAAGAAATAAATCATGAGGGATTCGATGGGATACCAACAGAGCTATTGAAAGCTAACCCAAAGCCCAGAAGGAATTTGCCAGAAAATATGGAAAACAAAACAATGGCCAACAGGCTAGAAATGTTCAATATGTAATCCAAAATCAAAGAAATAAAACACCAAACTATAGAAGTATTGTATTAATTTCCCATGCAAGCATACATGTGCAGAACTTTTGCCACACATAGACTGAAAAATGGCTCAGAAATATTGTTTGGAGGAAGAGAATAGACAAAAAAAAATTGAAAGCAGTTAACTGGATGTAAACATCCGTCTCAAAAATCCTTGATGGGATAAAAAATATCCAGTGAGGAAAAAGAAAAAAAGAAAAACATAAATATAAATGAATTAAAAGTGAGGGTTTGATGAACTGACTCCATCAAGAAAGCTTTGTGAGATTGCTTTATGAGCAAGCTGAAAATACTCACAGAGTCAGATGAAGGTGATTGGAAAACATTATGTCTGAACTTGACTCTTTTTTTAAAGGAAAAAGTAAAGTAAAGAGGAGAGGAAGAAAAAGGAACTCCCCCCCCCCCCCGCTTCCAGAAAAACTAGAATATTTTTTTCCTTTAAAAACAAAACAAAAACACAACATCCCCCCAAAAAACTTCATTTCAGAGCCTATGGGTCATGTTGAGTTGTCCTGGTAAGGTGAGTGTGTGGAATGGGCTTGGTGAAGACCTTTTAAAAAAATTGATTTGTTGATCTTGTGATCATGCAATATGGCCCTGAAACCGTTTTGATCGAATTGATGGGGTCATGTGTTTGTTTGCAAACACAATTACGTTACCACTTGTCAGGAGCATGTAGTGAGAAGCAGGCTTGGAGGGATTTGTGTGTATATATACATTTGTTTGTTTTTTAATAGCTGGCCCTTGATATTTTATGATGCTGACAGCACATCACTGGTACTTTATTAGTGTGATTATGTATGACAGTGAGAATTAAGTTTACTCTTTTGATTGAAGTACATTTTGCCAGCAGTGCAAAGCCATGTTTCCCTCTCCGTCCCCTGCTTTATATTTTGATCTACGCTGCCATCTTGGAATCTGGGAAAGGACAGGGGACAGAAGAGCATTTGTGAGGTGGCCCTCTTTTAAACTCTTGTAAGATATATTTTCCAAGCAAGTTTGCCTTCTTTTCTTTGTCTTCCAGATAAAGGCGTAGAAACCCCACCTCCCGGCCAGGAAGACTAAAGATGTATCAGTTGTTTTGTTTTGTTTTGTTTTGATGGTTGCTCATCTCAGTACACAGCAGGTGCAACTGGAAATCAACTCGGTTGACATAAAAACAGCAAAAGTGTCACCCAACCAAGAAACTTGAGAAAACAGCCCTCCAGTTTCCTAGAATGCTGTTTGGATCTTGGTAGTTAGACCTACTTGAAGCCAACGGGTGGGAATCGGCTGAAATCCACATATTCCAATTTAACAATTGGATTGTGGATAGGCTTGTAGGCCTGAATGTAATTCTACAGTTAATGTAGCCTTGAGGGCCCTTTCTGAGTGGTTGTTGGTTTTTTTTTTTTGCTTTTATCTTTTTTTTTTTTTTGGAGGGAGGGTTAGAGTGGCATCACCTCCTGGTGTCTGTTTTTTCCTTCCGATGGCTTCCCTCATCTTCATTCACTGGCTAATAGGCAATGGTGCGCTAATGCTGAGGTGCTTGCTGTCTGAGGAGTCTAGGTCTAAAGAATTTCAAGGACTCTCTCGGTCAGTCTGGCCTGCCCTGGGGCAGAATCCACCTCACCTCAGTAAACATTTGCTCAGCCTTTTCTTAAAATCAGTCAGAAAATGAGGTTTCACAACTTCTTTCATCACTTGATCTGCATTCACCAAAGTTAGGAAAGCCATTCTCTTCTTTCTCCCCATCCTGACTAGAATCTGTTATGAAATAATAGATGCTGCTGAATGACCTGGTGGAAGAATGTTTTGTGAAATCTAAGATTAGTGGTTAATCTGGGATCCAGACCCATCTGTTCGTCATTAGATGACTTCTGCAGAGACCCATGATTGGCATTGTGCGAAAGGACAGCATAGGCCAAACTTTCACATCAGCCAGATGCCCATGTGCGCATCAATTCACACCCACCGTGCCTGTTCTATCTAGTTCACACATTCATTGCTAAGGCAGGGCCCAATCCTTGTCTCACCCAGCTTGTTTCTATGTCTCCTTAGCAGTAAGTGTTTAGAGTGTTTTGGGAGATCCAGCTGTTGAACCATTAAACACATTCAGTTTACCTGACACAGGTAACAATCCTACTTCTGTATTTCTTGTCTTGACTTAATTCACAAGAATAAAGCTAGGGATAGATAGAACCATAATGAGCTTCTTGCAGAGAGACAGAAGACGCATATAGTTGTTGCTGGTGGCTTGGCGGGAAGACAATGGACCTGTGCCCATATATATAAAAGGACCCAAGGCAGCTTATGTTATTAGAAGACAATATCTAATGGTTAAAAACAGTAAATATAAAAATATTTGAAAAGAATCAAATACCACACTAAAATCGGTAAACAAAATCAGCACCAAAACCAGTTTTGAAGCAACAAGGCGTAACACTCCATTTAAAATGCCCTTTCAGAGAGCCGGTCATTCAAGGGAAAAATGGGGCCATCTTTGCTGTCCTTCTGCAAGCAGATGTGGGTGGGGGGTTTCAGAATTTGGGAGCAGCAACAGAGAAGGCCCTCTCTCATGTCCCCACCAAATGCACCTGTGAAGCGGGTGGGACAAAAAGAAAGGGCCTCCCTGATGATCTTGACACCCAGGTAGGCTCATAAAGGGAGACAAATTCCTTGAGATAGCTTGGGCCCAAGCTGTTTAAGGCTTTATAGGTTAAAATCAGTACTTTGAATTGTGCCAAGAAGCAGATCAGCAGCCGGAGGAGCTGTTGTAACGGGGGGCGGGGGGGTGTTAGGTGATCCCTGTGACCAGCCCCAGTTAGCAATCTGGCTGCAGCGTTTTGCATCCACTGAAGTCTCTAAACATTTTCCCAAGGCACCCTCACACAGAGCATGTTACAGTCATCCAGAGGAGATGTAACAAAGGCATGTGTCACCACGACCACATCAAACCTTTTCAGGGAAGGGCCTTTTACATCATTTCAGATGCCGCCTAGAGTGGTCGCAATGACTAGATAGGTGGGGTATAAATAGAATGAATGAATGAATGAAAATTCCACAAAACAACACAGTTCCTACAGACAGCAGAATTTAAACAGCAATTTCCCTAGCACCTAAAAGGGGGGGGGGATACATTCCATTGCAACACATCCATGGCAATATATCCCTGTGCACTATGAAAATACCAGGGGCTTTGGGACTGCACAAAAGTGGGAAAGTTGCGAACTCAAATGACATCATGGGAGCTGTAGTTCCTGGATGCTTGAAAACTCTTGTTTGCCAGCGTCATGTAAAAATATAGTGTCCCAGATTTAAATACCTGTTCAACCATGGAGCTAACTGCAAATCATTGACTCACATCTGGAATTACAGAGTCGGTCAGTTCTTGCAGGAGTGACTGACACTTCTTGAACACGAAGGGAAATCCACTTGCCTGCTATCAGAATAGATTCTTGTCTGTGCTGGAAAGTCAGGGTGGGAAACAAAACTTTCTTAAGTTGCTGGACTACAATTACCATCCTTTACCATCCTATGGTAAAGGATGATGGAAGTTGTATGACAACAACATCTATATCCTTGCTACAGGGACAGTACCAATAGTCTTCCTAGCCCTATTCAAAAGCATTCCACATGATTACCAAATATGACTATGCTTCACTGCACATTTCCACAGCCCCAGTTGCACCGAGCAGGTGTGTAAGAGTGCGTATCTGTGAATGAACAGATCTCATCTGGTGAATTCAGGCAATCATCTCTCAGACTGACCTTCTTTGGAGGGTTGTTGGAAAGCTGAAACAACAACAGGAGAGAAAGCATTGTGTATCCTATCAAGCACACTCAAATAATATCCTTCATGGTACATGAGGTTCTTTCAGATTGCCTGCAAAACCATGATAAATAGAAGGCTGGGAAAATGCTCAGATTTGTTATAGAACTGTGATAACAACTCATCTGCCAAGCTCCGGAGATGAAAAGATTAAAAAATCTGGTAGGGAGTATGTCTTATTTTAATGATGTTTCTGGCTTCCTTTCACTCATTTTGAACAATGCAGCTGCTGCATGCCACTGGCAATAATAATAATAATAATAATAATAATAATAATAATAATAATAATAATAATAATAATAATAATAATAATAATAATAATAATAATAATAATAATAATAATAATAATAATAATAATAATAATAATAATAATAATAATAATAAAGTTAGCATTTTTATTTGACAAGTTTCCCCTAAATACCATGGCCTGGAGGATTCCAGGACTTGTAGAAGAAAAAAAATAAAATTTTAAAACTCTGGAAGCAAATAAGGCAGAAATCTTTAAGCCACTTGTCTGCAATGCTGCAGCTGTGGCACAGTAGCCCAACATGGGAGAGAAAAGCAGCAGCAATAGAAATTATAAATGCACTATTTAGAATCATTTGTGCTTCTGACAACTCAAGGGGTGAGGAGTCAGAAAAAGTAAAAGTCAGTCATGGTGGAGCATTCTGAGATCCTGTATAAACAGTGGAGTTTAAGCTGGATGTGAGCAACGCTGAAAACATAAATCCCAATTATTGTTAAGTACAGATAGGACTGAACCATAGAAATATTTCATTTGGGGTGAACAATGTCCTGAGAAATTAAATGAAAGGCATGCAAATTCTTGCCTTTAAACTGCTATTATTTTTCCACTTGTACTGCAATTCTGTACCTGTCTATTCAGAAGGAAGTCCCATTGAATTAGAATAGGCTGAGCTCCCAACTAGGTGAGTAGAGGATTTCACCCATATATAATGTATTTATTTAAACATTGCCACTCTGTATTCTCAAAGGCTTTCACGACCGGGATCCAGTAGTTGTTGTAGGTTTTTTGGGCTGTCTGGCCGTGCTCTTGAGGTTTTCCTTCCTAATGTTTCGCCAGTCTCTGTGGCCGGCATCTTCAGAGGACAGGAGTCAGAACTCTGCCTGTGCTCCGGACACAGACAGAGTTCTGACTCCTGTCCTCTGAAGATGCTGGTCACAGAGACTGGTGAAACATTAGGAAGAAAAACCTCAAGAACACTGCTAGATAGCCAGAAAAACCTACAAAAACCATTGCTACTCTGCTTTTAAAAACATGCAAGGAGGTAAGTTGACACACCATCATGAAATATATATAAAACAACAACAACAGAAAATACTTCCCTCGATTTAAACTATCTGTAGCTGGATAGCTTATTGGTTGAGGCTGTGGAGCCAGACATTGGGAGTTCGGTTGCCCACTATGCCTCCTGGGAGAAGAACCAGCTTGTGTAGTCATGAGCGAGCTGCAGAGTCTGAGGATGCTGCCAGAAGAAAGGAGTGGTAAACTGGTGTATTCTCTACCTAAAAAGCCCTGGAAAGAGTTGCCATAAGTTTGAATCAACTTCATGGCTGGCAGCTATTTGGGTGCTGGCTTAGTGAGTTAGGTAGATGGCTACAAAGCCAAAAGTTGGGAGTTCAGTTCCCCACTGTGAATTCTAGAAGAGCCAGCCTATGTGGTCTTGGGCAAGCTGCACAGTCCAGCAATGCCTCCAGAAGACAACAGTGGTAAAACACTTTTAAATACCTTGTACACAGAAAATCCTGAAAAGGGCCATCAGAAGTTACTTGACAGCACATGATTATTATTAGCTGGCTGGATAGTTCAGTGGTTTAGGCATTTGGCTGCGGAGCTAGAGTTTGGGAGTTTAGTTCCCCACTGTCTCTACCCAGAGAACAGCCAGCCTGTGTGGCCTTGGGCAAGCTGCACATTCCCCAGATGACTTCAGCAGAAAGGAATGGAAAGCACTTCTGTGCATTTCTATACCTAGCAGACTCTGAAAGGGGTCACCACACATCAGAACTGTCTTGTTGGTACACAATTATTTATTATTATAGGAGAGAGACTCTGGCTTGAATTGGAGTTTTTTTTTTCCTTTCAGAGACTTTCCCTGATGAATTGGAAGCAGTGTAAATAAAAGGAGGGAAATTTATACGTATACAGTGTATGTTAATAAAAATAAATATGCATGGAGGAAAATGCTTTCCCTGGAATTAAAGCTGTTTGGTTAAGATGCCTGGCAAATTAAAACTTTCTTGAAAAGGGGAAGGGCAAAGGATTGTTTCATTTCGACTTAAAAGAGAAAGAGAATGGAAAATATGGCTGAATGAAGAAAAGAGGGGAGAGAAGCGAGCGATAGGAAGTCGAAAGGCAAGTTCCAGCCAACGCTAATTTACTTTATGCCGCATCTAAATTAAGGGCATTTAAAAGTTATCGGTTAAGTCGTGTCTAACCCAAGAGGGTCTGCGCTCAGTGCAGTGAGGCTTACTTTTAGGATTGCGCGGTAAAGCTACACTTCTATGCACTCGTAGTAAGCAGGGAGTGGAGGTCCGGCGGAACTCAGCGGGACTTAATTCTAGAATAATGATTCTCAACTTCGCAATACTCGAGATGCCCAGTTTAGGAGGGCCAAGGTGCGGGATTTCCCCGCTTCTTTTAGAAACATATTGGGAACATATCGTTGCCGTCTTTCTTCCGATCCGCACACTAGGAAAATTCTTGGCCCCGGATGAAATCCAAGCTACAGCCGACCCCTCGAAGTCAACGGGAGCATTGAAATGGCTTTATTTCACTGGGTCTGCTTTACAGAGAAGGGACAGAGAGTGGCTAAAGTTGGAGAAGATATTTTCCTTTTAATGTTGTAAGCCGCCGTGGGTCCTTTTAAGGAGAAAGGCGGAGCAAAACTATTTCAAATAAATAAATAAAACCACATACGCTTATATATGTGGATGGGGTCGTCCCACCCTCTTCCAAACTAGGAAACCCACCGCTAAAATATCCCTGAACCGCTAAAATGGCCCTCCAACCCCCATTTAAAAAACCTCCAGGGATTTAAAAACCTCCACTACCCGCCAAGGGGGTTTACTCGACTGTTGAACACCTCTTACTGTCCGGAAGTTCTTGCTGGTGCGACTTCCAAAGCCACGGTATCGTGAAATCCTTTATACGGAATTCGGCACGAGGCCAGAGAGAGCTCGCCTATCATTCTCAGAAGAGAAACTTCAATCATTATTTTAAATAATTAAATCCGAGAGCCCTCTCCCTTCTAGGCTAGTGTTACACCGAAGAGTCACGCCAGCTTTCCCCCAGCATTATTTATTTCATCCTCCCAAGAACCCCGCGGAGTCGGCCAGTCTCGTATTCCCTCCCCCCCTACTTGCCAAACGGAAGCGGGGACTTGAGGGCGACGAACTCAGCAGCAGATTTAAGCTGTGGAGCAGATCGAGGCGAGTCCTGGTATTTAACGCAGTTTCGTGCCAACTTAACCTACGCCGGTTTGCCTCCAAGCCACGTCCGCGGCACTCAAGGCGCATTCAGTCGCCACGGATCGCCGAAAAGGAGACGGAATTGCACGCTCCAAAACTAAAAACCTTGGGGACTGGGAGCATTTTTTGATCGGCAATTTACTTGTTTTGTTTGCATTCCGCCTTTCTTCCAATAAAGGAGCCTGGGAGGGCGTGCGCGCCAATGCCATAGTCTTTCCTGACTTCAACACTCTAGAATTGTCTCTAAAGTTATTAAAACTCGAAGAGCGCCACCTCCTCTCTTCCCTTCTTGTCTAACTTCTTCCCCCTTCCTTCTAAAAACTCACTTTCCCTTGAATGCCTTTTTGGGTGGCTTCCTAGTTTCACAGCCCGCTGTGACGCCGTCCAAGCTCCCACACCTGTTGCTTCATTGATATCCAGGTTTAGCTCGTGCGCGCCCCGCTTTCCAAATTCACGAACCTTTTCTATTTTTCTTCCGCCCGGTCTCATTCAACTGCAGGGGAGGGGGAGAGGACGACACTAGCTCCCGCATCTACAGTGGACGTCCACCTTCAAAGTTTATGTTGGCCAGCTGTAATTAAACATAATGCACCAGCATGGGCGGGGACGGAATGGCGAAGACGGAAGGTGGCCGCGTTGAACCCTAAGAGCAAGCAGGGAGTGCCGTTAATTGAGACCAGCTGCAACTGGTGTGTAAGCTTTTGAGTTCTCCAGAACGCTTCGTCAGTCAAGATTAGAAAGGGGAGGCAAGAAACTTAGAACTCAGTTTAGCAGCAGGCGGAAATATCCAGCCAAAGCTTTGTTCTTGCCCCCACCGTTTTAACAGCTACCTTGATCCAGATTGCTGGAGAATTCGAGAGCTTGCGCGCGTCCACACACAGTGGCATAGTAGCTGGACGTAATAAAGCTACAGCCCGCTTGTGGGTTTTGTTACAACGTGGTAGTCTCGTGTGAACTGTCAGCTAAACAACTTGGGTAGGTATCTTTATTCCGTTGTTTCTTCCTAATTTTATAAACGGTAAGTTCTTAGCATGTGTTCCTCCTGTACTTCCCATCACGATATATAGGTGTGAAAGCTGGACAGTTAAGAAAGCTGACAGGAAAAAAAAGATGATTCGTTTGAAATGTAGTGCTGGTGGAAAGCTTTGTGGATACTCTGGACAGC
The DNA here is from genome assembly GCF_051106095.1 of Pogona vitticeps. Classification (NCBI taxonomy): domain Eukaryota; kingdom Metazoa; phylum Chordata; class Lepidosauria; order Squamata; family Agamidae; genus Pogona; species Pogona vitticeps. Next base: position 16,909,063 of record NC_135786.1, on the reverse strand, counting down.
AAGAAAGCCAAATAAATGGGTCCTAGACCAAATCAAGCCTGAACTATCCTTGGAGGCAAAAATGTTGAAACTGAGGTTGCCCTACTTCGGGCACATCGTGAGAAGGCAGGATTCTCTGTAAAAAGACAATAATGCTGCGAAAGTTTGAAGGCAGCAGGAACAGAGGAAGACCAACTTTGAAATGGACTGACCGCCTAAGGGAAGCCACAGGGTTGAGTCTACAAGAACTGAGCAGGGCTGTTGAGGTTAGGACGTTTTTGAGATGGCTCATTCATGGGGTCGCCGTAAATCGGATGGAGTTCATGGCATATAAAAACAGCAACAAGTTCTTAGCGGGTAGGAACCTACCGTTCTTGACTATGGAGCGGAAAAGTGGTCACAGGACACCGAAAGAACACTATTTAATATTCCATACACGTGAGCAGACCGAGTTCAAATCTCACCTGTTGCTGGTTTTTAGTATATCAGGCAAAACCCAAAGAGAGAATTTTAAAAATATATATATCGCCAAAAGGGGGGGGAGGAGTTTATATATATATAGAGAGAGAGAAAGACAAAAATCCGTGGCACCTTAAAGACTCAGTGTCATATTTTAATATGAGCTTTCGTAGACGTCCACGTGTTCACCAGGAATTAGAGAAAAGGTCGATATTTTAAAAGGACTTTCCTCCTGTAACATAAAAACGGAAGGTTCCCCAACATCCACTCTTTCTGTTGCATTAATAGAGTTTTGAAAAGCAGCGACCGTTGCAGCGTAAGGAAAACAAAAGCGGACAGACCAGGGGAAATCGAGCGAACGGCCCTTTGCTTTCTCCCATCTGCAGGCTGCGAAAAACTTCACCTGAAGGATTTCTACCGGTTCTACTGCTGGAAAGAGAATAAATCCTTGGCAATGCCTGCTCTAAAACAGTTTGCCGGGGAAGCTGAATAATTTGTTATCCTTAAAAATACCGTCTATTCGATTCTGATTTGTGGCGACCCTTTTCAGGGTTTTCTAGGTAGAGGGCACAAAGATGTGGTTTACCATTCGCTTCTTTTGGGGGGGGGTGTGCCTTGAGAGTGTGCAGCTTGCTCAAGGCCACACAGGCTGGCTCTAACACCCCCAGGAGGCACAGTGGGGAATCGAACTCCCAACGTCTAGCTCCACAGCCAGACACCTAAACCTGGCTGTGCAAAGACCGTCTACGTCCGATGAAGCGATCGTTGGCACCTTTAGAGCTCTTACCAAAAAAACCCAAGCCGCCGCCCCCAATGCTTTCCCTCCGTATTTTATTTCTTTATGTAAAGCGTGACCGTGCATGTATGGGAAGCAAGCTGGCCGTCCAGGTAGTCGGTTAATCAACAGTTCCAGCCCCGCCACGAGGCTGCCATCTGATGCTTCTCCGGGAGTTGAAGCGAGAAGGAATCAGAGCCAGCCAGAAAAACGAGGAATGTCATGCTAAGAGCCGGCAGACGCGGGGAGGGAGGGGAGGGGAGGAGAGGGGAGGGGGAAGAAGGAAGGGGGTAGACGTAGAAGTCGACCGGGAGAGTTCTGCGCAGGCGCCTGACTCGTCCTCGCCGTGCGCCCAGGTGGAGCGCTTTGGACCGGACTTCAGTTAAAGAGCGGCGGCGGCGCCTGGCTGGGGTTCAAGACGCCCCCCGCCAAAAAAAAACCTTCCACGTGCCCAGTGCTCGGTGAAGCCCCGTCGGGTGGCTCATGGCTTTGCTGGGGAGACTCGACTGGCAAGTACGTCTACTTTATTTAGTTTATTTTAAAGATTCCCGCAGAACATCGAAGCCCGGGGGGGGGGGGACGTGGGGGTTGTCAGGGCTTTGCTGGTGCTGGAGAAAAGAAAAAGCCCGAGGGTGACTTTTTTGTGGGGGTGGTGGTGGAAAGGGGTGGCGGGGTGACCTTTCCTGAGCCCAAGCCCGGCTAATCCTCGGGAACCTTAGGTGGATCTCCCCCCTCGTGGGGTTCTGCTTGCTTAACTGCCCGTTCTTCTCGCTCCCTGTGGAGTAGGAGACGCGAAGGCGGCGTGGTGTGTGTGTGTGTGTGTGTGTGTGAACGTGAACGCACTGCAGTCCAGGCCGTAGTGACTCGAGAGTAATTGCTTACACCCTGCTTCTGGAAGGGCTCCCTTCTGCCTGGGAAGGAAACCTCCTTGAGAGCATGGGATGCGGCGTGCTTTCCTCGGAAGCAAGTCCCTCCGCGTGGCAAGGGGTTTACTCCCAAGTAGGCGCGCCTGTCTTTGGGAGCCAACAGAAGACAGCAGGATGGGTTCCCAAGGGAAGCGCGCAGAAGCTTAACCCCAAACGCGAGTCTCTTTCTTCGGCTCCGGGCAAGCGGGGGAGTCGAGTTCTCTGGTTCCAACGCCCAGTGGTTTCCTCGGATGCCCTGAGAAATGTGTGTTGCTGGAAAGCGGCGCGTGGGGGGGGGGGGAAGCAGAGAAAGACAAGCCAGGCGCCTTCCTTGGTTCAAGCTTGACACTGGGGAGTTTAGAGGGGTCGCCTTTAGGACCTGGGGGGGACCCGGCGCGCCCTGGAATTCCTCGGAGCGCTCCGTTCTGACAGCTTCTCCGATCGGGCTGGAAGCCCAAAGGCTCCGCTTTCGGTCGGGCTGGGGAGCCTCCTCGGAAGCCCCGCGTGTGTCCAAAGCGCGATCTACTTCCCTGCTACGTTTCCCTTTCCGTTGGTTCCTAAAAAGACGTCCCCAGCATTGGCCGGGAGCTCTGCCGGAACCCTGCAGGGCCAGTCGCCAAGGCTGGAAGAACTCGATTTTGTACCAAAGTTTAATCCTTTCCAAGAAGAAAAATCGTTTTCCTTCAGCCGGCCGGATCTCAGGTTCTCGCTATGAAGTGAGAGACCCCCTCGCCCTGCAGAGAGAGAAAGAGAGAGAGAGAGACTTGCTCCCATGCGGAACGGGCAGGGGAGGTTGCCATCTTTTATTATTTTATTTATTTATTTATTTATTTATTGAATTTATATCCCGCCTATCTAGTCAGTTACGACCAGGTCCCTGCCCTTGTGCTTCTTAAGGGCAGGCTGGAAATTTGGCGATAAGCGAGTGAGGATGGGCCGGGGGGCGAGTTTCACCTGTCGCAATCCTAGTTAGGTATGTATCTTTGCCAGTCCCACCATGAAACTGGCCTGATTTGTTTATTATGCGCTATCAAGCCTCTTGCGATCTATGGTGATCCTAATGGGGTTTTCAAGGTATGTGAGATATTTAAGGAGTGATTTTACCAGTACCACCCCCAATGAGTTCCGATGGCTCAGCAGAGATTTGAACCCGTGTCTTTTGAGTCCTAGTCCCTCACCTTATCCACTACACCCACACGGGTTCTCAGTGTGATTTACTTCTGGTTAAACATGGAAAGGAGCTGGGCCTCATATTATTATGAGGCAAATATACAATTATTATTATATTTTTATAGTATACATTGCCATAAAAATACAATATTTTCTTATATATATTAAAAAACTCATGCATCTGAAGACGTGAGGTACAGCTGCTGCGAACTTGCCTGTGTGAGATTATTTTGTACTTTTCACTGTGGCAACTAACAGGGATACCCTTTGGGAATAAAAAAACACAGGAGCAGAATAGGATTTTTAAAAAGTTTGTGCTTGATAACATTGAACCAACTTCTATCAGGGCAGTAGGAGCTGCCTTGAGAGCTACACAGAACTCTTCATTAGGAATCCAAGAAAAGTTCATTTCCTGGTATTTCTTCACTGAAAATCTGTACCTCATCCGGTAGTACAGGGAAGCAAAAACAGCAATCAGAATAGATCTTTTAAGCACGCATCTACCTGTTGCAAGTGAATGTCAGTCCATATTTTCTTTAAATATAAAGCAATCCATCTTTTACTATTCAGATAGATTCCTCCCCCCCCCCCCCCCGTTTCTTCTTGACTTCACTCCTTAAGTTGCAGGATTTCATCATTATCCTCTGGAAATCATCAAGACTTGTTTGTTGTTATTTAATCTCCAATATTTCCATATTGAAAGGTCAGATCTAAGAAAAGTTTACTACAGCTCCCAGAATCCCCCAGCTGGAGTGGCCATGCTGGTTGGCAGAATTATGGGAGCTGTAGTTTTTTAAAAAATAAATACCTCCACACTTTTTCATAAACCTGTGAAAATGGCTGGGGGCGTATTTCCAAGGAGGCCATTTAGGAAGTGGGAACATCGACCTGCTATCGGTTTTTACCCCTTCAAAGGCTCAATATTTCTAGTTAGCTCACTGTCCAATTCTTATAAGCAAATTAAATGGCCCAAGGCGTTGCTGGCAAAAGTACAGCTCTTTTTGTCTTAACAAAACAAAACAGCAGCTGTTTGACTTTGCACTGGTTATAGCCTTTCTATAATTATAGAAAAGTTGTTACACACAGCCAGAGCATGAGTGCTTTTATATACACTCTCTCTCTCTCTCTCTCTCTCTCTCGAGTTTACAGGCATCCTAAGCACATTTAACTAGGAGTCAGCTCCACTGAACTCAGTACAGCTTACTTTGGGTTAGATGTACCACATTCGTCTGTAATTCAGTGCATAGTAGAATTGGTATCTAGCACCACAGTGTTAATGCATTTAGCACTGTGAATATCACACACCTACAAAGCATAAGACGAATGCCTCTCTACTGTTCTCAGCTGAAAAGTTCATACAGTATTTGTAATGTCTGTTAGCATCACTTCCACCTATGATCATTTAATATATTTAGAGCAATTCATTTGGAACCCAGGAGGGTGGTCTGGAAGACATCCAAGCAATTTAGTTAAACAAAATTGCTACTTCTAGTGGGAGTTGTGATCTTGAAACCTGTCTAAGAAGGTAGATAAAAATGGATTTCTGCATTGAGACACAGAAGTTTGTGTGCAAGTTTAAGGACATATATTTAAAAGGTGCTTTATTTCTAAGTGATCTCTTCTCATTCCCACTAGCATTGTCAGTGACCTGTGTATGAATGGAGGAGGTGTTTAGGCATGTCATTAATTTGGTCAGAAAGATCTTTCCTCAGCTGCTGCCTTCTTTCCTGAAAATGTAAATGTTCAATTAATTTGCTTTGGAATGGTGGGGCCCCCTGCATCATACAGATTTAAAAATTTTATTGATGACTAACAAATATGTACATTTGTGTTATTATACTGTAGAAGTGATCTTGTATGCACTGAACAAACAATTAAGGCTTTGCATCCTGTACATGCTTAATCTGGAAACAGGTCTCACTGAACTCAAAGGGCTTTACTTCTGAACAGATACACGTTGCACTGGGAGGTTGCAGCAATTTACTTGGGAGTACTGTAATGTCCACTGAACAGATATAGGTTTAATTTTGAGAAAAGATACATAAAACTGGGATCTTGTAAAAGAATTTACAATCAGTTCAATTTTTATCAAAAGTTTAATTTTCTAAAGTCACCTTTTAACTTAAAGGTAGATCAAGTACTTAAAGGTAGATCAAGTACTGAAAATTCAAGGGATGTTAACTTCTCAGCAAGGATACCTGTATCCCAACCTTCCTTAAAGGTTTTGGATGAAATGAAGTGAATATCAGTAAAGTCAATTTGAAAATAAAGTAGGACAAATTCATTCTGATATTTTAAAATACTGCATTTGACCTTTCTTTTTTTAAAAAAAGTCACCTTAAAACGTTGACAAAGATGAATTAGGTATTGCAGCTAATTTGTTTCTGAAACATCTCACCGTGTTCTGACCGACACTTCTGAAAGCAAGGGGTAACCAGCATCTCCGACCTCGTTCTTAATAATTTAAATTACAACTTTCTGATTCCCCCCCTCTCTCAAAGGTAGGCACTTCTGCAAGAACAGCTTAATAGGATATAAAGCAAGTGGCAGTTAAAGAGAGAGAAAATCACGATCTGTCATTCATAGGGGGAATTTGCAAGGTTAGCTGTGTTTTTTCTTATTGAGATGGCTAGTCTTAATGACGCCAAGCGCTGCAGCGAGAGAGAGAGAAGCGAAGGTAAACTGCACCTTTTTGTGGTAAATGCAGATTCTTTTGCCCCTACTGGGCCCCATTCAGGACTATGATTCAGCACCTGCGTGCCAGATTGAGAGATAACAGAGCTCAGGATAATCGTTCGGCGATTAGCTCTCTCTCTCTCCCCCCCCCCCCACCTTTCTACCTGGTCAGTAACATCTTCGCTGGAATCTTCACCTGGTCAATTTCAAAGCGGAAAGGGCAGGGGGAGCTACTCGCAACCTTTGGTTTATATTTCTGGCTTTATGCAACCCTTTGCGTTTCCACCGGACCACTTCCGCATAAGACTTGAAGGATCGCATTCTGTTTTGCGGGGGTGGGCAGAGTCTCGGCCTTGCGGGATCTTTTTTTGTTTGTTTCTGCGTGTGTGTGTGTGTGTGTGTGTGTGTGTGTGTGTGTGTGTGTGTGTCTCCCTCCCCCATAAATCAGCCGGAGACCAGGTGCAAAGCAGCGTCGGCGTGGAGGCGCATGCAGAGAATACAGGAAGGAATACAGATGGTTTCTGCCCAGAAATCAGTGATCAGTAGCAGCATCAAACGCACGAGCCCTTTCATAAAAGAATCCACTCCTGGTTTCCCCACAAGCTTATTTTCCGAGACAGCGTTTTGTTGCTCTCGTTGCACCATGAAAAGTCAGAAAGCATCGCAAATCTATGTACCTTTTTTAAAATCTTATTTTCTATCACCCCTGCTTTTGGAGCCACTTTTGAAGAGGGAGGCACGACGTCACTCCCACCGCTTGAGCATAAGTCATATTAAATCGGCCTGTTTGATGGTAGATTTCCCACTAGACGATTTCCTGGGGTAAGCCTTCCGGCGCCACCCCCGAAATCATCATTTGCTACTAAAGTATATTAAAAGAAAAAATCGAAGTGGTCAATGAGTTTTTTAAAAAACTAACCCCAAATGCAAATTCAGACGGGACGGGAGAAATCTGAAACCCACAGTTAAATATTATATCTACTGCCTTAACAACAACAAAACCCGAAAAGACTTGGTAACTTTTCCAGCCCTAGTTCCTTCGTTTTTCCCGTGCAGCGCCGTTTGAAAGTTGGGAGTGGAGAAGTGTTCTTGTAAGCCACATCGCCTGTGATTCCAACAGGTCCTGCTAACTCGAGAAGAACCCTCTTAAGTTCTTCCTGCTCCTCTCCAGCCTCAGCTAAAATAGGGCTCTGCACGGGGCTTGAGGGAAAGAGACAGAAAACTGAGGCGAACTGCCTCGTAGCGCAAACCTATCCACAGAGAGGCCCTTTATCGTTCATTAGGATATGTGTGCTCCCAGGTAATACTTGCGCGCGGGATTGCAACCTAGGTGCAAAACGATTTAATAAGGTTTACACCCTCGCCATTACTTGTGAGTAAATCCCACGGAACATTGGGAGTTTCACCTTCCAGGAAACATGCTTAGCATCGCGCTGTGAACAGGAAAGGCCGAGCGGAGTGAGCTGGAGATATGGAAGAGGGCTGTTGTTTTTTTTTTCATTTGGTTCAAGTTGCGCCTTTTTATACCCTTGATTTCCATCGGGTTGGCGGGGGTGGGTGGGAGATCCCAACACAACGTTAAAGCTGTCCTACGTACCTTTAAGTGGTAGTAAACCTCACTGCACTTCAAACTTACTTCTGAATAAATTTGTAAATTCCTGTAACGTGCTTCCCCTGGCCGGGCTCAGGTGCACAGAAGGCAAAAAAATGCAAATTGAATGCGGAGATTTTCCTGCTCTGCAACACGAGCCTAGCCATGTTTCCTCAGAAGTAAGTCCCGCCACTTTCCGCGAAGCTTTCTCCCATAGAAATGGCTGTCAGGTGGCAGCCCCACCTGGCAAGGAAATTATCCTGATTTAAACACGACCGCCCGTTCTGGGCTACTACGGCATAGATTAGAAGGTACTTAAAATCGCCTTTCTGCAAATTCGCAGATTTTCTGGGGGGGAAATGTTTTAAACGAAAGGAGGAGAATGGTGTCAAACGACTAACCTAGGAGGCTTGAATAAACTGGATGGAGACAGGGCTTCATTGAGATCAGGGAGGGTTTAAGGGAAGCGCACTAGTGTCTGGAATCGGAGTATTTAATGGCAGAGAGAAAGCCTCCAGCTGTTCCAGGAATTTATCCTATATAGTAGTGCGCCTGAAATGCCAACTCCTTCCGAAAGACAGCATATGATTATTAAATAAATCCCTTTTGGTAACCTTGGGACGGTAGTCAGATCCTACAGCTTACTCGGAAATAGGTCTCATTCGTTTAGAGGCATTCGGATCTACCGAAGAAGCATAGAGGATTTCAGTCTGCTTTTTAAACTCTCACTACTTTCGTACAGTAACGAGGAATAGCTACTCTGGACGATGATGACGTCCGTTGATTGAAAGCTGCTCCCTCTCCTTGTTAAAGTCATCGCAACTTTTTTGGCTTTAACGAATAGCAAAGAGACATAAAACGATGGATAGGCGAGGCGGATACCGACAGAAATCCACGGGAATCACACCCCAAGCGCAAAGCGATGAGCCCGGAACGGCACTCTTTTTTAAAAAAATCCTATTTATTTCAATAGGCTCCTTAACTCACGCCCAACGGTCCCTAAAAGGATGATCCTATACAAAGCGGATGCGAAAGAAGTCATAGCGGTAGGTGGGCGTCTCTCCGGCGCTGACCATACCTGAATGCCCGTTTTATTTTCATCCGTCCCTGTGAGCCATCCTTTTAAAATATTAAAAATCTGGGTCTTCTCATGTCAGTATTTTTCCCCCTCTTCGTAATTGTCCTTTTACAGGGGGAGGACGAGGTAGTTTAGCAGAAGGGCGTGGACACCAAAAGATGCTTTTGTTTGCTCGCCTAATAAATGTAAGAGTTATTGTTATGCTAAATCGATTTCGCCACCTGATTAACGCTCTCCAGAGAACGGGCTGGAGAGCAGCTTATTTTAGCCGGCTTCCCTTCAAATTCAGTTGGAATTTGGCTTAAATTAGCGGAAAAACGAATTCAACAGAATCTTGTGGCACCCGAAAGCCGGCCTGATTTGTTGTCGCTGTGACCACCGGAGCTTTCTACTGCACACACATACCTGTTCGTCTTAGGAGGAGCCCCAGGCTCGTTGCCAGAGAAGGAAAGCAATCCTAAGCTAGTCTGAGGTGAAGAATTCGGTGAGGCTCAGCCCTCCGAAAGTGGGCATAGAGGGGGCCTGTCTTCAGAGCTAGGAGCACCGCGGTTGGCTGCCCGACTCCCCTGGATCAAGAATCTCGTCCCTTGTGAACAGGAACCGGGACATTTTGATCTCAGGAGCTGGAGTGGGCTTGATTCCAAGGATGACTCAGGTGTGCCATCCTTTCCTGGACTGCTCTGAAAAGCGGCTTCAGAGGAATTCAGTGGAAATCGCCCCTCGTTTTTCACCTGTAGGAGTGCTGTGCGGGGAGATTCAAGAGTTTGAAGCAGGGAAAGAGGGCGAAAAATAAAAATAAACCAAAACCTTCCCCTGATTACCAAATCTGTCCATGTGGAAGCTGACTCGTGGCAACTGGACTTCTTTCTGAAGTAGCAGCAGCTACTTGGATGACGAGCAAAACGTTTCAGCCGAATAAGAAAGAAGTCCGGTGGCCACGACTCAACTTCCAGATAACCTCTGAGAATCTTCACCTATAGATCTGTCCGTGCTTAGCGTTCCTGTAAGGATCGGTGTCGTGTTTACGGTAACCAGACCGAGTTACCTTTCTGCACACTGAAGGCAGTGGGTTTTATTTCGGGGCGGGCCCCGAACCCATCTGCTCAGGAGGAGATCTCCCTCTTAACTCGGAGACGGGGGGGGGAGGCGCAGATTGTCAGGCAAATGTATTAAGATCGGCGTTCCTGGGCTGTTTAAGCATCAAGGCAGGCTGAGCACCGCCGGCTGCGTGTTAGGCCCTCGTTGCGGTTACAGAGGAGGGTCATGAATGGGCCACCACATCCGCCCCTTTTAACTAGGACTGCCCCCCCCCCGCCTGCTGTGTTCTGGGATCCCTTCTGCCCCGTGACCCAGAAGCCCACTTTCTGATGGGCGGAGGGCTCTTTTTTCCCTCCCTATCCTTATCCTCTGGGGGTGGCGCCGGAGGAATCCTCGCTTTCTTTTCGCCTCTGATCGCAAGTGGCTGGATTCACAAGAAACCGACGTGCTTCCCGAGTTCGCCTCCCCCCTTTCCCCTCGTCCCCTGGCCAATGAAGGGTTAACCCCCCCCCCCCCCCCGGCCGCACTGGCCTCCGGGCTCCCGGCTCCGAAGCGCGCCCGGCCGCTTGAAGGGCGCCTTTTCTTCCACTGGGTTGGCTTGCGCGCCCGGCGTAGGCGTTGCGCTTCTCCTCCCCTGCCTTGCCAGCCCAGCGTGTGCTGCTGCTGCTGCTGCCTTTGGGGCTGGCTGGCGCTTTCCCAGGCGTGCGTGTGTGCGCCTTGGAGCGGCTCCAAGGTCGGAGCGCAAAAAAAAGGAGGGGGCGTGGCGTCGGGAGGGGGGCTCCTGCCGATTGGCTAGCTTGGCGCTGCCTGTCACGGGGAAGCCCGCGGGTCCGGGACCCTCCTTGGGGAGGAGCCATGCTAATGAGCTGGCCATTAAGGGTGGCTGGGAAACAGAACAAAATCCCAGTGATTATTTCCCGGGAAGAGAAGTTTCTCTCCATCCGTCCGCCTCTATGTCTGTCCTTTAAAGCAGCTCTTTGAAGCTTGGGAGAGAGAGAGAGAGCTACTTTTTCCCCAGCGCTGCCCTGGGATTTATTTCGCTTGAGCTGGAACGCTTTTCTTCTTCTTTCTCCCCCCACCCACTTTCCCCTTCCTGGTGCATACTTTTTAATTTTTTAATTTTTGGGGGGGTTGTATACTGGACGCCATGTTGTGGAAACTAGCAGACAATGTCAAGTACGAAGAGGACTGTGAGGTGAGATCTCAGCGCTGTGTAGGATGCTGGTTTAGAGGTGGTATTACCTCTAACTTCGTTACGGGGTTCCAGGGGGGAAAGCGGAGTAAGCGAGTGAAACCGGGGTACTTGGATTGAAACCGTTTTAGGTTGTGATCCGTGGGAACGCGGGATGCTATGAATGGATTTTCATTCGCAAACGTCTTCCGGTCATGCTTGCCTGAAAGTGCCTTTGAAATCCATGGGACTTGATTTTCCCGTAATGCAAAACTAAGGCGCTAGTTCTGATGAAGCTAAAAAGGGAACGAAGGCGCTAAGAGGCAATCGAAGTGGTTCTATAGCGGTGCTATTTGTTTAAGCTAACCTCGTCTTATCTGTATGTGTTCACAAATGCGGTTTATTTAAGATAAGTACATGTGAGGTTGTAGCTGTCTCCCTCTAGATTAATAGCCTTGAGTCAAATCAAAGGCGATGATTCTACGTACTTTAAAGTGCGCGTGGATCAAATTTTTGTGGCGATGGAGGTTTTCTTTCAGTGGGATTTGTTCCGGAGGCTTTTGAGAGCGAACATGCTGGGACCTAACTAAGCCATGTTTTTTTTTTCTTTTGAAAATCAGCCATGTGCTTAAAAAAAGTTGACTTGTTCTTTCCAACTGCGTACTGTACTGAAATATCTCTAGATGCTTCTCCCCTCTCGTCCTTTTAGAGGTGGATGAAGTTGCTTGTGTAAATTCGCACACAATGGACCTATAATTTCGAAAACCTTGTTTTAGAAAATCTTCTTGATTGCAGTAAGATTTTTTTTTAAATGCTCAGGGTTGCAGGCAGGATCATCACATTTCGGGAACAGTGGTAAAGTTGCTTCTAAGACCAAGGAGTCTTAAGTAATTCACATTTATGTGGTCTTAAGTCTTATTGAATTTAGTGGCATTCCTTCCCAAAAACTCATTTATAGGATTTGGATGAAAAAGCCGAGATGGCTTGGCGGTTAAAAAAACGGGGTGTATCTCGAGCCAGGGGCTGGCAAGAGAAATTTGATTTTATTTTCCTGCTGCTGTAAGATTTCAAGGCAGTTGCTGAACGGCACTATTCTTTGTCTTGGGGTTTCTGTCTTGTACCCTTAACGAGTCCACTGTTAATAGTCCAGTGCATGGTTGGAAACTTCCCGTGCCGCGTTTGTGCAGCGCCTGGTGCGGAAAAAATAAGTATATTTCAGGAGGCACGGCTGTCCTTTAGAATACAGCCCTACTGTATTTCGATGGGCCTTAACTCACGGTTTAATATGATCAGGCTGGAAGTGTGACTCGTAACCTTAAAATGGTTTACAGTACTTGTATCTAAAAATCACTTCACTTGTGTCCTAAAAACGGAGAGCCAGGAATGTCTTAAATTCCAAATAATTCCGCACTCCCATCATCTATTTCCCGAAAACTTTCTCCGACGGCTGCCGTTTAAGGTTGCTCATGCCTTACTTAAGTGCGGGCTTCGAAAAAGACGCGTTTATAGCATCGCACAGAATTCTTTCCCAGCTTCTCCGAGCCACACACAAACTCCTCGGGGAGGAAGCGCAACGAAGAGTCTTGTGTCGCCCTGAAGCCTGCCACGTTTTATTTGGCCGACGGGATCTCGACCGGTTCAGGTGAAAGTGGTCCCTAAGTCCACCCAAAGGCCATGCCTAGGAAAACGATCTATCGTTCCGGGTGCTACAAGACTCTGCTTCTGCTCGCTTTATTATTATTTTTTCTTCTTCTCCAGGAGAAATCAGTGCAAACTTTCGCACACTTTGGAGGCCGAGGTGCGTGCGTGCCCGTCTGAAGTCCGCCCACGGGGATCGGGGGGTGGGTTGGGTTGGGTTGGGTTGGGTTGGGGGGAGAGAGAAGGAAGGAGAGAGAGCAGAAGCGCTGGGAAGCCCCGCGGAGCGAGTTGAGGTCTCTATAGGAGCAAGTGATCCAGCCGGTCGGACGAGTTCCGCCCGCGAGGGAAGAAGGGAGGAAAGCGCTCGCCTGCCATGCGGGGAGGCGCCGAGGTAGGCAGCCAGGACGGAGGGAGAGAGGCAGGCCTCGGCCGTGGCAGGAAGTGGGCGATCTTGGCATCAGTGCCAAGGGAGGGAGCGAACCAGAGGGCAGCTTTGGCGGGGAGGGGGAAAGAAAGGGAAGCAAAGAAATGGGCGTCCAAGCGGCTCAACACACCTTGACGGAGGTTGCCCAGAGGGTTTGGAAACTTGAGCGTGACTCCCGGCTTTTTAAAGAGTCGCTCCGCGCGCCGGAATCGAACCGACGAACGGTGCCCTACTGTCTCTCTAGACCCAATTGTTATTATTTTCTTCAACTGCATTGCTAGCTCCCTTTTTTGTCCCGTCCTGCAGACCCAAGAAGGCCTTCTAAGAGGAGAAAAGAAGATCCTTGGGTTCAAAGGGCCCGAGGTGTAAGACCCCACTTAACTCTTCGAGAAGTTACCAAACGCTCTCTTTAAGCGAATTACTTTGCCCCTGTGGTAGCTGTCTGTGTAAAAAAGGAGGGAAAAACACCTCTGAAGCAGACGAAAACTGTAAATTCTGATCCCCTCAGACCTTACAACTGAAGAATTTGGATGACAGTTAGATTAAGGCAACCTGACTTTCTCAAAAAAAAATTTTATAAAAAGAACTCTCAACTTTTCAGAACATAAAGTTTATTTGGGATTCTGGAGATTTCATTTACTAGCTAGCAAGCCTTATCGAACGACACTTTCTCCAATGCTTACTGAAAATAGACATAGGATTGCTGTCAGAGCCTCGGGTTTACTCACAAGTAAGCCCAGTAGTGAGATTTTTTTTATTATTTTTTATTTTTTTTTTTTGCCAGGGTAAGGAAGATATTGGAATTGCAGTCTTAATCTGAATTTAGGCACCAGGAAGGACGGACTGGAAAAACCACACAATCTAATTCTCTCTCTCAGATTGTATTAGATTGTGTGGCTTTTCCAGTCATTCATGGTGATTTGAAATATATACTCTCTCTCTCTCTCTCTTTCTCTGATAGAGAGAATTTGTGTGTGTGTGTGTGTGCGCGTGCATATAGTATTAGATTGTGTATACATATGCATGTATATATGTGTGTGTTTACTTTGGAGTAAGTCTCATTCAGTGCAATGAACCTTGCTGTTAATTAAGTGGTGTCACTACTAAGGAGGTCTAATACTTCAAAAAAGAGGGGAATTTGCATCCTGAATGTACTTCTCTTTGGGAAGAAAATGCTGTTGTGGAGAGTGATGTCAAAGGCAATCAATATCCTAATCTATTTCCTTCCCCAATGAATGTCAATGAATTACAATTTTATCCTTGTGGAATTGCTCATATTCAAGCACCATTAGATTGGAAGCAAACCATGTACCTACCTACACATGATTCCTCAGCGGGTCAAACACAAAGAATGACAGCCAGGGGGCTTTCTTGGCAAGGACAGTATCCAAGAGCAGGGCAGTTTGAATGAGCGTCTAATTTGAAGTGTAGCTATTTTGCCACAGCTATGGATCCCCAGTTCCTCACTTAAAAAATCTTAAATCCTTCTAGGTTTTCAGCGTAGGATATTCATGATGAAAGAAATCCCATTATCGTAGATAAGGTTTGCTGCTCCCAGGGAAGTGGGCCCAGGACTGCAGCCTTAATAACTCCAGGGGACTCATCCTAACTAGATTCCTGCGGTGTAAATCCCAGGAAACTCTGTGGGCTTTTCTAACCATGAAATGTGTATGGGATGACACTCTAGCCACAGAATCTTGTGGCAGGGCTAGATCAGAGACATATAGACAAGGGGGGCCTCTTAGTAGATCTGCAGCCGAGAAACCCTAAACAGACCCAGGCTGTCAAGAGATCCGCCAGGCAGAGAGAGAAGTGGCTCTTGATGGACCATGTAGGGCGCTGCAGCTTGGCCCAATCTGAGTCCCCAGATCTGTGGAGTCTGTAACCTTACAGGTAAGTGCTCACCTGGGAGCAAATCCCTTTACAGACTTCTCAAAATTCCACCATAAATTTGGAGTAGATTATGAACAGCAGACAGAGAGATGAGGACCTGATGAGAATCTTTGGAGGAATTGGGAGCGGATGTGCCCAGGATTGATGGGCCTGGCAACAGTCTGGCTGGGCTTAAGACGTGCATAAGGCCAGGCTCTCAAAAACACCCTTTAGAAATGGTGCTCTTCTCTCTCCCCTCCTCCTCTGTGTTGTCCTTCTGTTTTTGATCCCCTTACCGAGGCAGCATTTTTTTTCCTGTTGTGGTCAGCCTCTTGGGCTTTCTTAGAGGAAGCAGCCGATCCGCTTCAGTGGGGGCCCCATGGCGTCCCCCTTCTTTTCTCCTTTGATTAACCTGCCCTGTTATTTTAACGAGCGTGGAGGGAGAAGCAGCTTAAAACACACACCCCAATCATGCGTGCAATTTAGACCTTTAAAAGGCTTGGGGTTTGCTGTAATTTAATTATAGTGAATTCCTCAATCAATTAATCAACTGTGATTTGAAATTGCCCTTGAGATCCATGATTGCACCTTGCCAGAGGACTGGGTTTTTGTTTGTTTTTTAAATATTGCACGATTAAAATTAAAAACAAACCGACCGACCCTCAAAAGTCAGCTTCCCCCCCAACTTGGCTTTTTGCAAAAGATTTTAAATACTTTCCCACTCCTTAATAGAACCCCTGTGCCGTGAGTTATATTAACCTTTCAGTGGCCATGCCGTCTCTGTGTGTGAAAATTAACTTGGAAAAGACAATGTCCAAATGTTTTCCCCAGACTTTGAAATCTTGGATTTGAATTTATCCCAAAGATAAACAAGAATGAGGGTGGGGTGGAGTAGTTGATATGTGTTTAACCATCAAACTTCCTAAATAAATATTGTTGCCAAATACAAAACTAGGTTTTTCAAGATGATGAGGAAGTACTCCTTCCACTTTCTTTGACAGAAACAAAAAATACTTTAAAGTAATTTTTTTCCAGCTGCTGGTTGGGGAGCAGTGCTGTGTCCATCTATCAGCTTCCAGAGCAACATAAGATATTTTTCATCCATGGTTCAGCCTGGAACACATTTTGTGCAGAAGAATCCCTTGAAAGAAATGATCTTTTCTTCCAAGGGAATGTGTTTCCAAGGAAATGTGTTTTTGTGTGTAGAAGATGTGAAATACCAAGCGGAGGACTTGACTCCTGTGCCTTCTTGTCCACGAATTGAATGGTAGTTTGCTTCAGAGTAAACATGTGCATTATTTCAGGGTGGCTAGACTGTATATGTATTTCTTAACCCTTCTCCCCACTACTGATCCTAAACTTTATTTGTAAAAAGCTTAGCTTGGATCAAACCTAAATTTAATGTGGAAGCAATTTGATTCTGAATAGTTGGTCATAATGGGTTTGATATAATTGTGTTTGTGAATGAGGTAATATGTATTTTTCTTTGTATTTGCTTTTAACTAATGGCTTCCTAATTAATTAGGCCCTTGGTATTAATTTGAGCTTAATTTTCAAATCAATGGCTGTTAGGTTTGGAGAGCCAGATTACAATCTTAGCATAAACGTTCATAGAGATCTTGTATTTTTTAAAAAATATAATCCTGTTTCTTCCTGGCAGAATTCAGTTGTCATTTTAAAAGTCTTTTTCCAAAAGAGATGCATTTATTTGAGATATTGTATCCGTGTCTGATGACTTAGAATCTTTTTTTTTTAACGAAATACCTTCAGAGCCCTTAAATTTTTCATAGGCGAGTTCAGATTGCACGTTGTGATGATTATCTCTGCAAATGACTGCATGCTTGGTGAACTCTTATTAAAGTCAATAAGGCTTGCTTGCAAGGCAAGTAACACCCTACTTTGAAAGGCAGAATGTGCTAATAAGGCTTGTTAATTATGTTGGAACTTGTTCCCAGGTTAGATCAGGGTGCAAGTTGGGGTTTAATCTTGAGGCTTACAAAAAAAAAAGTCCTCCCCTCCCCCTCCAGGTATGTTTTTGTTAGTAAAAGGTGGATTTTACTTAATGATGAAGATCTTAGAACTGCAGAACTTGAAGGGACCCTATGGATCACTGAACCCAGCCCCCCCCCCCCAATCAAGGGGTCGCAGTGGGGAATTGAACTCCCTGCCTCTAGTTCTGCCACCAGAGACCTAGACCTCTGAGCTATCTTTATTTATTATTATACAAATTCTTTCCAGTGCTTGGAAAGGTCCAGAGCTGGGAGATGACAACTCCCAAGAAAAGAGTCAGGAAGTTGCATGCTGTGTGTGTGTGTGTGTGTGTGTGCGTGTGTGTGTATGCATGTGCGTGTGCGTGTGCGTGTGCACATATGTAATGTTCCCAAGCTCTGCCTTTTTTTGAACATTGGTTTCTGCCCAACTCCTGTTCTCAGTTCCAGTCTTACTGATGCAGCATCGTTCTTTCCACAGGATCGGCATGATGGAAGCAGTAATGGGAACCCCAGATTGCCCCACCTTTCAGCTGTCAGCCAGCATTTGTACAGTCCAGCTCCCCCCCTTTCTCACTCGGGGGCCTCGGATTTCCAGCCCCCTTATTTCCCGCCCCCTTACCAGCCTCTGCCTTACTCTCAATCTAGCGACCCTTATTCACACCTTGGAGATCCTTTTTCCATCAACCCACTCCACCAGCCACCACCGCCTCCTCCTAACCAGCAACAAACCAGCTGGCCCAATCGCCAGAACCAAGATCCTTCTGGTTTGTCTCACCACGCACGCTCCGGCTTGGTCCCCCATCTCCCAGCTCTGGAAAGCGGCTCTGCTGGGGCAAGGAGAGAAACCTACAGGCGGTCAGAGCTGCTGCTGCCCCACGGCCATGGCCTGGATGCCTCCAGCCTAGCAGAAAACCTCGGACTGCACGAAATGGCCCATCAGATGGAAGAGGTGCAGGTAAAAATTCTGGGGAAGGAGGATTAAAAGAGGAATGCTAGGGCATTGTGGGAGTTGTAGTAAAAAAAAAGTAAATTTTTCAAGCTGTTTGTCCTACCAAAAGTAATGTGGATAACCTTTACTTCAAAGCAAGTAGCTCTAGTATGGCTTACAAGAACAAGATGTGGATTAAGCCGAACATCTTAAATTCATTTATGATATTTATGTGATAAATGTGAGGACGGACTCACTCTGTTCATTTATTGAATTAAAACCCTACCTTTAATGTAAGCATTGAAGGCTATGTCTATCTCCCACCTCAAAATCTGGCCCCTTCTATAACCCTGTAAGGTAGATACGTTTAGTCTGGAAATATGATGGGGACAAGGTTGCCCAATGAGTTTCATGACTTGAGTGTGTCTTTAGAGTACTAATTTGAAACTATCTCAGCTCCCGTAACCTGATGCCTTTCAGATGTTTTGGGTTATGGTGGGTGAGGGTGGCAAGCATTTTCCTGCAAATATCTAGAACAGTAGTTCCCAACCTTGGGACCCCAGCTGTTCTTGGACTACAACTCCCAGAGAACCTGGCCAACACAACTAATGGTGAAGACCTCTGGGAGTTTTAGCCCACCAACATCTGGGGACCCAATGCTGGGAGCCATTGATCTGGAAGATGCCAGGTTGCTAGTGTGTCAGTGAACTGCTAGAGCAGCATTAGGGGACGTGGCAGCCTTGCCTAGAACGGTCGTTGCACAGCATTATGGGTTTGAATGACCGTGAACCCTATCTATTTCTCTAAACTGTGTAATGATATTTAGCATTGGTGGTACCTCTGCCCATCATCCTAGTCAATCTGTCTAGATTGCTTGTGTGAATTTATTTCTTGGTACAAAGGAATTTCCAGGCTAAGCCTTATTAAACCCACTTTGTTGACTTACAAGTATGTTTCTTGGTGAGTTTGTCTATATTTGTTCAAAATTGTGCTTTGATGTTCAATGGAACTTTCAGTGGAATTTCTCGCTCCAATATATAGGATTGTCTTGGCTACTGTGCTAAATTTTGCATTACTGATCAAAGTGTAACTTGGATTTTTTTTGGGGGGGGGGATTACACTTCCTAGAATCTTGCAGGCTGAGAAGGAGATTCTAGGAATTGTAGTCCATATGAGTAACTTCTCCATATTCTCAACCTTGGAACATGTGCCCTGCTGAAGTATACCCCATGAACCTTCCTCAATTTGACACCCTCAAGGTGGGGTTGGACTACATCATCCTGTGCTAGCTTAGTTAATAGTTGGGGAATGATAATTATGATCTAAACATCAGGATGGTACAAGGTTAGGTTACCCTTCATCTTTATAGCTAAATGGGCAAATCTATTAAACAATATGGTTGCTTCAAATATCTGCAGAATGGGAAGACCACTAGCTGAGAATTGAAAACTGCAGGTTTCTTACCTACGGCCACCTCAGTCCTAACAGCCTTAGGAGAAATCCAGTTAATACTCATACTGAGTGAAATCAATGGTACTTGAATAGATACTTAAGATTCATGGGGGCTGCCATTTTAAAGGCACACATGCAAAGGCACAGAAATCAATGCCATCTAAGTCAGTGGACCTTAATTCTGAGGAGGCCTACCACCTTTTGAACAAGGTATTTCAGGAGGAACTTTACAGTAAGCAGAACAAATATATGGAGCTTTACTTTAAGGATGTAAATTGGGCATAACTTACCTTTCCCGGTTTACAGTTGTGATGTCAAAATTCTCCTGAAACCAAAATATGTTCAATGGAATAAAAGTTTTGGGTCAGGGTTATGAGGTAGGACTCAGCTTCTTACTTGTGTTCAATTTGACTAGGAAAAATATCTGTGGGTGTGGGAGGTGGGTCATGCTGCTTGTTCCAACAGTTGTGTTCTAAACATTTCACATTCTCTCTCCAGAATGTGGAAGATCAACATTTATTAATGCATGACCAGACGGTCATTAGAAAAGGTCAGTAAGTCTGAATTCTGTTGTTTATTTTTCTCTTGACTTAAAGAAAAATGGCATTTTAACTAACAAAGCATGGCTTAGTGGTGGTATATTGTTTTGGAATATGATTTCCCTTCATGTTTTTTTTTAAATATCTGAAGGAAATGGCTTTAGAATGAAAAAAGTTCTTTGCATGAGCTAACATGTATGCCTGAGGCTATGTTCCACAACCAATTTACTCCAAAGTAAGTAGGCTGTGGATTTGATCAGTGAGTGTGTGTTTACAATACAACTGCTTTAAAGCGCCTGTCTTATTTAGAGCATGCAATTTGGATCCAATGAAACAGATTTAAAATGCATTATTAAATTTTCTTGTGGAAACCTACTCCGAACTGTAGTTTCCCAGGAACGATCAGGAAGGATGTTCTTTGTTCTAATATAATATATAAGCTATTAGTGAGACTATTGGTGCCCCTCTGGAAACTACTACCCAGCTACTGGTTTAATCCAAATTTTAGTTAGTATTATTTTTTGCTTTTCCATTTAATGATCCACCTATGAATATGAAAACAGATAAATCTAGTACTATTGCAGCTTCTCAGTTAAATTGCTGCTTTTTTTTAATCTGGGTTTTCATTTGGAAGCTGGTTATGTGCAGTTACTTTCCAGAGTGCTTGGCAATGGAGACAAATGAGATGTTTCATTTTTAAAGGGGATTTTTACACACACACATGCACACGCGCACACACACACACACACACACACACACACACACACACACACACACACACACAGAGAGAGAGAGAGAGAGAGAGAGAGAGAGAGAGAGAGAGAGAGAGAGAGAGAGAGAGAGAGAGAGAGAGAGAGAACTGCAGAATTAATGAATATAGGAAAAAGTCAGATGTTTGCATTTCTTCGGTCTAATAACAACCCCATGGACAAATTAACAAGTAACTGCCACTGATTTAAGCATAAGTTTTTATCCTGTGTTTTTGTCCCGGCAGTCACTTTTAGTGGATTCCTTAGTTGTTATTAGAAAGCAAAGACTACTGCTACATTCTTGTTGTTGTTAGAATTGGCTGGTGTCTGTCATGATTAAAAGAAAGCATGTTTATTTGGGGGGGGGGGGGAGGAATTGTGACCTGGCTTCCTAAACTGGGAAGGAATGAGTTAAGCTTGATGCCAGACACTTCTAAATGGATGAGCAAGAGGGTTTGGTTAAGATTTATCTGCACTGAAAAGCTTTCATTGGTAGTGTTTATAAGCCATGGGATGGGGAAGCTTTTGGTGCAAAACCGACTGGATCTTATGTTCTAGTCTTTGCTGACATCACTCACCCCCTTCTAGTTTGTCTTAAATTAAAAAAAAAAATCAAAGGAGGGATTTGTCTGGAACTTAAGGATGACTTGAAGGGAAAAAATGCATCTTGAGGAAAAGCAGAAATATTTTCTTGTAAACTGCTGATGTTGAGAATTAGCTCATGGAAGAAATATTTTTTCCGTTTTCAGTTTCATCCACTTGAGAATCTTCCTCCCTTTGATAAAGTAGTAGGCTTAATCTAGCCGACCTCAACCTGGGGGCTGCAGATGTCTTGGACTACAATTTCCATTATTTCTAGCCAGCATGGCTGGTAGCCACCATGCTGAGCAAAGCTGCCTTAATCTTTCCCTTTTAAAACCATTCCAGGGAAAGTACATTTGTGCAGAAGTAGGTGGGATTTCAGCTCCGATTTGCCAAAATGTATTCACTGTCCTCAACATACTTCAAGAGGAGTAAAAGTTGACCTGCTTCTTTCCCTGTAATCCTTGGATTGGGAAAAGCTATTTCTGATTCCTTTAAGGTTCGCTGT
Source organism: Pogona vitticeps (assembly GCF_051106095.1). Lineage (NCBI taxonomy): Eukaryota > Metazoa > Chordata > Lepidosauria > Squamata > Agamidae > Pogona > Pogona vitticeps. The sequence goes on along the minus strand of NC_135786.1, from coordinate 16,887,538 downwards.
CTCAATGACATGTTGGCTCAGGGATTCTTGGAATTATAGTCTGAAAAAGTATTCTTTCCACTCACTGGCAAAAACAGACCAGAGCTTTTCTGCTAGTGGTAGTTGGGTGGATATATTTGGAATTCAGAATTATTAGTAGCCTAAGTCAACCCCTGTCCACTTAAGCACTTTATCTTCCATTGAATTCGATACAAAAAAGTGAATACATACCAAAGACTTCCCTTGAAATCTGTGGGATGAGCAAAATTATGGCTAGATCATGGCTAGTTTGCTTTAACTCTATCCACACCTTGAAAGACAATAGATTGCATCATTGTAGCTCTCAGGACTGTATTTATATTTATAATTAAAAAACAAAAATTGCTCAGTAATATATCAGCTTTCTGTCCGTGGAACTGTTTCATTCTGTGGCAGATGTTTGGCTCTGTTTTCCCAGTGAACGCTCCAGCTGTTCTTTGTGAGAAACCTGTTTAGGGCATACCTGAATTGTAAAGACAATGCTTTCTTATCTGAGGTCTAGACAGATCTGTTCCTTTCCTAAAGGTTCAGAGATCCCTAAGAAAGGGGGAAAAAAACCCACACCTCCTCTCTGTCTTTTGTTTTTGTACCGTCTTGGTTTTGTAGGTCCCATTTCATTAACGAAAAACAATGCATTAGGTCTCCCTTGCCAGAAGGACGGACTGCTTGGCATGGTAATCAATCCCAATGAAGTCTTCTGCTCCGTTCCTGGCCGGCTTTCTCTCCTCAGTTCAACATCGAAATACAAAGTGACAGTAGCAGAGGTTCAAAGGAGGCTCTCCCCTCCAGAATGTCTCAATGCTTCTTTGCTGGGGGGCGTTCTCAGGCGGTAAGTGCCGAGGCTCTTTTAAATTTGTTTTTCCTCCCCGCCCCCCTCCTTCCTGCCACATGCTCCCACCCACACCAAAATCATCTTTCAAAGGATGCCGTTTTTGTGGTCTCTGAAGCGGTTTAAACGGCTTGGGGATAATTTCTGGCCTCCCATTTTGTGACTCTGTAAAGAGAAACTGAAAATGCTGCATCCTAATGGAGTTTATTTCTGAGTGCTGGATTCACACTCTTCTCTTTCCTCCCCTCTTTTTGGCACCGCTTTGCACTTCCAGAATTCAAAAGAAGTGTGTTAACAAGTTCTTTTCTCCTGTGAAGATGATGCTTTCCCCCTCAGTCCACAGTAAGAACATTTTGGTGCCAAGAACTTAGGTTTATTTTTCAAATCTCCTTACTCAGCTGTGTATACCTTGCAATCTTTAAGCAGCATTGCTCACAGAAATCAATTCTACATTTATTATGATCATTGGGTTTTTCCCCCATCGAGGTGCCATGTGAAAAAAGTTTATTGAGGTTGCCAAAGAAAACCCTGGCTAGCTTATTCCTGTATCTCTCAGAATGTAGGGAAGAGAGGAAGCTGGTGAAGGTTTATCACCTGTAAGAGCTGCTGTTAAAAGCACGGCTGCTGGGGTTAGACTCAAAAGCTGGATGCCCTGTTTTTTGTATGGAGAGGTGAGATAGGGAGCAGAACATTTTGAAACATTTGTGATTAATAAAGTGGCCACTCCTCTGAAAAAAGAGGGAAGGTATCCCGAGAAAAAGAGCAAACAGACCAGCATAGCATTTGCGACTGCTAATCTGTATATCCAAAGTTGCATCTGTGTTTAATTGTTATGTTAAACAGTTCTACACCACATCTCCTTCTGGTCGGAAAGGCTGGGGCTCAGTGATCTAACAGCACAGTTCCTATACAGGTGTTAACTATGGATGAGCAAGTTCAAGGCCCACACTCTCCCTTTTGATAGATCTTCAGATTTAGATTTAGTTTTGTGCCTAAGAAATGAAGATACTTTCCAAAGAGAGTGGCTGAAATCCTGGTGCTTACTGTATAAGTTGCAACTAGAGTAAGCCCACCTGAATCAGTGGAACGTACAAGGAACTGACTCACTAAATTGCCACTGATCCAGTGGGCCTACTCTGATTTACTATGCTAAGCAACAGGATTACAGCCAGCATGTTTCCTGAAAGCCTTTCAGATAGAAGACCTCCACCTGTAAAACAGGACATGTGGCCACATCCCCTTTGAAAGACTGCCCCCCCCCAAATAACTGGAGATTGGCTGGATAGTTCAGTGGTTTAGGTACCTGGTGTGGAGCCAGAGGCTGGGAGTTTGATTCCCCACTGTGCCTTTTGGGAGAAGAGCCAGCCTGTGTGTCCTTGGGCGAGTGGCACAGCTCCAGGATGCCCCCAGATAAAGGGAGTGAAAAACCATTTCTGAGGACTCTCTGCCTAGCGAACCCTGAAAAGGGCTGCTGTAAGTCTGAATTGGACTCAACAGAAGATGATTATTATTAATAATTGGAGCTGTTGCTGAAGATTCATCATTAACATACAAGCCAAATGGTGAACCATCCCAGTTGTCTTCAAAGTGTTCCTAAAACTGGCCTTCTAATTATGAGGGATTGCATTTGTAAGCTGTGAAATTAGGACTACAGCCTTGTTTATTATTCCTCTATGCGTGTGCACCCACATGTACACACTACCCCCCACCGAAAAGGTTCAGTTGGTGCTCTATGCTTGTAAAAGGTTTTAATTTTCATTATGCTTGTCATCGCAATTGTAATGATTTTTGATGGTCGAAAATGCAAAGGCAAAGCGTATTCTCTCTCCCCCCTCTCCTCCTCCCCCCCCGGCCTCTTTCCCTTCTTTTTGATCTTGCTTCCTGACATTTATGTGATGGAGCATTAAAAAGTAGGTCAGGGCTTGTTTGGTTGCATCCCCCCCTCCCCCGCTTTTCTCAAACAGCACCGCATTGAATGTCAGTAACTTGTGTTTTCCAATTGCTTCGAAATGTGACCTCTTCAGAAAATACAGCTAAATAAAACACGGTCCATCTCCTTCCCCGCTTACAGAGCCAAGTCTAAAAATGGTGGCCGATCATTAAGGGAGAAGCTGGATAAAATTGGCTTGAACCTTCCTGCTGGCAGGAGGAAAGCCGCCAATGTGACGTTGCTGACATCCTTGGTTGAAGGTCAGTCTCAATTCTTCTCCTTTCCTGGCTGACTAGAGGGCAGCCTAGGTAACTTGAACGCCCAAAGGGATGTCCTCTGAAATAAAGGGGATGATTCTTGTTCCTGGACTAGGCCGAGCAGCAACAGAAGGGTTTATTCTTGCCTTAAATCAGTGGTTCCCAACCTTGGACTACAACTCCCAGAAATTGTGGCCACCACAGCTACTGGTGAAAGTTTCCGGTAGTTTTAGTCCATTTGGGGAGACAAGGTTCTGGGGGAACCACTGCTTAAATGATACTGCTGAACTGAAGAAAGGTTAAAATAAACAGGGATGAGTTTTTATATAGAAGAGTGGTTAACTCCTATCCATTCTAGTATGTTGTATATAACTTCAGAAGATGAGGTACCATGTTTGCCCTCTCCTGGATCTTTGTGGATACCTCCCCACCCCAAAGAAGACCACATATGACTCTTCCATTCTTTATACGTATCAGAGTAAAATTCTGGACAAATAATGATTTTTTTTTAAATGTAATAGAAATGATGGTCATTTGTGGTCCTAAAAACTTTGCTATTCAGCAAGTTTGCAGTGCAACACTTCTGGAGGTGAAGGATTGGCTGGCTGAATGCCATTGCCTGGGGAACTCCTAGAGACTTATATGTCCCAAATGGGGACATAGTTTCATATGACTGAAACCTTGAGATTTTCCAATCTTCTGGCATGCCACCTTTAAACCAAACTTATATTTGAGGACTTACTGCTTCATTTTTCCCCTTTTAGCACATATTTGATGGTGCTAGTGTTGCTGTTACAACCCACTCATTGCTCTTAGATTTTGAAGATGCTGAAACTGGAGAAAGGGGAGGGATTCAGCCTCTGCGCTCAGAACACCTGGGCATTAGGAGTCCCTGCTGAATCTGAGCCTATAGGCTCCACCTCCAATGAGGTGTGTTCCAGTTGGTTTGTTCAGCATCAGCTGATCTAAGTTCCATAAGGCTTGTGATTGGAGGAAAAGCCTGGTGATTGGAGGCAGCTAAATCTCGTGATTGAAGGAAGCCTGTTTACAAAGGCAAGGTATGGGCCGTTTTGTTCTCAGCTTCTGTAAAAGACACCCACCAATTTTTAGTGTAATGATTTTAGGTGGAAAAGTAGTGTCTTATACACAGAAAAATACCATACATAAGTCTTAACAAATCTGATTTAGTCAGTGGCTTTCCTTTAGTCCTTTTTTTTCCCCATGCAGAAGTGAAGAAGCGGAGAAGAAGGGGGATGCTAGTTGGCCAGTGGTTTAAATCCAGCTTGCAGTTTACAGCTTTTGTTGAACTGGATTGTCAAGATGCAGTTTAGATCCATTGTAATGAGTACTTGCTTTGCTAGCTGTTTTGATGGGAGTGTCATCAAGTCCTGGATGAACACGTTCTGGTTCAAGTTGCATGTGCCTCAAATGTGGCTGGTGAACCCCTGAGTTTCATGAGCAATCTTTGTAGTTTCAGTTGGCTTGTGGTATACAGATATCCCAGCTGCTCACAGCTCATACTTATTCAGGATACTTAACGCAGATTAATATTTTTGGAATATTTGGCAAGCATTTTCAAGGTAAAAAAAGGGTCTACTTTTTTGGCGAATGCTTAAAAATAAAGTGTTGTTACATACTGTCAAGTCACCTCCAATTTATGGTGACCCATTGAATGAACAATCTCCAAAAAGTTCTGTCCTCAGCAGACCTGCTCAGCTCTCGTAAACTCTAGCTTCCTTTAGGGAGTCAGTCCATGTTGTATTTGGTCTTGTTTTCCTACAGCCTTCCACCTTTCCCAACCTTACTGTCTTCGAGAGAAACCTACCTTCTCATGATGGGCCTAAAATAGGACAAGCTCAGCTTCAGCACTTTTGCCTCTAGTTCAGGCTTGATTTGCTCTAGGATACACTTGTTTGTCTTTCTGGCAGTCCAAGCTATCCAAAAAAGCCCTCCTCTAGCACTTCATTAGCAGATGCCCCCCCCCCATAAGGGGCATCTGCTAATGCAGTGCTAGAGGAGAGCTTTATGGATAGCTTGGACTGCCAGAGAGACAAATAAATGATGGTATTTTAATGGTGATACTGCAGCTTTTTGACCCAGTTTGGATCAGACCAGAATGTGGTAGTGTAGATTTGGGGAGCAACATTTGAACTACAAATGTTGAACTACATTTCTCATCAGCTCTAGATAGCTTGGCCAGTGAGGTGGTATGATGAGCATAATAGTTCTCCAATAGAGATGGGCACAAATCATGCCGGTTCATCCTTGAGATGTTTGGTAGTTCCCAGCCTTACTTTCTCCGGTGGATGCCCACTCAGAGGCAGTGCCCTGGCTTCTCTGCCCTGCCTCCTCCAGTCACTGCCTCTGAGTGGGTAACTGCCAGAGGAGGCGAGGTTGGGAACTGCCAAACACCTTTTTGTCCAAAGGATGAACCATTGGTTTGTGTCCATCTCTATTCACCAACTTGGAGAGTTGAAGGTTCCCCCCTTTAGTTACAGGACTATTAGTTGAAAACCAATGGATCTGTTGATCTTCATCCCTGAGCAGATATCTGATGCAAGCAGGTGTCCAGCTGACACTTGAACATGCAAAACTGCCTTATGCTGAGCACATGTAGCCCATTATCATCAACATGAATGGCAGCAGCTCTCTAGGGTTTCAGGCGAGATTTTTCTTTTTAGACCGGTCTGGAGATCCCTGTTATTAACTGCTGTTCCTCCCATCAAAATGAGTTGATATTACTTAGTTTTATATGATGATATGAAAGTTGTTTTGGCTGTTGCTTCATGTTGTACAGAAGGCAAAACTGTACAGTGGTGCCCCGCATAACAAGTGATTCGTTTAACGACAAATCCGCATAGCGATGTATTTTTTTGTGATCGCAAAAGCGATCGCATTGCGATGTTTCTAATGGTAAAACATCACTTTGTGATGAGCGGTAAGCGTTTCGCTTACCGATTTTCACATAGTGATGTTTTTAACAGCTGATCGGCGGTTCCAAAATGGCCACCGGGTAAAGAAAATGGCCACCCGCTGTGTTTTCATGCCCTTACCAGGCAGCGAAAATGGCGGCTGCATGGAGGATTTCCGCATACCTGTGAGTTTTTTGCCCATACAAACACATTAAATGTGTTTTAATGCGTTCGTATGGACTTTTTTGCCCCGCATAGTGACGAATCCACATAGCGACGATTTTTTTGGAATGGATTATCGTCGCTATGCAGGGCACCACTGTATTTGTTTCTGTTCCTGACCATTTTCTCTTGGATATTTTTTGGTTTCTCTCTCTGAAATTGGTCATCATTTGAAAGATACAACTGATGCCAGTGAAAGTCAGGTTGCTTTCCCTATTAGGGCATTTAACTAGGCAAACCAAATTTAAGGTCTCTGAGCACAGATTCCCTTAACCTTCTTCACGATGTGAGGTCTCTGAGATTTGTACATTTGAATTTATGAACCATCCTGAGTAGTGTGTGCATGAATGAGGCAGTATATAAATCAAATCAATGAATAACTGATTAAGTAAATACACCAAGTAAATACACCTACTGAAAAAAATTAGTAATCTAGGCATTACAGTATTATGAAATAAGGAGTAGGAGTGAGGGTTACCACATGTCTATTTCTCCTGAACAAATATTTCCTTGAGAATCTGATAAATCAAACCTACTTCCTTCCTTCCCTCCTTTCTTTGTTGTCGAACTTGCAGGAGAAGCTGTACACCTTGCCCGAGATTTTGGCTATGTATGTGAAACTGAATTTCCCTCTAAAGCTGTGGCTGAATACTTAACTCGTCCCCATCTGGGTCGTAATGAGATGGCTACCAGGAAGAACATGTTGCTTGCGGCAAAGTAAGTATCTTGTCTGACTGTATTCCTTTTGATTGGGCAATAATAATTTCATTCCTTGTTTCTTTAGACACTGAAAAGATTCCACGGTTCTTCAGGAGCTGTTGGATATCTCAGTGGTTTAGGACTCTCGTAAGGTTGGGAGTTTGATTCCCCACTGTGCCTCCTTAAGAGGTGCCGGGCTTCCTGACCCATAGGTTCCCTTTCAGCTCTGCAATTCTAAGATTATTTTCTTAGTCAGCCATTGAACAATCAGAAGATAGATTTGGAATTAACTGGCAAAGATTTTGGACTCAGAGCTGTATTAAACTAGTAAACCTTAGCTGTAAATAGTTAGCATCCACCCTAGAGTGTATGACTAAAATAAAGAAAGTTTAATGATATGGCTTTTTGAGTGTAGGGATTATCATAAAATTTCAATTTTAATACCCCAAACGGATCCCCATCCTCATAATTCTTTAATTTTAAGTGTATGTTTTATGTAGCCAGTTCCAGATTGCTCTAACAGAGTGGGAGATAGTTTTTAAGACCCCAGCAAGTGAGAAATGGCCAGATGACTTTGTAGAAATGGTAAAGGAGGTGGAAAGGTGCTACTTCTATCCCTTAGCATCACCATTCTACTGATGCTCACAACCTTGAATATGAGTCAAGAAACCTTTCACAAGATGACTGGATTGTCTTCTGGGCTTTGCTTTCTGGAGATGGTGCTCTGTGGTTGCAGGCTACTGAAAGACTCAGATGTGTTCAGTTTCTAAGTGTACCAAGAAGTTTTTGCTTTTCTCGCCTCTTTGACTTTGTTTTCTTTTCCCTCTTGCTTTTTTTAAAAAATGGATACTGAATGGTTCGTATTTCTATGAGACTACAGCTGCTTTGTACAAGATGTGTTGGATGGATCTTGGCATTCTATAGCGTTGGGCTTGTCCTGATGATGAATCAACATGAGTCAACTAATGCCCTGATACCTAAAGAAATGGCTTTAGGTATCAGGGCATTAGTTTAGACTGGAAATAGGAAGTGTGTGGCCCTCCACAGTTTTCTTGACTTCAACTCCCATAAATCTTGGCCAACATAACCAATGGCAAGGAATGATGGGACATGCAGGCCAGCAACATCTGGAGGACCATAAATCTCCCTATAAACACGGTTTAGGACCTGGCTGAAGGTAGCATAGCCACTTTGGAGGGTAACCTGTCTTTGTTTTTACTAGATTTGGTGATGAAATCATCTTTGAAGTAATAGGATTTTAAGGATCTTGAAGACAATCTAAATTTGCCTATACATGTGTAATCAGTTATTTGAGGATTCCAGCTTTCCCAAGTAAAAACAATGCCTGTTGGTTACATATAGGAATTGATAGAATGGTGTTTATTTTTAAGTAGTGCTTCAAATTCTGTAGGAGGAAATAAGCACCCTTTACATTTAATCGTGTCTCTATAAATGTTTACAACATCAAAAGGCCTTTTGTGGTAGAGATCAAATCCTAGGGAGGTTCACTGTGGGATTTTTAATCTGTGAAACATTCAAAGGGCATCTAAGAATACATTTCCACTTCTGCAAACTTGCAAGTTGGTTTAGGACCTTTGTTTTTTTGAATGGTCTAGAATCTATGTTCCCTTCTTTCTTTCACTCAGGCAGGTTTTTGAACTGTGTTGGAGAAATTTTAACTGTCTTGTATTGAGCTTTTGAATGGTTTTTTTTAATTCAATGGTTACTTTAACATATTAATACAGTATTTAATTGTTTTTAGTATTGTAATTGATTGCATGTTTAGCTGCATTTGGTTGCTAAATGTTTTGTAAGCTGCCGTGAGTCCTTTCCTTGAGAGAAAGGTGGAACATAAATAAAATGAATGAATGAATCATTTCAGGTGCTCAGTAAAACTACAGTAAAAATCTGATCGTGTACTTTGGAAGTGAAGAAAGCCCAGATTTTTCTGGCATTGGGTCTTGGCCTATCGGCGAAAAACTCCTACTCAGAAAAAGGCAGTTCCCAAGCTTTCTAGTACAGGACAGAACATTTTTTAATAAATCAGAGCTTTTTCTTTGTCTGCTGGAACCTATGTGTCCTTCATCTAAAGAAGCCATAATTACTAGGTTTTGCAGGATGTTTTTTTTTCTTTCCCATAGATGCAAGTGTATGCAGATTTAATTGATAGATGCATGAGTTTTAATTGGTTACACTTTTCTATCCTGACAACATCTCTTTTTTAAAAAAGTGAGATGGCATATAGATTTGTTTACTTTGCATAATGCATCCTTGCTAGGGATTTGGTGTGATGTTGGGCTGCCCTGGCACAACAAACTGATGTGTGCAGCAGAAAATGCCCACTGCATCTCCCAGCCAGCATGGCTAGAGGGACCATGTAGCACACATGGTTTGTATACAGAACATCCCAGGATGTAAAACCCTGACATCTCCAGGTGGAAGGGGAAATATGTGGGTCTGTGCCCAAGAGGGTGGAGACTTCACATCCATCAAAATAGATTTGAATCAGAAAGGCCAGTAGTCATGGGTGGGACCATACTCCCTCTGAAAACACAGGTGTGCAGCTTGGGGAGGCTTCTAGATATATTTCTCAGCCTGGATGCGTAGATTACAGTGGTGGCCAGGTGTGCATTTGCACAGTTAAAACTAGTGCTGTGACTGTTCCCGGAGAAGTTTGATCTAGTCAAGATGACACTGGTTGCCGGTCTGTTTCCAGGCACCATTCAAAGTACTGGTTTTAACCTATAAAGCTCTAAATAGCTTGAGTCCAAGCTGTTCCAAAGACTGCATCTCCCTTTGTGAGCCTACTCATGTGTTAAGACTGATCTTTCCTCTCACCACCATCATAGGTGCGTTTGATTAGGGACACAAGAGAAGGCCTTCTCTGTTGCTGTCCCCAGACTCTGGAACTCCAAGCTGGCCTCATCTTTTTGCTGTCCTTTTACAAGCAAAGAACTTTCCATTCAGGCAGGCTTTCCCTTAAGGACTGGCTGCCTGAGTGAGGTTCTAAAACAGAATGGTTTGCATTTTTCTGGATTTAACATCTGTTTTAGTAATGTTTTTATCTAACATGCTTCATATCATGTTTATTTAATTCTTTTCTAATAGTTATACAACTTTTTGTTTTTAGCTGTCAAATACTGCCTTTTTAAAATCATATAAGCCACCTTGGGTCCTTTTTTTAGGAGAAAGGTGGTGTAAAATACTATATACTGTTTGAAATCTTGGGTAGCTAGTGCTGGTCATTGTAGACACTCCTGCCCTAGCCAAACAAATGGTTTGATCAGGCACCTCCTGAGGGATGCTTTTGAGAATAAACTGTGATGTAGTCGGCAAACCAAAATCCTGTTGCTGCTTATGCGCATTGCTGTGGCTAACCACAGCTAACTGATGAGGAGCTGTTCGCACATTGAGTTGCAGAAATGCGATGTGCCCCAGCACTTCGTCAATTAGCTACAATTAGCTGCAGCCATTCATGAAACCTTTGCATGAAGGCCAAGAAGATTTCCAGCCTACATGCAGCACTGCGAGCTTTATAGAAGATTTGCCACTTTGAATACTCAGCTTTGTGCCTGTGTGAACTACACATCTTTATTTATTTATTTATTTATTTATTTATTTATTTATTTATTTACTTTACTTTACTTTACTTTACTTTACTTTACTTTACTTACTTACTTACTTACTTACTTACTTACTTACTTACTTACTTACTTACTTACTTACTTACTTACTTACTTGTTCTGTTTATACCCCAACTATCTGGTCATTGTGACCACTCTAGGCGGCAACACTCTTGCTATACTAAAGTGTCCCAAACTGAGCAGTTAGGCCTTTTACTTCTATTCTCTTTCTCTTCCCATAGGTTTATTTCTTCCCAATCAGTTGTTTACGCAATCAGGCATTGAGCCAAACTGTTTCTGTCTGCCATGCTGACTGAAGCAACTGTAGAGCTGTGCGTGCCTGCAACTTAAGAGACTGTGCTTGAACCCGAGCCACATTTATACTCTTTTTGTTTCGCTGCCAAAAAAAGATTTCCAGGAGATGGTGGGAGGAAATTCCATGCTACTCTTGTTCTCGTTGCTTGTGACCTTGGCTAATCTGTTTATTTCAGTACAGTAGAAGGGAAACAGTAAACACCTTCTATTGTCACGACTTTCTGACTCAGGTGTTCCATCTAAAGTTTGGATGTAACTTGTTAAAATAATGCATTGCAGTTACATTAATTCTTTTGCCCAATTACAAAACCATGTAATTGTGTTACATTGCAACTGTACATTTGCAAGAGGTAACTTCATTCCTTTGGCAGGATAACTGTTTAGTTACCTACAGTTACATTTAGTTACAGAGCACAGCTTTGTACTATGTTGTAGGTGCTGAGATAACAATATACTGGGTGGGAGGAAGGTGTTTGCTCCTACGTTGCAACAGTAAATTTTCCCTGCTCTTAGCTGGCTGGATAGCTCATTGGTGTTGGTATCTGCCAGTGGATTAAGAGTTTGATTCTCTGCTGTGTCTCCTGTATGTAGAGCCAGCCTGTGTAGCCTTGGGCGGGTTGCACAGTCCCAGGGCATCCTCGGAACAAGAGAATGGTAAAAAATTTCTGAGTACTATCTACCTAGAAAAACATGGAAAGGGTCACCATATGGCAGAATCAGTGTGATGTCATGCAATTAATATTACAGTGGTGCCTTGCATAACGAGCGCACCGTTTAACGACGAATTTGCATAGCGATCTAATTTTTTAGATCGCTAATGCGATCACATTGCGATGTTCTGTATAGGCAAAGCATCGCATTGTGATAATCGTTTTTTTTAAACAGCTGATCGGTGGTTCCAAAATGGCCGCTGGGTGCCCAAAATGGCCGTCGCAAGTGTTTTCGCGCCCTGCCCTCACTTACCGAGGGCGCGAAAATGACGGCACCATGGAGGAACATTGCTGAACGGTGAGTTTTGGAGCCATAGGAATGCATTAAACGTTCCGTTTAGCAGTGTTTTTTGCATAGCGATGATTAATCCGGAACGGATTAACGTTGCTATGCGGGGCACCACTGTATATTACCTGCTCCTGTCTTTTTTCAGTTTCAATACAAGTGCAAAATTCTCTTCCTAAAAAAATATGTCTCTTTGTGCATGTGTCTCTTTCAGGCAGATCTGTAAAGAATTCACCGAACTCCTCACTCAGGATCGCACCCCTCTTGGTAATGCAAGGCCCAGCCCGATCTTAGACCCTGGCATCCAGGGCTGTTTGACTCACTTCAGCCTGATCACGCATGGCTTCGGAAGCGCCGCTATCTGTGCTGCCATGACGTCTGTCCAGAACTACCTGAACGAAGCTCTCAAAATAGCAGACAAAACATACATGAATGCTGGAGACCAGAGCCCTGCGGAAACCAATAAAGGCCTTGAAAAAATGGACAAACACCGAAAATAGGAGCACGCGCGCGAGAGAAAGAGGTTGACAAAGACAGACTGGAAACAGACTTTCTAAAAACTATTCTCGCACAGAGACTTCAACTCTCCTTGCCAGTTGGGCACATAGATTTCTCCTGCAACTTGTTTTAGGACATGATATTGATTCATTTTTAAAACGTCCTTCCCTGCGCGCGCACCCCCTCTATGTGTTTCTCTTCTTTAAAGCTGCCATTATCCATTCAGTTGTGGGACCAGGCATCAGAAGCTAACTTAGGTACAATCTTTGCTTTTTTTAAAAAAAAGGAGAAAAAAAGGAAACATGTATTTTAATCAGTAAAAAGTGGTGCTATCTCTCTTTTTTTCATATTGTGTGAAAGTCTATTTTTGCCGTTTCTATATATTTGAGCAAGTTCTGTCCCCCCCCCGGGTGTATTTTTTGGATAGTGGCAGCTCTTTTGGTTTCACAGAGACAGTAAACAGTTGTTTTGGTTTGTGCGGATGCAGAGCTTGGAAAAAGTTTTTTTTAATAAATAAACAAATAAATGAATGAATAGGTAAAGCTCCCAGGATTCCCCCGCAACCATGCTGGCCATGTTATGTGGGTGTTCTGGGAGTTACAGTCCTGACGAGTAACTTTTCCAAAGCTCTGTATACATGTTGCTCTGCCTCCAGGCTTGCATAGTTCCCCTTCCTCTCTTTAGCACGGTTGTGGAAAAGAAATTGGGAATATTTCTTTCTTCCTTTAATGCTCATCAGAATTTGTTGTTATATCTGAAAAGGAAAACCTATTAAACCACGGTTTATTTAAATGAATCACAGTTGACAGCAGAGGTTGGCAACTTGTGGGCTGTATGCAGCCTTTGGATCCCTTGTCTTCACCCCTCCTCCACTCCACCTTCCCTGTTGGCAAAATGTGTCCAAAAAAGCTTAGGTTTTCCCTTATATCTTGCTTCCTTTGACAAATGAAGGGGAGATGGTCTGCCTTATGATCTGACATGGTTGTAGGTTTGGTACAATGTTCTGACACCCTATTATATTATAGAGCTGCAGCAGTTGCCCTGGAATTTCAGTGACAATTGTGATAGATGAAGGGTGTGGCCCCCACTTGTCCCCCTCTGTTTCCCTAGTCCTAGTTTACACTGACTCTCATCCCATGAGCAATAAACCATGGTTAGATAGAAAGAAGTGATTCCAGTTTCCTGACTGCCCAGAGGAGGGAAACACACTCAGGCTAGAGGAATGTCATTCACTTAATTCTAAAACTATGGGGATTGAACCGGACTATAGTGTGAATGCTACTTGTGGAGCAAGACAACTTGGTTTCCTCTCTGGGAGAAAGTGTGCATTGGCTGACCCAAGTCCTAGCTCTGGTGAAGGCACTCTTAGCCAAGGGTACGCAAAGGGGTTGACTTCCCTGAGACTCCCAAAACTGAGAAGGAAGTGAGAAATGTGGGCTGTGTTGATCACATCTCCCCTGGCATTGCACATTCTTTAATTTCCTATAGTGATGGAATCATGTGAGACATCCTCCCGTGCCATCTCTCAGGCCTCTATGGAGTGGTAAGACATTCTGGCATCTTTGTTATACTATAGGCATGTTGGTGCCCCCCCCCAAAAGGCGTGGTGGTGTGGGCATGGAGTGGTAGTTCATTGCACCCCCCAAGAATCAAGTTACGGTAAGATAATTGGTTTAAAAGAAGTGTCTAGGTTTTTGTTTTTTTTTAAACTCCACTGTGTCTCTAGAAACCAGGAATAGAGCCTAACGCAGTATTACCCCAGGCTGCTTGAATTCTTGGGAAGAAACCAGAATTGTTACCCCATTGGAAAAGGTTCAGAGAAAGCTGCACTTGTCCATCTGCACTCTTCAGATGTGCTGGAGTGCAATGCTGTTCCTCAGTGGGGATTTTCGGGAGTTGTTGTCTGAGACAGCGAGAGCACCGGCAGTCGGGAAATTGAAAAAATATTGTGTCCAAGGGTATTTGAAGGCTTGATTTGGGACCCTTTGGTTTCTTTTGGGTGGTTCAAATTTTTGGACATCATCTCAAGAACTACAGCATATTCTAATGCTAAGTGTGGCTTCTGCAGGATTGATAAAGGAACAGCAATGCACTAAAAGTGTATTGTAGCAGATCTTTTTATATGAGGAAGAAAAAACTTTCAGCTAGGAAAAAATGAACTTTCATCTTTGAAATTTGTTTTTAACAAAGAACACCAGGATATTGCAGCTTTAGCTATATCATCAGGTCTTGTGCTTTGAAAATAGGGGAAGAAAACTTGAAAGAATAGGCACATAATGTTTAATTATTTTCTTGCCTATATAGGCCAAAAATAACCTATATATAGATATAAATATATATTATATATATCCACGGAGGTTTTATGTGTATAAGGGGAAAAACAGTGTGTTGAATGTATATATTTATTTATGTGTAATTTAATGGGATTTGTAAATAATGGTGAACATTTTAATACTTTTTTTTTATAAATGGGCTTCAAATTTAAGATTCCCCTCTTCCCTCTCCTGCACCCCGATGGTAATGGGTCAGCTCGATAAACTGCTAGACAATGTACAGATCTGTTTTATGCTGGGTATTTAAAAGACTTTTTATTAAAAAAAATAATTAAAACATGAAAAATCCTCCATTCTTTCCACAGAAAATGTATACCTGATCTGAGGTGTGTGTTGACAAAGCAATAACTTTGTGTATTTGGTAGAAGCCGTTTGAAATGAGTGTGAGGTACCGTGTGTATGGGGGGGGGGGTTGGGGGGGTAACTGCAGTCAAACAACATCCCTCCTCATTTTGTAAATGTTTTTCCCATTACCAACTGCCGTTGTATAGGATACGCCATATAATAAAAGTATTCTGGATAGAAGTATTGAATGCTGTTTAACTGGAAAACAGGTTTTCTTGCTTTTTGTGTAGGTTGGGCGGCAGAACACCACAAAAATGGGCATTTTAATTGAATACACGGCTTTTGTTGTTAAATGGATTAATGGAACAGACATTTGGAGGGGAGTGCCAGCAAACTGACTGGTTTCAATTACATCCATAATGGTCTCTCGATGTCCATGGCTCCTTAATCATTCCCATTCGCACCCCTCTGTCCTTGCCTTCAAAACGTCATGTTCCTCAGCAAATAAGAAGCTTGGAAGTATTCATACATACATTTTCCCTAAGCATTCAAGTGCATGAAGCTTCTTTTTCTTTAAAGCTACCAAAAACCAAACATCTAAGGATAAGTTAAAGGTTAGCAAGTGCCTTTATTCTTGTACCTTTGCGCTAATTCTCAACGTGTATGCCAAGAGAAAAACAACACGTTTTAGATTAGAGGTCGTCAACCCCCGGCCTGAGTCGGGCCGCGAAGACAGACCTCCCGCCCCCTGCACTCCCCTCTCCACAGCTGCTTGGTGCATGTGCGCGCTGCCAGCGCTGGCGTGAGCACTCTGTTACCCCTTCATGCATGTGCCTGCGCGCCCGCATGAAGGGGTGGGCAGGCATGTGGGTGGGCGTGCAGGCACCCCTATGCATGCGTGAAGGGGTGGGGGAGTGCTCACGCCGGTGCAGGCGGACTCCCCAACCACTTCGCACATGCGCACCTGTGGGGGGGCTGCCTTCCTCAGAGGCTCAGCCAGTCCGCGTTCCGAAAAAGGTTGGGGACCGCTGGTTTAAGGTATGGAGCCCTGTTCCCTCTTTAACTGAGGATAGCCGTGTGTCAGAGAAGAAAGGTCTTGAGAAATTATGTTCTACTACCACAGTCAGAAGCTTAGATTCCAGCCCTAAGACTCATTTTTGTGGGATCCACGCTCATGGTCTCACTAGTTGGACATGCAGTCTAAGGGAGCAGGATCTTACCAGCCAGGTAACTTAGACTTCATTTTCATGACTTCAGAAGAAGGCATTTAGACATGCTCAGAAGCACAATTGTCTTTATTATTTTGTATGTTCAAAAGGAGCTGCTGGAATGCACATTTTGGCTTTTAGTATTTGCGTTGTCTTTTAGGCACACACCATTGTGCAACTGTTGCTCAAGAGTCCACCCCATAACATCACCAGGCCTCCTACATATAAAAAATATTGCCCTCAAATCTCAGGAAAGGGAATGTTGTTCTCCCACCAAGATCTTAAGGTACACAAATATTTCACAAATAAGAAAATCCTGCCAAGTCCTTCTTCTCCTTGGCAAGAAAGATATAATAGCAAATTGAAGAACTAGTAAGTTGCTGTTCCTCCAGGACACTCAAAACCTACCGGACCCCTCTGCCTAATGGTAGAGATGGTCCTGCTCAAACATTACAGATGTGTTCTCTTCCTTCTCTTGCAGAAAGAACAATTTGTAAACCATGCATGAATCATCAGCTAAGTATTCTTTTTGGAATTATTTCATTTACATGCACGTTTAATTGATTAAGGCTAATATGATGTACTAATGATGTTGTCTTTAATCAGCTGGAACTGTAACGAAAACCAATCTTAAAATCAGACATGCACTGTCTTTGGACAAATTGTTTAAAAATGGACAGAATTGAGTATTTGGTTTGGTTTGCAGTGCAGAGCTCAGACCTGCTGTTCACCCTTGGGTGAAAACACCATATCCTTTGTGCTAAATCCAGCTTTTGTACAGCTAAAATGGATGGTCAGGTGCTGAACCAAGGAAAGGGGAAATCAAAATTTTTATAGTAAATGCTGACCCCTGATTCTACCAATGAAGCTAAAGATCATCTCTGGACACTCCCATTACTGAGGCACTAAGGTATCGTTTTTGCAATTGGTCCTCTAGCCACTTTTCAGAGCTATAGGGCAAAGAAAGTTGGATTGTTACAACACTGGGATTGTGTGCATGTGTAATATTTTGGAAGGATGATTGTAGTAAGAGCTTTGGAAGGATGATTGTTGTTTCATCCCTGCCCCCCATCTGATTTTCTTTTCATTTCTTCTTTTACTAGATACAATCATACAAATATTTACCACTGCCTGATGGTGTTCCTGCCATAGGCTACCTAGGGAAGCCAACCTTATGTCGGCTTTCTATAATCATTGGCTTCCTCCCATACATGGGTATGGTTGTTTTTTTTTTAAAAAAGAGATCCAGAAATAGACACATAATGTCATGAACCCAGGGATGGGGTGGGTCAGAATGCCTCCTAAAGGGTGCAGGAAGAATCGTTCTTTTTTTAAAAAAATATTTTTTTTATTTTTAACAACTAGGGATAAGGTAAGGAGTACAAAAGGTAAAGGGGGATATTTGGGGAAATAAAAGGGGGAAGGAGAACACAAAACGTACTGTCATCCAATCTGTTTGTTCATGTTGTGATATTAAGTCAATTTTTTGCCTTTCTACAATTTGATTGCCCTCCAGGTTTCAACTTACAGCTACATCTTAGTTTAATTCTGTTATTGAAGCACTATCTGGTGACTCAAGCCATTTATATAATAAATCCCATCATTCAGTTGCCTTTTGTATTGGACAGTCTTTCAACACTTATGATAGAATAGCCATTTCTGCTGCTGCCCATATCTTCTCAATGAGTTTCTCTTGTTTTGGTATCTCCTGATTTCTTCCAGTACTTAGCATAAAGAATTCTGGCTGCAGTGACTATATATATATAGTCACTAGTTTTATATATAACTAGGTAGTTCTTTGAACATTACAAAGCAGTATTTTTTGTAATAATAATAATAATAATAATTTATTTATTGTCATTGTAAGTATATACACATACAACGAAATTCACATGTACTGAAATAGAGCATGTACTGCTATCCAATACTGTTTCGCTACTCTACAAGTCCACTACATATGGTAAAAGCTTCCCTCTTGTGCTTCACACTTCCAATAAACATTTGACACCTCTGTATAAATCTTTGACAATTTTTCCAGAGTCATATGTCACCTATAAAACATCTTATACAGTATATGTTCTCCTTGAAATTTACCGATGTTGTGAGTTTATGTTAATTTTCCATATTTGCAATCCTTGATCAATATCAATATTATGTCCTATATTTTCTGCCCACCTAATCATACATTCTTTTACCATCTCATCTTGCATTTTAGTTTCAAGCAAATAATCATACATTTTATTAATTACTATCATTTGAGCCCAGCAGAAGTTTATCAAATCTCGTTTGTTCGGTATAAAAGCCCCCTATTTTATCTTTTCTATACCTAGATTCCACTTGTGCTCTGGATCACCAGTCTAGATACAGTGGTGCCCCACATAGCGAGGTTAATCTGTTCTGGATTAACCTTCGCTATGGGGAAACATCGCTATACGGTTCCAAATGGGCCCAAAACTCACCGTTCTGCGATGTTTCCCCATAGTGGCAGCCATTTTCGCACCCTCGGTAAGGAAGGGCAGGGCGCGAAAACGCTGCGCGTGGCCATTTTGGGTCTTCCGGCGGCCATTTTGGAACCGCCGATCAGCTGATTTTAAAAAAAACGCTATGTGAAGATCAGTAAGCGAAACGTTTACCGATCGTCACTAAGCGATTTTTGCCCATTGGAGCCGTCGGTATGCCTTCACATTAGCGATCCCAAAAAATGGATCGCTATGCGAATTCGTCGTTATACGGTGTGCTCGTTAAGCGAGGCACCACTGTATATGTTTTGTATTTCCAACTCTTCTTTGGACCTTAACTCACAATCATTTTTAATAGATCTTGATATCTTAAAATTTCACTTCTGTCATGAGGTTAGGTTGTATAAAGGCCTATATGGTTGATATGCAGCCTGGTATTTTTTGGTAAATCTGCTGGATGATCTTTTTCCAAGTAGGGCTCTTCTTATCATATGCAAGTTGAAACTTTTCTGCTCTTCATCTTTTTTTGTACCATAGAAAAGCATACCAACCTAACTGTAAATCGTGTCCTTCAAACTTAAGTAGTCTATAATTATCTAAAGTTATCCATTCCTTTATCCAGACTAATACACAGGCTCTATAATACAATACCCAGTCTGGGAGACCAAATCTTCCTCTTTGTTTGGCATCTTGCATTTCTTTGATTTTAATTCTTGGTTTTTTACCTTGCCACACAAATCTCATGATTGTCTTAAGTTCTTGAAAAAATGACTGTTTTAATATTATGGGAATTGTCTGAAGTAAAAATAAAATCTTAGGTAGAACATTCATTTTGATGGTTGCTATTCTTCCCATCAACATTAACTGTAATTTGTCCCATCTCTCCAAGCTATTCTGTATCCCTTTAATCAACTTCATATAATTGTCTTTGAATAATGAATTAGTTTTCTTTGTGATTTGGATCCCTAAGTATCTGACTCTCTTCTCTTCTTGAAAGTTAGTCCTTTCTATTAATTTCTGTCGTTCTTGATGTCTCATATTTTTAACAAGTATTTTTGTTTTCTTTTGGTTTATTTTCATTTCTGACATATCACCAGAATTCATCAGCATCTCCATCAGGTCTTCAATTGAGTCCCTTGGATCTTCCAATATAATAACTAGATCATCTGCAAAAGCTTGGATCTTAAAAGTATGACCTCTTACTTTCAGTCCTTTTATTTCCTTTTAATCTCTGATTTGCTCAGTTAATATTTCTAGAGTAAGAATGAATAGTAAAGGAGAGAGTGGGCACCCCTGTCTTGTACCTTCCTGTATTTGTATTTCTTTCATCAGCTCTCCATTGAAAAGAATCTGTCTTGATTGGTATGCTCTTTGTTTGAATTCAAAAGAGGGATTTCCGTAAATGACTAGTTAAAATCATATCCACATTTTTTAAAGGTCATATCCCCTACTGTAGCTGACTGGATAGCTCAGTGGTTTAGGTATCTGGCTGCAGAGCCCAAGGTTGGAAGTTCGATTCTCCACTCTGCCTGCTGCAAGTACAGTCAGCCTGTGTGGCGTTGAACTTTTCTTTTATTTCTTTTCTTTATTTAGACTTATACCCTGCCCCTCTAGACAAAGTCTACTCGGGATGGCTTACACAGTACCAGGATGGCTCCAGAAGAAGGGAATGATAAAACCACTGTTGAGTATTCTCTACCTGAAAAATCCTGAAAAGGGTTGCCATAAATTAGAATTGACTTGATGGCACATGATGGTGAGGATGATTCAGTGGGACTTCTGACCACGCAAAGACAAGAGTTCATTGAAGCCCCCAGAATGCCAAGCAAGCATGGTTGATACTAAGGCATAATGGGAGTTGTAGTAAATTCACTAGAAATTATGTTGTGTTCTGTTGGAAAAATAAACAAGGGAAGACTAAACACCATTTTTATTCCATTGAACGCCATTGTTTCCTTTTGGTTGAGAGAGGCAGATGGAGAGAGACAGAGATAGAGAGAGAGAGAGAGTGAGAGAGAGAGACTTTGATCATACCACAGTACAATACTTTAAATTAACTCAACAGAAAATGTAAGCTTGTGCTTTATTAATGTATCATCAAGGCAGACACTGTGGTAATTGCCCCCTGGGAGAGGAAATAAATATGTTTCCATTTACTTTGGCATGTAGGACACAAGCCACACCAGCTGAGTTTTTAGGGGGCCTTTCACCAGGACATCGTATAGATTCCAGCATTTGAGAATTTACTTCTGCCGCCTTAATATATGTGGCTCTGTGTACAATAAAGTACATCACAGCAATGATGTACAGTACTTTATTGTACATCACAGCAATAGCTACGGCAACCATTTAGCTTTTTAGTTAAGAGGCCTCCTCTTTGTTCTCTCCCTTGATTAAAAAGAAAATAAGGGGAGATAAATACCTTTCTAATTTCAAATATGGCCTACAATAAAATGTTGAGAATTGAGGGTGCCTGTTTAGGATGCCAAGATCTCTTTTGCTCCCCATCTGTCAACATTCTGTGGCCCCTGGGCAGGCTTAGTTCATTTTGGGCTGTTCTGGGAATGGAAGTTGCTGTCTGCTCAGAATTTCCTTCCTTCCTTTATAATTATGCAAACCTTGAGATTCCCTAAATAACTCCCTCTTTTATCTGGAATGGCACAGATTTGGCTACTTAAGGTACTCAGAGCCCCAAGATTGTAACTGTTGTATGACAAGAAGGCAAGCTGGGGAATTGGCGTTCCCTTTGACCTCAGGTCCAAAACTGGAGACACAGGAGGGTGGGGGAACCCTTCTAGAGTACAAGAAGTGGGTCCTTGCGTCAAAACAGCAAAATAATAAAAATAAGTTGTGCAGATTTCAAAAATAAAGCTGTGAGTAGCAGTGTAGAGTCTCCCTGTCTTTTTTTTCCTTTGCACAATACCATTAACCAATGGAACCTAGAATACTCAAGTGGACCCAGCGTAGGGCCTGTCCACACTATGAAATTTGGTGTGATCTAGCTAGTGCTTAAAAGGTCCTTATCTTTAGCGAAATCTATTTTAAGGCAAGTGTTTGTCTGTAAAGGCAGTACGAAGAGCTATTTTGCATCTCAATGAATTGTCTTCAAAAGATGATGTGCCCCAGCCTTGTGTCAGAAAGATACGGGCTAGCTCTTAAAGGGGAAGGATGGATCAGTTTAGGTAACAAGACAAACAGAGAGGGTTTTTTTAAAAAAACATGCCAAGCAATGCCAAAAGTATACGGGCCAGCTATTAAAGTGGAAAAATGGATAGTTTTAAGTAGAAACACAAGCAGATGAGGTCTTTTTTCCATGCCAAAAGTCAGGAAACCATATATCACAACTATATGCTAGTGTGGACAGGCTCTGGAAGGTTCTTCTTGGAGCACTGGGCTCAGAAAAGATCTGTTTCATGAGGGGACATTATCCTAAGATACTGAGGAGCCTGAGAGGATAAAGAATGGCTGACATACCATTCTGATCAGGCAAGTTTTCAATCTTAAATACTTTCACTTCCAATTGGAACCCCATCTCTTTGAGTATTTTCCTAACTGATGGTTGCTGCGGGTTTTTCGGGCTCTTTGGCCGTGTTTTGAAGATTGTTCTTCCTAACTTTTCACCAGTCCATGTGGCTGGCATCTTCAGAGGACAGGAGTCAGAACTCTGTCTGTGCTCTGATGCAGTTTGTTTGGATAGTTGAGTATTTATAGCTGTGGGATCAGCTTTTGTCCTTTTCAGGAGATGGGTGATTGTGGTGATTAGCTTGTTAATTGCTGTGATAAGAGGGAGAGATTATCTGTCACAGTGATTGATTGGTGTCGTTAGCAGGTCCTTTGTGTGCAGTGATCACCGGTCCTTGTAGCTGGGTGGAGTTCGTTAACCTTTTGCAGGCTGTATTTTTCAGTGCTGGGAACCAGACTTTGTCGAGTTTTAAACTTTCTTATTTTTTTTGTTGAAGCTCTGCTTTCCTAACTGTTAATACTGTCATTTGCCCTGTGTGTATGTGTGGTTTTTGTTTAATGAACTCCTTTAATGAATGTTACTGAGTTTAAACATTCCTTTAGCTAACAGTTGATTGTGTGCCCTAGTCCTGTGCCAGGAAGATACCGGCCAGCTCTTAAAGGGGAAGGATGGATCAGTTTAAGTAACAAGACAAACAGAGAGGGTTTTCTTTCTTTCTTTTTAACATGCCAAGCAATGCCAACAATATACAGGCCAGCTATTAAAGTGGAAAGATGGATCATTTAAGTTGATTGTATGTGTTGTCAATCACATTGGGATATTTAAATAAAAGTGATATATAAATCCTCCAAAAGAAATACAGTATATGGGAAATGTCACTTTTTTTGACAAATGATTGCTCCACTGATTCTAATCCTGCATAACCTTATCAAGCTCCATACGTTAAGAGCAGTCTTCTGCAGTACAGTGGACCCTTGACTTACAGACGGCTTGACTTACAGACTTTTTGAGTTACAGACTTCTCTGGCCGCAAAATTTAGGTTTGACGTGCAGACTGAGATTTGACTTACAGACCAGAAAAAAACCAAAATGGAACAAAAACGGCCTTTTAGGAGATTAATCGGTTTTCAATGCACTGCAGGTCAATGGAGACTTGACTTACAGACTTTTTGACTTGAGAACCGCCTTCCAATACGGATTAAGTTCTCAAGTCAAGACCCCACTGTATCCCATATTTTTGAGTAGAGGGGTGGTGCTGTGTAGACAATGGTACACAAAATGCCTAGAACGCTTTCAGGCAGGCGTAGCTCATTTCTTCCCATCTACACACAGAAAATGTGTCTCCCTCCCTCAAGCTGCCTCTGGCATTGTCCTGCAAGCCATCTAAATTATAAAAATATGGCTTTTGAAGCCAACTAAAAAGAATTCCTCTCACTGGAGTGATGGGGAAGGAGGGGCATGTCTGCTTTTCATGCATCTCCCAAGAACATTCTGGTTTATTTGTAAACAAAATGGACAAGCTGTCTTGCAGATTGGTACAGTATGTGTAGAATGATGTGGTTTGGATTTAAGTTTATGGGCCAGCCTTGTGATCACCAGGCAAGTCCTGTGAGGAACACGGTGCCCTATACAGTAGTGTGATCTCCAAGGCAAAAGAGAAGATAGAAAGAAGAAAAAGAAAACACACACACACACACAGCATTTCTCAAGATCTAAAATACAGAGGCTGGTCATCAAAGGTAATGAAGGGAAGGCGAAGGCATATTTGTGGCTCAAACCTTACACAATAAAAAAAGTTACACAATCCAGCTTCAAAGGCGCAAATAAGCAATTTGGAGGGAAGGAGAAAGACTAATTGGTCCGGCCTGGCTGGCGAGCTGTAGGACAGGACCTACCAGTAGGTCACAGCAGATTTGTTGAAATATCTAAGCTAGGTTACTTCAGAGGAATGGACTGAAGAGTGCTTTCACAATGGCCACTGCTGGGATTGAGGAGGTAGGATGTCCACTCACGCATCACCAAAACCAGGACAGCTCTTCAGAAGGAGGACTGTTTTCCCTTAAATGAGGGCATAAAGTCACCTTATGTGCAGAGCAAGCAGCATACTCTCTCACTTACTCCACACTAAGGCAAGGTTGCAACTCCTCCATGAAAAAGGAAGAGGATTTCATGTCTCTGGAGAAAGAAAATGCTTATGTTTAAACAGAGGGAGTGTGAATAGCACCAGGAGAATTGGCATTTATTTTTCTAACATTCAACAGTAGTTTAATCTCTAGATTTCAGCATCCTCTATATTTTGGTGTCCTGTGGGAAGGCCTCAATTGTGCTACCTATATTGTAGCTCTGTTTCTATTTGGCTGCCCATCCCAGGCAGGTCTTTCTAGAAAGGACTATCAAGGACTATCAATGCTGGAAGATGCTCACCAGGAAGATTGCTTTGTTCACCTTTCTTTCCCATGGACTGAATAGGGACAAAGGCTTTGTAATGCATATGTTAATCAAACTGCTGATGGAAGGATTTATTGTTATCACTCAACTATAGCTTAATGGCCACTGTTGAGGTAATTAAAGCCTTTTTTATGTTCTTGGGCCTACTGAATGGGACTAAGACTTCAATGTAAGCTACTATAAAAATATGAAGCACTGGAAATGTGAATTGATCTCAGGATGTGAAGAATTTCTTAAACTGACCAATACAAAAGTACTAAGGCTAAAGAATTAAGAATAAAAATTTAATAATTTTAAAAGACCTATACATGCACACAAAGTGCAGATGGAATACTTTTGGCTACACATTGAAAAACAATATATTTAAAATATTCTGCAGTTCTAAATTATTATAATCTGCCAGTTGAGATAACACATCATGCAACTGTGAAAACATTCCATGAAAGCTCATGTCATAATAAAATGTGTTAATCTTTAATGTGTTCCAAGACCCTTTGTTGTTCAGAAGAGCAATAACTGATTATGATGCCCTCCTTTCCACACTGTTATGTAAATTAACACCTGGAAGTCAGAGATCTTCTGTATTGTCTCATAGAACAGATCCACTGTCTCCATTTAGACTCAAATGGGTAGAATCCAACTTCCTCATTAGTTGCAACTGAGCCATTTCACATGCCACTCACGGTTTGAAATCACTCTAATGTGGAACAGTTCTTTTTAGCTCAATAGTAGAATGTTTAAAGCACCATTTTCCAGCTCCACCCACTCCAGATGTGTTAGGCAACAAGTAATCCAACACATCTGGTAGGTACCAGCTTGCAAAAAGCTAGCCTCAGGAGATTGAAATTTTCTCTCATCAGTTTCTAATACAGACTTCTCCGACTGAAGATCAGATCCTGGTGAAAAATTCCTTAATTTTGTCCGCTGCGCTTGCAAAACCAAACAACAAGACCAACAGAATGAGAAGAAATAGAAAAGCAAAATAAAGCATGCAACTGACGGACACAAATGTTTTCCCATATAGCATAGCTGTGCAGGTCAGTAATTAATGAAATGCAACTTGATGGTTGTAGTAAGTTTTCTGGGCTGTTTGGCCGTGTTCTGGAGGTTTTTCTTCCTAACATTTTGCCAGTGCAACTTCTTTCTCCTGTTCACCTCCTTCTCCAAATGGTCCATATCTGTTTACATATGGATGCTTGCAAATGTCAGCTGTCTCCATGTGGATGAGGGATGCTGGAGCACTGGGCTGAAAACAACAGAATGGAATTCAACAGGGATAAATGCAAAGTACTGCACTTTAGAAAAAGAAACCAAATGCACATTTACAAGATGGGGGATACCTGGCTCAGCAATACTACGAATGAGAAGGATTGTCGCAGATCACAAGCTGAATATGGGTCCAACAGTGTGATGTGGCTACAAAAAAAAGGCAAATGCTATTTCAGGCTGCATAAGTAGAAGTATAGTCTCCAAAATGTGTGAGGTACTCATTCTCCTCTATTCAGTACTGATTAGGCCTCATCCTGAGTACTTTATCCAGTTCTGGACACCATACTTTAAGAGGGATGCCAACAAACTGGAGCAAGTTCAGAGGAGGATGACAAGGATGATCAGGGGACTGTAAACCAAGCCTTATGAGGAAAGGCTGAAAGAATTGGGCATGTTTTTCCTTGAGAACAGAAGACTGAGGGAGATATGATAGCACTTTTCAAATACTTAAAAGGCTGTCATACAGAGGACAGGCAGGATCAACCCAGAGTGCTGGACACGCAACAGTGGGCTCAAGTTACAGGAAGCCAGATTTCAGTTGAATATCAGGAAAAACTTCCTGTTAGAGCAGTACAGCAATGGAATCATTTACCTCGAGAAGAGGTGAGTGCTTCAACACTGGAAGCATTCAACAGAAATTTAGACAACTGCCTGGCAGATATCCTTTGATTTGTGTTCCTGCATTGAAGAGGGGTTTGGACTCGATGGCCTTATAGGCCCCTTCCAACTTCATGATTCTATGGTTCCATGATTTGTTGCTGTTATATACCTAGGTCATTATGAGACATGTATTTCTTTTTTTAAAACTTTTTTTATTAATTTTCCAATCTATCTACATTGTTTGTGCTTATCAGACATTGTGTTACATACTTGCTTACAATTATTTGTTTTTTACATCTCAGTGTCTTCTCGATTATCCCCCCCAAATTCCGACCTTCTTTCAAACCATTCATATACAGATTTTAGTATATAGTATAGCTACTATCATAATATTACTCTCATATTATATAAAGTTCTCAAGATCTTCTAATAACATTCTTATTGAAAGTGGTTCCAGATCCATGACCCAGCTTTATATCTAGTTTAGTCTGCCTAAAATAAAAAGTCACCATATTACATCTTTACCCTGATTCGGGCTCCCTTATTTCAATTTAGTTCTCCTTTTAATATATAGAATATACCCTTTTACAGATCCAAATGATAAATATAAACATGTTTCCAATATTAAGGGGCCCTTCCTTGTTTTCCCTTTTTTCATCTTTCTAGGTAATTCCCTCTCTGGTTCCTCTTTTTTCATTCCCTGCTATATCTCTAAACATGCTGTCATCTTTCATGTCCTCTAAAATCATTTTGTAGATCTGATTTATGTCCATTTTTTGTACTTGGTCTATCTTCAATGAGTCTTCCAGGCTTTTTTTGGTTAATTTTGCTGTTTTTTTCCCTTTGTCTTCCCTTGGTACTCTCCTCTGGTCCAAGACTGATGTTTCTCTTAGATTAACTTTCTCAAGCTGCTGCTTGGTTTGGCATGCATCATCTGTGATACTCCCATTTCCTTCCTTGTTGTTTTCAGTTGCTTGTGGACTATAGTCCTTCTGATGTTGACTGGATAATTTTGCCTCTTCATAATGAGATGTCACGGTCGTTAATATTTGTTGAAGCTTAAATTTTACTTCATTCCAAAATTGTCCTTGTTGTGCCATTCTGTTTCTGCTGCCTAGATGCTTATAAACAGATATTCCAAATTTCCAGAGTCATTTCAGGAGTTCCGCTTTGGCTATGTAGAGTTGAACCAAATTCGACCCAAGGAATAGTTTTTGAAAAGTCTACTTTAGGGTTAATTCCGGCCAAATGCAAAAAGAAGCTCACGAGGAGATAAACAGTTTTTCAGCCTTAAGCAACAACAGAATGTCCAAGGCCACCTCTTCTGGGAATAATTCCAAACACTTTAGATAGACAAAACAATGTCCACACTTAATTTGCATGAAGGTCTCTTAAGCTTATAACGCCAGGTTATAAATATTCTTAAAGTATAGTTTAAAAAAGTTACTTTCTTCAGCTATCCCTCTCACCAGATTTTCTGCCGCTTTAGAAAGTTAGTGAGATAAGATAGCAATTCTTTTTTTTTCCATATGTAGGGGTACGTAGGCAATTAGTTGCAAAAGAATTCTCACCCGATGGAAAAACAGCGATGCCAGGTGCTGTTCCTTGCTTCTCTCAGATGGCTGCCAGCGACTTAGAAGCTAGCCGAAGCTGCTTATTTCTGCCCATTGGCTGATTAGGGAGTTTCCTGGATCGAACCGGGGTGGCCGCCGCCCTCCGTGATCAACAGGCTTTCTCCCCCAGTTCACCACCCCTCCAGGGTGGTTCCGACACCCTACGGTGTCCCAAAACGGGTCAGAATTCAGCCCAGGGGACAGAGCTCTGTCCTTCTGCTGCTGTCTCGTCGTGACGTCAAGCCGGAAGTCCCGAGACATGTATTTCTTTGATGTTCTTTGTATTAAGGTTGCACCTCCTACAAAAACCTAGACCTCCCAAGAAGCACTGCGTAGTTATCTTTTTATACAGGAAGTAGGCCCAAGATGCCCTGGAATGTAGGGTCTGTTCTAGGTGCATGAAAAATAGATGCTGCCTGCGAGCTAGAACTCCCAGAATTCGGCCTGGAGAATTCTAGGAGTTAAAGTCCAGAGGGGAAAAAAAAAAGGAAGGCATTGTTTTCATTATGTGCCTTCAAGTTTTCTCCAACTTATGGCAACCCTGTAAACGAGCCATCTCCAAAATGTCTTGTCCTCAGCAGCCCTTTTCAGCTGTTGCAAACTCAAGCCTGTGTCTTTTCCAGAGAATCTTGCCTTCTCATGATGTGCCCACAATATGATAAGCTCAGTGTCATCATTTCTGCCTCCAGAGATAGTTCAGGCTTGAATTTGCTCTAGGGCCCACTTGTTTTTTTCTTTTGGGCAGTTCTGTGAAGCTCTTCAGCATCATATTTCAGACAAATCATTCCCCCCCCCACCAGCTTTCTTTGCTATATAGCTTCCACACCTACTTATAGTGATGATGAGAAATACAAGGCAAACAATAATAATAATGATTTACTCGCACCAATCACCCAGTGAGTTTTCATGGCCATGCAGGGATATGAACGCTGATCTCTAGGGTCCCAGTCCATCACTTTATTCCTTATACCACACTAGGTAAATTTGCTGTATGGACTTGTATTATCTAAGGCGAAGAAGCCATTCTAGCTCACAGCATGTTTCTGGGCTACTGTGGGTGGGTCACAATACAATTACATTACCTGATGAACCCCACGCAATTGTTTGGGTGCATGGCCTTCCTTCTCCATTACATCTTAATACACTGCGCAGACAACCGACACATGAGATCAAACTTCCTCCTCCCACTTACCTCCTACTCATTTTTGCAACATCTGGGCTGGCAAAGATATCTGCAGGCTTGAAAGTTTGCAGACATTTTGTTCCCTGTGCATCTTTTTGGTTGCCCGGAGAAAGGGATTACCCTTATGGAAATTGCTTCATGGCCAACATATGGTTACCTCTGCTTTTTCTGCCCTTATGACATTGCATCCATAATCCTGTTCCACTTCCAGCATTTTCCCTAGCTGGGATGGATCGAGGGGAGTCATTCTGCCTGAGTTACTCAGCACTGCTTCCGACACTATCTGGATTTTCCTTGGAAGTCTGTGATCCAAGCAAGCTGGAGCTTGCTTTTCACAGGAGAGGTGAAGAGCACAAATGGAGTCAGGATGGCTGTAAGCCATCTTCTTTGCTAGAAACTCATTTTAAAAATTACATGTTTACTGAAACCTTTTTTTTAAAAGCATGTTTTTTAGGCACAAGAAAGCAAGTGAAAGTTTTTATCCTTTTGGCATACTTAGAGTCCACAGCTACAAGAAAAAGGCTCTTGGGTTGGAGAAACATGAAACTTTTGACCTTAAATGATGTCAATACACAGGTTTCTCAGTTCAGACCTTGGTGCTTTGTCTGGAGGGTTACCTCTGAGCCACCTGGGTCAGTATTTTTGGACTACAGCTCCCAGAATCCTGCAGTCAGCATGGCTACACTAGCAGGAGGGAAACTAGGGTGCAGCAAGAGAACCAAAATTCAGATAAAAATCTGGAGATGAGTCTATAGGTAAAATAAATGGCTGCACTTCCTCATCATATTTCCTTCCTTCCTTCCTTTGGAAAGCATAGAATTCTTCTTTCCTTTATTGGATGACCTCATTCTTCTCCCTTTTTATTGTAGACTCACACCCATGCCTCATGGCAGGGTGGGTGAGAGATGGTGATGCTTGGCCCCAGCTTCCAAAAAGAACTACTGGAGTTACAGTTCTTGGAGGATTCCCATTATTGGATTCTAAATAATTAAATAAGTAAATAAATACTTTTCAGTCTTTGAGGCCTAAATCCAAATGCACATTTAAGACCAGCAGATTTATTTCAGAGTGAGCTTTCATGGCTCACCGTCCACTTTCTCAGACTTACCGCATAATAGTATACAAGCCACAGTGGGAGTGCAAACCAAATAAAATGAAAAGTAGTAGGTAGATGGTAGCATCCATCAAACTCAAATTTGACAGGTGCCCCGCCCCTTTTAGGCACCTGCCAGCGGAAGGGGCAGGCCTTCTGGGGTCAAGGGTCAACCCAGGCCCCTTCAGGCAGAAGGGGTGGGTTGAGGGGTGATGTCAGGGGTTGTGGAGGTCACCATGGCCCTATAGGGGGCTTTTACTAGAGTCCGGGGTCCCCCGTGACCAGAGGGAGGCCTGAGGATTGGTCCCCAAAGGGAAGTGCCGCCCCACAGCCCTGTAGGCCAATGGGGAGCAGTTTGAGGGGTTTGGCTAGAAAGGGGTGGCCGTAGGGCATGCCTCAGCATGCCTTTAGGCCACTGGGGGCTGAAATTCACACCAGGGATTTTGGGGGCCCTTCTGATATGCTGTAACAGTAAATTAAATAATTAGACCTCTAAATAGACAATTTTAAAGCCGTGGTTAAAAACAACAACAACAAACCTCTTCTCTTATGAATGATTTCAGGTCCCTTTTGATATACTGTAACAATAAATTAAATCATTAGACCTTCTAAATAGGAGACAATTTTAAAGCCATGGTTAAAAAACAACAAACCTCTTTTGTTATGAATGATTTCAGAGCCCTCTGATATGCTGTAACAATAAATTAAATAATTAGACCTTCTAAATATGAGACAATTTTAAAGCCATGGTTAAAAAACAACACCAACAAGCCTCTTCTGTTATGAATGATTTTGGGGAACTTCTAATATGTTAAATAATTATTTAACAATAAATTAAATAATAAGACCTTCAAAATATTTCTCCAAAAGTCAATCTTCTCACAGGATTTGGAATCAGTGGCTTGAGAACCTGATTGTTCTGATATGTATGTATGTATGTATGTATGTATGTATGTATGTATGTATGTATGTATGTATGTATGTATGTATGTATGTATGTATGTATGTATGTATTTTATGTGATTTCTATTCCACTCTTCCTTCAAACAGTGGTGTGGCTGGCTCTTCCCCCTCCCTTTATTGTCACAACAATCTTGCAGATCAGGCTGAGAGAGGGAGAGACAGAATTTCTAGCTCCAAGACTCATAGATTAGTTGAGGCTAGAATTGTGTACCATCTTATCTAACTGTATAGGTTGGCTGTAAGAGAAGACAGCGGCAAAGAATGGATTTTGATATTAGATTCCAATAAAAAGTCAAATTTATGTCCCTAAATTGACCTCAAAACCCTCCTAGAGATTTTTAAATTGTGGATTCTGGTTTGTGAAGACAGCCAGACAGATTTTCCTCAAGCAGATAGTGTTGAACAATAGCCATTGTCTGGGTGGGGGCACTAATTAAAAGTAAGCTGATAGTGTTAGATAGCAAAACAAACACCTCAGATGTTTGTTTATCATTGACAGAATAGCCAAGAGGGTCAGAAAAAAGCTTTTGCTTCCCTGGAAAAAGGTGTATAAAAATGGTCTGTATAGAGGCTCCTGATCATCCGTTGCTGGAGTCAAGACCTGCTGCTGCTGAAAACCTTGGCTAACAAGAAAGGCCTCAGGTAAGAATATTACAAATCTGACATCCTAAGTTTCAGAATAGTATAGTTTTTATAGCCTTCAATTCTCTGGAATTAAAGTTTAGTTTAACCCATAATGAAATTTCCTGTTCAAACTCTTGTACCCACTTACAGTGGGGTCTTGACTTAAGAACGGCTTGAGTTAAGAACATTTTGACTTAAGAACCGCTCTCATAGGAAAATATTGACTTGACTTACATACTTAGATTTGAGTTAAGAACTGGGAGGCAGGGAAAGTGCAAAATTTGAACTTTCAGTTAACTGTTGGCCAGTGAAAAGGGTGCCTGTCTGCTTCCTCACTCCTCCCAGCGTTTAGAGAGTGGATTGGGAGACAGTCTTCAGACTGCCTGGTACTGAACTGCCTGGACTGTATTTTCCCTGCCTTCCCTGAACCTTTCTTGACCTAAGGAAAAAAAGAAACAAAATATCCCCCTCTAGTGGTCGAAGGCAGAATAGCAGCTTCCCATTAGTTTCTATGGACGGAAAAGAGCAGATACGGATCAAATGGTTTTCAATGCATTCCTATGGGAAATGCAGATTTGACCTGAGAACTTTTTGACTTGAGAACCGCCTTCCAATATGGATTAAGTTCTCAAGTCAAGACCCCACTGTATATCCTTGTTCCTCCCAAAAGAATGTAGGAAAATTGCAAAATAGGATAAAACAAAGCTTCATTTTGACAACTATTTTTATACATATGTTTGTCTTAATCTTCTTGTTGCTGAGTATAATTTTGGATTTCAGGACGGAACTGTAGAAACCATGACTTAAAACAGAACTACAAACATCTCTTTGGTTGTGGTAGAAAAGTGCTAATAATGGCACAGAACAGGGTGTAGGGGAGAAGGGCTTTGTGCCTTGTGCACTGCATGGTTGACGTTTCAGGGAGGGTGAGATTCAGGTTCATTGCCCCAGCCTGCAATTTTTCCTAAATGAAAATATTTAGAGAAAAGAAGAGAGGTGGGACAGCTCTTAGGGAGCTTACCCCTCTGCATGCCGGCCTCCCTGGAAACCATCCCTTCTAAATTATTAGGAACCTTGTTATAGGTTGGGCACTCAAGTTCACATTATGCATTGTTGTTGTTTTTTTAAAAAATGTCCTTCTTTTAATGGATCTACATCGTCTTCCTGATGACCGTCTTTCAAACAAAGAGTGTCCAGGAGGGGAGGTACCCTTCAGAGTATTTTGTGCTTTTTGAAGACAACGGGCCTTGTACAGTTCCTCCAATATGAGGCGCCCTACTGTGGTATCCTCTGTGAACTTAACACTGGTATGGCTGTTATAAGCAGAAATACAAGCCTATGTATATTGTTCATGGATCAGGGGACTCAGCACATCTCCTTGTGGTATACCAATACTAAGGTTGAGAACCATAGCTGCATATTGACCTGCTCTAACCCTCTGACTGTATTCAGACAAAAAAAAACACACAACAATGTAGCCTCTTGCTTTACATGTGCCACGGTTAGAGTTTCACTTATACTAGATGTGCAAAGAAACAAACCCTTCTTTTCCCCTTTCTGTGTTGCAGGAAAATGGACTAACTATGTCGGACAGGAAAGACATACTCAGCAAGCTCAACACTTTTCACTTTCTTAACACTTTTTCCAGCACTGAGGATTTTGAATATAGAAACTGAGTTTCATTCATAAACTATTAGCACTCCCTCGCAGCTCTCTCTCTGGAGGACCCTTTTGACAGTTCGGCTTTGGACCTATTTGGTCCTGAGCTGCCCTGATTATGTTTTAACCTTTTATAAATGTATACTGTTTAGTGGATTTTATTTTTGTGTTTTGCAGAAGGAGCCACAGAGGTTGAAGATTGGTGGCACATGGTCTTTAAGTTGCAAGCTTTTTTCAAAAGTCTCTAGGCATTTGAGGGCGGATGGTCACTTTTGACTTTCTTAACTTGATTATTCTGTTTGTGAAAGATGTTGAGAAGGCTACAGCTTAAAGCTCTATGAGGGATGCCTGGAAAATCAAAATGGGTTTTAACACACACACAGTGAGAAAGAGATTCTAGGAAAAGGCCTTGGTTATAAAAATGTGGAAAACATTTTTACTTTGGAGAGTATTAAAGCCATTTTACTAAAAACATGGGGGTTTTGTACTGTTCAACTATTGCTCCTTACTATTTCAAGCCTACTTGCTAAATCTGCCTTCAAGTGTCTGAAATCTCAGTGATCCTGCTGTCCACTGATTTTCATTGGGAAACAGAAATTCCTTATTTTTTCATCTCATAGCCAAACCCACTGAACAGATCCTGGTGGGGAAAAAAAATTCAGGGGTCAAAACTCAAATTGAAAACACATGGATCTGCGCAAATATCAAAGGGGTAGGATGCTCTTTGAAAAGCTCAGCTTTCACATATTGGTGCATATCAACCGACAATGCGGCCACCACTGAGAAAGCCCGGTGTGGTGGCAGTTTTCCGAGGCTAAGGATCACCATTCACAAGCACAAAGCCTAATTTATTTTTTAAAAAAATCTCTCTTAAGGAGAGATGCCCCGACAGATAAAGAGGCCTGGAAATGTTTTTGATCAGCCAATCCTAAAAATAGTCTTAGTTCTTTATTCTAATATTGACTATTTTTATTGCTGCAGATCTCTATTTGGAAAATACGTCCTTGTGGGCCTTTTTTTTTTTTTAAAAAGGCTTAGCTAGGAGTTCCTTGATGGTGTAGGAAAACCAGATTCTTTACTGTGATCCCCTTGCTGTAGTTTCAGTCTGCATCTCCCTGAAACTTAAACCTTCCTGTGATTGGCAACAATTAAGTGCTCCTTATGTGTCAACAAAGCCTTCCAGTCAAAAATGTGGTTCATGTTCATTATCTGATCATCATGCAGCACAGTGTGGATGCTGAAGTATATTCTCTCCTAGGAATTTAATAAACTGCATCCTACTAACAGGTCAAGCAAGAGAGTCTCTCTTTTTAGGGGCAATGGGTGCAGGGAGGAAATCTGGCTTGGTGAGCAAATGTTGCAGCCTGATGAATTTAGTGTCACCCTGATAATAATCTTGTAGTCTGTATTCAGTTTCGGTTCCCAGTACATCCGATTCACATGTTTATATGGAGATATTTGTTAAAAAAATAAAATTATATTTTAGGCCAAGGTGCAGAAGGCAGCTATACCTCAAGCAACATGTTTAACTTGTTTAGATTGCTGTTAATGCACACCACACAGGATGCCTTTGAAAAATGTTCAGAAACATCAGTTGGTTTGATATTGCAGCCAAATTGCTGACCACGATCAGTTATAGGAAAGACACGTCTTTTTTATGATTGTTTCATTGACTATAAGAACTCAACAAAGCCTGGCTCCCAGCACTGAAAAATACAGTCTGCAAAAGGTCAACAAACTGTACCCAGCCACAAGGACGGGTGATCACTGCACACAAAAGACTAGCTAATGACACCCATCAATCACAGTGACAGATCATCTCCTCCCCCATCACAACAATGCACCCATAACAAAAAAATACATGCTGATCACAATAATTACCCAATCTCCTGAAAAGGACAAAAAGCTGATCCCACAGCTACAAATACTCAACTATCCCACACACTACACCAGAACACAGACAGAGTTCTAACTCCTGTCCTCTGAAGATGCCAGCCACAGAGAATGGTGAAAAGTTAGGAAGAAAATCCTTCAGAACATGACCAAACAGCATGAAAAACCTGCAACAACCAGAGAGAAAATGCCTTGCCTTTTTACTCTTTTTTGTTGTTTCTTTTTTTGTTTTGTTTCTGCATCTGATTTTTCTTGGGGGTGGTGGGCTGGTATACTTGCACAAACTAATATTCTTATTTCTTCAAAATAATTCAATTGTCTTTGGGCCCTATGCATCTTGGCTTGGGTGAGGAAGAGTATCATTTGCTGTTCCACCCCAGGCATTGAAAAATCTTGAAGTGACACTGCACAAATCACGTTTTACTTTTCCGCCCACCCAACTCGCTTTCTGAATGTCAGAACCTAAATGGGAAGTTTTAACGCTTAGCACAGTTGCAGCTTACTTAAATATATTTGATATCCAATTTTGAATCTAGGTGCATTCACTTCCAACCTCTTCGTAGAGGAAGACAACAATTATGGAGTCAACATATGAAGACTAGGGGATCTGCTTCCAACCCATCCCTTTTCTCCTTTGATCACTCATTCATTCATTTAAAGTGTCATGGATGGAACAAGGCTTCTTTACTCCAAGATGGGAAAGCAACAACCAGCCTTTGTCATGGGCAAAAGATGACACCAGTACTTTCTCTTCCAAAACATGTGCTCTTCCTTAACACTGCTTCCTGCTGTAGGATGCTTTCTGCTTGTTGAAACTTGTTCTGTTGGTCTGCTTGCTCCTTTATATGCCATTTCCCTGGAAGGAATGAGCCAAGAGTTTTAATTTTTCTTCCCTAATAAAAAGAACAAGGGATGGTTGTGGAGGGTGTCATGGCATGGCATGGAGCCATAAAACTCTTTTCATTAAGTGAACGTGTTTTGGCACCCTGGAAAAAGACAAGAGGCTGTCTGGCTGAGCTGCACAAAATCTGGAGAAAGATCAGGGTCAGTACCAGCTACGATGGGAGGAGTGGCTGCAGAGCGTTAGAAAAAGGAACAGATTTGTCAGACCACAATGATTTAAACAGATAGTTGTAAACTTCAGTCAATTAAATAATTTTTATTTTTCTTCTTTTATTCTTGCCATCTTGGGACTCTTTGCTTTAAATTAACTGTTAAAATCGTAAATTTATATTATATTTTATATCATTTTGTGTTTTAATGTAAAACTGTATATTTTAAATTGTTTTTATCTTCTAAGTTGTGAGCCGCCCAGAGTAGACTATGTCTAGATGGGCGGCATATAAATGCAATAAATAAATAAATAAATAAATAAATAAATAAATAAATAAATAAATAAATAAATAAATAAATAAAATAAACTGAGAAAGAGTTACTAGAATTAAGCAGAAATGTGTGTATTTCTTATATAGGCATTGCATTTCTAGTTTAGCATAGTACCACTCCAAGGAAGTCTGTGGATATGCAACCTGTATACATGGTAGCCACTTAGCACATTGCTGTAGAATGTAAAAGAGGAGAAAGCTGGGGTTTTTTTGTAACACTGCATATGCTAGTTTTTATAAACAAACACAAAATTAGAAAGGAATCGGGGCCAAAGGTGGTTGTATGTTTAATGTTCTAATTTTGTTCCATGTGCCCTGTACCACTTAGCACCTTAGTAGCTGTATTTTAAACGGATTGCTGTCTCTGGGACTTGAAAGGCAGCCCAATGCGGAACACATTTCTAGTAATCTAATCTAGAGGCAACCAAGGCATGAGTGGGCATTCCAGAACAGGAAGATCATAGCCATGTGATCCAATAATAATTGTATGCCATCAAGTTGATTCTAATTTATGGTGACCCTTTCTAGGATTTTCTAAGTTGAGAGCACTCAGAAGTGGTTTAACACGGTCTTCTTCTGCAGGCGTCCTGGGACTGTGCAGCTTGCCCAAGGCTGCATAAACTGGGCTTCCTCCTGATAAACACAGTGGGGAATCAAACTCTGCAGCCAGATACCTCACTGCATAGTGGCTGCCTTATACAGGTGGCATATAAATGTACTAATTTGTTATAAAAGTGATTTATTATTCATTATAAATGTTACTAATAATATAGGATACCCAAATTTTCCTGTATATTCTGCCTGCCTGCCTGCCTGCCTACCTGTTTTCCAGGTACACAGAGATGATGTCCAAAGCAAAGGAGAATAAAATCAAAAACAATAAATTGAAAGACAATCAGTAACATTTGTCAAACAGATTACCAAACACTATATTAGTAAAATACAAAGAGCAGCAATAATTTTTTTAAAGAAAGGTTGCAGAGGTTAGGCTAGTAAGAAGTAATTACATATGTAGGACAAAGTTTTTTTTCCTAAAACCCCTGCAGGAAAACATAGCTATTGTGAAGAGCTGCTAGAGACATGCACGCGTGGGGGCACAGCTACACACATTGTGCCACACCACAGATCTGTCCTTCTTGCTGTAGCTGGAAGTGCTCCTTCCTCTAAATCCAAATCCAAAGAAATGATGGCACTTGATATTTTGACCTCTGCAGGTCTTGGCTTGCAAAGCGCTGGAATGCTGGCCTCATTATTATAAGGGAAGCTGCATGATCCAATCACTGACTATCAGATGTATACTGTAATTTAAAACAAAATCATTTACAAGCCTTATTTAATGAGCAGTGTAGGTAGCACAAAAAACCAAATGCCAGCTTTCTGAAAGCCCTAGAAGTATCATAGCTACATAAATTCTAAATCATATCCTTTTTTAATTGAGAGAGCCTTTGTCTTGTGGAAAACTTTCTAGTAGCTGATGCCTTTCATCATTTTTATCACAATGTCCAGTTTCCTGGCTGTGAGGGCTGGGAGTAACTTACTCCACTGTAGACACACTATATAGTACACAGAAGGTCTTAGTTTTGTGGTAGGCCGCTGTTCTACATGAGAAAATGGTCCAGTTTTGATCCTTTGCATTTTCAGATAGGGCTGGAAAAGCTTGTCTGAACACTGTCAGTGACTTAAATCTGACCTCATGCCCTAAAACAGTGGTCACCAACCTTGGGCCTCCAGATGTTCTTGGACTTCAACTCCCAGAAATCCTAGCCAGCAGAGGTGGTGGTGAAGGCTTCTGGGAGTTGTAGTCCAAGAACATCTGGAGGCCCAAGGTTGGGGAACATTGCCCTAAGATGTCCAATAATGCAACAGGGCTTTCTTTGCATTCCTCCCCCTCAACCCCAAACTACATGATATGTTCACCCTGTACAATGATCTTTGCCGGGGGAGAGAGACAAGGGGAGCGTGGCCCTGTTGATACTCCTGGACCTCTCAGCAGCTTTTGACACCATCAACCATGGTGTCCTTCTGGATGGGTTGGGAGTTGGGGGGCACTGCTTTATGGTGGTTCTACTCCTTCCTGGCTGACCATGTCCAGAAGGTGGTGCTGGGAGACAGTTGTTCTGCCCCACAGCGTTTATGTCATGGGGTTCCTCAGGGTTCGATACTGTCCCCCATGCTGTTTAACATCTACATGGAACCACTGGGTGAGGTAATCAGGAGGTTTGGGCTGAGGAGTCAGCAATATGCTGATGACACTCAGCTCTACCTCTTGTTTTCCACCAATCCAGGTGAGGCGGTTTCTGTGCTGAACTCGTGTCCGGACCTGATAATGGACTGGATGAGGGTTAATAAATTGAAACTCAATCCAGACAAGATGGAAGTGCTATTAGTGGGTGTTTTGCCAGACAGGCTGGAGGGCCATTTCCCTGCCCTGAATGGGGTTGCACTCCCCCTAAAGGACAGGGTCCACAACCTGAGGGTGCTCCTGGACCCCAGTCTAACTCTGGAAGCTCAGGTGGATTTGGTGGCCAGGGGCGCCTTCCTTCAGCTGCAGAAATTATAGCAGTTATGGCCCTACCTGGACGAGCAGTCTCATGACAGCTATGCATGCACTGGTAACATCCCATATAGATTACTGCAATGCGCTTTACGTGAGGCTGCCTTTGAAGACAGTCCGGCAACTGCAACTGGTTCAGAGTTGAGCTGTGCAGCTGGTGAGTGGTGGGACAGCTAGGGAACACACCAGGCCAATTCTGTTCAAATTACTTTGGCTACCAGTCGCTGCCTGGGCCCAATTCAAAGTGCTTGTTTTGACGAAAAAAGCCCTAAATTGCTTGGGTCCTGGATAACTTCCATATAAACCTACCTGGCAATTAAAATCTAGCCAGGGGAACCTTTTGAAAGAGCCGTCCCTCAAGGAGGCAAGAGGGATGGCTTGTAGACAAAGGGCCTTTTCGGCAGCTGCTCCCAGACTATGGAACGCCATCCCATGAGCGATTCGTTTAGGGCTGATGTTGATGATGTTTCAGCACCAGATCAAAACCTTCCTGTTCCAGAAGGTTTTTAATTGAAATAATATCAACTGTGGGTCCTGTTGGTAATTTTTAGAGTACTATATTTTTAATTTCATTTTAATTGTTTTATCTTTTTATTGTATTTAAATTGTTATAAGCCACCCAGAGACCTTTGGGTAGTGGGCCGCATATAAGTTAAAGAAATAAATATGTATCATTGGTTTTTAAAAGAGGTGCTCTTTCAAGTTGTGAAAGATGTCTGTTTGTCACAGCACATGGCTTTCCTCACCTGTGCATCATGCATTCCAGCATGCTTTGCTTTGTGTTTGGTCTTGGGAGGGTAAATATGGGCTTAGTTTGCAAGTCTGATTGTGAGGAATTGTCATCCAGGGAGGAAAAAATATATCTATCACAAGGAATACACATCTAGTTTAAAGTCTAGTTACACTTCTAGGTTGTGATTGTACATTGTGTTTCTCCTTCTCGCAA
This sequence comes from Pogona vitticeps, assembly GCF_051106095.1. Classification (NCBI taxonomy): domain Eukaryota; kingdom Metazoa; phylum Chordata; class Lepidosauria; order Squamata; family Agamidae; genus Pogona; species Pogona vitticeps. The sequence goes on along the minus strand of NC_135786.1, from coordinate 16,847,261 downwards.
TAGCATGAATAATTTATACCATTGAAATTACCCTTCTCCCCAAGGAAAAGGGAGAATTACAATTAGCTGCAAAACAATATGCAAATCTTGTACAAACACCAATAAGATTATCTTAACTACTGTACCATTCTTTCGAGTTCAAGTGTTCAAGCATTATTATGGAATCTGTAATTGTCCGTGACAGTGGTTGAAATGACAAAGACAGGTTTCTTAGGGCTGGTGCTACTATCTGCATTGATTGACCTTTACAAAGATTCATGTGATGTGCTTTATTGTGGACCTCAGAACACCTGTCCATAACTGAGACAAGAGTCTCTGCTCCTATATTTAAATAGCTAGGCACTGCTGGATTGGAATGAACCAACAGAAATAATTCAAAGTGTAAACATCAGGCAGGTGAATAAATAAGATGGACAGAACAATCTGTGGTTGACCAAAGCCAAAGATAACTCCCAGAATAGATAACAGGCAAATATTAAGAGGACACACCCTGTCTGTATTTACAGCGGGCACACGATTACCGTTTTCCTGTTTCTTAAAGGAACAATGGTGGTTTGCACTTTCAGAAGAATCATGTGATATCGTTTCACAGGGCAATTCCAAGAGGCAATCACTACATTCAGAATAATTAGGTGGGGCTGCATGATTTCCAACTGCAGGTAGGGAACCGCATCCCTTTCTTAAAAAGAAAATTTCTACTCTATGGTTTTAGAAAGCTAAGCTGTAGCTATTAGGGAGAAAGACATTAGCCGAGCCCTTATATGCTAGCTTTCTAGCTGCAACATTTTTGTTTTATTCTAATGTGGGAAAATAAATTACTCACTTTTAGGAACTTTAAGCCAGTCACGGTCTCTCAGTCTATGGATGTGTGGGAGTGGGAGCAAAGAGAGGTGCTTCTACCTCCTGGAATCCTAACTTTATTATTTTAACATACAAAAGCGGACATACTATGTTGTGGTGTGTGTGTTATGTGTCCAAATTCTGCTAGCAGTTCTTTTGGGTAATAAAATAATACTATAGGAATGTGGATGTTTTGATTTAGGACTATATATATATTTAAAAACTAAATCACCCCCCCACCACCCCGCTGTTCTGTTCTGTCAGATACTGAGCGTATTACATCACAAACTAGGGATAAACTGCAAAGCATTTGATATGTCACTAATGTGGAAAAAAAAATCAGACATAATCCAGACAACCTTAAAATTATGTAGACAAATGAAGTAAAAAAATGTATTGCCTGAAGAAATAAACACTGAGATTTAACCCTTTGGTGAGGAAGCTGGAGTTCTAGAAACCTGGTTTTCCTTTGAATCTTTTCGGGAGTTGTAATTCTGGAACATAATGTCAGGCAGGGCAAGGCAGGGGCGAAGAGAAATATTTATAATGTTAATGACAAAACATGTTGGACCAGCATTAATGCAGAAGGAACCTGTTTATAAATGTGGTAGTAAATAGCTAATGAATAAGTTCTGATTTTATCAGTATTTTGTTTGTATGTAAGAGAGAATATATGAAATAAAATACACAGAGATATGTTTTTATATCTGTATTTTCATGGTTCGCCGCCCCCCCGCCCCCCAGCCCTTTCTTTTGCAGCTATCTAGAGAATATTTTATTTATGGGTAGTACAGAAATATTGTCTTTTCTAAGTTTGTGGCATTGATTCTGTCATTAGTTCTTCTATGCAAGGATGCAATTGACATGTACTGGTTTTAATACATGAAAGGTTTGAGATAACAAAGCTGCTTTCCTGTTCTCCTGAATACTCTTTTGGGCATTGTTTGGAAAAAGTCGACATATGTCTGTAAGACGAAGGCGGGAAAGGAGGTGCCCAGCTTGACTGATCTCCTCGAAGCACCCGTGGAGTTTCTCATATGTAGTGGCTAGGAGCTTATTAACCGCATCCTCAGATGCAAGCTGTGGACTAAGGAAAAGCTGACACAGATTTGCCGGTGATTATTTTATCCCTTTGCCTCATCCCCAGGAAAACAGACCCTTGTTTCTGCATGATCTCTCCTTGCAGATTAGATGGAGTGAGGAGAATGAAAGGTTGGGATCAGCTCCGAAGCACATGGCCAGGCAATACCCTTCAGCGCAGGAAAGGCTTCTGAGATCATTCCCTTCACTTCTCTCTGACATCGAAAGGTATGGGAAATGCCTCACTTCAGTGTGTGTAAGCCTCCATTACATAGTTTAGCTCTGGATGTGGGTAAATTGACCATAGCTCCCTGCTGTTAATGGATACTGCGCATGCAGATGGTCCTGTGTTCAAACCCAGACATTTCCCATTCAAAACATCAGATCTTTGGTGACCTCTGTTTGGAAGGTTATTACTATAGAATCATAGAATAATTGAACTGAAAGGGGCCTATAAGGCCATCAAGTTCAACTTCCCGCTCAATGCAGGAATCCAAATCAAAGTATATCTGACAGAGGGTTGTCCAATTTTCTCTTGAATATCTCCAGTGTTGGAGCACTCACCACCTCTCAAAGTAATTGATTCCATTGCTGTACTGCTCTAACAGTTAGGAAGTTTTCCTGATAGTTAACCAAAATCTGGCTTCTTGTAGCTTGACCCCATTATTATGTGTCCTACATTCTGGGTTGATTGAGAACAGATCCTGCCCCTCCTCTAGAATCTAGATGACTACCTTTCAAGTATTTGAAAAGTGCTATCATATCTCCCCTCAGTTGAAGAGAATTCTGGGTTGAGCTGACCGTATCATCTAGTTTATCATAAGGCAGGTTCCTACATTCTCAGTGAAATAGGGTGCTTCCTTTTCATGTATGTAGTTTAAAGAGTGAAGTACGAGAAGCAGCCAAGGATCAAACTGCATCGCACAAACAGGACCAGCTCCACTATTGGCATGACTGAGGCAGTTCCCTTAGGCAGTGGAATTCTGTGGTGGCAATTTTGGTGCTCTGGCAGGACCCATGCCAACCTGGAGAAATGGTGCTTCTGTGTGCAGAATTCCAGAGCTGGATTTTGTCTTGGGCAGCCACTGCTATGGGCACAACCTCTTCCCTCCTGAACAAATATAAAGAAGGAGAAGGCAGAGAAGGGAGCCCCAGCTAACATTCTCTGCTGGTATCTTCAGAGGCCAGCTGTAGAAAACATACCTTAGAAAACTGCTGGCAACGGATTATTTTCCAAGCTGTTATTCCTAAACCATAGCAGCCCTTCTCCTCCCATCACAGGCAGCTGAAAATACTGCACCAGCGCTGGTTACAGACAGCACATCCTTAGAAGATGAAATCATTTTAGTATTCCAGATCCCAGTAGACCTTCATTGTCTTAGCAGTTATACTTTTAAACAAAACCCATGTTTACCACCCAGAGGCCAAATCACGAAAGCATTTGATTTGCAAGCCACAGGAAATACGAAAAGCTCCTGCTCTAACATTTGGTACTGAAGAGGTCTTTCAGCATTTAAGGAATTCCTCTTCTAATGATGTGCTGTCTGTTATGACCCTGAGTTTGCGATGTATCTATTAATAAAGTGTATGATTTCAGATTATATGTATGGATACTCCTCAACATAATATATTCCCAAATTCAGAAGTATCGTATCTGAGAAATATTTCTAAGCTAACATTTCTTCCTTGTGTGCTATATTTGCATGTTTGGAAGGAGTGGTGAAGTTATTTTCAGAAGTAATTAATTACCATTATGTTTCTTACCATCCAAATAGTTGGTTACAATTAGTTACTTTTTGTTCCTGAATTAGTTATGTTTTGTTCCGGAATGGTACAAGCTTCTGTCTACTCTTACTTGCCATGTTAATCAGATCATTTCTCCCAAAAGAGCAAAAACCAGTAGCCAGGAATTGAACCATGTAAGAGCCAGCATGGTGTAGTAGTTAAGGTACTCTAGATTAAAATTTCAGCTCAGCTATGAAATTCACTGCATAACCATGGACCATTTACAACCCATGAGACTGACCTGCTTCACAGGATTGTTGTGCCTATGAAGAATGAAGGAAGAAAGACATCTGTACACCATCAGGAGGTCAGGCCACTGGCTTACAAGGGGGTTGAGGGAGCCCAGAAAGAGAAGAATGAAGAGGATGCAGAGAAGCCAAATACACTCGTCAGGCCAGGCTTCTCATTTTGTTTTTAATCATTTGTTTTAATCCTATGTGTGTTTGATTGTAAACTGCCCAGAGTGGACTTGCTCCAGATGGGCGGTACAAAAATCAAATCAAATCAAATCAAATCAAATCAAATCAAATCAAATAAATAAATAAATAAATAAATAAATAAATAAATAAATAAATAAAATCTGCAGTGCACTGGAGGAAAAGCAGGATATAAATGCAACATACAATAAATTAATGCAATTTCTCCTTTTCCTGATGAATCCATCCCCCCATTACTACAAATCCCTCAAAACCAATTAAGCTGTTAAATTATGATGGTATAATATACCCATATTATTGGTGAAAGAAACTAATTACAAGTAACTTGTTAGCTGTAACTAGTTAGCTGCAAGATCTGGGACTACTCTGTATGCTGGGATCTGAAAACCTGTGGTTCTCCAGATCTATTGAACTCTCATCCCCATCAGCTCCATTTTGCATAGTCAGTGATCGGGGACGATTGGAGCTGTAGTCCATGCATGTTTTATATGGGAAGTGTTGGAATCTGATCTACTACTTGAAGCCTGAAACGGCCATAACATGCTGGTGGGATGCATGCTTGCTGAGCCCCCATTCAGCCCCAGATGAAGGGTGGAGAATTCACAGAGACAAGAATGAGCTCTGCCAAAAGACTCAGACAGCTGTTGCTGCTTAGGATAGCATAGAAATTACTGGGCTAAAATAATGACCCAATGGTCCAACTCAGTCCATGAAAACTAGTCTTTACTTTCCATACATCACTTTCTATATATCATCCACTTGTCTCTTTAAGCTAGGATGACATTCCTTGGATTGCAGCCTGCAGAGTTTTCTGGAATGTTGCTTTTTGAAAATGATGATGCCAGATGCCATTGAGTCATGTGGGCTTTTGGCTCAGCCTGGTGACTCTCAGATCTTCAGTATAGCTCTTTGTTGGGTTTTTCGTGCAGTGAGACAGACAAAGGTTCCCAAAGTTTAAATGCTATTAGGATGAACTCGATTTTGTTGCTCCAGAATAATGCATTAGTTGCTTGTGACTTCTGAAGTCATGAGTCATTTCTGTGCCCATTTAGTATAATTTTTAAAGACTCAACAAGGATTAAAGTTCATTGCAAAGGGCTTTTTCTATAGCTAGGATATAATAAAAATTGGGACTATCTTCTCTGTTTTTCACCAGGCTTTGCTGCTATTTTAATAAGGTCCCCATTCACAAGTTCCTAGTCTAGTAACAGTCAAAGAGAAGTCCACCATAGGGTTTACCTATGGAACAGCTCATTGAGTTGGTGTGACCATTTTACTTTGTTACAACCCACTTGAATTTACTGTGGTCTATAACTTGTTGGCTCAAATCCAGTAATCACAACTAGAGTAGGCCCATTGAATCAACAGAACTTACAGAAGAGTTACACAAAATCACCATTGATTAGACTTCTACTGTCACAGAATCCAGCATAAAGATAAATGGGAACTCAGCTTTCCGCTCAGTCGGACTGTTGGCCGCCAGTATTGATTTTTTTTAAAAAAAAATTCTATGCGTGTTTGAAATATTCGTTTTCTTTCCAATAGGGAAGAATTCTGAAGGGAAGTCTCTCTCTCTTGGATTTTTTGCGCTTTCTGGGGCTCCCTTGTACTCGGTGGTCTTCCATCCAAGTACTAACCAGGCCGAATCCTGCATAGTTTTTGAAATCAGACAAATTGGATGTGTGCAGGGTGGTTATGAGTTACTGAAGAGGAAAGAAGGCATTAGATCCTTGCTGAGTAGGTAGAGTCAACAAGAATGTCCACCTTTATTTATTTATTTATTTATTTATTTATTTATTTATTTATTTATTTATTTATTTATTTATTTATTTATTTATTTATTTATTTATTTATTTATTTATTTATTTATTTATTTATTTAAATTGAACTCATTCCCCACTCATCTAGTGGACAAGCCATTACTCTGGGCGGCTACAAAGAAAGTAACACAAATTTACAGACAAAAATTAAAATAACAGACATGCAAAAAGCAAAACAAGCAAAACCCCCTAACCCCTTCCCCATCTGACAAACAGTATGTACCAAACCTCAAGATAGCAAAACTAGAAACAACTGCTTTAGGCAGTAGACCATCACAATAGGTCTGTCACAAAATTACTTTGAAATTAAAAAGGAGCGAGGTTTTCAAAGGCCTGGGTAAAGTTCCAGGTTTTCCTTTGCTTCCTGAAACTCAGGAGGGTGGGTGGGTGCCAGTCGTGCTTCTACCAGGAGGAAGTTCCAAAGTGAGGTAGCCACTACTGAGAACACCCAGTTTCTGGTTCACAACTTATGGGCATCCATTGCCGTGGGCATTCACCACTCATTATGTTATTATAAGGAGATGTTCATTCCAAAGGAGAAGCAATGATACATAAGTAGAGTAGCTGCAAATTTAGAAGAGCAGGGTCTCTCCACAACACTTTTTACACACATACAAGCACACACACATTCATTTGTACATGCCTGCACACGTGCATGCACACATAGACTTTCCTTCATGAGCATGTATGTATGCACATTTATTTCTCCAAATTATGACTTAGATGCAACTATGAGATTGGGGCATAGGGAAGGGTGCAAGAAGCTATGATCCAGACACCAGTCTTTCCGCCTTGGGTAGAATGTGAGGTGGGGCAAGGTTCCTCCCCTACCTACTGATGTGAGCAGGGGTGGATTGGGGAAGTCATGAAGAGAGGGTGGTTTAGAAGGAAGGGCCAGTTTAGCTAACCAGAGGGGATGGAGAGAGTGATCGGACAGAGCCATTAGGGAGAGATCTGGCTGCAGGAAAAGTGCCAGTACAGTACTTTAAACCCCATGTGGAGTGGTACGAACACATCACTGGATCTAAGTTGTTGTTGTTTAGTCATTAAGTCGTGTCCGACTCTTTGTGACCCCATGGACCAGAGCACGCCGGGCCCTCCTGTCTTCCACTACCACCCAGAGTTTGGTCAAATTCATGTTGGTAGCTTCGATGACACTGTCCAGCCATCTCATCCTCTGTCGTCCCCTTCTCCTCTTGCCTTCACACTTTCCCAACATCAGGGTCTTTTCCAGGGAGTCTTCTCTTCTCATGAGATGGCCAAAGCACTGGAGCCTCAGCTTCAGGATCTGTCCTTCCAGTGAACACTCAGGGTTGATTTCCTTCAGAATAGATAGGTTGTTGCAGATGCTTTTCTTAAAAACCTAAGATGATGGATATTATTTATCTATTTATCTATTTATCTATTTATCTATTTATCTATTTATCTATCTATCTATTATTATTATTATTATTATTATTATTATTATTATTATTATTATTATTATTATTATTATTATTATTGTTGTTGTTGTTGTTGTTGTTGTTGTTGTTGTTGTTGTTGTTGTTGTTGTTGTTGTTGTTGTTGTTGTTGTTATTGTTATTGTTATTGTTATTGTTATTGTTATTGTTATTGTTATTAATAATATTAATATTAATATTAATATTATATTTCATGCATACAAAACAACAACGTGAAACAACAAAAACAACAGAACATCCATACTACATATATAGATCAGAGAATTCGTTGTCGTCTAGGTCATATAATATCATCAACGGGTTCTTGTAAGTACTAGTTTGCTACTATCTTTTCTTTGCTACTGAGCTACCCAGTTCACTTGAATACACCTTGCTGTTGTTTTGTCGTTAAGTCATGTCCAACTCTTCATGGAGTTGGACCAGAGCACGCCAGGCCCTCCTGTCTTCCACTGTCAAATTCATATTGGTCGCTTCGGTGACACTGTCCAACCATCTCATCCTCTGTCATCCCCTTCTCCTCCTGCCTTCACACTTTCCCAACATCAGGGTCTTTTCCAGGGAGTCTTTTCTTCTCATCAGATAGCCAAAGTATTGGAGCCTCAGCTTCAGGATCTGTCCTTCCAGTGAGCACTCAGGGTTGATTTCCCTTTGGATCAGGCCTGAATACCTTTTGGCCCTCTAAATGTTTGGACTACAAATCCAATAACCCCTTAGCATCAACCTTGCTGTCTGGGACTGTTGGGTGTTCAAGTCTGATGACACTTGGAGAGATAAATGCTTCCCAGCCTAGTATCAACAAATCCTGATTTCTTTGGCCCAGGCGCTACTTTTTAAAGAAACCTCATGATCACAGCTTGTTTGCCAGGCATCCACAATAAACCTCCTGGTGTTTGCTCCTGCTTGGACATGCGAACAGCAGAGTTCCTCCTGGGGCTGGTCACTTGTGCATGCATGTTGGTTGTTAAGCTCCTGATAGGCCACTTGTAGCTTGAGTATACCGATTTTAACCCCTCGTATTGAGTAAATATTATGAATTCATTTTACTGATTTACTGCATTTCTATTCCACATTTCCTCAAATGAACTTAAGGCAAAGGTACAGGGCATCCTTTCCATTACTGTATCCTCACAACACCCTGGCAAGGTAGGTCAGGCTAAGAACACGAGTGATGGGCCCAAGGTTAATCAGTGAGCTTTATGGCTTAGTGAGAATCTACTATATCAACTCCCCTGTTTCCCCAAAAATGAGACCTAACCTGAAAACGAGCCCTAGTATGATTTTTCAGGATGCTCATAATATAAGCCCTACCCCCCAAAATAAGCCCCAGTGAAGGGAAACCCTGCCGTCCATTGTACAGGAACCAGAAGATGACATGACTGTAAAATAAAACTTCCCCTGAAAATAAGCCCTAATGTATTTTTTTGGAGAAAAAAAGTAATATAATACCCTGTTTTATTTTCAGGGAAACATTGTAGATCTCCCAAATTCCAGATCAGCACTCAGACCACTGCTGCATAGCAGCTCTTACACTAGGAATACTGAAATGTCACTGATAAATGCAGATACATAAGGATAATATTAATAAAACGGACAAATCCTAAATTATATTTAGTAACCAAGCCCTATGAGGAAAAACTGAAAGAACTTGGCATGTTTAGCCTTGAGAAAAGAAAGCTGAGGGGGAGATATGATAGCACTTTTCAAATACTTGAAATGCTGTCATTTAGAGGAGGGGCAGGATCTTTTTGGTCTTGATCGTCCTGGAGTGCAGGGCAAGCAATAATGGGCTCATTTAAAGGAAGACTTCAGCTGAATATCAGAAAAAAAACCTTCCTAACTGCTAGAGCAGTATGGCAATAGAATCAATTACCTCAAGAGTAATAAATAAATTCAAATTTAAAAAAAAATTACCTCAAGAGGTGGTGAGAGCTCCATCACTGCAGGCATTCAAGAGAAATGTAGACAACTACCTGACAGGGATGTGGTGGCGCTGTGGGCTAAACCGCAGAAGCCTGTGCTGCAGGGTCAGAAGACCAAGCAGTCGTAAGATCGAATCCACGCAATGGAGTGAGCGCCGGTCGCTTGTCCCAGCTCCCGCCAACCTAGCGGTTCGAAAGCATGCAAAATGCAAGTAGATAAATAGGGACCACCTCGGTGGGAAGGTAACAGCGTTCCGTATCTAAGTCGAACTGGCCATGTGACCACGGAAGATTGTCTTCGGACAAAACACTGGTTCTATGGCTTGGAAATGGGGATGAGCACCGCCCCCTAGAGTCGAACACGACTGGACAAAAATTGTCAAGGGGAACCTTTACCTTTACCTGACAGAGATCCCCTTTCATCGGTATTTCTGCACTGAGCACGGCATCAGACCCGATGGCCATGTAGACCCCTTCCAACTTCATTATTCTGTGATCCTATGATTCTACGAAGAGATAATAAATAATCCAGAAATGGGGAACGGCTTGTTTTTTTTTTGCGTGGCAATTCTCAGAATATCCTAAATATAATAGAGAGTATAAAGTAACTTTTCCATTTTCCTGCAGGAGATTGGAGTGAATGGCCTCATAGGCCCCTTCTAGCTTCATTATTCTGTGATTCCATGATTCTTTACTGTTAGGTATGACTCTGCCTGGGGGGCGTTTTAAGGTGAGTAAAGGAGCTCCCCCTCCTAACCTCCTAGGGACAGATCACTAGTTTAGAGGTGGTTTCATTCCATAGAGCATTTCTTATAATACTTTATAGATCGTTGGCATATGCCATGAATTGTTGGCAAGCATGAGTAGCCCAATTTACAATTTTTTTAAAATGGAACAGTGAATCTCTTTTCGATGCTTACCTTTTTTCTACATGGCCTATTTTCGTTTCAAAGAAATTTTTGTTCTGTCTCCAGAAAGCCTGCTTAAATTCTTAGTTGTAATGATTGGACTCTGAAGGGTGCTGTGTTACAGAGAAATCCTGTCCCATAATAGCTTCGCTGCTGTGGAAAATCCGATGTTATTTGGCCGTTCGCTCCCTGAGTTCTCTAAGCAATCAAGACATTTGCCTCAAGGCTGCAAATACAAAGCTACAGGCAAAACCCTCTGGACACAATGATTGGGCATTTATGCAGAACTAAAAACTGGAACAGCTGAGCTGTAGATCTATGAATAGCAAGCATGCCTTGGAGCACAAAAGACAGCACTCTGAAATAGAAGGGTTTATAATGGTTCTGACATCTTGTACATCAAGATCATGCGAGAGCTCGGCTGTTGTAACTTTCTCCTTCCCTCTTTGAGTTTGTTTGTTCAAACCATGTTTGCAAAGACCCTTGCAATTAAAGCATGGCAGGGAGGGAACCCTTGAGCATTGCTGTGAATATATATAAATATGTTCTATATAAATATGTTAGACAAATGATGCTTCTGGTGAAATCTTGAGAAGATACATCATTTTGAATCAAAATAGCTACAAAACAAACCTATTGTTTCCCTTCTGTTTTATGCCCCCTCCCCTCGACTCTTTCTTAAGGGGGCAATTTGATGAGACCCCAAAGACTTGATACTAATATTAGCTGAGATGTCTTCAGAAAGCACACAAAACTGGCCATAAGCGATATGGCCAGAGGAAGAGGTTAACAAAATTCAGAACGATTCAGATCAATAAGCAGTCAGAACACTGAGAGTTGGAAAATATAAGATGGAGGGGTCATATCTAATACTGTCAAACATCCATAGCCAGTGCTACTGACTATCTGTATGATATTGTCAAAGGAGGGCATTGGTTCCAGTTGTTTGCATGTGAACTTGTTATTTACCTGAAAACAAAGACGTCCCGGAGTTTCCTAGGTATTAGGTATTCTGAAGTGGTTTAACACGCCCTTCTTCTGCAGGTGCCCCTGGCACTGTGCATGCCCATGCCTACATAGGCTGGCTCTTCTCCCAGAGGGGAACCAAACTCCTGACCTCTGGCTCCACAGCCAGTTGCCCAATTCATCGAGCTACCCAGTCAACTTCGTATCTACCCATCCACTAACATCTTGTGTGGAGAGCACAGTTGAAACTAGGGACCATCAACTGGGTTCTTGAAGTTTAGAGGATGTTGAAATCTAGAGGTGGATTAAACAGCAGTAACATCCAGTCCCATTCATTTTCCTTTGGAGAAAGGTGGAGCAGAAACTTCTCTTTATTTTGAGGGTACCACATTCATTCTGCTTTTCCATTTTCCGGGAAGAGAGTTTGCATCCATGACTTAGCAGAGAATGGTGGGAGACAGAGCCATTTGTCCTAGGTGGTGATCTTTCTACTCATGGATGTGCTGGAGGTGCCATCTAGATGGTGCCTACAAATAAGCAAGCCTTCTAGGTGGAGGCCGAGGCAAAGAGGCAGTCCCGAAACCAGCAAAATCAGGGAGCTGGACAGGGGAAAGATTGTATTTGTCTTCAGTGTGGAAGGGATGGTTACTCTTGAATTGGTCTTCTCAGCCTCACCAAACGTTGTTCCAAGACCTCTATTCAGAGCCCATTACCATCGTCTCTTGAGACTGAAGGATGCTTACACATAGGAGGTGGCACCCCAGTTACTGAACACTCTCTTCAGATATAGTTTTTCCTGGTGCCAACCTTTTCGCACCAGCCAAAGAGCTTTTCATTCCCTCAATCTCCCCACACACAGCCCCATGCAATTTAACATCTACCGATCCCTTGGTGCTGCTTGTATGGTTCTGGGGCTTTTAATTTACTTTATCACATTCTTTTTGTAGTTACAAATTATTTTAATTATTTCACGATGGAAACATGATATAAAAATACCCATTAAGCAAGAAAGCAAACCACATAACAAAAGGAATAGGACTAGAGACCGCATTTATTAAATGCCTTTCCTTACCTGAATGGCAATAAAAACTGGCTTCTTGTGCTATGTGAACTTCATAAATATCTATGCACTCCTCCAGGCACATATGGGGAGAGGGAATACTAACACACACACACACACACACCCAGGTTCTTGTAAACATTCCCCTAAGGAAAATTCCTTCCTTCTCCTCACCATTTGCCAATCAATTCAGTCCCATGAAAAGGATCAAGATTCACTGGGACTTAGTTGCTAATCCCACTTATCTTCTGAGATTCCATTGATATCCAATTAAATGTCACCCACTCTCACTCATTAGAGTGGAAGCAGAATCAGAGAAGAGGTTTGGGGAGGGTTGCTCTTAAATGATCAGCTCAGCAATTTTCTTTATGAGCCTGTAAATATAGCCTGGTCTCTCTCTCTCTCTCTCTCTCTCTCTCTCTCTCTCTCTCTCTCTCTCTCTCTCTGTGTGTGTGTGTGTGTGTGTGTGTGTGTCTTTCTCTATCTTGCAAGCCAGGCAGCGAATGGGATGATCTTTTTGCAGAGAACACACCTGCCAATGCTGTTGTCTACACAAGCTGTATAATAACTGTGTAGCTTAAGATCCAATTGCTGGCTTATTTGTGTTGTGATTGTGGCTGAGGTTGTTGCAAAATATTGTGTCTGGTGATTAAAGGAATTATGAGGAGGGGGAAGAAGTAATGTTTACACTAATTGTGGCTGTCAGAATCACATTCAAATGAAATGATAATAAAGCCTGCTATTATATATCTGGTTACCAACTAGGAGGCAGACCAATATTTATGGAGGAAAAGCCAAGACTTCATGTATATTTCACTGCTGCTTGGTTCTGTGTTGACTGCTGGGTTTTTTTTTACACCACTTATGTTGAATAGAACTCCATTTTCTGTCTAATAATAGACAGAGCTTGGTGAAATTACTTTTTGGGACTACTGTACAAGCTTCAGGCTCCTCCAGCCACCACAGACAATATGAAATGTAGTAAAAACAAACAAAAATAACTTTTCTAAACTCTAGCAGCGAACATGTTTCTGCTTGGGCTTCTGTAGCAAAATGGCATAACAATAAGCAAGCTTTCTGTGAATCTTTATAATTCTGTGAATACCTTTTCATGGTATTCCAGGTAGAAGATACTCAGAAGTGGTTTACCATTCCCTTCTGGGGTCACCCTGGAATTGTGCAGCTTGGCCAAGGCTACACAGACTGGCTCAACTCCCATGAGGCACAATGAGGGATTGAACTCTCAACCTCTCGCTCCCCAGCCAGGTACCTAAACCACTAAGCCAGTGTATCATGTATAATATAATGTATTCATAAACATATCTTGTTCTGAACTTGGTGGATTATATGGTTGATTGGAGGAACTGCTGTGATGTCAGAGAAGGGAAGCCAAAGAGAAGCCTCTGCACAGTTTCAGAAAAGTTATTTCCTCTTATTTCTCACATGGAGGGAATTCCACACCTAAGATTTTGTATGGCTGCTTCTCACATACATACAGAATGTAAAAAAACATGTTGGCTTCGGTTTCTTCTAAACTCTTCTTACTGAATTCACACGCAAATGAAGTCAGCCATTCTACTTTTGTAGGAAACTTTGTCCACCCTTTCTTAGGGCTGGGTGGATTCCAACAATGGCAGACGGTGTGCTATGTGAGAGCGACAGACATATATTTCTTTCCCGCCTGTCCCATTCCTTCCAAAAGGAAAGGAGTCTTCAGTTCAACTCACATGTTAGGATAAATTCAGGCTTTGTTTGCAGACATATTGCGTGAATAATGGAGCCTTGTATCTGGAAGGCTGCCCCCTACCAACACAATACAGTGGCGCCTTGCTTAACGAGCGCACCGTTTAACGATGAATCCGCATAGCGATGCATTTTTTGCAGTCGGTAATGCAATCGCATTGCGATGTTTAGATAGGCCAAAAATCGCATTGCGATGATCGGTAAGCGTTTCGCTTACCAATCTTCGCATTGCGATGTTCTAAAATCAGCTGATCGGTGGTTCCAAAATGGCCACCGGAAGAATAAAATGGCTGCCTGTTCTGTTTTCGCGCCCTGCCCTCGCTTACCGAGGTGGAGAAAATGGCAGCCGGATGGGGAATCTTCGATTACTGGTGAGTTTTCACCCCATAAGAACGCATTAAACTGACAGACCTGTTGGGATGTGCAGTTCAACTACATCTGGGGGGCTTCCTTGTTCCATCTTTGCACTATGCACATATATTGTGGGTGTGTTGTGAAGACTGTAGATATGCACAAGAGAAGTGTAAACATGACTCACTCCCAGATGTCTGTAAACACAGAGTGAAACCAGACATTGTGAATAACATGTCTTGTTTTCTGTCTTCTGGTCATGTCTAGGTTTATTCATCATGTCACATGACATCTGTCTGCTATACACCTTCTTGCTTTTGCAGATGGAAGGCAGTAAAGATGCCCATCTAAATAGCCACCTTGGGTCCTTTGTTATGAAAGAGGTGGGATATAAATATACTAAATAAATAAATAATAAATAAATCCCATCCTCAAATTCTCGCTGCCTGGTGGGATCAGGTCTATCTGTATTTCCATAAGGATCTGAAGTGGTGCATGTAAACATGTTTGGTAATTACATTAATATAATTATGAGTCTGGCATGGCTCTTTAGGGAGGCCTTTCACTCCGACCCTAGTTGAGTGAAGTAATTTTACACCTCCATCCAGTCATTTGTTATCTGTATTTTGGTTTAATTTTTTTGTTTTGTGTAGCTTTATTTATGTTCCAGCGCCTTCTGTTTTTATGTGATTAGATTCTTTATGGTTTTACTATATTGATTGCTGGATCATGTATTTTACTATGAACCTCTCAGAGTAGTGCTATGGCATTAGCAGGAGTGGTATGTTAAATTGAAATAGTAAATAATAAAATAAATAAATACCTTATGAGGGCTCTGGGTCATGAAAGTGTAGTTAAGTGTGTTTAGATCTATGCAGAATATTTTAGTTCAGAGACATGAGCTTCTTTGTGCTAAATGCTCGAGAAGATGATTGACATTTGGGAGGGTGTTGGGGGTTAGACATGTATGTTCCCCTGTCTCCCCAAGTTTATAACACTATCTGCTATCAGTCTGCAATGTCTGACGTCACATGATTTGAGCTATGGAAAGAGGGGAGTAGGAAACACAGGGGTGCTCTTTTTGACAATACCTACTCATCTCCGAAGATGTTTGGTTCTCCCCATACAGATACAATCATCAGTCGTTGTGTAGTGGTAAATTCTGACATGCAGCCACTCATTAATGAGTCATGTTCACAATGAGTCCAAAACCGCGACTCCATATCAACAAACAAAGTTCTATCAATTTTAATCTCCACCAGGTGCAGGTCTTTTGTAAAGTGAATGGATCTTAATTGTCAATTCAAGGCCCAGCCCACCCATAGCACTTTGCATTATAATAGATGTAGGGATGTAGTTCACATCATATTTTTGCTTCCTAGCTCTGGTGCTTCGGGGTGTAACAACTGATATCCGGTGGAATAAATATGTGAAAACAAACCCAGGTTTTCTGTTGGGTATCATGTGAAATAGCTAAGCTTAGCAGATAAACAAGGTTTTGCTATTTTGAATCAAAATTTCCCACACCCGGCCCTTTAACTAAAATGCGCTAACTGTTTAGACTGTCCATGAAAAACACGGAGAAACACGGATGAATGCACAGACAACGCGAGGAAGCGCACCAAACACGGAGTGTCCTTAGAGTTGTTATGCTCACCTCACAAGGTTGTTCTGAGGCTAAACTGTCAACTGGAGTTCCTGGAGGGGAAGGTGGGAATACAAATGTAAGGAATAAACCTTAAATCCACCAAGATGGCTAGAAACCCAATGTTGTGAAGAGTCTAAAGGTGGCAATTAAAAGCAGGAATGAACAAAGTAATTAAAAAAAAAACCCATGGGAATTGCTTTAATTTGTACTTATCCCCAAATACCACACAGAATGTGCCTGACTTTAGCAATTCTATAATTGCCACGCAATATTTTCTGTGCAGGGGACAGGAGGTGGGGGACCTTAGAAGAAAAGGGGAGAAGAATCTTTTGCAATGTTAAGAAACAGGCCCAAACCTGCAAAGACTGAGTGGTGGAAACTGTTTGGGATGATTACGGTCTCCTAATTGATTATACACAAAACAGGTGTGACTAAAGTCAGGACAGGAAGGCTGGGATTAAAAAATATCAGATAATTATGCAAGGTTGACTCAGTTGAGTAACCCACTTTGCCTGCGAAGCTGATGGTTGCTTCAACCTGCATTAAAACACTGACAGTTCTGAGGAGAAAAACAAAAAGTATTCTTCTCAAGCGCTTTGAAGAGTCCTCTCACAAACCTCTAGATGCCAAGAGATTTGGCAACCAGGCATGGAGGTGTTTGTCATGCGACAAGACAGTGAAGTGGGATGTGAAGAGTCAGGGTTTTGCTGTCGGTTGGCAAATTTCTTGTTGCTGCCATGGCTGTTGGTTTGTAAAGACGGTGTTTGAAGATATAGAAGACTAGAGCTGTGCTGAACGTTTGCTAATTTCAGCGTTCGGGTTGAAACTTGCCATTTCAGCTGGGTGGAAAATTTATCTTGTAGCAGACGTTCATGAGAATGTTCACTCTTTTCTTTTCTTTTTTTTGCAATTAACGTTTTATTGAAAGATTTTGGTGTGTGCGATCTTATCTGGGAACAATCCTTTTGCCCCATCCCTCCATTTCTTCTACACTTTAGCTCCTACTTCCCACCCTTGTTTGACATGTGCATGCGTAACATAAATAAAGAAAACCCCCTGGGCAGAACGGTTCAGAGAAGATGGAGAAGGGAAAATCCAAAACAGATCCCAGGCTCTTCTGGGCTTATGCCAGCAGGGCCAAAGATGTGAAAATAGGCTATTTCCCCCCCCCCCCAGTGTAGTCTAAGATAGGGAACAACCAGAGGGAAAATAAAGGGACTATTCTTCGAGAGTGTGGAGTGAATGGAAGAGCTTTGGATCTGGTGGATCCATTGAACTGAAACCATCATCACATTTGCCCCACTATTCCCCCCTGAGATCCTCTTATGGGGACCCATAGGATTGACCCACATGTGGACCACGGCAGCTGTAGTCATTGAAACTAGTAGTCAAACTTCTTTTTGCTTACTGCCCAGCCGATTGGGCATCAGATGGTCTGATGGATATTGCTCTTGGTAGCAGCAGAGCAGAGATCTCAGTGAGGATTTCCCTCTAGCAGTTTCCTCCGAGCTGAGACCACAATTTCTCTGCCCTTATGCTTGATAGACATCACTTGGGGCTGGTAGAGCCTCATGGCGCCGTGGTTAAAATTGCAGTACTGCAGACAAGACTCTATTCATGACCTGAGTTTGATTCCAATGGAGTCAGGTAGCTAGCTCAAGATAGACTCACCTTTCCATCCTTCCGAGGTCAGTAAATTAAGTACCCAGCTTTATGGGGGGGGGGAGTAATATGTAGCTTGCATAATGATGTTATAAACTGCTAGAGAGTGCTTTAAGTGCTGTGAAAACTGAATGCCATAAGACTGACATCTGTTCACCTCTGGATTAGGTAATAAAGGCTGAATGTACTTAATAAGTAACTGTTACTCATTGCACTAAAAAAACTATTTATGACTATTAGTTGCCCCCAAAGTAACTTGTTACATGTAACTATATTATTTGTAATTGATTACTTCAAGCAAAGGATCCCAGGAATTCCTTCCAGATTCCAATTCAAATACCTTGTAAGAATTCAGAAATGACGCCCTTCACTGTGCGTATAGGAAAAAGGTCTTAATTTTCTTGGCTGCTGCTTCATCTGTTCAAATAAGAGGAAAAGGAGCCAGCAGGTCAATGGGATTTATCTTGATTAACTTGTAACCCACATTCAGATTTGAGCTGTCAGTTGGCCTCTTGCAGCTTAGACCATTTTGCAGGGATGTAAGGGGGCAGGTTAAGTACCTGAGTTAGGTACCTGGCTGAAGAGGCAGATGTCAGGAGTTTGATTCTCCACCACATTGGGGCGGGGACCAGAAGCTGTGGCCTTGGGCAGTCTGCAAAGTCCCAGGACACCCCCAGAATAAGAGAAGAGTGAACAATTTCTCAGCACTTCTAGATCTAGATCACAAGAAATCATGCCCCATCCTGAGGAATGCACTCCTAGCAGAAGTAGGTCAGGCTCCCTCCCTCCCATCTTTTAAGAGGATGCTAAAGACTGTCCTGTTTCAAGAGGCATCCAAAACCATCTTAAGCAATTCTTTGCGTGTTCCCTGTGTCACCATCATTTTGGGTTTGTATCTCTTGTTTGTTTCCTTTCAGTTTCATGTTGGGTGGTTGGATGGTTGGGTCACTGTTACATTGTGTTGCTGTAAATTGCTAAGAATGATGCTTTGCACTATCAGCAGTTTATAAATACATGAAATAAATAAATAAATATTCATTTTATGTTACATGTCTGTGATCAGGCAATGGATGCCTGAGGGATAGGTTCCAAGCCCCAACTCCCACGGATGACTGAAACCTCAGATAGTAGTGAACCCCTTAAAGAAGGAGGGAAGAGGAAGAAGCAAAGGTCAATGTCTGTAAGCACTGCGGGCTAAGTTGTAGCAGCGGTGATTGTGGAGAACTGAAACCACGGATACTGATCCTGTGGATATGGGGGTCCTCCACAATTATGTGTTCTGATCTAACAGGAAATTTTTTTAAAAAAAATTTATTTCATTCCTACAAGAGATATTAACTCTTCTCTCGTGTATTAACAACTGAAGGGCACTACATTCCACCTGCAGACTGCCAAGTGTACAACTTCAAAGATTGTTTCTAAAATAAGAATGTGCCTAGACCAAAGTCTTAATCTCTAAATCTCTGGAGCTTCATTAATTGAAACCTTCTTCTTCTTTTGAGTGGAACAAGCACACTAATAGAGTTCAAGTTTGATTTATATCCACATTGTCCTAATAAGGATTTATACATTGATAGTCATATTGTCTTTAAAGACAAATGAAAAAATTCCAGGGACCCATTTACTCAAGAATAGCCCCTTTGTCAGAACTTTAAAAAAAGATCTTTTTTGGGTTTTTTTTAAAAAATACACAATATTATGTATCTGCCAACAAGAATTCTGGGATATTTTCACAAATAGCGTGCTATCTAGGTATGGGGCTTCATGACTGTCATGGCAACATACAGAAGCATTTTTATATCTTTAATTTTATTAATGTTTCCAAGATGCATCTCACAGTTGCATACACATATCATCATCATCTTAAGTCTACAGAGCTGTAAGGGACCATGCTGGGTTGTGCACATGGCACCAGCATCACACTGGACCGCAGAAAAAGCCAGCCTGTGTATTGTACCCTTCCAGTTTGAGGAAAAGTTAAACGTGGACAAAAGGAAGAAGAAAGTCTGGACTTAAAATCTGAGAATCTGGAGGCAGAGACTTACCGTCTTCCAATTTTTTAGAACCCTCCTATGAAGACATCAATTCCTGGTTAATTATTGTCCTTGCATTTAAGGAATGAATGTGACCACATTCTGTGCACATCATTGGAAACCATTAACATGCCTATCAGAATGGCTGAGAAGTGGGGGGAAATCCCACCTAATGGCAATGCAGTGTAGGGTAGAAGAAGCCCAGCACTTCGCCTGCACCTGAACAATTCCGTGGGAATGTGATTGTCTGTTGTTTCAAGCATCTCTTTGACTACAGCTTGCAAATGGGAGGTCAGGTATTCATTCTCTCGACAGCAGCAGCTTCGGCAATTAACTGCATCCATGCAGTATGTGACAGATGTTATGGTTCTGAGGAATAGTGTCCTAAATTTAAATCCCATGCCCTCTTTGCACTGAAAATTATTCAGTGATGCATTGGCCAATCTCGTTACTTGGATCCTACAGGCAAACAGGAAGTCCTTCGCTTGGTCACCTATTTCTCACATTTGCATCCTAAATTTCGAAGGGGAAATCCAACCCCAACAGAATGAAGGAACATTTGTTTAGCCCCCTTCTCCCTGGCTTTCCTCTGATACCCAAGCGGTGGACTAATTACTTCATTGTGTTGATTGGTGTCGCTTCAGTTTAACTGGCTGCTTTTGAAATAATCACTTCTCCCCAAATGATTATTTTATAGATTATTTAGGAAAATCTAAACTAAAGAGAAGACACCACAGCATTTTCTTCACTCTATGTTAATGGTTTCTTCTAGAATGAAAAAGTATGAACAAATATGAGTGATAATGAAAAAATAAACTGTAACAAGATATGTGGTGTTTCAAAATCCTGGAAATTAAATTTAAAAGTCATGTGTATTAGCAAGAGTGCTATAATATGGTACAGCTCTCAACTGGATCTCTTTTATACTGTTGTAGATACATGGGTTTTGTACACTCTGTAGGAGACACAAACTGTGGGTGATAGGTGTAAAACCTTCAACAGATATATATTTGCATGTTTGCATATTGATTCTTCAGCTTGTAAAAAGGAAACATATTGGACATTATTCTGTTGTCTGAACACATTCACAATTGAGAACATCATACATAGATGATGAAAACGCAATGATTAGTTCTTATCTGTACACGTAATTCAAGAATGATGGAAGTATAACCTTTATGAACTCCTTGGTTCAGTTTAGTGAGCGGGAAATCTTAGGAAGGGGTTGTGATCATAAAATCCAGTTGAAAAGGAGAGCAGGAGACGACAGAAGCTGCCGTTCTCCTGGGAGAATTTATGGGACCTTAATCATTTGGTTTATTTAGGTAAATTTTGATATGTTTGTGCAGGAGGCGCTCAAGAAGGGTAACTCCATTTAATTATATTTGTATTTGCATCTGACTCTGCATTTTATTTTAGGGCCTATATGATTGCATACCCTGGGCTGTGGATCTTCTGCCCGGGGTGATAAAGTTATCTGGAACTTTGTTACTTATCCATCTTGCTATAAAGAAACATTTGTGCTCCTTCACTTTCTAGTGCAAACGATGCCTGCTATGGCATATATTGGTGAATAGACTTCATGGACTGTATCATTTACACCACCCTGTTTGAGATGTGTTTCTACTACTGTTGCTACTCTTTTGGTCTGCTGATAAGGAGGGGAAAATCACATCTTTGTAAGTTCATCATGTTTATAATATTTATATAAAGAAAAAAACCCTATAGAACCCAGAGAGCAAGAAGGATGCTGTGGTCCATTATTTTGTATAGGTGATGCTCCTTAAATTCCTTACACATGTGTAACCCCATCACTTGTACCATCTCTGAGATTTCTGTTCCCCTAAAGGTCTTTGCTTAGAGTAAATGCAGGACTTCATGAGCCCGTGCAAGGTTTTTAAATCAAAAGACACCAGTGCCATGAATCCAATCTAAATCTAAATATATTTCACCATTTGTATTTAGATTTTTCTTATTTACCGTTAACCTTACAAGCCCCTGTGCTGTACCTGAAACCCCCCATCTCCTGTTTAGGGCAATGGCTCCTGTTTTCTATAATCAGGGACGAACTAAAGCGTATATTCTGAGAATTTTTTAATTTGCAAACTCGGTGCACTTAGGCACAGAAACACCTGCTCACAATCCAGAGCAAGCGGAATATGGTTCTGGCACAGATGTCTGCCTCTCTGATGGAGCCTGAGCTGTCAATCGTTTGGCGCAAACCTGCCCTGATTTCATTTGACGAGAGAACTGAATAGCTTGGAAAGGATTAACTGGGTGACATCTGGTTGGGCAGCAGACATGCAGGCCAGGGCGGTGCTGTTTCTGCCCCTCTGTTCTTTGTGAGAAGCAATTTGCAATTGCAGGAGATTAGGACTCCTGTTTTTTAACCTCCTAACTTTAATGCATCATTAATTTATCTGAAGTGTCAAAAGCCACATTAAACCTGGAGATGAAACCTAAATACAGCCACGTGGCTGCCCTTGCAGTGAGTATGTTTTTTTTCCCATGTGCACAGAATTTATTGTGTGTATTAACATAAGGGGGTTAGAGCTAGCTTTCAATTTTTTTTACTTACATAAAAGAAAGTCGGCAACTTCAACGGAGTTTGGTAAAGCACTGACTGTAACCTTGAGTCTTTGCCATCACCAGCCAGGCACCTCAGACCTTTCTGGGCAAAAAGAAGACAAGAGAAACCTGGGTTAGGCACATAACAAGCCTAGCCATGAATGAGTATGCATATATTACAATCAAGATTTCAAAGCATTCTGTCTTCCCCTTGAGTAGGGCCTGGCTCAAAGATTAGGATTTGCTAGCAATGCCAGGTCAGCAGCATCCTGTGCTCTGAGATTTTATGGCCAAAGCCTGAGACCCGGGGCAGGGCCTTGAAATGTCACGGGGAAGGCAAACAAAAGTTGAGAAGGGATCCATTTTGCAGACAAAATGGAATCAAGTGCGAGGGCAATATGGATGAATGAGTCCAGAGTCTGGTTTAAATGCAGCCAGGCAAATAATGTGGCAATTCAGAGTGGGAGTATAACTCTTTCTTTTAAAAAAATATTAATTAATTTTGGTGTGCAGGAAGGCAAGAAATGTACCGAGCAGTTGCTGCCATACCTACTATGGCTTCTGAGCTGCATAACCTTACCTATACTAAACATAGCATCTGTGTTCTCCATTCCATGACACCATCTTCTCTCCTTACTCCTCAAATTTCACTCATGGATTTTTAGTTTATTGGGAATTAATTACTGTATTAGCACAAATCGAAAGTGTGAAGAATTACAACTAGCTCCATCCACTCTGTCCTTGGCCCCACCTCTCTCGGACACTCGCTAAAGCCATAGGGGGCTATTGACCAACCCTGCCAAAAAAAAAAAAACTTGAAAGTTGGGGTGCAGTGCACAGGGCACTCGCTCTCCCAAGCTGCCCATTCCCACTCTCGAACAGCAATTCACAGCATACTTCCCAAATTGCAATTTAGCTCCTTTGCCAAAAAAAGGGTTTCCCCACCCCCGTAGTAAGTAAGGGAATGAGCAAGTTTGTACAGGAGAAAGCAGTCCTTCAGATATACCAGTCTGAAACTATTCAGAGCGTTATAGGCCCAAGCCAGAACTTTGAAGTGCATGTGTGGGGGTGGGGGGGAAGATATGTTGTCTACAAAAGATATACTAAAGATAACTGGGGTTTAATGAGAAGTTGCTGAAAATTAATTGCCACCCAGGTTCTGACCCCACGATCACTGGGTTGCAGCTGGGCAAATGCTAATACATTTCTAAAATCCTCTGATGCTGCAGAACTTTTCGATGAAAATAATTGGCAGTTGGTTGTTTCCTCCGGCATTTTGAGGAGGGAAACTGAAAAAGTCAAAGAACAATCCCTTTTTAGTCAAAAGCACTCCTAGGATGCTCTTAAGTCCAACAGATCATTTTTCCTGTCTTCTGCCTGTCCTAGCCGAACTCTTTCACCTTAGGAAACCATCATACTTTTGCTAGGCAATGAAACCGGCTTTGATTAGAGAGGGGAACAAAATTACTGAGTTTTCTTCTTGGAGAGACTGTTGTACAAATATTTATTTATTTATTTATTTATTTATTTATTTATTTATTTATTTATTCATTCATTCATTCATTCATTCATTCATTCATTCATTCATTCATTCATTCATTCAACTTGTACACCCTACCAATTAGTGATGAACACTATTCTGTGCAGTTTACATCTGAATATTTGTGAAGATTCTCAGTCATTCAGGTGATGTCATTTGGAAGTTGAGTCTCACTCTAGAATTTCTGAAGAAGCTACTTGGATGAGGAGCGAAATGTTTCAGCCTAACAAGAAAGAAGTCCAGTTTACATAACATATCATAAATCTTAATACATATAACTAAAAACTCACACCACAAGTGAACAAATAAAGCAACCCACAACTAACAATTGACCCAATTTATAATCTGCCAGATTATTAATGAAAGTGTTGGACCATCTGGTGATTTCTTGTTATTTCTGCTATATTTTCCCAATGATATGTGCAGTTTCCTGTAACTAGCTACTCTTCAGGCAACATGTATTATAGCAAAAGAGCAAAGGAAGTATTTTTCTGGTTTTGTTTTTTATTTCTTTATACATATTTTGACCCGTGATGTGAAAAGTAGCCACTAGAAGAAAACAGAGTGTATTGCTCTGTTTCCCCACTATCCGACCCCAAGTCTAATGATAACAACAATGCAATGCATGAATGGGCTCTTCCTGGTGGGGTGAAAAGTTACACAGCAACACAAAGCCTTAATAATGCACGACACAAAAATTACTTGTGCCCTCAGAATGGAGCACACCAAACTCCTTTCAAATTCTTTCCGTTCTAGAGACCCATCCTTAAACCTGTGGCATTCCGATTGGTAGATGTTGCCTCCGCCCGCCCTCCGTCAAATATATAGCATGCCGCAAGACTTAAATCACATGGAGATACGATCGTTTAAAAGAATATAGCATATTTGCTGAGACAAAGCAGCCAGTGCGACAACAATAAATGTGTCTCGTAAGCAAACACTGCAAAATAAACTTTGCTCGTAGCCAAGGTTTCTGTTTTGTCAAGCTGGAACACAGAAAAACTGCAGCTGTACCTCAAGCCTGTGATGGCATTTGCAGTCATGAATGACCCAGACTAGGAGTGCTCCACTTACAGAACGCCCTTCATCCTGTTTCTGGCAAAGGGCTGCTTAATTTGTTGGCACTTTCTCCACAGCTCACAAAACTGCCTTGGTGGTGTGCGGAGCTTTGGCAGAGCAGACGAATGTTTCAGCAGCTGCTGGAGGGCACCTCCTTTGCTTCCATAACACTTGAGAAGCCTCTGGGGAGGAAGACGAGTCTCTGTAAACCTCCCATCTCCTTGGCTGGCTTACCCAGGCAGGAAACACGATCATTTAATAATCCTTTAACCCAGTGATCTCAGCAGAAGACGGGATTCCCCTCAGAAAGACAGACAGACAGACAGACAGACTTCAATTTGATACAGCTGAAAACATCTCCCCCCATGTGCCACTCTCCAAATGCGATGGAATACAATTCCCATCTTCCCCTGCCTGCACAGCCGATGGCAATCTCTGCCAAAATCTGGCAATTTTGCAGGGGCTCAGTGGCATTCGCTGTGATTCTACCTCAGCTCTCCATTTTGCTTCACAGTCACAGGTTAGTACGCTACTCTATTTCCTTCTCGGAAGTTCTAGAGTGAGTCAGCAGGGCTGGCCCTACCATTAGGCAGGATGAGGCAATGTCCTCAAGCACAGGGTTTCACTGTTTCAGCCCTGGGTCCTGAGACATAGATTTTCATATCCATTTAATGGGTCTCAAGCTTTGAATCGAACAACTCAGGGAGTAGAATACTATCAGCCTAGAAACTCTAGATTTTGGGGTTCAAGATTTAACATGTCAAGAAGTTCAGAAGAACCTTGTTTTTTTTTCATGATCTCACATGTCCTAGAACAGCTGCTGGTGGAATTAATACACTGATCTTTAATTCACCACTGCGTCTCTGCAGTGTCTGATACATACACACCATTTCGTAATAGTTGGTGAAGGGATCCCGCTAACTCGGTGACCTTACTCAGGCAGCAAATGGTAAGGAGTAGGCAGTGACAAGAGCTTCTTGTTTTTCTCTGCCTGAGCTCTTCTGCTGTAAGGGGGGGCATGGTTTTAAAAATGGTAACCCCCTGTATCCTAAATATCTCACGACCTGACCTTATTGGTCATCTGTAAACTGGATCTGTTGCTACTCCACATCTGGAATGGTGGTTGAATAAAATGCTTTGAGATTTTGAAGCACATTGCTGTAGTCATAGTTTAGATCAGTTGTGATGTGTAGAGGTGACAAACCCACTGAGCCTTCATCTGTTGACCTTCATTTCTTGGGATAGCCATCTTTTGTCGTTTAAAAGCAGAAACGTGAAAGGAGCAAATGAAGAGAGAGATCCTTTAACCCTACCCTCCCTTACTGAATATTTGCATAAGGCTTCAGAGATATGCCTTCGTCTCCAGGAGAAGAAGGCTTAAAAAACTTAACTTCCTTCGTGGAATGATTCACATCACAATGGTGAGCGCAATCGTCAGCTTTCTAAAGTAGAATGGGACCCTGTAGACTTAAGGGTGGGGCTGGAAATCATGTGGGTCTCCAACTCCCATCAGCCTTGGCATAGCTCTTTATGGGGGATGATGGGAGATACAGTTCAAGAACAACTGGAAAAGAATTGTCTGCTGGAGAAAGGAAAAAGGGCATATGGGTATGTGAAAACCCAGTACTGCACAGAACTCAGAATTTGATATCTGTTAAGGTGAGGGTTGCAACAACACATGCAGAATTCTTAAGTTCTCTCTCTCGCTCGCTTGCTCGCTTGCTCTTTGTGTGTGTGTGTATGTGTGTGTGTGTGTGTGTGTGTGAGAGAGAGAGAGAGAGCGAGAAAGAGAGAGAGAGAGAGAGAGAGAGAGAGAGAGAGAGGCGGTTGTTTTCTTTTGGGAGGTATATTTTTGAAGGTCATGGATATTTGTACACCTTGACATCTTCCCAAGTATGAGGAAACCTCTGTTTTGCATGCGGGCAACCCTATTTTGTTTCCAGAGCAGTTGATACCTGAATTTTGTCTTATTTTGTAATGAAGCAAATGAAACCCTTGGGAATATGCCTTTGGTAGGGCATCAGACTTGGATTGCTTAAGGACACATTTCTCAGGCAAAAAGAAATAATTATGAAATCCCTGTTACATGTCTTCAGCTTCAGAAAGAGCTTTGTGGGTATGTGCCTCTTTAAAAAAAATCAGAGGAGAGACAAAATTTAAGATGGCAGTGTCTCTTCCAATGATTCTTATTTATGACAGTCTGTGGCAGAAGCACAAAAAGTCAGAGGTCACCGGCTTTCTTTTATAGGCAGCTATGCAATGCGTCTACATGTGTTGTGTCAGTGGTGGAGACTGAGTCATCCTTTCCCTCTTTGCGAATGTTGGTGGGGGCAAATCTTATGGTACACAGTTGTTAAGAAGCAAAACAACTGGCATAGCATGGACAGCCTGGTATGAATGACCCAGCAAATAAAATTATATGCTTTTCTAAAAGCCCATGCTATCGTATACTGGTATTTCATTAGGTAGTTTAATTTCTGATTGGCCAAACTCTCTACCTTCTCACTTGCCCTTGCAGCAGACTGGCTTCTTTCTCAACCAGGCATGCATCAGCATGACCGGAGGGAATGAGAAATGCAGGATCATTTCATCAGTTCTGCTGAAACAGCATTTCCACCGGGCTTTCTTCTGTGACAGCTGCCAATCAGGCTGCAACCCAGAAAGAGATGGGATGGTCTGTCCTTCCACTGACTGGCCTGACTCTGCTAGCTCCACCTCCTTCTGAGGATAATATATCTGTAGCCTCAAGAGATAAGGTTCATTCCTTCACTTCTTGGCTCAGAGGTTTAGAGAACCAGAGCATTTGAACTGTGGGGAAAGGAAGAGCTTGGAAGTGAGTTACAGATGATGTGTGTTATTGGTTACCTTTGGGGCAACAAGAGCAACTTGTGTGCAATTTTTGAACATAACATCTAGTTACTGTGGAACTCCTGGCCACAGGATGTGGTGATGGCATCTGGCCTAGATGCCTTTCAAAGGGGATTGGACAGATTCCTGGAGGAAAAGTCCATCGCAGGTTACAAGCCATGATGGGGATGTAGAATCTCCAGGCTTCAAATGAAGGTACCTCCAAATGCCAGATGCAGGGGAGGGGTATCAGGAGACAGGTATCTTGTGTGCTCCCAGAGGCATCTAGTGGGACCACTGTGAGATACAGGAAGCTGGACTAGATGGGCCCTTGGCCTGATCCAGCAGGGCTCCTCTTATGTTCTTATGTACTTTCAAAAGTTTTTTTAAAAGGGCATTTTAGGATATTAGCAGCATTCTGACATTTTCCCCCTAGCTGTTATGCCCTTTAGTTACCACAACTAAATGACTAGGGAAGTTTTGTTTGTTTGTTTGTTTTGTTTTATTCCTTGCTTGCTTGATTTCTAAAGCACAATGTTAGAATCACTAGTCTGTGTTAGTCTGTTGTAGCAAAAGATTGACCACTAGAAGAAACTAGTAAGTATTTCCCTGTATTTTTTTTTCAGAACTGTTAGTAAGAAAAATGCAACACCTCAACAGGCTAACACAGTGGTTCTTAACCTTGGGTTATTCAGGTGTTTTTGGACTGCAACTCCCAGAAGCCTTCTCCACCAGCTGTGCTGGCTGGGGTTTCTGGGAGCTGCAGTTCAAAAACACCTGAGTAACCAAGGTTAAGAACCACTGGGCTAACATAATGATTGGTGGTGTTGTCCAGTACTTCTGTATTTTGAAATAGGATTTCATATCCAGATGACCCCCTCACCACTGCAGGAGTATACCGGATACCTTACAGTTGTGGCCAGGTATATATTGGGACCACAAATTGGAGCATCCACACCAGAATCAAAGAACATGAAAGACACTGCGGGCTAAAACAACCAGAAAAATTGGCAGTAGCTGAACATGCCCTAAAACAAGTTGGACATGAAATCCTATTTCAAGATACATAAGTACTGGACAACACCTACAATCACTATGTTAGACTACACAAGGAAGCTATTGAAATCCACAAACATCAGCAAAGCTTCAACAAAAAACAAGAAAGTCTAAAACTCAACAAAACCTGGCTTCCAGCACTAAAATCTAACAGTCTGCAAAAAACTTCAATGAACTCTAGCCAGCCACAAGGACCGGTGATCACTGCACACAAAAGACTAGCTGACAACACCCATAAATTATAGTGACAGATCATCTCTCCCTCCCTTATCACAATAATACACCCATGACAACAACACCCTGATCACCATAATCACCCAATCTCCTGAAAAGGACAAAAAGCTAATCCCAGAGCTACAAATACTCAACTATCCCACACACTACACCAGAACACAGAGTTCTAACTCCTGTCCTCTGAAGATGCCGGCCACAGAGACTGGCAAAACGTTAGGAAGAAAAACCTCCAGAACATGGCCAAACAGCCCGAAAAACCTACAACTATTAAACCAAATCTTGGATCATTTGAAGGATAGGAAAATGTGTGAAATCATCCATGACAAATCGGATAGTTCTCAGAGAAGAAACATCCTGTCTTGAACCCACTAACACACAGTGCAACATGTTGCATGCATGATTGGATAAAAGGTGTGACTACACTGGAAAGCTGAATCAGAGCGATTATATGATTCTCAACCTATATTATGTTGAAATCGCATTTAGTGCTAACCCAAGAATAGCAGATTGATTTGGGAGCTGACCATTTATATTTGATGCAATACGATTCAAATTCCACTCCTGAGCCCCCTTCTTTCCTTCCTTCCTTCTGATCCCGTCTCTGCTGATCCTTTTAAAAGACATAAATAAAGAAAATAATAACAAGGGACCAGCAATATGGTGATAGGGTGGATCTAGTGTTAATCTCATCTCTGTAAGACATTTATTTATTTATTTTTAAATCAGAGGACAATTAGGGAAGGGAAAAGAATGCAGAGGTATTTCCCCCCCCCCCGGTCCTGAACATAATACCCCAACTGCGTACATCAGTGAAACACCACCTACAGCTACACTTCCGTCTTTACAAAAATGCATCACAACTAACTACAAACCTGGTTGAATCCTTCCAGATTGAAAAAGTAGACACCTCACCCTCAGTGGCAGGAGGAAAACCCCATTTTGGGAGCAAAAAGGACTGGACCAACTTGAATCAGCCTTTGTATCATGCGGTCAGTTAAAACACAAGAAGAACTTTGAATTTACCCATTTTATAAGTGGAGCAAATCTCACAGTATTTGATCATGTAGTCACAGCCAAAGATAACCATAGAAATGACATGCTAGCTGCTGAGCAGCAATGCATAATGCAGTGCATTCTTTATAACAGAGATTTCTGAGCTCTGGGGAAGAGGATGTCAGCCGGGCCCCCACCCCAAAACCTTTCCTTTTCCTTCTAAGCCTATCTGCAGCAACAGAACTCTTGCATTCTGGGACTCTCCTTGGAATTATGATTATGGACAGAGTGTCATGATCAGCACTTGCCCTTGAAAATATACCAGTACACCATTGATTAGCTCAGAGTTTTACCCTTTCATAAAGCTGCATGTGCAGGTTTGCCCTTAGAAGTGTTAGGAATTATGGTGATTGTACACCAGATAAAATTTTCTTTTCTAACATTGCTACCCATGATTTTGATCATTGGTCTTCTCATTTTTTTTTATAAATAAAAACAGTACAAAGGTCTGAAGGCATTTTCTAATGGTCTGTTCACTGTTCCAAAGGGGTTGATTAATCTGATTAACACAAGAAGACAGCTGGAGCCGCTGCCAAAAATGGTCAGCCATTCTGCATTCAAAGCTGCCAGCTTTCTCTGTTTCACCAACAGAGATGGGACAACTGATGATTTAAAAATAAAAATAAAAAGCACACAGACTGACATTTTTCTAATTCAAGAGAGGCAGAATGCATTTCTTAAGAATAAATTATTACGTGGAGTTTATTTTTGCATAAATTACATTAATTAGTGAAGTCACACATATTAGTGTCAAAACTACAATGTCGAAGGAGGTCACACTGCTGTTTCATTGAAATATTGTTGTATATTCCATGGCATTAACATATAAGAGATGTAGAGAATCCATGTGGTGCTGTGTTTAGGGCACTGAGCTTTGATTTGGGAAATCCAAATTCAGATGACAAAATTAATTGAAGGGCTACTTACTCTCTTTCAACCTGAACTACCTCACCAGACTATTATTGTGAAGACAAAGTTTAATTATGGGTACTAGAAGAAGAGCTACACAGGCTACATTGAGTAGTCTGGAAGAAAATGATACATATTCTTTCAAGTTTGACATGAGAGACTAAGGACATAGGAAGTTGCTTGAGTCAAACCATTGGCCAATTTGGTCAGTATTATTGACATAGGCTAGTAGTGGGTTACTAGAATTTCATTCAAGAACCCTTCCTAACTCTACCTTGACATACCAGGGTTTAAACCTATAACCTTCTTCATGGAAAGCATATACCCTACTACCACTGGGCTATGGCCCTCCCTCTTTCTTAGGTCACTGGTAAGTCAGTAGTAAGTACTCTGAGTACACTGGTAAGTACTGTGAAGAATGCAGATGGTCTTAGGTTGTAAACTTTATATATCTGGTTAGAAGGAGTCAGGCTCAAGCAAAGTGAAAGATCTTCTGTGCAAGACCTTGGAGGGCCTCACCCCAACCAGAGCTAGATAGAATCTGTCCTGGTACAAGGCCACACCTTCCTGTATTAATTATGATAGAATGTCTAATTTATCTGAGCATCTTTATACCTTTCATGATGTGCATACTTCTGTAAAGAACATATGTCAGGCAGTGCTTGGAAATAGTAGCCTTATTGCAAATTACAGGTGTTTTAAAATCAATCTATTAATCTGTTAAAACATATAGGGGAGAAAATATAAAATTAATCAATACATTAGCCTTAAATTAAAATTATCATTCATATGGTAAAGTCATATGAGGAAATGAATCACTTCTTGAAATTTACATAAAAAAGGTAAAGGTAAAGGTCCCCCTTAACATTTAGTCCAGTCCTGTCTAACTCTAGGGGGCAGTGCTCATCCCCGTCTCCAAGCCGTAGAGCCAGCGTTTGTCCGAAGACACTTTCCGTGGTCACGTGGCCAGCACAACTAGACACCGAACACAGTTACCTTCCCACCAAGGTGGTAACTATTTATCTACTCGCATTTGCATGCTTTTGAACTGGTAGGTTGGCGGGAGCTGGGACAAGCAACGGCAGCTCCCTCCATTGCGTGGATTCGATCTTACAATTGCTGGTCTTCTGACCTTGCAGCACAGAGGCATCTGCGGTTTAACCCACAGCACTACCACATCCCGGTAATGAATTAGGGGCAAGCAAATAATTTTAATGATTTTTTTTTTAAAAAATGGAGCTAGATTTAGAGTCAGAATTATCATTTAAAGTGAAAATTTCACTTTTAATGTGTGCATGCCAAGACTATGGATTTGTGAAAGAAAGAAAGAAAGAAAGAAAGAAAGAAAGAAAGAAAGAAAGAAAGAAAGAAAGAAAGAAAGAAAGAAAGAAAGAAAGAAAGAAAGAAAGAAAGAAAGAAAGAAAGAAAGAAAGAAAACTGCTTTATAATTGCAATCAAATTTGCCACTGATTGTTTAACAAGGCCATCAATAATGAGTCATGCAGTCAATGGCATTCATCTTTCAGTGGCATGCCTTCTAAGATCCTAGAAGTGCAGGAAAATAAGCCTGTTAAAACCTGACCCATCAGACTCGAATGCAGAAGCAATACAAAACTCTTAGATGAACAACAGTCGGAAGACGACAAACCTGCCACCTCTGCCACAGAAAAAGAAGACAGACGGTACTGTCTGCATTTTATTAAAAATGTCTGCTTGTGGGGAAAACCCCACAATTATTTAGAATCTTAATTTATTCATCAGGGGCTTCCAAAGTGGGGCACCTGACTTCCTCCAGGGGGAAGAGCTTAATATCTAAAAACGGGAGGTCCTGGCACTCAGTCCTCATTCTGAGGAGAGGAGGGGGTTTCAAGTCAAAGCTGAAATGCAGAAGACAGTATGTGTGTTGTGGGTGTGGAGTGATGGAAGAAGGCTAGTTGTGACTGCTCTGTGCTAAGAATGAGATAGACTTCAAGTGTTGTTCTGTTTATTCTGAGGGGGAGGGAATCCTTCAGGACAGGGCAAAATATTTATTTATTTATTTATTTATTTATTTATTTATTTATTTATTCATTCATTCATTCATTCATTCATTCATTCATTCATTCATTCATTCATTTATTAGCCTCACCATTACCAGTGGCTTCTGGGCGGCGTACAACAATATTAAAACTTAAAACCATTAAAAATATTAAAAAGACAATATAAAATATCCTATATCAAAACAATTCTTAAAACATTAATATTAATAAGTCCTGCTGCTCATGTGGCCAGCTAGAGAATACTGTTTAATTAAACTGCTGGCTAAACAGAAAGGTCTTTGCCTGGCGCCGAAAAGCCAAAAGTGTTGGAGCCAGGCGGATCTCTATAGGGAGGGCATTCCAAAGTTGGGGGGCAACAGCCGAGAAGGCCCTATTTTGACATGCCATCCCCCTCACCTTTTTCAGGGATGGGATTTACTCTGTGTATTTTTTTTTAATCGGGAAGGAAAAATGCTACTCACTTTTTTTCTGCCTTACGTGCCAATAATGTGGCTACTCTCAGGTATTATGCACCTTGACTTGGAGAGGAAAAGCACTACTTGCTCCTCTGCTTCAGGCGGCAAAATGCCTTGGGCAGTCCTGGAGGTGGGGATGCATCAGCAGGGGTCAGGTCACAGGCCTCCCTTTTGCCTCAGAAAGTGAAGTACATGTGAGCACAAAGGCCATGAACATGCTGGACTAAGGCAAACGAAGGATATGCTGGACAAGACCAATAGTTGAACATTCCACGTCTACATTGACCAGCAGATGCCACCCGGAAGTCCATCAGCAATACATGAGAAGAATAGCTACTGCCAGCCTCTAATATTCCATAGCAACTGGTACTGAGAGGCAGGTGGTATCTGTCTGATGCTGGAGTATAACTGTTTTGGGCTAAAAGAGTGGTGTGTTATTCTTAGGAAAAACAGCAAGGGTCAAACTAGACAATATGACTGCATATATTCAGGAGCAATGCCTTCTCAAATGGCAAAAGACATCTGTCTCCCATGGCGTGTGCTTTCCTCACCTCCCTATTTTGTATTTCGTCATCGTTTTATGATTGTTCTTTGGAAGAACTTACTTTATAAGTTTCTCTGCTGTGGAAATCTGTTCCTGGAGGGAAAATGTTAATCAAACATTCCCATTAATATACAGTTTGAAGAGAGAGAGAGAGAGAGAGAGAGAGAGAGAGAGAGAGAGAGAGGGCCATATTATCTGAAAAGGGAAGCAGGGTTTAGACTAGCACTCCCAGAACCTCCTCTTTAACATGATCAGTGTGTACATAGACTGCAGGATTTGGGAACAATAGTTTTATGCTACCTTTTCAAGGCCCGGAGGAGCGTGATGGCTATCTAAAGTGTCTATGATTACTCATATGTTGTGGAAAAGATACAGAAAGTAACAATGAAAGTGGGGGTGTGCTCAGGCAGACATTAGTCCTGCAATTTGGTCTGGGTTAGGGATTTGCTGGCTCACCTCCTTTCCTGGAGACCATACAAGATAGAATATGTGCCATTCCAAACAAACCTATCCCGTGATCCATGTCAACCAACACCTTTTTGGGTCCCTTTTCGGTGTGGATAGGATTGCTCTATTTTCCTTTGGTTCCAGCATGTGTGATCACTGGGATGAAATGAAAACAACTGGCTTAAGCTGTCTTTTTCTCTAGGCTACTTAAAGAGCTTCAGAAATGGAAAGATTTCTTGCCGCTTGCCTGCCGAGGGGAAGGGAGAAGAAAATTAGCATTTCTTTTTAATTGTTGCTAATGCACCAGAGATGCACTGTGTTGGTAAGTCACAATTAAAAAGAAATTGAAAACTTCCTCTCAGCAGGCAAGTGACGAGGAAGCTTTCTTTTTCTCAAGGTCTTTAAGTGACTTAAGTAAATCACAGAGGAGGACATAGGAGGGGCATGCTGTTGTTCACTGTTGTTTTTCTTTCTCTTTAAAGGGAAAGAAATTTAGTCTCGATTGTGCTAAACAGCTGAGGTGCAGTGTGGTTGCATCTTGAATGTGGATTCTAGGATTGTCCCAGATGATATGATGTATCTGAAAGTCACCCTGTTTACATGATCTAGACTAGTAGTTCCCAACCTTGGGTTCCCTGATTTTCTTGGACTACAACTCCCAGAAATCCTGGCCAGCACAGCTAGTGATGAAGGCTTCTTACACTGATCTTATTTCCCCTCCCCCCTTGGCCACATCCTTGTTACACAATGGTAAGAGCTGTAGCAGCTTGTGTTGTTGAAAGATGGAGGATTTAGAAAGAAGGCTTTGATGCTTAGAGTGGATTTCTGCCTATATTTGGACTGTATTTATTATTCCACTTCTATTAAGGTGCTTACCTTATTCAGAGTTAGGTTTAGACAAGAAATAAATAGCAAGGCAGCTGTAGCTACATGCCTGCTTGTTATGAGTCATCCCTTACAACTGTTTTACAGAATGTTTAGATTTACTCGCAAAATGTTCAGAGCAGTACAGATCGGAACATACTATAGACGGAAGGGTTTATCCTCAATAATAAGAGTTCACATCTTTTCTCTGTTGGCGTCTTGAGTAAGAGCACTGGAGAAATATGATTTATGCTCACTCAAGCAGGATAAAAGACTTTGGATTCATATGTTGACAGGACTGTGTTAAAAGGCACACTCTTCAGTCCCAAGGCTCTTACATACTATGATGCACATGGAGACAAGGCTAGTTCCATGTTGCAAGGTCCCCAAGCAAAGTAGGCTTCTTCAACATAGGTGGAACATTAAAATGCCAGCTATCACCAGTTTAGGGAAAAAAAACAGAGCAGAAAACATTAAGGAATTACAAGGAAGACATGAGTGGTGGACACAGGTGGGACCTTGGCAGTTGCCTATGGGTGCAACCTTGGTGCAAACTCTCCTCAAACCTCTTGCATGTGGAAGCTTGCCCATTCAATTCAGAGTAGGCAGTGATGATGTATAGAAAGGATACTCTGGGCAGATAATATTCCTGCTCTTTGAAATCAATGGAGACACTCTTGCCAATGAATTGAGCTCCGTATCTGTGCCAGCTGTCACACCATGTCATGTGAAGAAGCAGGAAAACAGGCAAAGATCAAGCACAGAACAGTCCTTTATTGCTAAACAGCATGTTGAGAATGAACTCGTTCTATGAACTCCTGTGTGAAATTCGAACTACAAGAGCCTTGTATGTTTTTTAAAAAAGAACACTACTTTTAAATCTGAACACCTGATACATCTAAAGCATTTAGTGTTTTCAAGCTAAGAAAACACCAAAGACCGAGACATTTCCTCACACATAATTCACTCCAGCATTTATTTATTTATTTATTTATTTATTTATTTATTTATTTATTTATTTATTTATTTATTTATTTATTTATTTATTTATTTATTTATTTATTTAAATTTATATCCTGCCCCTTTAGACAGAGTCTACTCCGGGCGGGTTCCACTAAAAATTGTAATCTAAAATAGTTAATTCAAACCATAGTGATTGGTAATACTTAGGAATGCTCAAGATGGGGAAACAGAAAATTATAATAAAAATAAAGACAAGTATTGACAGGAGGGAAGGCCTGCCTAAAGAGCAATGTTTTTAATTTTCATCATGTTGGTCACCATTTTCTTCCCTTTTTGGTTTCTACAGTGTCCTTTCCAAGTTGCGGTCAGAACTTGGGAGAAAACATCTAAAAGGTCATTAGCTACCATTATACAATGGACCCTTGACTTACAGATAGCTTGACTTACAGTCTTTTTGAGTTACAGACTTCTCTGGCTGCAAAATTTAGTTTGACTTGCAGACTGAGATTTGACTTACAGACTAGAAAAAAACCAAAATGGAACAAAAACGGCCTGTTACGGGATTAATCGGTTTTCAATGCACTGTAGGTCAATGGAGACTTGACTTACAGACTTTTTGACTTGAGAACCACCTTCCAATATGGATTAAGTTCTCAAGTCAAGACCCCACTGTAGTCCCACTTCCCCACTAGTCCATATCATGAGGCTCAATCCAATTGTTAACCCTATCCTGAGTAAGCATAAATTACGTTACTTAGGTAAGTCCCATATACCTAATGGGCCTGCTCTAGTTGTAAGTGACAACTGGATTGGGTCCACAATTACAATTTCTTTAAAATGTAACATTTTACTTTCCCATTTCTTAAAATTAACTAAGATCATCTCCAGGCAGGGCATACGTATTTCTCTCTTTCTTTTCCTTTTCTGTTACTTGTTGGAAGTGCATGATCATCATCATCATCATCATCATCTTAGAACTGCAGAGTTGGAAGTGACTCTATAGATCATCAAGCTCCTGCCAAGGATACAAAATGGGAAACTGAACTCTCAAACCTCCGGCTCTACAACCAGATATGTAAACCCATGAACTATCTGACAGTCCCTCCATCTCTGCTGTTCTGTGATACAAAACACATTCTCCTCCCCATCCACCCCACCTTTGCCTCAACACCCATACAGAGCACACACACACACACACAGCCATTATGGCCACAGACAGATTTTTGTGCGGCCTTTTGTTCAAGCCTCAAGACATGCTTTCCACAGTGTGTGTATCCATCTGCATTTCAAGACGTCCTCCACAGCCTTACTCTTTTCTTTCCTTGTTCAAGTTAAGGATTCTGGTTTCACTCTTCAGCCAGAAGAAAAAGGAATGGGGGGGGGGGCAGCAGCTAATAAAGATCAAGAATAAGATGGTCTTTGCACTGATGCTTACACTAAGTTACATCACAAAAAGAGAAAGTATTGGCAGGGAAAATTTTTAAACACTGGATGTTCAGACACTGGTTTTTAGTTGCAAAGGTCAGTACCCTGTTCCAGAATTATGTACATGTGAAACTTGACCTGGAGAAGTGCCACAGTGATTTCACAAGCTGCTAGTCGCACACAATCCAGCCCATGTTTGGCACTATGGCAGCACACTAATTTTAACCTAGTTAGTCAAAGCCCATACAAGAGGAATGCAGGTATTCAGATATACGCACAAAATCCATTCTTCTAGTACGTACACTGTTCAGTAAATTAACCTAAGTAAGGAGGGAAAGGAACATTCTGGAACATGAATCCTAGCTAGTAGCAACAACACTAGTCTCTCACTTACCCCTATGTAAAACAGCTGCAATGGATAGGTACAGTGTGGTGACCTCTATATGAGTCCTTCCTAGTGCCTCAGTAATTAAAATGCCGGCAGATCTTGGATTTTATTGGGAGGTTTCAGTTGTCACCTTCTCCTTGGAGGCTCATAGCTCAATTTTCCCAATTTCTGTTTCCTCAGTTCAACTTGTTGGGCATCTTCGGTTGCCCAACTTTTATATATTGTGATTGCCAAGTGAAATACAGTATAAAGGTCCATGCTTGTGGGTTGCTAGCAATTTGGAATTGCACAAATACCCGTGATTCAGTCCATTCTGACAATTTTGTCTGAAAGCAGCCCACATCCTGTATATGTATGTGTTTCATAAAATCATAGACCATAGACTAATTCATTTGGAAGGGGCTTATATGGACATAGAGTCCAACTCCCTGCACCATGCAGGAATCCAGATCAAGGCAGATCTGACAGATGGTTGTCCAATTTGTGTGTGTGTGAATTAAGAAAGGGAAGGCTCCCTCCAAAAACAGCCCAGAGAAGACTGAGCATGCTCGGTTATTAAGCATGGAGTTTTTCCTTGAATATACTCAGTGGCATGGAGTACAGTGGTGCCTCGCTAGACAGTTTTTTTGCTAGATAGTTTTATTCGCTAGACACTGGCTTTTTGCGATCGCTATAGTGATTCGCAAACAGCGATTCCTATGGGGGAATTTTGCTGGACAATGTTTGGTACCTGCTTCGCAAACTGATTTTTGCTAGACGACACTTTTGACAGCTCCCTCCGCGCTCGCAAACAGGTATTTTCGGGACCTAAGCTTCACAAGACAGTGATTTAAACAGCTGATCGGGGGTTCGCAAAGCGGCTTTCCTATGGCCGATCTTCGCTAGACAACAACGATTCTTCCCCATTGGATCGCATGAAACAGGTTTCAATGCATTCCAATGGGGAAATGCGTTTCGCTAGACAATGATTTCGCTAAACATCAATTTCAGTGGAATGGATTATCATCGTCTAGCGAGGCAACTGGATTAACACAAACCATCCCGGTGTTATTCTTCAGAATTCCAGTGTGAACCAGCCAGGTTGCATCAACATTTTCCCTGCCCAATTTTTTTTTTATTTTTAATTAATTTATTTAATTTATATCCCACCTATCTGAATCACATAGGACCACTCTAGGCGGTTTTAGATATATTCTTAGGAAATGTTTCTAAGGTAAGTGTGAACATGTGTCACCTTTCTGACAAGAGAAGCGGGAAAGGAGGATTTTCTAGAACTACTCATTTGTCTCTGACATATTTTAATGCTGTGGCTGCATTGGTTTTATTAGATAACAGCCGTAGGCAGGAGTGTGATGGGTTGTTGTGTCTGTCTGCTGCAGTTTTGACTAGCAGATGTGAGCAGGTGATGATGAACTACAGCAGCTTGACAATTTGTTTATTATTCCCTATAGCAGATGAGCTTGGCTTTCTAATAAAGCCAGGTTGGCTAGGAAATAATATCTATTAGGGGAAGGGGGAGCACTGGAATGATTGGGTACAACAGGTATGATTATAGTTCAATTTGGACTTCATATTATGAAGAGACATTCATCAGGATATTGAGATAAACCCTTGTTAAGCTGAAGACAAGCATAACATTTGTAGAGAACCAACCAAATCTAGTATCCAGGATCAAGCACCGGGTGGAAGAGCTTCTCAAAGTTTGTGGCAAATGCAGGGTTTGGGTGGTATCAATTGGACAGCACTAGTGAGGTCATCAACACGGCACCTTCCATTCAAAGAAGAATATGCAATAATTTAAACTCCTTCTTTTATAGTGAAGAGTGAAGAATGTATAATAGGTACGTGTGCAGTTATGATTCTCTGAAAAACAAAGTGGGCAGTCTGAAGAATTGTAGGGGGAGGAGCCTGAAAGCTGTTCCAAAGTTCCACTTGCTAGAATACATGTCATACATGTCTAACATTCAAAATACCATCCCTGACTACAGCTTCTATAAAGGTGGAAGTTCTAATAAGTGGAGGAGCTGGTGAATGTCTCTTGGAAGCATGTCAAGTTCTTTCCAGCCCAGTCTGGTGGCTAGGAATGGAGAAGGTCTCATTGTGGCCAAAATGTCAGCCATCTTGAGATCACTGTTGACGATCTGGACCTGAAGTCTCACAAGATTTCAACTCGCTTTCCTCCTTTCTTGAATCTCTCACAGAAAGGGTGATTCACATAACCCTTCTGCTTATGACCTCAGACAACATTTGAATTCCTTGTTCTACTGACCTGGAGTATATAACATGGATGCCTGAGGAAATAGTACGGATGCTTCTGTTCCTGCTGTCAGAAACTGAAGTCATTTCTGAAAGTCAGACATGCAAGTTGTGCATTCTTATTTCCAGCTTAAAGAAAAAAAAACAGTTCAAGCGGATCTCCCTTTGTCAACCTTACAAAGAAAGGACTGCTCCGTATTTCATGAATTGATGAGAGAAATGTTACAGTATTAAATGCAAGCAGAGAGCCCCACGAACACACACACTTTTTGGCCACTTTTTATTGATTGATTTATTTTGATTTCTATCCCACCTTTCTGCTATAGTGGAGACTCAAAGCACTTTGACACTTTTAATGCTAAACAGCAAATTACTCCACCATTTTCTCTGTAATTAGTTTACCATTTATTTCTCTCTTTTTAGGAAATTTTAGGACAGAAAAAGATTTTATAGCTAGCCCATAATTAGCTCCCGTTGGGATGTTTGAGAAATCAGATTACAAAAAGATCTCTTAGTTAAGTCCTGAAAACCAATCACAAAATTGAGCAAGCTCCTGGAGGTACAGTAACAGAAGGTCTTGCTGTGACTTTCTCAGCTATTAAGGCTTTTTCTTCCAATCACAGACAATCTATAATGCCTGATTCTGCCTTCAGTCACCTTCCACATCCTGCCAATTCATTCACAGAACACAAGAGATGTCAGACAGGAGCACAGCATCACCATGATCCTTTGTAAAGATGTCCCCAGAGGCCATGTCATCTGCCACATGCATGTTTTGCAGACATGAAATGGGGCTTAAATGTGCAAATGAATATCCAGTAAAACTCAACTCCTGGGTAGCTTCTCCACACACTCCCAAACCCAGGATTATGGTTCACATGGGACAAGTGTCCAAATGGAGCAGTGTCCTCTCTTTAGGCTGCTGTGATGACAAGTGAGGGGGCACAGCTAATACATTTCATCAACATATCTGGACTCCACTTGCTTAAATAATGAGTGAATAAGTCTATATACAGAGATAGGTAAGAGCTGGCATACCAACAGGGCCTGCTTCCTGTGTCTGTGTCTGTCATGAAACCTATTGTTATCATTAAATAAACTTTTAGATTGGACTCCTTAAATATTGGTAGGTTAATGAATATGCCTCAGTGAACTATAGTCAAAAAAGAATCCAGATGGACAGATGTAACAGGTGAGACACTGGTATCATTTTAGCAGATAATTTTAGCAGATAATTTAAATCTTTTCCATGTTTTCATGTTTAATCTTTTAATTTAATTTTAAATCATACAGTGGTGTCTTGCTTAACGATTACCTCGTTAAACGATGAGTTTGCTTGATGATGAGGTTTTTGGGATCACTTTTCCGATCTCAAAACAATGTTTTAATGGGTAAAATTCACTTAACAATGATTGGTACCCCTGCTTTGGGAACCGATTGTTCGCTTAATGATGGTCTGAAAACACCTGATAGGCAGCTGTCAAAATGGCTACCCGCTGTGCAAAATGGTTCCCTGCTGTTTTTAGGATGGATTTTTTTTGCAAGAGAGGCACCGGAAAATGGCTGCCCTATGGAGGATCTTCGCTGGATGATTAGGTATTTAGCCCATTGGAACGCAGTGAGCGACTATTTCACTCTACAGCGATTTCACTGGAACAAATTAACATCGTGAAGCGA
This sequence comes from Pogona vitticeps, assembly GCF_051106095.1. Taxonomy (NCBI): domain Eukaryota; kingdom Metazoa; phylum Chordata; class Lepidosauria; order Squamata; family Agamidae; genus Pogona; species Pogona vitticeps. The sequence continues at coordinate 16,805,225 of NC_135786.1, read as the reverse complement.
GGCACCACTGTATATTGTTTAATTTGTCTTTTAATATTAACTTACTGTGTTTTTAATTGTGTGAATTTTAATGCTGTGAACTGCCTCGGGTCCCTTGTTGGGAGAAATGCAGCATACAAATAAAATTAATACAGTGTTACCTAGACTTACGAATGTAATCCATATTGGAACGGCATTCATATGTCGAAAAGTTCATTAAGTCGAGGCAAAATTTCCTGTATGAATGCACTGAAAACCATTTAATCCATTCCGGCTGTTTTTCATTCTTATGTCAAGGTGCTGTTTGCAAGTAGAGGCATTAGTTCCCATAGGAACTAATGCAAAGTCTGTTAATCTGTACTCTACCAGTAGGGGGATAATTTTTTTATTTTTTTTCTTCTTTTGACCTAAGATGAACGTAGGTAAAAAAAAAAAAAAAAAAAGGGCAGGAAAGTTATTTTTCATTTGTAAGTCAAAGCTCCGTTCGCGAGTCAAAGCAACATTTTGCGAACGGAGCCGTTCATAACTCAAAATGTTCATAAGTGGAGACATTCGTAAGTCGAGGTACCACTGTAATAATATTAATAATATCAAAGTAAAAGGATTCATTGCTTGAATTCTGTTGCACAGTTACCTAAACAGTGTAACTTTTAGATGTGAATTGCTTATAAGTTTTGACATCTGCATAAACTTAATCCATTGCACACTGAGTTGTGTGCCTCGATATGCAACAGATGCCTATGGAGATTTTTAAAAAACTTACAGGGATTTGCTTCTCAAAATTACACTGTGTGTACTGGTGCAAGAGGATTTCGGCTGGCCAATGGGAAGGGAGCAAAAAAAAAAAAATGGGTAGAGTTCCTCACTTGAAGGTGGCTCCTAATGTGGAATTTGCAAATGGAAATTCCTGAGCAGCTGTCCTTGAAAAGTGACAAAAAGCCCAGTAGACATTGGGAATCAAATAGGATACTGGCAAAGCAATGGCAGCTCAGCCAGATTTGACAACTAGCAACAGTGGAAAGCTTTGACAGGATAAGAACTTACATCTTGTGTCAATCATTCCCTGGATGCCACTTTAAATTCATTTCTTTCCAAGAGGGCATCTATCCCCAGTGGCATCTGAAATATAGCTATCAATGTCACTCAGTCAAGGACAGCAGACATGAGATCTAGCAGAGCGAAGGATGTTTGTTGCCGTTTCTGAACAGCAACTGGGAGGAAACATAGCTTTGAGACGTCATTTTTGCCAGACCACAATGGTAAGAAGTTATAATTAACTAACTACTTGTACCAAGTTACTTTTTTTACGAGAACATTCCAAAAGTAACTCAGAGAATGGGAATGAGGTTAACTGACTGGTCCAGTAAGTAATATTTTCTAGTCACTTTTAATTATTACTTTTGAAGGTCATCAGTAGGTATTTAAAAAAAAAAACACCACAGCATTAAGCCATCCTTTTATTAATTAATAAAGTCCCCCCTCCATCATCAGGAAAATGAATAAATAACACAAAGGACAGAATCCTGTTGTACAACTTTACACCATACAAGTGTGATGATTTCATCAGCCACAGCTGTTCTGGGGGCAATTAAAAAGACCCTGCTCTCAGGCCCCCCACCTGGACCAGTAGTGGTGATTTCGGGAATTAAAGAGTTCCCGTCCTCAATGGCTGCTGCAGGTTTTTGGGAGTGGTAGTATGGCCCGGATTCATCCTTTACTTTCCAATGAACAGTTATGAAAGCAAACTAATTTGCAGCATGTAGAGTTAGGAAAACTCACGCTAGGATAAACAGATGTCTTTTACTTCTTGCTGAAGCCCCACTTCTAATGATGTGCAAATTGTATTATCTAGTCTGCCTAGGCACATACGCATTTGTCCAGAAGGACAGAGGTGTTACAGGTCAGTCAAAAGATAAATCAAGGAATAGGGACCCAACTTGTCCTGGATGGGGTTGCACTCCCTCTGAATACACAGGTGCACAGCTTGGGGGTGCTCCTGGATTTGTCTCTGAGCCTCGTTGCCCAGGCTTTGGAAATGGCCAGATGTGCCTTTGCAGAGTTAAGACCAGTACGCCAGCAGTGCCCACTCCTGGAGAAGTCTGATCTGGTCTCAGTGACATAAGCCTTCATTACATCCAAGGTGGGTTACTGTAACACGCTGCTATGTGGGGCTGCCTTTGGAAAGTGCTCAGAAACTTCAGCTGATCCAAAACAGTGCAGCCAGATTGTAAACTGGGACTGGTTAGAGGGATAACACAACCCTCCTATAACAGCAGCTCCCCAGCTCCTGATCTGTTTCTGGGTATAATTCAATATGCTGGTTTTAATCTATGAAGTCCTAAATGGCTTGAATCCAAGCTATCTCAAAGACTTTATCTCCCTTCATGAGCCTGCGTTGGTGTTAAGATAATCAGGGAGGCTTTTCTCTCTGTTCCGCCATCCTCACAGGTATGTTTGGTGGGGACATGGGAGAAGACCTTCTCTGTGGCTCCTCCCAGACTCTGGAGCTTCCTCCCATGGAGCGATTCCCACGAGCGTGAAAAGTTTGCTTTAGGGGAGATTGCTCCCAATGAGGTGACCCTTTCCAGCATGATCAGACATGATCCGTTTTCACCATCTGATCAGACCATGAGACTTGGAAGGTGAGTTCTAAAGGAACTAGGAAATATTCTGAAGAGCAAGCATGTGTCACTGAAGACCAAGACCAAGCTCATCCATAACAAGGGATTCTAAGTTATATGAAAGGCCGTGGGAGCTGTACAGTGAAGCAGGCTGGCTGGAAACAAAATGATTCATTCAAAATACAGTGTTAGATGAGAGCTGTATAAATACCATGGGTTGCCAGAAAGAGAGACAAGTGTGTTCTAGATCCAATCAAGGCTGAACTGTTGCTAGAACCTAAAGTAATTCAGTTTGAAGCTGTTGTTCTTTGAGTATATCATGAGAAGCCAAGACGCATTGGAAGAGACAATATTGCAAGGAAAAGTGAAAGGGAGTAGGAAAAAGGAAGATGTAACATGAGATGGAGTAAAGGGTGCCAGGGTCTCTAGTTTGCAACATCTGAGCAGGGCTGTTAATGACAGGATGTTTTGGAGGTCATAGATTCATAGAGTCACCGCAAGCTGGATCCAACTTGAAAGTACATAACAACATGGGGCTGTGATGTGTCAGTGGGTATTTAATGCAGTGATTTTATGATTTTGGGGAGGATTTTTTCCCCTTTAAAACAGGAGGCTGAATTTAGGTGCTATCGATTATGTTTTTAACCCCTTTTCAGAGGCTTTCTGACAGAGCACTGGGGTAAAACATCTATTAATGAAGAAACAAATAATGTCTGGAAAAAAAAGATGTAAATCCTCTGGTGATGGAGTGGTGAACAGCAAAAGGCTGTTTAGAAACTCCTAATTTGGCTGAAGCTTTATTTGAAAGGTTGCTTGTTATGCCTTGAGTTAAGCCTGCCATGTCGACTCATTTTTTCCCTTCCTTTAGCAAATTAAGCATTACGAGGAAAGCATCCCGGCAGTTTAACCTACTTGGCGCAGAATGAGTTGCAAAATCTCGTTTAGAAATTCTTGAATAATCATCAAACCATTTCCTGTCTTTTGAACTGTTACTCTGTATACGACATGAAATTTTTAGGATCTTTTTTCCCCTGGGGACCATGTTTACAAGAAGCGAACAGTATATCTGAGTGGCTCGCAGCCATCCGTTTTATCCTCACAACTAGGAACTGAGGGGGGAATGTTTTGCTGTGGATTTTGTGTCAGCAAATTAAATCGACATGGTGTGAATTCCCTAAGCCAAACACTTTTAAAATAGATTACCTTTGGTTTCAAGTGTACAGTTCAATATAGACACACACATAGGATGCGAAAAGGAAAAAAGAAAAGATAAGAAAAAGAAACAAAAAGAGAAACAAGCAAAAAGCAAAACAAATCTGTTTTATAAAACCAACTTTTCCAATGTGTGTGTTCTGTGCTGTCAAATTGGAACCAACTTATAGCAACCCTAATAGGGCTTGAGCCTATTAGATAAGTGAGCTACTTAAGAAGTAGTTTTATCAGATCCAGTCACCCTGTGAGTTTCCATGGTCAGGTGGGGATTCAAACCCTTTTCTCCAGAGTCTTTGTCCATCACTCTATCTACTGCAGCACACTGCGAATCAATGGGTTTTCCAATGGGTAGCTGTTGCAAAATAATAATAGTAGTAGTAATTTATAAAATGGATTCATACAGCACTTTAAGATTAGCAAATTTGTTACAACATGTCGTTTCCTGAATGCACAATCTACTTTATCAGATGCATAACTCATTAAAGAAAATGAAATGCCAAATTCACAGGAGGTCACCAATGGCTTCCTCCAGCACTCTGAAGGCAAGCCAAAGAGAAAAGTTTTCGATATTTTCTGAAACATATTTGAGTTTGAGATCTGGGGGATCTGCAAGGAATGGAAGTCCCATACGTGGAAGAACGTTACTGTGGGCTTCTTACTGCATTCCTGTGTATGGCTAAACATGATGTGTGGATGCTGGGGGTGGAACAGAATGTCCATAATGTGGCACAGCTTTGCTGTGTTAGATTGATTGATTTGATTGATTGATTGATTGATTGATTGATTGATTGATTGATTGATTGATTGATTGATTGATACCCCACCTTTCTCCTAAGAAAGAACCCAAAGTGGCTTACATTATTAAAATACACTATTAAAAATAAATAAATAAATAAATAAATAAGTAAATAAGTAAATAAGTAAATAAGTAAATAAGTAAATAAGTAAATAAGTAAATAAGTAAATAAATAAAACAAACTAATAACAGCCTGAAAAACCCACAACAACCATAATAACATTATATTAAGAATATTAGGTAAACCATTACCAAAACCGCTTTAGAAGCACCAAAATAAAAACCTCTCGATTTAAAAACTCTCCTAGACTGTATGACTTCTGTCTCATAGAGTGCAGAAAAGTATGTATTAAGAGAGAGTTCTTCACCTAATTGTGCAAGAACAGCAAAGTAAAAGGCCTCCTCTGATTATCTTAACACTTGAGCAAACTCATAGAGGAAGTTAATAGACATAATGACATTCAAGAAGAAAACACACCAGAAAACAATAAAAGCTAATCTACCATATCTAATACTCCTTAGCAGAGAGATAGTTCTGAGACATACACAGAGTGCATTTTCCCAGCACAGCATCATAGGGCAGCAAATGAACCCAGTCTCTCCTGAGAGTCAGATTAAGCCTCATCTTGACATCAAGGAACATCAGGGGAGCAAAATACTTTTTTCCTGAGATATGCTAGGTTAACTAGTTTTCCTAATCCCTTTTTTTTATACAAGTGAATGGACCGTTACAACCCTGTTGCCACACCTGTTGCCACCTTAAGCCCCTTTCATGTTCTATCAGGACAAAAGGCGGCTTTGTGACCTGCTTCCTTCCTATCACCAAATCTGCATAATTCTTGGTGAATGAAGCAGGCTGACTCCTTTCAAGTGAGGGGTTACAGTTTAAGCATTAGATACATTTAGGGGCAGCTTTCATATGCCCTCTTATAAAATATAAGTATAGATGCATCTGTTCCTCACTCAGTCTTTTCTTTGAAGTGTTCAATAACAGGAGATGAGTTGAAGGTGTGAACTGTCTGTGTACTCACTGACCTCTGCCTGTCTGGCCAGTTTCTCAGCCATCCACAGAAGCATAGAACTGCCCAGCAATTGAATTCCATATTTCATAGCTTCCAATTCCTGTTTCTTCACAGGCAGTATATTAAAATAATTGATCTGAAACACATGATTCTTGTATCAATAAGAGACTAAGATCATTTTGAATAAATGTACACCAAGTATATACCTACAACTGTCAGCAGTATTGACATGGTATCCATCAGTGTTTCAATTGGGGCAGGAGAGATAGGGGAGAGAAGCACAATTCCTTCATTTTTTATGCTGATTTCTTCAACTACTGTTTTATACAAGTCCGCAGGAAGTCCTAATGGGTCCAAAATTTAGATGAAATCAGGGGTAAGCCATGTTGATTTTAGCAGAGGCCTCTACTCCCCGTCCCATGATTCAAGCTGTAGGTTGCCCGCAGATTTATGGTTTGCTTGTGATTCTTAGGTCTGCATTTGCTGTATAACTGCTGAATACATTCCACGGGGCACAGGGTTTGATTTAACTTCTCCTGCAGCTGCCTTTGCCGTCTGCAGAACAGTGGTAAAGATAACTCTGCTTCTGCCCTGAGGGGATGTGTGAAGTGTATGTGGTCTTGACAGCTCTGGGTGGAAAAAAATGGCCTTGTGTGCGCACATGTCAAAGTGCAGAACGCAGCGCTTCCAGCATCAGCCTTTGCAACAATGAAAAACTTGCCAGCAAACCAAGGGAATGAAATGGTAAATCAAGAAACGTAAGGCCTGTGCGTGATTTGTTTTGGGGTTTGTTGCTGAAAAGGCGACCCTCTTTGCTAGAGGCTAGATCCAGTCATTTCTTGCAACCTTTAAAATATGATATTATACATCTTATTTTACACCGTGCAGCTGTGTGTTTCCCCTCACCCCCTTCTGCTTTGTAAGTAGGTGTACATCCAGACTGGCCTGTAATTCCTGTAGTGGATATGCCAATAATTTTACAATAACAATAAGCATTCATGCAAAACAACAACAAACAACAGCAATAATGGATCTCAGTATATTCCCTTTCTTTTCCATGCTTGGTCTGAAGAGATACAGGAAAACCCTATGGGAAACCTGACTCTTCATCCAGATTGCATTGGGGGAGTCTACTATCTTCTTTCTAGCATGGGATTTCAGCTCCCATCAGTCCCAGTCACTGTAGCCAAAAGCTCAGCATGATGGAAGTTGTGGTTAACTATCAATATCTGGAGGGCAGCAGGTTTTTCACCCCTGACCTAAATTGTGCAAATAAAACAACAACAGGCAAACATATCTGAGCATTAGTTAACTTGAAACTGGGGGTTTGTCATTGCCACCTGTTTTCCTGGGAGCTAATTTGGAAGTAATTAACAACCAAACACACTCTTTGTGGAGTCTTGTCTGACTACACACACACACACACACAAACACAAACACAAACACAAACATACAAAGAAAGAAAAAAGAAAAAAGGTAACAGTCTCAGCCTTGTAATGAGTAAAATGAGCAATGCAGTGCAATTTTGGTTTTAAAAGAATTTCTAGGAATTTGATTATTCCTTTTACTTAACAGAGTATAAGGTAGAAAAGACAACAATACAGAGAGCTGGAGAGATAGACCTAGTCTCACCAATACCTACCCTGGTTTTTGCACACAAACTAACACTTTGTGTGATCTTTGTTTCTTTATTTGTATCAGAGCATTGCACACTTAAAAATTTTGAAGATTTCTGTGAAATATAGATAACATTAAACCAAATGAAAATGTTAAGATAATTAGACTATTTTTGATCAAAAGCAGGCTACTTCAGCAGCGTTATCTCGGCCATTTACTAGATCTTCTTTTGTACATGTGGTGGGGCATACATTGCATGCACGTAAGCACTGCGCTGATTGAATTTCTTCACAGTCACAGAAAATTTGTCCTGTGTCCTACAGAAAAGTAGCTCCAGTTAACTTGATGATTCTTTCATCTAACTACTTACTTTCAATTAAGTTACTTTCAGATGTTCTGGCTAGACTTGTGCTGGTGGGAAATACTCTTCAGCATTCCTCCATTTGGCAAGGTGTGTTGTTTTTGTATGATAAAATCATTCTAGAAGCATTTATAGTAGAAGGAGGTATCTTACAATCTGTAAGTTACTATCTGTAATTACAGTCAGAAGAAAAAGGGGGGGATGGAGTCTCCAGCATGCAAGAGATCTTGCATGATTGTTGCTTAGAGGAGGATCAGAGGAAGAAGAGGGTGCTTGCCTCAAATATCAGAGGTGAAAGAAGAATGTTACCAATAAAGTTAGAGACAAAGGACAATCGTAAAGCCCCTCCCATTAGTGAATGCAACATTGCTATTTTCCCAGTACAATGTGACTTAGGTGGTGGATCAGGAGAGATGGCACCTTTGATCCTGATCATCTCTCCTTAAAATAAGACACTGGGGGTCAAGATGGCCTCAGAGATGTCAGAGGAACCCTTGAACTCTTAAGTTGAACATTTAACCCTTGAACATTTAAAAGGGTGAGGTGTGGAGCAACCAATAAAGTGAGGAGAGGAATAGGTCACTGTGGCAGCAGAGGCTGTATCTTGCATTGATTAGACTTAAGACCCAGATTATCTTTTTGCTGCTATCACATTATGTATATTGCAGTAAATATGTTTTCTCTGAACTTTCTAAGGTCTGATTTTTTGGGGCACAATTTTATGAACTAAGGGCACGCTTTTATGTTCATCACACTTTCTTAAGGCACTTTTCGCTTCTTTTGCCCTTCTTTACACTCCTCTGGTTTAATCACGACCACATCCCTTCTCCTGCACCATTCTCGATTCGCTGTGTTAATTTTGACAAACACACCTGGTTATCCACACTGTGAATTCCACTGTAGAACAACATTACACACGTTTTTTTTTCCCTACACATAATTGTGTTGATTTGGCTTTCGTCGAAGAGTTAATTGTCCTCCCACTTGTTTCTTTTCCCCCTCATGGTACATTTGGAAGAGGCTTATCAGGACATAGAAAAGCTCTCACAGCTTATTATACTTTGTAATTATATTTATTATAGTGGAGTTCCCATCCCATGCTTTAGGCGGGCTGCAGAATTTCTTCTTTAAAAACACTAAGGAACAGATCCATAGAATCTCTACAATAGATTTGCCCTCCGTTGAATTCTCACACTGTATGGCTGCTATTTGTCATTTGTAGTACACGGATGAAAAAGTTTGCCACTTGGTGTTAGTTCTGACAAGGCACATGTTCGAGAAAGAACCGACTGTTCCTCAGTGACTCATCCATTAAGGCAGGTGCAACACTGGCTCACCTGACGTTCAGCTAACCATAAGGACAGATACTTTCAATGTGGTTCTTCTGTCTTTTAAGAGGTGTGCTTTTGACATTGGCAGGGACTGACTCAGCGGTGAAGTTATAATGGTGCAGCAGCCATTCAAGTAGACTGAAAGACATTTTATATTGTCTTTTAAAAATGTTTTTAATGTTTTTAAGTTTTAATGTTGTACGCCACCCAGAAGCCACTGGTAATGGTGCGGCTAAAAAATATTGTAAATAAATAAATAAATAAATAAATAAATAAATAAATAAAGAAAGAAAGAAAGAAAGAAAGAAAGAAAGAAAGAAAGAAAGAAAGAAAGAAAGACTGAAAAAGCCACATTGAAAGTATCTATCCTTATGGAGTTTCCATTGTTCTCCCCTTCTCAGAAATACTTTCTCTGCTAAGAAAAGAGACATCAACAGCTCTGACAAAACTTAGGAGGATCACTGAGAGATGATGTCATTAACCGGGCCAAATTCTCATAGAATAGGAGTGAATAAGCCTTAGGAATTACATAAAAAATCTTCCTCTGGAAGCAAACCTGGGCTGGCAGAATCTCTCCATATTGTAGCGGGGAAGATTATATTATATTTACCCAAAGCCTGAAAAAAAAAAGATATATTTTTGAACTAAAACATCCCCTAGCCAGGTTGTGTGATCTTGCAAACCAGGAATTAATAAACTCCATTAATATGGTTTTTCATTTTCATTCCTGTCACCAGCCTTATCTATTCTGTTCCCTTTTTCTACCTCCTATGTCTTCGTTTTTTACTAGAACAACTTACAAATCTGAAGGCTCTTAATTTATTTACCTGTCCAATACCTTCTGAAGACAATTTTCTAGTTCCCTAAGTTTGCTGATGACAATCTCAGCACAAGCAGAATTAAAACAAGGTCAAATTTTGTCTCAGTTACCATGAACTTTAAACATGTTTGTTATGGGACAGCTAATTCAGGACAAGTATCATGCAGGTTTTGGAACCTCGGAAAACTTTGTTGTATATTTGTGGCTGATAGAAAATGTAAAAGGTGGACTCTTAGTCAAAGAACAGGAGCAAAATACACACCTGTCAAGTTCAGAGCCCCTTCTCTGGCAGCTTCCGTGGGCCAGGAACTCCTCTCTACCCCCCTCTTTCTACAAAAGGCTTTAAGGGATTTGATAGCTGCTGAAATCTCATAAAATCAACCTGTTTGCAAAATGTCAAAAAATGCAGTATGTCTGGAAAAACTGGATCTGTTTGGTACAATTATTCAAAGTGACAACTTAGCACAAATAAACCTGCTGTATTGGAACCACTGTTTAAGAAAACTGGAGGGGCGGTGGGGGGGGAGAGGTAGGGCCTGAGAGAGAAAGAAAGGACAAATCTGAACTATTCAGGCATAAGAAATAAATAAATCCCTAAAATGTTGTTCCTTGTTGGAGGAATGAAGGGAGGGCATCCCACAAACTGTGACTCACAGATAAAAGTGTGCTAGTGTATTTCAGCATGCTGACCAAATTTAAAGGGAAGATTATGGGGGGTAGGTGGGAAGGAAAAAAGTTGTGTTGTTGTATGACGGGAAGGGGATTTGGATTCACAAAAACTGAGAGCAAAACAAATCTGTTCGCCTTCAAGCTGCCACAATATTTTGTCCTTTCTTTCTTTTTAATTTCATGAACACAATGATCTAAAGGGTAACGCACAGTGATGGGGCGAACACACTCAACCCAGCTGAGAACTGGGTTCAGAAAAGTGTGCTATTTCCTTAAAACAAGAACCTGAAAAAATTATTTTTAAAAGTTGGTTAGTTTGTTAGTTATAGTTATATAACCAAGGTCACGAAAGTAGAGGTACAACTTAAAAGAAAAGTAACAATTTGCTTTCCTGTTTCATAAAACTTAAGTGAAATGGCTACTGTACAAAAATCCTTACCTGAATGCTACTGGACAACGTAGCATTCAGCTATCTCTTTTCATCTCCCTCTTCATCACCGGAGCACGGCATGGGACATAGCATAAGCCAGCACTTCACTGTGTGATATTCCTCCTCTCCCATTTAGTGAGGCTACAGCTCACTACACCCCATAACTATAAAAGTAACTTCTTTACATAGTAGAAAGAATGACATGATCATTCATGGTGTTACAATGGCCATATAACAAAAGTATATATTTCTCAATGGAAAACTGAATTAATTATTTGTAATGAGTTACTTCTATGAGTGAACCACGTAAAAGCACAGCAAAAATGGCTAATGGAATTCTGGGCTGCATCAACCAGCCAGCCTTCCCTTTATAGTATTTCTATCAAGAGAAGTTGTCACATCTTTTTATTCTGCTTTGGTGAGACCTTGTTTGGCATACTCTGTGTCCAATTCTGGGCAACATGGTTTAAGAAGTATACTGACAAACTGGAACACAGTGAGAGAAGGGTGACCAAGATGGTAAAGGGTATGGAAACCAAGTCTTAGCAGGTGGAGGGGCTGAAGAGTTAGAATCCTAGAACTGGAGAACTTGGAGAGACCTCAAGGGCCATTGAGTCCAACCCCAGGCTGAAACCGGAAAGTGGCTTTCATAATTGAGTATGCTTGAGTAGCCCAAAGAAGAGATGATGGATAACAGCACTTCTTCAATCATCAAAAAAGTTGTAACATGTGGAGCAAGCCTGTTTTTTTTACTACTCCACGCTTGAACCAATAGATAGAGGGTTCTTTTTTTCAAAAAAAAAATGATTTTAAGGAAGAACCTTCTGATAATTAGGAGCCGATTGACAGTGGAATGGACTGTTTCAGAGGGTGGTGGACTCTCCTCCATCAGAGGTTTTGAAACAGAGGTTGGATGGCAAGCTCTCAGGGGTTCTTTAGCTGTAGAGGCTTCCTGCTTCCGAACAGGTTAGACTTGATTACTGTTGGGATCCCTCCACACTACTTTGATTCCATGATTTTAAGCTGTGCTGAAAACTTTTTTTTTTAAAGCTCAGTTTGTTCAGAGCCAAATTGTGAGATTAAATCAGACCTCCCTGCACCTGTGGTAATATATCTCCCGGCCAGCCTAGGAGTTCTCTTCCCCTTACTTCCTACCTGCTTGTTTTTCAGGTAGAGGAAGGAAGGAAGGTCTCTTTCCATCTCACACCTCTAGCTGCTGGCATTCTCCTGAAGCCATGAGCCAGGAAGATGGGGAAATCTTGTTCCCCTAGTTCTACTAGGGAACCTGCTGGGTACAAAAGCTTTGTATTTAGCCTCACATTGGTGAGCCTGAAAACTAGAAACGTACAAGACAAGGGTAATGCTTGTACTAATTGTTCTCTTTCAGCTCTAAACAACCTTGGGAGGATAAAATGGGATGTCCCTTCCCCCTAGATGCCATCCTGAGGTGTTTGAAGAATCTGTACGGTGCAAATGCCATCTATAAGAGCACGCCACTTTTCCAAATGGCTTCGGACAGCATATTTGAAAGATACGTTTCTCACCTTGAAGTAAAGACCTTTCATTCTAGTCCTGCCTCCTTATTAATCCGTGGTGCTTCCAACAGTTTTCCCCAACTATTTTCTATTTCTAACAGTGGTGGCAGATTTGTGGGTTTTTAGATTAGAACCCCCCAGAATTCCACAGATAATACTTTTTAAAAGATTGGGCTATGCATGAGTGTTTGCATGGAGAGGGTCAGAATCAAAATCTGAAGTGGACATCCAGTCATATTTTATTCAGATATTTTTTTAAAGGTCATTTTAAGTCATTTCCAGGCGTGGTGAATGTTGGTAGTGAAAATTTGATCTCCAGAATCACCAGACTTGCCCATTCCTGCATTCCTGGCATTAAGGGGTAGAAAAGCTGAGAATGTGGACACAATTACCTCTGACAAAGTGGTATACATGGGGGTGGGACAAATGTAAGTACTAAGATCCTGCAATAATCTGGTGCTTGCAATAAAGTTTGGCTTAAATCTCTGATCTGTAAAAATGTTACATTGGAGTAACATGATGGAAACTGCACTAAGGCCATCCTTCCCCAAAACTGAAAGGTAGATTGGGTTACAACTCTTACCATCTCCAAATGACTGGGGTTAGTGGGTATTGTAGTCCAACACATATTGGAGGACACCAGGCTGAGGGAAGATGGGTGTATTGATCTAATGCAATTGAGTTCAAAGGATGCAATTTGGGCTTGTTTATTTAATTTTTATTCTGCTCAGAGCCACTACTTATATAAAGTGCCATCCGGGAGTAGGTTACAACTAGCATGGGCCCATTGCATTAATGGGATTACTGGAGGAGTTGCCTCCTCAAATCAATGGGCCTACTCTGCTTATGACTTACTAGCAAATTTCAGACAGTGTGTGTTTGTGCGTGAGCAAAGACGATGCCCAACTCTGACAATATCTGGCTTTTCAGCTCATCCATTCCTCCCCCCCACCCACATCCAACTCTGCTAGAGAGTGATGACATTTTATAGCTCAGACTTCAAAGATTAGTCATGCAACGGCATGCACATTGTTACATACCAAAAAGGGGGCTCATTTGTGTATGGAAAAATTTGCAAAACATGCATTTTGGCTCGAGCCAGCGTGGCTGAAATTAAATGGAAAACCCAGGGCACGAACAGTCAAATTGCTAGTCTTCTACTATAGAAAGCTTTCCAGTAGATAATTTTGTCCATTGGCCTAAATTCACTAGCTACAGGGACAATGAATTACTACAAATTGCCCAGTTTATCTCCGAAAACAATGTGTGCCAAAGTGAGTGAGCGTACTCACGCCAACAATAATAGTCAAAACTTCTTTCACTTTGCTTCCTAGGAAGGTCAATGGCCTCTGGCTATTTGGCAGTTCTTCAAACCACTCTTGTCAGCAAGAAAAACTATATCAACAGAGAGATTAAAATCAATTGCCCCAGGGGTACCAGGTCCGATTTCTTCTCTTTACTAAGGTAGCATTGTAATAGACAGGTAGTTGTCACCCGTGTTATGACAGTTGAGCCAGAATTATCTTTAGATAAGGCTGCCAGCTTACTTTTACTAAAGTGGATTCTCTTCAACTATAGCCATTTATGGTGGTCACTGAAATACTCACGGGTGGATTAAAGGTCACAGAGCTATCCTTCAGGTATGGGTAAAGCAGGGCTGTGCAAGGCTCTAAGAATTATTATCTGCCCTCAAGTCAATTCTGATTTACGGCAAATCTTTTTTCAGGATTTTCTATGTACAGAGCACTCAGAGGTGGTTTACCAGTCCTTTCTTCTGGGGGCATTTTGGGACGGTGCCACTTGCCCAAAGCCACACAGACTGGCTCTTCCCCCTGGAAGCACAGGGGAAGATCAAACTCCCAACTTCTGACACCACAGCGAGATTACCTAACTCACTATCCAGCCAGCTCCTTCGATGCTAAAAGATGAGTGTGGACAAGGAAGGTTATATGGGGGATGTACTGTGTCCAGGTTGGTAGCTGGTACTTGATGCATGCTCAAGCTAAGTAGGCTACATCGGTTGTGTGTCTTGGAGGTTTCTGAGGCCACTGGGATCCTCTTAGATATGTCTGCAATTCCCCCAAATGTTTTAAAGAATTTTGACCAAACCATTAGAACATCTCACCTCCAATAGGCACCGGAGGTTATGATTCTCTATGCCTTGCGCTGTGCCTCTCCAACCGTTTTGGCAAAAGGGAGAAGAGGAGAGGAAATCTTCAGTTTCATCAGAAGGGGTTGACAAGTAGGGTTACAGAGTCTATGCTGGCAGAAATATACAACAAGATTCAGTCCATTGTTTCTAGAAATTCATTCAGAAACAGATCAAAGAGAAACACTAAACTGATTTGCAAAAGTTCCTACAGCAGGCTTTCAAGAGGGCTTGAAGCAGTTATGGAGGAGACATGGCTACCTTCTAAAACGACAAAGGTTTTGGAGAATAAGCAGGAAGGAAGCAGAGTCCAAGATTAGCAATCTGTATATCTCCAAAGGGTTGCTTAGGAAAAGAGAGAGAGAGAGAGAGAAATATAAATTTAACAGGTTATTTCCCCACAACCTACTGGTTCATGTGACTTTTAAATGCCCTGGTGTTCCTCTTTCAGAAGAAATCACCTTGATGCAAAACAATGGTACTCTAGAGATAAAATAACAGCTATCCCCCCCCCAAAAAAAACCCCTAGTAGACAAAGGAGGAAAAAGTCACCTGAATTGAAAAGGTAGACTTGGGTCACTTTCACTCCCCCATACTTGAAAATGTGGCCCAAATATTCTCTTCAGAAAAAGTGGGGGTCAATTTTCCTTGAACTCCTCCTCTCTCCAGTTTTACAATTCTAGGCAGGTAACAAAGCTGTATCATGCATTTGAGGAGGCGCAATACATAGCTGGCACATTGCACATTCAGCTCGGTCGTTCCCAAATTCGGCAAACTTGTCCGAACTGGTCCTTTGCTCCAAACGTGCTGCTCTTCCTTCCCGCTTGCTTGTGCTCGTGTTTACTGTTGTTGAGAGCAAATCCAGGAACATCCCGTTTGGGATGGCGTCTTCATGATGTTTCGGAAATGAGCTCCTGGTGCCTTGTTAATTGCAGTCAGGGTTCTGTGCATCAGGGCCTCAGCAGGGCGAAGGCACATCAATAGGACCAGAGCAGCTGTTCACTCGGCACTTAATTGCCATCTGACCCTCTTGATTAGAACAGGAGAGAACTTCCTGCTGAGCTAAAACTTAGCAGCTACCCTGATGAATCATTTTCAAGGTGCTGCCCTAATCTTCTTCTTCTTCTTCTTTTTTAAGAACAGAAAACTTTACATACATAGGGGTGGAGATGGGGAACATTTATAGTTTTTTTTCCAGTCCATGTTAGCCTGAGATTACAAATGGATAACAGTAAGTATCTTTACTTAGCTAATAGTGGGGATTGCCACATTATATTGTGCTTCTTCACCAAGCCAGACATGCACTCCGTTTAAAAGGACATGAATAGAAAGTTTGCTGAGTGGAAGGTGCCCTTTTGTTTATGTCAGGGTAGGCAACACTTGAGCTTCAAGGATGTGACTGCAGCTCTCAAGTTCATTTCTAAAATTCTATCAAATAAATAAATAAATAAATAAATAAATAAATAAATAAATAAATAAATAATCCCCAGAAATCCAGAGTATGGGGAGGGTGTGTGCGAACTAATTGATGAAAAATGTGGAAAATACAAGGGGTTTGGGGGCAGGCTGCTTGGCATTTTTCCATTGGCCACATGATGAAAAGGGAAATCAGCTCAGAGTCGTGTCCTCTCAAATCCATAGTTTCCCCCCTCCACTGCTGGGTCTTCTACTTTTTTAAAAAAAAATGCATCCATTTGCATCAGTTTGTGATCACTTGAACTGATGCAGAAAATAGAGGAAGAGCCATGGACACGCACATGCACACGCACACTCTCTCTCTCACACACACAGAGCAGCATGTTGACATTTCAAGCACCTTTTCCCTCACCTCTTGCCTCATGAGGAAAGACGAGCCACACACATATACAGTGGTGCCCCGCATAGCGACGATAAACCGTTCCGGAAAAATCGTCGCTATGTAGATTCGTCGCTATACGGAACAAAAAAGCCCATAGGAATGCATTAAAACACGTTTAATGTGTTCATATGGGCTAAAAGCTCACCGTTATACAAAAATCCTCCATATGGCTGCCATTTTCGCTGCCTGGTAAGCGAAGAAAGGGCGCGAAAACACAGTGGGTGGCCATTTTTTTAACCCGGTGGCCATTTTGGAACCGCCGGTCAGTTGTTCTAAAAGCATCGCTATGCGAAAATCGGTAAGCGAAACAGCTTACCGATCATCGCAAAGCGATGTTTTACCATTTAAAACATCACAATGCGATCGCTTTTGTGATTGCAAAAACTTAATCGCTATGCGGATTCGTCATTAAACGGGGCGCCCATTATGCAGGGCACCACTGTACACACAAAGCAGAAAAGCTGCTATAACAGCACATTCTCCAGCAAAGTCTCTCTCTGAAGATAAGACTCTCCTTCTTTACATCTTTTCTCTCTGTGGGCAAGACCACATTTCCCCCCAACCCAGCTCAAAACAGAGTTTATGTCCACTGGCAAGAGTTTTCATTTTTTTAAAAAGAAATACTAACAAAATGGGGAAATTGGAGCGGAAATCTTTGTTACAGCTTGTTATGCAGTTCTTTTAATCATGCCCCATACCTCTGTATAGCTGCAAACAAGCAACAAACAAGGCTTTTCTCCAGCCTCCCTGTGCAGCCATTTAAATTAAACCTACTTAAATTTCCCATCATGACTTTATACAGAGTGAATGTGCGTGAATTTGCATATCTCTTGCTGTGTAGTCACACCTACACAGATAGATAGATAGATAGATAGATAGATAGATAGATAGATAGATAGATAGATAGATAGATAGATAGATAGATAGATAGATAGATAGATAGATAGATAGATAGATAGATAGATAGATAGATAGATAGATAGATAGATAGATATAGAGAGAGAGAGAGTATCTGGGTCAAAAATGACCAATTTCAACCACAACAACTGGTGTTCTTCAATCAAGAGTCTTTCAGGAAGCAAGATTCTCCCCCTCTCAATTGTTACAAAGAAATAGGAATTCTCTGTTCAGGCACTTCCTGTTTGCTTCTGTTTTGATTTGTTTTTATTTGCTGTTTCAAGACATTTCTTGGCCTACTGAGGGCCCCAGTAGGATCAGAGGCACCAATCTCGCTGATATCCACCTGCCCCCAAAGCAGGTTCCCCCAGGAAAGTGCTTTTTAGCGCGTGTGCGTGCGCACACACACACACACACACATATACTGGGGGGACCTGCTTGTGGGGAAGGCTATAACTCGGACAGCCCAAGTCCAATCGTTGCCAAACTTGGCAGGGGTAAGGAGGAGAGGCAGCTGAAGATTTCTTATGAGTTTGGCATAACTAACTCATGTGGGAACTGTTTACTGCTCTTGATTTCAAACATTTGGCAACCATGTTTGGCAGGCAATGATGGCAGACATATTTGGTTGCTCAAATGCTGGTTTAGGCAGCAGACTACAATGAGTGGAAACAAACCATGGTTTAATGTGATTTCTGCTGAGAATCATTCATGCTCTACAGCCCATCCTTTCCCAGCTTTCTCTGACCTGTAGTAGAAAACAAAAGAAAACAGAGAAGATGAGAAGATTTGAAAGAGGGAATCCTGAATACCTAGTCTGTATTGACCCTAAGAGAGGACATACTAATTGGAGGAGCTTTTTTAGTTTCATACATTGTAAGTGGTTTCTTCCAGATTAGGAACAGGGACCACGTGGTTTTCTAGATTTTGTTGGAGTTTATGGGTCCTCGCCACTCAGTGATGATGGGTGTTGTAGTCTAACAGCATGTAGGTAGAATCTAGAGAGATACCCATGTGCCACCTCTATACTCCTAATAACCCTGGGAATTATGGGTTGATGGGTTTTTGAGAATTTGCTCAGAAATTCTGGACTTCCTTTAATACCCCGGGTTTTCTTGGTAAGAAGACGTGAATATTAAAGCTAGTTATTCAGCCTATAATACAGATTTATCCCTTTTAGAGAATTTAAGAGTAACCCTGAAACTTTGATGAGAGATGGAAAAAAGCAGAGTTTGGGAATACATTTACAGTACTTGGCTACTCAATATTCAGTTATTCAGTATTCTTCATCATAGATATATAAAATTAAGGAAGACAATAGAGAAACATAAAACTTCAAAATTCTTCCTCACCATAGCAAAGAGAGTTTCTAAAATGGAGATTTTTAAGTTGAAATGGCAGGAACTATGTATGGTGTTACCAGATTTCACTTCCCGGGATTTAGAAACGACTGACCAGCTTCATGTCTAGAGATGGGCATGAACTGGGAAAATTGTGGTTCATGATCGTTCCTGGTTTGTTGCTATTACGAATTACAAACCATAAACTTTCACACAAACTTTCAGTCAAAATCAACTGTTTTGTGCTTTGTGGGATTTGGGACTGTTTTATTCGAGAGGCATCCCTGTGGATATCGCTCAGTTCTTCAGATGCCTGCAGTGGACTCAAAATCTCCTGCCAAATAAAACTTGCCAGTCTTCAGTTGGACCCAGGATTCTTTGTTGTTTTTGCTGTAGAAGAGGAACACAGTTACCTCCTTAGACACCATCGGAAACCAGAGTGAAGCGTCTTTAGCTCTGGCTCGATGATGCAATGTCCCAAACGGGCCAGAACACTGCACTTGGATTCGAATCCTTGTGCAGCTACAAGAGCTGTCAAAATGATGGGCAAGAAAGAAATTACGCTCACCTGTTTATATTTCAAAGGTAAGCCCTGGGCTGGCCTACTGTCACTTATGCCTGCTGATTTCCTTTTCTAAGGAGGCTGATCTTTCCCCATGAAGTCACTTTGTCTTTCCTTGTGTTGGCAAATTAATCCTTGACACACCTGGTTCCTTTGATCTGGTTCTCCCATTTAACTCAGGCTTAGAAAATGTAGCCAAGCAGGATGTCAACTCCTTTAACCTCCTACTCAGAAGACATGGCTCCCACGCACTGTTAAACACCACAACTTGTCTCAAATGCAAAGTCTGTGATCTCATGAGAATTGGGCAAGCTTGGAATCGGGGAGGATGTTTTATAGCTTTCATCCACAGAAGGTGTTGAGCAATCTTTTCCCCTTTGTGAGGTTCCCCTCTCTTTTTTTGAAAATAAAAAAGCACACATTTGCATACAGGCTGGCTGACAAACAAACATTTTAGAACAAATGATGTGGGGTGCTGGTGAGAGCCGCAAACCACCACCACCACCACCCCGTCTTTGAGGGGCCTTGCTCATGTTCCTAAATTTGAAAGCTAGGGACATGCCATGCTGTCCTGAACCCAGAGTCTGAAATCGGTCCCCACTCCACCTTGTGCCCTTTTGGAAAGACATCAATCCAATCTTTGTACATGTCTGTGCTGGCATTTCTTTTCCAGATCCCAAGCAGGGATATCATTCCTGCAAAGAAGGAAAAACTAACAAAGGGCAAAACTAAAGATTACAGACAGAGACCTCTGGAGTGTCTGGGTGTGCCATGCTGGAGACCCCATGGTTAGTGCATTCGACCAGGAAGAAACAAGGAGACCCAGGTTTAAATCTCCACTCTACTGTGAAAGTTAGGCTCTCATCACACAAGGCTATTTGCATCCAGTTCTGTTCAGATTTTTTAAAAATTAGGCTGCAGTCACACCCGGGAAATGTTACTCACTTCTAATGATACTTTCCTTACCTTTTTTTTGGTAATGCATCGCGGTCGCGTGGTATATACTGTATATCTGGATGGCTGTCCTAAGGTCTTTTAATGTTACTGATTCATTTTCTTCCATTCGAGTTGTTCTTGCCGGTTACACTGTGGTACCAATTTATTTTCTCTCTTTTTTAATGGGGCACTGAAGCCCCTCTACTTTTTTTAAAAAGAAAAAAAAGTTAAACAATATATTGATATGTCAGATAATGTTTCCTGATGGGTAGATTTTCTCTGTTGCATCAGCATCTCTGAGAGCACTGCATTGCACTCAACCGACCCAGCACCCCCACCCAGTGCGGTGTCTTGTGGAGTGATGCAACACTTACCAATGCCTTTAAAGCTGTTGACATAAATTTACTGATGTATTGACATTCTGGCTGGGGAGGAAAAAAAACATGTAGAAGGGCAGCTGTGTGGCAGTAATGATGGTCATCTTCCCTGGTGAATTTGCCCCTAAAAGGTATCAATAGGATTATACACATGTGCCATACCTCTAAGAAATATATCGAAATGCCACCAGAACTAAAAAACACAGAAGTTTCCCAGAGAGTGGATTGCTAATAGCTGTGCATTTTGTGGCCACAAATTAATGCTATCATCTGATTTGGGCATGAGCAGGGAACAATTCCATTGTGTGATCATGCCCTCAGGTCCAAGTCATGTGGTGTTTAAGCTGGTGGCCACCTTCTCACCTACTGAATGGAAATCAATTTATTTCTGGTGATTGAAACCAGTTTTGGCATTTTTACTGCTGAAATAATCTCATTTCCACAAAATTGCATTGAACTGAATCAATTTGAGCAATGAAGGATTCTTAAAAAGCTCCTGCCCGCCGGTTGAAACAAATGTGCTTTGCAGCCCACATAAAACTATTTCACTCTTGTGTTGTGTGACTGATAAAAATTTCAGTTGATTTAAATAACACTTAAATGCAGTTCTTATTGCTAGTGTGACTGCGGCGTGTTCAGGTGATCTTGGCCCATTCACTGTCCCACTGCCTAACCCAAGTCTGAAGAATGTGGCCTGACCTACCCCAAAAGGGTGTTGTTAGATAAAAGAGGAAGGAAAAGAAGGAACCATTTAAGATGCCTTTAGTTGAGGTCTTTGCATGAAAGTGTGAAATAAATGTAGTGTATAGCCGAATGACATTTGCAACAAAATTCTGACATGTGGAATTCTCTTCTTCAGGATTGCCGCTAGCTAAGGCTTATCCTATGAAACCCCATTCTGCCACCACCATGCCCATCAATCAATGTTCTGTACCTACTGAGCATGCTCAGTTCTCCTTGTCAACCTGTGACTCACTTTAACTGTTAATGTGTGTATTTTTTTAAACTATTCTATTTTATCACCTGTCGACCTGCTCAACTTTTAATTTGTTTTTTTTTGGGGGGGGGGGACGGTTGGTTGGTTTATATGCTGCCTTTCTGTTGATAAGGGGACCCAAGGTGGCTCGCAACATTAAAAGGAATACAATTAAAACCATACAGTAATAGGTTAAACATTAAAAAAACAATGAAACTATATACTAATTAAATTACAATTAAATAATTAAAAGCATGTAAACATTAAAAACTATCGTAGCTCAATGAAAGCATTCAGGGATCCAATCATGATTGTTAACAGCCTGCCTGAAGAGAGAGGTCTTCAGATATTGGCGGAAGGATAAAAGGGAAGGGGCCAGCCTGATCTCCCAAAATAGAGTATTCCATAACTTGGGAGCTGCCATAAAGAAGGCCCTCTCACATTTCCCCATCAATCATGTCCACACCGGCAATAGGGTTGAGAACAGGGCCTCTTCTGTTGATCTTAAATGCTTGGAAGGCTCATATGGGGAGGTATGGTCATTCTGGTGCCTCCTTGCGCACAGCAGGTGCTGTTTTGACTACCTCGGGACTCACACAAGTTTGCTTCTGGTTTATATACTGTGTCCTCCCACCAATTCATTTTAAAAACATGTTCCTATGTCATTGAGTTGGTCTGACTAGCCGCATTGATCTGGATTCCAAGGAACTGATTCCATATCTGTCTCAAAATAAATAAACCTCTGGCAGAAGAGCAAGAAACCTCACTCCCCTGCTACAGTTTTCCACTGCTGTGCGTACACTAGAATTCAAGGGTTGTCTTTTTTTAAGGCGAACCTGGTACAACAGGGGTGTGTGTGTGTCGGGGGGTATCAGCAGGATGGAGCCCTTAGTTAGGCAAAAGAGAAGCGTGTCCAAAATTTAAAAAAGGAAAAAGTGGGGATCGGGGAGGAAACTGCAGTGTAATTGCAATCACACTCTGAATTACTTAGCAGAGGCATTGATTATGAGTCATTCAACTAATAGAAAGAAAGTCTTCTTGATGCTGCCGACCAATGGCAAGCGTCAACTTGACAAACTCACTCGAAGTATGAAGTGTGTATGTATGTATCCATCATGTTGATATACCATTGAGGAAGCAAATCTAACTAATCCAGAAAATATGGGGGAGGAGAACAGCACAGCTTTAAAAAGTTCCCTTTTTGGGGATTATAACTCACAGTATCCTCCAGCTGCACTGTAGAGCAGTGATTCCCACCCTTGGGTCCCCAAATGTTCTTGAACTAAAACTCCCAGAAGGCTTCACCACTAGCTGTGCTGGCCAGGATTTCTGCGAGTTGTAGTCTAAGAACACCTGGATTACCCAAGGTTGGGAGCCACTGGGCTAGAGGACTCTGTGAGCTCTCACCCAGAAAGAAACTTTTCCAGTGGGTGGGTGAGTGAGCGGAAATCTCTAGTTTCAACTTTGTGGCAAACCAACACAGAACACAATGCTGGACAGCCTCCAGCTACAAGTGTGTTTCTCCTTGAAGAAAGGCTTCTGACTAAATATGGCTGGTACAAGCAGCCAGACTTGATCACTGGCCAAATTTACTACATCCTTTTATGAGGTAAGGGTGAGGATGGCTTTAACTCCCCTCAGTTGAACTGGGGGTGTAGTCCACGGGATGTGGTCAGCTGGCCAAGGCTGCACACCAGCCCCCTCCCCCTAACCCCAATGTCATATTTTTCTGTCAGGCTTTGCTAGAAATGACAGTGGTTTGGCCCTTCCCCATCAGCCTTTTCTCTGCCTTTAATGGACTTACTCCTCGGAAGGAAGGAGGGGCAGGGGCCAAGTCAACAACCTTTTCCGACTTTCACACACCATTAGTCGCCTAAAAGCTTAAATCAAACAGGGATGGGACCTGTAAAGTCGTTGAATACTCTTTGTGAGACTAACCACATGTTTAGCCTGAGGACAAAGGAGTAGTTGATTATTATATATTGTGTATGTGTGTGTGTGTGTCTGTCTCTCATCCAAAGAGGCAAAGCCTCCTTCTCCTGAAGGCAATTGCGAGCTGTTATCCAAGAATGAAAATTGATATTAGTTATAGCTGTACTCAGCCCATCTTAATTTTACCGACGCCCCAGGCTAGCAAATATGAAAGTGTCAGTTTCCTGGATGATAAACTGGTTCAAGGCAAACAGTCCAAGGGTTCTGATAAGTAGCAACTGCTGTTCTTGGTTGCAACTTAGCAAAGAACAATTATACAATAGCAGCATGTTGAAAAAGGAAGGCAAGAGAGAGCTCCACCTGAAACCCATCCAACTTGTGCAACCTCCCTGTTGCTGAGCGTACTCAATACCACATGTCCAAACAGAGAAGGCTGCTGTGTAATCATGGGCTTATGCCAAGCATGGCTCTGGGGGCCAGAGAAAAGGGCTGATGTAAAGGACAGGTTTGGTAAACCCTAGCTGGTATGCACGGTTCACAAGCAGCAAGTTGAATGATGCAGTTCCTAGCATCCACCGTTGAGAGCCCGAAAAATTACTTCAGGGGACTACAGCTTCCAGAATCCCCTAGTCACTGGTTGGGAAATCCTGGGAGTTGCAGTCCATACAAAACCCTTGACATTTTCCAAACTCTACAGGCCTTTCCTCATGACCAAATAAAATAAAACATTAAGTGTATGAATGCGGTTAGTGTACCTTTCTAAAAACATAAACAGTTGCTGGGCGGGAAGGGAGAAGCAGCATGAACACAAGGGGCCAGGGAGGGTTAGTTTAATTTCCACACACACCACATACTAGTTCTTATGAAAATCCTTTCTCTTCCACTGCAAAATGCTTCCCTCCCAAGACAAATAGCTGTTGAGGACAGGTTTATCAGTGGCATTGAGGTAGAGGAAGAAAGGGTTTATTTATTTATTTATTTATTTATTTATTTATTTATTTATTTATTTATTTATTTATTTATTTATTTATTTATTCGATATATATCCCGCCCATCTAGTATATTCTACAACTCTGGGCGGCTAAACTTTCTCTTAAACTTCCCCTGGCAAAGATGATGATGAAGCACTAAGGCAGAGCAGGGCAAACTGTATCCCTCCAGATTTCAGAGTGCATTGATTCCAATTACCATCATCCCTTGTCAGCATAGCCAATATTCCAGTACTCTCAGGGAGTCATAGATCAGAAGACAACTAGAATGACAGAAAGAGCTTGGAAAAATTATCTGGATGGACTAAATCTCTATAAATTCCCCAGTGATGTGGATACTTTTCCAGACCCTCAAAATTTAGCACTTTTCCACTAATACATTTTCTCCTCTCTGCATACTGTAATGAGAATCACCATGCTATTCATCTTAGCATTTGCAAGGAGCTCAGAATATTATGCTGACAAACACCATAGCAACAAAATATAAACAGAAAGCGGGCCTTCAAACAATGGAAAAGAAATCACCTTTGTGACAAACCTGGTATTTCAAAACAGTGTTGTTTCTGTGTGTGTTGTTTCACAAATGGGGAGAAGAACAGGGACATGAAAGGCAATGTACTTAACTTTGCCTTAGCAGAGACTTCTTGGAGACAAGAGAGTTCAGCGTTGTTTCAGTTATGGACAAAATAATGATGGATCCATTCAAGTGGGGCTGAAGCCGAACTGAGCCATTTTTGCCCACCGTCCACCCAGTACAAATAGAATGATGCGTAACTACAGTACATTGAAACAGACTGAGGAAAAATCATGGGATGAAACAGCAAAGAAACTTAGGACCTCATGGAGACTGGCATGTTTTATTTGGCTATAAGCTTTCATGGGTTCTAGCCCTCAGATGTCTGCTCTCTGATACAGCACTAGACCAGATTGCAGGATTTAAAAAAAGCCAGTGCCCACTGGGTCACCCCCCCTCACTTGCCTGATTGCCCTTTTGCCTGCTTGGTTGCCCCACCCCCCCACGCCGTTGCTTGCTCCCTCACAATACACAATCACCCCTTCATCTACTTGGTCTCCCTCTCTCCCACCCTGGGGTTTTGCCTTCTTTGATCGCCTACCCACTCAGCCGTTTACCCTCTTGCAGGTCCTCCCTGACCCCTCACTCACCAACCTGACCACCCCTCAGACCTGTCCCCACACCCTCCCACCCTCATCCCTTGCCTCTTATTTCTCTTTCCACCCCTCTCGTCCTTCCCCCCGTCCTCGTTCTATTCTCCATGCTGCTGCCCCCATCCTGGTGGAGTGGGCTCACCTGAGGGAAGATGGAAATGGTGGTGGTGGTGGTGGTGGAGAGGACACACACACACACACACACACACACACACACACACACACACACACACACACACACACACACACACACACACACACACACCACAACTACCCAGAATAGTGTGTGCACTAATGAGGTGGTATAATGAATGAATGAACGAACTAACTAACGAACTAACGAACGAATAAATAAATAAATAAATAAAATTAAAAAGTGAAATCTCACAGTTGCACCATGCATCATACAACACTAATAGTTGAGTACCACGTAATATCAGTATGAATTATTGTTATTATTACTACATACCTTTCTTCCTGATTTGCAGACTTCAATTAGTGCCTAGCTTTAATAGCGCAGTGGCCAGTTTTCAACTTCTAGTATTCAGAATAGCAGCCACACCCCAGAAAGGAATCCAGAAATATAGGCAGCTGCGTTCTCCATATTTCGCAAATGGGCTCTAGCAGTTTGCATTTCTACCATTAGCACTTTTTGTAAAGCTAATGGACCTTTTATTGCTCTTTCAAAATAAAGCTATGCCAAAATGCTTTGCATTACAACAGAGAGCCTAGCTGATGACAATGGCCAGCATTCTATTGTTCGTTTACATGTCGGTAAAGGAAAAATCATAAATCTTGGTGGCAAATAGCTGGGGATTAACAAGATGGTCTTGTCCCAGCTCCTGCCAACCTAGCGGTTCGAAAGCATGAAAATGCAAGTAGATAAATAGGGACCACCTCGGTGGGAAGGTAACAGCGTTCTGTGTCTAAGTCGCACTGGCCATGTGACCACGGAAGATTGTCTTTGGACAAAACGCTAGCTCTGTGGCTTGGAAACGGGGATGAGCACCGCCCCCTAGAGTTGAACATGACTGGACAAAAATTGTCAAGGGGAACCTTTACCTTTACTTTTACTAACAAGATGGTGGCTGCATTCTTAGACATGCATCCAACTGTGCAACTGGCTATGTGCTGAAGGGCAATCATTCACCGCCAAGACTTACATGATTTTCTTTTGCAAGCACAAATTTCCAGTAGGATTCCAGCCAATACACAATATTGCAAGGAATATTCATTTCCCCAGTCCACCTACTGTGATAAAATTACAGGTTAGATCAAAGAGGAAACTAAGAAGCCTGAAAGGAATGAGAGACAACATTGTCACCCCTTGCTGATCAAGACTTCTGAGGTCTTTGACCCTGTGGATTCTGGCTCCAAGACATCACTACAATATCTCTTTTTGAAACTGATTCTACTAGCTTCTTGTCTTACACTTTATTTCCATTTTAGTTCACTTTTCTTCTTTTGCTCACACTATTGTACGTGCAACACATATCAAATGTCATTTGTACAATGCTTTCAATGCTGTTTAGAGAGAAGAATGTTTTATAAAGAAAATAATGAGCAAATGGGCTTTTGTTAAAAAAAATTGTTATGTTTGCGAACCAAAGAATTTTACAGTGCCTCTACTTTAAAAGAAGCAGCTCTGTGTCTCCGAATCTACAATAACTAACCTGTTTAAATGTACTAGATAGAGACTTCTCCCTCCCCCTCTCTCTTGCTTACTTAAAGGCCGACACTGTTGTCTCAGTATTATCTGCTGTACAAATATTGGCCTGTTCGTTAAAGCTACTTTCATGGAAAGTTTAGTGTAGTCTTAAGAATCAGAACATATCCTTTATATGTGTTGTATAAGGTAAATGATACCAAATAAAATGTGGGATTAAGACATGCTACAGCTTGAGAGTGCTCACATATATCTCTCTCTGTGTGTGTGTGCATTTGTATGTATGCACGTATGTATTTAAAGAACAGGATTAATTGTTGACTTACATTTTTCAATGGGGTGTGTACAACCAGCATGGTGGGGATTTATGTATCACATTGATTGTTTTCCGTTCTGTGCCAACTCCTCATAGCATAGCTACATACCAGAAACCTCCATCATGAAATAGTCAATATATCCAAGTCAAATTCTTTTGTATGTGTGCTAAAAGCTTCCACCAAAGGACTTTTCTCTACTTTCTCTGCCCTCCTTTCCCCGCTTTTTGAGTGAGTGTTAACAATGAAGTCTCCTCAGTGAATGGTGTTTGCCATTCTGTATGTTTTTACAGGGAGTAAAATTATCCCTGAATACATAAAACAGATATTTTAACTTTTGGCCACCTTTCAACCTGACAGTTCTGCTGTTTCCCACATCAGTGGTGGCAGGGAACAAGCAGGACATTATGGGATTTAATGCAACCAAGTACAATCACTGGTTATTTAGAAATAGTGTTTTTATTATTTTTTTTAACGGGCAAACAATGGTGTGAAAATACAGGCTACCGATGTCTAATGGTCATCATATATAATTGCTAAGCAATTTCTGGTCTTAGAATATGGACATCGTAGGCCACCAGTCTGCTATATTTCTGCACAACAGCTGGGTTGTATTCATCTTATTATTCTGTAGGTATTCTGTTGTTCTTTGAACCTTCAGAAATCATTTGTCCCTGCTGCTCTCACAAACATATGCCCTGAAATTAATGGCAAAGATAACCAAACTTAATTTGCACATATAATTATGCCTTCACACATGCCGTCATGCACATATGCATGCACAAACACATGCACACACATATAATATTAAGTTTGATACTTAATATGGACAGAGTTCCCAAAAATGTACACAAGCTATACGAAACAGCAGTGGCAGAACAGACATATTTCATGATATCATCATAAAAGCATTGCTAAGTTTAAATTTTTATCTTTTTTAAAAAATCAACCTATGTTTTGGATCAAGACTAAGGGTGCAGTTCCATTGGCAAAAAGAACTGCAATTAAATTGATTTAAATGTTTAAATCAAATTATAATTTATCTTGCACGCAAGACACTTGTGAAATTGATTTTTTGGGGCTCCAAAGTAAATTCCTTTTTCAATTGATGGGCAGGGGCCTTTTAAAATCACTCTTTTGTAAATCAATTTAAATATGTTTAGTTTAGTGGGTGTGGACAGTGCTATCAATTTACTTAAAGCCCCTGTTTAATGTCAGTGGCATTGCTACTACGACTTCTACTCTTTTATTTGAAAATTGTTATAGTACTATTCAGTGAAGTATTGATTACTACCTTTTGACATTCTTGGCTGAATGGAGCCATCAATTTATCACTGTATCACTTATTTAAAAAATAAAAAAATAAAAAAGCGAATGATGACAAAAACTAGGCTCCTAAAGAAGAAAAGAAATGAGTCAATTTCATCAGTATAAATGCCATATCTGGTTTAAATCACCAGAAATAAATTTATTTCCATTCCATGAATGTGAACACAGCATCTGATTTAAATACCATGTTACTTGAACCCAATTTTTTAAAAAACCTCAACAGAAATCAGTTCAAATTGCCAATGTAACCATGCCCTAATTGAGTTGGCTGTGGTCCTCAAGTATTATATTTTAATAAAAGTGCTATGTACCTTGGTTTTGCAACAAACCTACAAAAATTTTATGACACCTTAAAGAGCAGAACTTGCCACATTATTTTTACAAAGATACCTGCTGTGTTACTCATTATTTCGCATCAGCCATTCCACAAAAGTAGTTACATTCTACTTTATTAACATATTGCATTGTGTGTTACCAGCGTGATAGAAAAACAAAGGGGAATACTCTTCATTCCCCACTAATGGCCAGTTTTGATATTGCATCTTGTCTTGCTCACAGGCAGGGGGGGGGGGGTTCTAACAAATAGAGCACTACTAAAGAGTCAGATGTAGAATATCCGGTGCTGAAACCTATCCACAAACAAAGTCATCACAACCAAACAGTGAGAGTCCAAAAAGCATTGTCAGATTAGTCTAAAAAGTAATAGACAGCCAGGGAATGAGCATCAAAGACACAAAAGGTTCATTCAGGAGTCAGAACAGACATCGTCTCCATCAGACTCCTAGTCTCAAGCTGAGGTTTGTGTGACTCAGCTACCGGAGTACTAGCCAGAGTTCAGATGTAGGCATTTGGCCAGCTGGTTTCCTTGGGGAAAAGCATTTAGGAAACTTCTTGCCCTAAGGAATCTTCTTTTGCAACTGAATACTTTACCTGGTGGCTTCAGGCTAAACTTGTGCTTTTATATTGTGGTATTTTTGTGGATTAGGAGGCAGTCCAGTCTCCAACTCAAGCATGAAGCTGATTTTATTTTGGGATCAGAGTCTGGGAACCCTGAAGGGTCAAGCACAGGGATGCTATTATTCTTATCACAGCACTCATCCACTGGGACCATGATACACTCAAGTTGGAACTGACTTATAGCAACCCTAGTAGAGTTCTCAAGGTAAGTGAGATATTTAAGGGGGGGATCACATTTAAGTAATATTCAAAGTAAGTGAGATACTTAAGTGGGGGGGAAAATCACATTTAAGTAATATTCAAGGCAAGTGAGATATTTAAGTGAAAAATCATATTAACTAATATTCAAGGTAAGTAAGATATTTAAGAAAAAAGTAGTGATCTAATAAAGGTATCACCTGCTCATGTATTTGCATTTGTATTGACATATTTAAGGAGTGGTTTTACAATTGCCACCCCTCAATTAGTTTCTATAGCTGAGCAAGGATTCAAATCCAGGTCTCCTGAGTCTTAGACCATCACTCTGTACACTACAGTATACTGAATATTTAGAAAAACAGAAAAGAAGGAACAAAACAACACTGTTCTTTATATTTAGGAATGATAAGAGATTGGCATAGACCTTGAAAATTCCTGTCAAAAATGCCTCTACAAATGTCTTTAAAGTAACCTTTGAAAGTAACTGGGAAAATTATTTGTTATACCAATGGGTAGTTTTGTAACTATTCATTATATTATTTTAATATATAACTTAGTTCCATCCTCATTACCCAAAAGTAAATATTCACTGATGCATAACCTGTATTGTGGACAAAAACCTGTTAGGACAGAATATGGAGAGACAGAATGGTTTCCTATAAGCAAAGACAAGGGTGCATTTTAATCCCCTTATCTTTCTGCAGAAGGTTTCACATTGAGAACCAGTCTATGAAGGAGGAGTGAAATTTGGTGAAAGAAACATCAGTAATTTAAGATATGCAGATGACACTACCTTACAAGTAGAAAGCAGCAATGGCTTGAAACGACTTTTAATGAAAGTGAAAGCAGCACTACTGAAGAACTACACAACTTTAATGTTGACAACGAAGAAACTAAAATGCTTGAAGACTTTATATACCTTGGTTCAATCACTCAACCCAAATGGTGAATGGCAGCCTAGAAATCAGAAGACTGAAACTTGGAAGGGCAGCAATGAAAGTACAGTAGTGCCTCGCAAGACAAATGTAATTCATTCCGTGAGTACCACTGTCTTGTGAAAAAATTGTCTTGCAAAAAGTGGCTTCCCATAGCAGTGAATTCTTATGGGAACCTCGCAAGACGAATGAAATTTTTTCATCTTGCGAGACATCGGTCTTGGGGAAAAAAAGTCTTATGAAGCACAGCCATAGAAGAAGCCATCTTGCGAGGCACCATAGCGATCGCAAAAATTTTTTTTGTCTTTCATCCCGTGAGGCGTTCGTCTTGCAAGGCATCACTGTATAAGGAAAGATAATCAAGAGTAAGGATACATTACTGGAGAAGACCTTTGTGAATACCCTGGAGAGCCAGAAAGTGAATCCTAGAGCAAACCAAGCCTGAACTATCTCTGGAATAAAAAATGTCGAAACTGAGGCTGTCCTACTTTGGGCAAATCATGAGAAGGCAAGGTTCTCTGTAAAAGGCAATAATGTTAAGAAAGATGGAAGGCAGCAGGAAAAGAGGAAGATCAAATATGAGATGGAGTGATTCTATAAAGGAAGCTGCAAGCATGAGTTTTCAGGAGCTGAGAAAGGCTGTTGAAGACAGGACATTTTAAAGATTGCTACAAATGATATGTTTTTATTTTAATGCCCTTAAAGAGGTAAGAATAATAATTCCCAAAAGGGAAAATGATGTTATTTGAAGCAAAGTATAATGGTAACTTGAAGCTGTATCTACCAAAACAAAGACATCTGGACCTCAGATCCAACCCTACCAACCTCATGGTCATACTTACAATATGTACTCTTCTTCTGCCTTAACTTCCACCCCAAGTAAGCACTAAAACATAATCCCACTAACTACTCAATTCCTTATACAGTGCATCAAGCTTTCTTGCTTTTGTAGCTGTAGCTTCAACCATGACTTTTTGCTCTAACCCAAAGGGTTTTCTCTCCTTCAGGTCTTATTTGCAAACTTGAATGCTGCCTATAGTTTGTTTGACTTGGAGGAACTTTTCTGCACTGGGATGACCCAGCATTAACCAATCTTTTCTTTCAGTCTTTGATTTCAAAGAGAGCCCTACCTCTCTGCTGAGTACTGCTTCCCTCTCCTTAGTCTGTTGGTGGCAGTTCTTATATTTGCTGTTGATCTGTTCAGTTGGTTTCTAATGTGAATAAAGAAAGCAGCATACATAACCCTGTAATTTTCAAGCAGCTGTAAGTAAAGAAATTTAATTATTCTTTCTGCTACAAATGTCTCATAGTAAGTTATTGAGACAATACAGTACATGCTTTTTGAATTAGAGGAATACATAAACAGCAATGCTGGCAATAGAAAGTGAGTCCTTCCTGAATAACTTTAGGCAACAGGGCTTTTTCCTCTCAAGCGTGTGTGTGTGTGTGTGTGTGTGTGTGTGTGTGTGTGTGTGTGTGTGTGTGTGTGTGTGTGTGTGTGTGTGTGTGTGTGTGTGTGTGTGTGTGTGTGTGTGTGTGTGTGTGTGTGTGTGTGTGTGTGTGTGTGTTTTCCTGTTAGGCAAAGGCTTACATATTTGGGGCACTCTAAATTAAATCTAGACAAAGGAAGAAGTCTTTTGCTCAGCTTCTCCTCTGTGAGTTAGGATTTCTGGGTGGGGCAGCTGACGAAAATTCATTCACTACCTATTTACATAAACCAAGCAGTGTTTGCCTAAGTGCCATGAAGCCTGAAGAGGCCAAGAATCATAAAGAACTTAAGTAGAATGATTCCCTTGTGTCATTAAAGGAAACAGACAGATGCTTTGACAGCATACCTTTTAAAAAGGCTTCATTAAAATCACTATCCTAGCTCAGTCATGCTTCTGTCATCAAATTATTTTTATGTGCTAGTGCCTGAGTATTTCTTACCCACAGGACGAGTGTGTATAATTTGTAGGCGGGGCTGTGTGTACACTTTGCTTAAGAAAATAACCATAAATCTACATTAGAGCTGAAACAAATACGCTATCTGAAATTTTTCTTTTCAGTTTTGATGCTAAAAAGCTTTCAGCTGTAGATTATATTTGAAAATTGGTATTTTGCAATACTCAGTAACTGACTGTGCAGGAGTCCTTATCTATTATAACATACATGTGGCACAAAACTTGGATGTAGCACATTTATGTTGAGCTGATGTACCTGAGCAGATCTACAGTCCTTAATGTGTTCTCCTGTGATGCCTGAGAAGGTATTTCAGGGGGTCTTGAAATTTTTTAAAATATCCCTCTTGAAAGATAGAAAAAGAGAGATCCATATTCAAAGGACAGATATAGTCTTGCAAATGTTCTGTCTGTGGCTGGGAAACATCTGCAGCTAATGTCTCTCCACAAGGATGTCACAAGATTAATGCGGGAGAAGACAAGAACGAGACATGTTGAGACCAAGTCATATAAGAGTTGTCCATTGTTCCCCTCATACCTCTCTAGTGCCAGGAAGAATCTCCGCTGGTCCTGGAGCTGGTGTAGGTTATGTGCCCATGGACACATGTGGCAGAACAAAAGAACAGTCAACTCCAATCACATAAATCTATTTTGTCCTCTCAGTGAAAGTCAATACAGCATTGGAAAAGGCAACTCTGCCTTGTTGTGTCTATTTCTCCCTGCCTCCCTCACAGACAGAACCACCCCCTGGTTTCTCCAATGGTTCTATACAACATGGACAGTTCTTCATAAACAAACACATGTATGCACACAACTAAGAATACCCTTGGAGTAGCATCATCCTTATCAGGCATTCAGTCCAAAATTCTGAAGCGAATGCCAATTGGGTTATAAAGAGCAGCTTAGCTGCCATTTGAAACAATAGCGATTTTTAAAAAATCCATAAGAACAACATCATTTTGTCTTTAAAAGAAAGCCCAGTCCATATGAAAGTTAACAGTTTAACCTCCCCTCTCCAGAATTAATCTAGTTTTCAGATGATTTTTTCATCCTCACCAAGTCCCTAGAAGTCACACAAAGATCTGGGTCAAGTGCTTTGTTACAGCATCAATTTTTCCATTCAGCCTTTGATATATGGCAGCCCAGTAAGAGACAAAAACTCTAGGTACAGCTTTGTCTGATTCCTCAACATCCCTAGATTTCACCCTAATGATTCAATACAACTAGGGGAAAACATACCATGATGCACCCATAGAACGGAATTGGCCATTATCAAGGGTACACAACTGATTCAAAATTATATCCCCAAGGAGACCCATCTTTTGGGAGTACGTCCATCTTTAGCATCCACAAGTCATTATGGAGAAAGAGCTCTTTATCTGGAAGATTGTTACTGACAGCACAACTGCATCAGATCTGTCAGATCTACAGACAGTTGGGGAAAGCTTTAGCCAGGATGGAATGAGGGCAGAAAGAAAACTGAACTAATGCCAACAAGGAAGCCTGCCATATACCCAGATGTCACTATTGGCTTCATTGATGATGGAGAGGGATGTAATAAAAGCATGGACATTTTGGCACTTAGTGGGTGCAGCTGCCAAGTGTATACCCTGTGAACAATCATAACAATGGGAGTCAGGAAGGATGGCAGATTTTTAAGGCAAGATGTGGAGAATGCTCAGCATATGAAGAACCAGTATGTGAGGGAGCTTTTATTCTGATCCTTCAATAATTGTTCTGACCCTGCCATAATCCTCAAATTTGACTGCAGGTCTCCAGTCACTGAATTACA
This sequence comes from Pogona vitticeps, assembly GCF_051106095.1. Lineage (NCBI taxonomy): Eukaryota > Metazoa > Chordata > Lepidosauria > Squamata > Agamidae > Pogona > Pogona vitticeps. Next base: position 16,770,518 of record NC_135786.1, on the reverse strand, counting down.
ATTTACATTAGTACTAGGCAGCATAGCCAATGGTGAGGAACATAGGGAGATCAGGGCCAACAACATCTGGAAATCTGCACTTTGCCCAACTCTACCAAAAACCTATTGGACTAGTACATCCAGCAGACTTCTCTTAGGAGCGCTTCAAAACAAATGGCATAACTGTAAGTGTGTTAATGGCATTCACACCCAACTCTTGCAAACAAGATGCGAAAGGCAGGTAACAGTAATCCAAACAACCAGAAACAAAGATGATAAAAACTTTTATTAGAGGGCAAGATTTTGAGTTCAGCAGAATCTTACTTTGGGATGGACATTGAAAAAATTCAGGGGGCAAGGAGAAAATTAGGAAAGACCCAAAATTGTCCTGAACAGATGTTATCTTGTTAGGATCTTTGTTAAAGTGATGCCCAAAGGTAGACAACACAAATTGGTTCCTTTACCTTGAGATTTGCCATCAGGCAAAGTAAGATGTACTGTATTGTCTCTCCCCCCCCCCCATCTCCCTAGATAAAAGGTTGCCAGTCTCTGAGTGCTTTTCTCTATTGCTTTGTCTTGAAGCTTACAATTCATGTTTGGCTAGGAGCAGAGACACCCAAAGACATGGCATATCAGCTGGAAATTAAATTGAATTGACACACAAGACAAAAGATGTCAGTTGGGGCCAAATTAAAAATATCAAGAATCGGGTTGAAGAAGGTAGAGTCCTCTGGTGTGGCTAACTTTAAATGATGATAGAGCTCCCAGCCTTGGTTGGAAATCACATTCCCAGGGACTATTCTGGATATCAAATGAAAAACTATTTTTTTTTTAAATGTACATGGTCCTTCTACAAAACCCAAAAGCATGGATAGGTGATACCTTTGTGAATCACCCTGAAACATTAGACGCAAGCAAGGATCCAATTTCCTTGAGAAGTGATATCGTTCCAATTTTTTTCAAGAAAAAATTAGACAACCACCAGTCAGATCTGCTTTTATTTGGATTGCTACATTGAGCAGGGATTTGGTCTTGATGGTCGTAGAGATCCCTTCCAACCCAATTATTTTATGATTCCATGATTGAAAGGCAACCCTTTACGAATAAAGATGAGAAATGCTTGGTTTATTTTAATTGAGAAGAAAGGGAAACAAGAGGAGAAACAATCAAGATTGAAGAAAGTGCTTATGGGAAGAAAAAAGCAACCTGTATGTCTTGGTTGGTTAAACTCAAGAAAATCCACCATTTTTTTAAATACCTGTGTAAGGCTTGCACCTTATTCCAAAGTGTGATGTGTTTCTGATTTTCTCCACGCTAAAGTCCTGTATCTTGTTTTGCCATCTCCAGATGAAAGTTACACCTCTTCCTCTCAGTGAAAACATGATCAGATATCCACGCAACATAGCTCAGCCACAAAAGAACTCTGTTGATAAGTGACAGCTCTGACAAGCACATTTTGAAAGTGGATTCAGCTTTGTCGGTAAGCATATAAAAATATCTGCAAGAAAACAACAACAGAAAAGGAAGGAAAGCTGTTCCTTTCTTTTCTTTTCTTTTCATTTTTGATATTTTGCCAAAGTCTGCCTCAATAAAAATGACTCCCAACATTGTTATCTTCCAAACAGGGAGATTCCAACACTGGCACATGTTTATTTTGTCCTGCTTTGTAAATGTTTAATTCATCGGCGGAGCTTGCAAAGAATTTGATTTTGCAAGGTGCGGAAGATTTTGCTTTTTATGACACAAAACTGAACTGTCTGAGTAACATCCACTGGTCTCTTGTTCGGCTAGTTTGACTCTGTCCTTGTGGATTTTTCCACTGCAAAATTGGTTTGATGTGTCTGATCATGTTTGTCATTGAGTGGGTCAGTCGTTTTCGAATATAATCAGATGCCGAATGTGCATTCCAGATAGGGTCTGATCGAGATTCGAGGTAGCTCCTAGCTAAGCCCCTTTGTTGAGCCCACTTCTTATATTATACCACTGTACCAGCCTCTGAAGACACTCATCTGATATTACAACTTTCCATCCATTCCACCCTGGCAAGCAAAGTGCTTGGTAAACAATGTGATTTTCAGGGGGGGAAGCATGCTGGCTTGGTGAGTGCGCATGCTTGTTTCCAAGAATCATGGTGAGGCATTTTGTTTACCAGGGAGGAACAGACAGAAGGTTACAATTTGGCACACAGTATGAATAGGATTTCAGCAAATATAAGGCAACTTCCTCTGTTCCTTTATTAGTGTACCTCTTGCAATGTCCAGCTATAACAGTGGTTCCCAGTCTTAGGTTCCTGATGTTCTTGGACTACATCTCCCTGAAATTCTGGCCAGCGCAGCTAGTGGTGAAGGCTTCTGGAAGTTTTACTCCAAGATCAACTGGAGAACTCAAGGCTGGCAACTACTGTCCTACATGGACGATCCTGAGGAAGTTTATTTTCCATGGGTGAAGGCTATGATTATCAGCAAATGGCTAGAAGTCATCATATGAACTTCCAAGCATACTACCCAGAAATTAGAAAAGCTATTTTTAAACAGTCTCAAAATTCCCCATCCTACTTTTCTTGAGAGAGGGGGGAGTACCATTCAAAAAGTAACCTCTCCAAGCTGATAGTGGACGTTATAAAAATGTAAAATGATAGCTCCCAGCTTGGTATGGTTTACGTACTGTTTTTCTCTCTTACTCTTTTTTATTTTTCAAGTCCCAGTATTGTAAGGCTTCAAGATTAATTGATGTAATATGCTTTCCCATCCAGGTATTTCCACTGATTAGTTTGAAGTAGCTGAAAGGTTAAGATAATACAGTACCCTTCTTCATGTATGTGCATTGCAAATGAGTTGCTTAGATTCCCTTCAAAAATTAAAATATAATGGCAGCTTCTGTCAGATCACATGCAGAATAACAGCATCTGGATGCCTCGTTAGGCAGACTGCACAGATGAAGGAAATATAAAAATATACTGGAGTGTGTTGATTAGGACCCTGAGGTGTGTCCATAACGTTTGGTTCTACTCTTCTTTTAGGGAATTCCTTCACCAGGTTTTGTAGTTCTTTCCTGAGTTACTCAGTGTTACAACATCTTATTCATTCATTCGTTCATTCGTTCATTCATTCGTTCATTCATTCATTCATTCATTCATTCATTCATTCATTCTACCACCTCAATGGTCCACACACTACTCTGGGTGGTCTACAAGCAATACATATAACAATATGAGAATTTTAAAAAAAATCAAAAGCACGTGCTTCATTGAGTTTGAGGAATGGACACACTGTGGCCCTACCATGAACCTCAGAGATTTGACTTACAAGCCAACCTGTTGTGAGTTTCTGTAGCATCCCTACTAAACTGGGACGCTACAGATGCATCCCTATTTAGTAGAGATGCTACAGAAACTGGATGCAGAGTTTGGTTCTAAGGAAATATACTAGGGAGCAGCACATTTGTCGAATGACTTTTGTTGCAGTAGTCATATTAAGAGTCCCATTGAGCTATTTGGGGGAAAGAGTCTTGTACAAGTGCCAAGGACTCTTGGGGTTGACCTGAGCAGTTTGTGAATAAAGTCCTTCTTGCCTTCTTTGCCAGCCTCTGGGGCTAAAAGTCTGCTTCTCCTGGAGTTTCTCATCTGCTTTCCGGCTTGGCCAGAGAGAAGCAGGTCAGCCTGATTGCTTCACAGGTCACTGAAGTGAGGGCTTGCAAATGAGAAGATGGAGGGGTTAAAAACTGTGTCAAGAAAACAGATGAATCTAGTATTCTACGATCCAAGTCCAGGAGGAAAAAATACTTTAGTTCCACAGCAACAGTGTTCGAAGGAGCCCAGTCTTTGGTTCTCCCATAAGTTAAATAACACTAGAAAGGAAACATGAGCTGAGACACCCAACTTCATATTATAGGCTTTATTTGCAGGAGTACTGTTAAGAATATAAGAACGAGAGTTTGGAAAAATTACTCTTGGAAATACAGTGCTCACAGTTCCTTGAACATCACTTTAGGAATGGAGGTCACAAAACAAGGCTGTTCCCAGCTTTGCAAAGGCCACTCTCCAGCATTTTAAACTCTTCAGATTTTTGTGGAAGCTCACAAGCAGCGCATGAAGGCAATGGCCGCCCTCCAGTTGTCTCTCTAGCATCAGATATTTATCTCTACTAAATAGTGGTAGAGTGCCCCTGAGCATGGGTCTTCCTTTATGACTTTGACAGAGGAGAATCAATAATTTCAGTAATCCTTATTTTTTTCCTAATTTCAAGATGTTGCAGCAAAAGAGTCTTGTGGCACCCTAAAGACTAGCAAGTTTATCTGTTTATATCATCCCACTTCCTCAGATGCAGAATGTTAGTTGATGAGGCATCTTACTTGGCTTAAACAAGGAATCTTGGCCTTATGCAGATATAAAGGAGGGTTGTTTTCTTCCAGATGTGATTAGACTATAGTTCCCATCACCTCTGCTAGCTGAGGCTGATGGGAACTGTAGCCCAACAACATCCATGGGCATCCTGACGTGGATGTGGAGTTTGGTTCTAAGGAAAAATAATTAAAAATACAAGCCACTAAGCTTAATACCACAGCAAACTAAAGGCCCGTTATCTGCATTCAATTGCTTTCACCTTTACTAGCCAGGTAATATGCCTATGGCAAGCAGAAAGTAAGTAGTTTATATGGTAGGAATTGCAACCCAATATTCATTCATTCATTCATTCAATATGCCACACTTCTCCCAGAACTGGGATGCAAGATGGCTTGTGTAGGCATCCTTCAGTCTCGAAAGACTATGGTAACGTGCTCTGTATGGAGGACTTGGAACAGCGTCTAGTGTGGCTGAGAAGGCCAATTCGAGAGTGACAATCCTTTCCACATTGAAGATAAATCCAATCTGTCCCCTGTCCAGCTCCCTGGTTTTGCTGCTTTCCAGACTGCCTCTTAATGTTGCTTTCCGGACTGCCTCTCAATGTTGAGCCATCAAAAACTACAGTGCCCTTCATCTCCTCGGCCTGCTGGACAAGGGTCTCTTCAAATTGGGAGAGGCCATGATGCACCGCCTGCCTCCAGGCTGAACGCTCAGACGTCAAGGTTTCCCATCTGTTGAGGTCCATTCCTAAGGCCTTCAGATCCCGCTTGCAGATATCCTTGTATCACAGCTGTGGTCTCCCTCTCGGGTGATTTCCCTGCACTAATTCTCCATATAGGAGATCTTTTGGAATCCGACCATCAGCCATTCTCACGATATGCCCAAGCCAACATAGACAGCACTGTTTCAGTAATATATACATGCTAAAAATTCCAGCTCGTTCTAGGACTACTCTATTTGGAACTTTGTCCTGCCAGGTGATACCAAAAATGCGTCAGAGACAATGCTTATGGAAGGTGTTCAGCTTCCTCTCCTGCCGTGCACAAAAGGTCCAGAAATCACTGCAGTACAGGAGTGTGCTCAGGACACAGGCTCTATAGACCTGGATTTTGGTCTATGCCATCAGCTTCTTATTAAGCCATACAGTACTCTCTTTGTGAGTCTAGAGAACATGGTAGCTGCTTTCCAAATGTGTTTAGCTCAACATCTAGGGAGAGAGTGTCAGAGATCGTTGAGCCAAGGTACACAAATTCATGAACAACCTCCAATTCTTGCGTGGAGATGGTAATAGAGGGAGGTGAGTCTACACCCTGACCCATGACTTGTGTTTTCTTCAGGCTGATTGTTAGTCCAAAGTCTTGGCAGGCCTTGCTAAAATGATTCATGTGTTGTTGGAAGTCTTCAGCAGAGTGGGCAACAGTGGCTGCATCATCTGCGAAGAGGAAGTCCTGCATGCATTTCAGTTGGACTTTGGTATTTGCTCTCAATCTAGAGAGATTAAAGAGCTTTCCATCTGATCTAGTTTGGAGATAGACACCTTCTATTGCAGTTCCAAAGGCCTGCTTCAGCATGACAGCAAAAAAGATCCCAAATAGCCACTCAGAGTGGTATAAATATACCAGATGGGCGGGATATAAATCAAATAAATAAATAAATAAATAAATAAATAAATAAATAAATAAATAAATAAATAAATAAATAAATAAATAAAATAGGTTCCATGTGAGGACACAGCCTTGTTTTACTCCACTTCGGATGTCAAAGGGATCTAATGTTGAGCCATCAAAAACTACAATGCCCTTCATTTCCTCATGAAAGGACCTGATGATGTTAAGGAGTTGAGGTGCACATCCAATTTTGGGAAGTATTTTAAAAAGGCCATCCCTGCTAACCAAATCAACGGCCTTTGTGGGATCTATGAAGGCCACAAAGAGTGGCTGCTGTTGTTCCCTGCATTTCTCCTGCAACTGTCGGAGGGGTAATACCATGTCAGTGGTGGATCTATTAACTTGAAATCCACACTGTGATTCTGGATAGACTCTGTCTGCAAGCACCTGGAGTCTCTTCAGCACAACACAGGCCAGCAGCTTCCCTACAATGCTAAGAAGAGAGATACCACAGTAGTTATTGCAGTCACCCCTGTCTCCTTTGTTCTTATACAATGTGATGATGTTTGCATCCTTCATGTCCTGTGGTACTCCACCTTCCCTCCAGCAAAGACAAAAGACTTCATACAGCTCGGTGGTGATGATCTCTTTACAGCACTTCAACACTTCAACGGGGATGTTATCCTTCCCAGGTGCCCAAGGCCGCTTTTATTTCTGCTAAAGTTGGTTCACTGTCCAGCTCTTCCAAGAGAGGCAGGTACTCAATGTTATTTAATGCCTCTCCAGTTACTACATTCTCTCTGAAATATAGCTCAGAGTAATGCTGCACCTGGTGGTCCATCTGCTGTGCTCGGTCCTGGATAATCATGCCTGTAGCAGACTTCAAGGGAGCAGATTTCTTCTGTATTGGACCTAATGTCTGCTTGATACCGTCATACATGGCTTATAGGTTGATATAAAACCATAGCACATTGAAATACAATAAAATGGCAACAGTAAAATAGAATTAAATCGAGTTATATGATCAATACACAATTCAAATTAAAACTCTTTAATGTCAATTCAAATATTAGTACAGTGGTGCCTCGCTTAACGAGCGCACCGCATAACGACGAAATTGCATAGCGATCCATTTTTTCGGATCGCTAATGCGATCGCTTAACCTTTTTCTAATAGGGGAAAATTCGCTTTGCGAAGACCGGTAAGCGTTTGAACGGGGCAATACTCACCGTTCAGCGAAGCTTCTTAATGGCCGCCGGAAGCCCGGAAATGGCCCAAAATGGCCGCGCGCAGCGTTTTCGCGCCCTCATTAAGCGAGGCGAGGGCGCGAAAGTGGCTGCCGGCCATTAAGAAGCTTCGCTGAACGGTGAGTATTTGGCCCATTTGGAACGCATTAAACCATGTTTAATGCGTTCCAATGGAAATCCCTGCCCCGTTCAACGACGCTTCAGCATAGCGAAGATTAATCCGGAACGGATTAACCTCGCTATGCGAGGCACCACTGTACTCATTTAACTTGGAACAATGAAAACCAAATTATCCACAAGAAAACAGGTGACCCTTATTAGCCAAAACCCTCTTGAATCAAACATCTTCACCTGCTGCTGGACGGGGACAAACTTGCCTCTCTTGGCAAGTAGTTCCAGAGGCTGGACACAGCCACCAGAAAGGTCCCCTCTCTAATCCTAACTAGATGAGCTCTGAAGGGATGGAATCATGATAAAGGCCTCTCTCGCAGATCTAAAAGCCCAGGCAGCTTGTACTGGAAAATATAGTCTTTTAGATAACATCTGAAGAAGCACACATCATCACCAATAACTTAGAAATGTAGAGCTGAAAGGGACCCTAGGGATCATCAAGTCCAGCCCCTGTCAAGAAGGCATAGTCGGAAATTGAACTCTCAACCTCTGGCTCTGTAACCGGATACGTAAACCCATGAGCTATCTGGCAGTCCCTCCATCGCTGCTGTTACATCTTTATTCTAGCTTGTTTTTCATGTGTTAGGTTATTGGAACAACTGGTTATAGCCAGCCATGGTCTTCCCTCTTATAAATAGATTGGGAAGGACTAATCAGCATCCAGTCACATTAAAACATTCTTTAGCAAGGGAAGACTGACAACAGAAGCCTCCCTGATGGCTGAAATGCACAACACACACACACAGGTGGCATAAGCATCACTTTGCAGCTTGAGCGTGCACTGATCCGTGGCCAAATTCTCATGTAGCGAGGGGTCCGAATTTATAAATCTGCAATCTGCACTCTTTGGATTAATGATCAGGCAACGTTCTCCTATGTTATTCTCTGTCTCCAAGTGCTCTGCAGGGAGTTGAAAGAAAGGTCAGATAATGAACTGATGTCCTCAGTTCACGTGTTTATATAAAGCAGGTTCTTGACACCAGGGAAGGAGTACAGAGGTTAATGCTTGTCACAGCTGTGCTTCTTCATCTGCAATGAAGCTTGAAGATGAGATAAAACACATCGCCACACCATGCACCGAATACCAAGGGGATTTTCAAGAAAGGATACTTGAACTGATCTAACCATTTTTGTGGTTGCACTTTCTGTTCGAAACACTGAATGAAGGCTGAGCTCTGCATATTAGGCGAGACTCATTTCATTTCTTAATCCAAAGAAAGAACTTCTGGGACTGATCCAGTTTGGGGCCACTACACATGGGTCCTTTCCACCACCAGTTTCTCCCGTTCTCCCTTTCATCCATGGAAGGAGTGAAAAATAGTAACACAGGATTTGTGCCAATTGATTTTAAGAAGAAATCCTCCCTGTGGTGGTGCATGTTGAGAGGGCCTATAAATCTGGTCAACTTCTATCAACCAGAACACACTCAGTATTGCTTGATTCATAAACCTAAGCAGGGTCAGGTCTGGATAGTGCTTGATTGACATGGGAGATGCCCTGAGAATAACAGGGATCTCCAGGCAGGAGATCATAACCCTCCTGAAACCCCACAAAGCCACTGATAGAGTTGATAACAGAGAGCAAGATGGACCCAACATCACATAATGATGGCAGATTTTAATGCTCTTAGATTACTAAATTAAATCTCCTCTGCCTGCACACTGTTATCCTGAATTAGATGTTCCCTACATTTAGTCAGGAATAAGAAAGGAATTACCATATTTTTCGCTCCATAAGACGCACCTTTCCATAAGATGCACCAATTTTTAGGAGAAGAAAATAGGAAAATATAATCTGTTTTCTTTGCTCCATAAGACGCACAGACTTTCCACCCCCCTGTTTTGTGGGGAAAAAAGTGCATCTTATGGTGCGAAAAATACGGTAAGTCTTATAGCCATAGTGTGTCTTCCAGATAAAACATGATTAGAAGAGGGAATTCCTTAAATTAAGAAAGTATGATATTGCACATCAGAAGTTTTTCACACCCACAGTTCACACATTAGTTTGCTTTATTTAAACGATTGGTTGTTGGAAAATAAACACAGTTATTGTGGCGAACAGCCCCACCCTCACCTGTCCGTCACAGCTGAACAGTGGAGAAGGAGCCAATGAGAGGACGGAAGGCGGAGCCAAGGGGGGAGGGGGCTGGATATAAAGGCTGGTGTATGGAGTCTGAGGGAGATTCTGGTAGTGAGAGACAGTGTAAAACTTAAAAGTAAACTAAGAGTGAGTTAGAGATCTGTAAGAATGGAGCAGAGAGTTAATAGAGTTTTAAAGTTAAAGCAGAATTGATTCAAATACAAGTGATTAGCAACCTGTTGAATATTAATCATATATTAACTTCCCTGATCTAATAAATGATTTAAGTTTTAAAAGACACATGTCTCCTTGATTAAATGGTATTAAAGCAGCAATACCTGGTGACAGCGAAGAAAGAAGAAGAGCAAGAACTTCGTGAAGGCCTGGGGGGAAAACTCCCCCCTTGGCGCCGCCTTCTGTCCTCTCATTGGCTCCTTCTCCACTGTTCAGCTGTGATGGACAGGTGAGGGCGGGGCTGTTCGCTACAATTATTATGTAAGTATTTTAGCTGCTTGTGAGAACTTTGAAAACTTGTATGATGGTGACTAATGATAACAACAGTATATTTGGGGCCTAGGAAACAAGAATGGTAACTAGTCTTTTAAAAAGTAATTTTCAAAGCTCTTGATCCAGTGAAGGGCACGCAGGAGGCTTGGGCAAGGGTTCCCTATGTAGGCTATGCATCCTACCTAAACTTTATAGTGTAGACTAAGTCTTGCTGGAGACACATAGGGAAGGGGAAGGGGATTTTTCTACTTGTTCTATTAAAAGAGACCATGGGATGAGAGAGGGATTGCTCCTTCCTTCACCTACTATTGGAGGGTCTTTGTGTTGGCCATACTCTCATCTTAAGGACTACTGTTATCTCCCATCTTGTTTTAATCTTAAATAAAAGCACTTGTCAAGTAAAATAAGCAAAACACTGAGCTGGGAATTGAAACTGATGGCCTTGTAGGCCTCTTCAAACTCTTCTATTATTCTAAGAAGCCACTAGCTAAGATCATAAATTTAGTTGTCGACTGGAGTAAACCCACTGAATCAAAAACACTTACTTGAGTGGTGACCTAGATCCCATTAACTCAATGAGTCCACTCTGTTTGAAAGTAATAATTGAATTTAGCCAATTTTCATTTTATATTTCCATGGTTGTGCCATTTCATCCTGTTCCCTGCATCCTGAAGCCAGGGGGAAGGTCCAGCTGTTATTTTGTCAAAAAAATTTCTAATGCAAATTTGGTCTGGTGGCTACTTTTGTTGCGAACGTGCCATGCAAAGCCCATAAGAGATGGGACCTGGCAGCTCCTTTGAGCTGGCAGGGCTCACACTTGCCGAACGCAGCTGCTCGCCTGCTGAGTGAGCCAAAGGAAGAGAATGGCAAAGCAGATGACATGGAAGTATTGGTTCACAAGCGGAATAAAGGACAGAATGGAGAAAACACAATTCTTTGTCATCCAGTCCAACTATTTCTTACATTGCGCCTTGGCAAAGCTGGAAATATGTTGTTGTGGGTTTTCCGGGCTCTTGGGCCGTGTTCTCAAGGTTGTTTTCCCTAACGTTTTGCAAGACACACTAATCACCCATCTACAGAAAAAGATAAACGCCTATCTCACAGCCATAAATACTGCACTCCAAAGCCAACTACACCAGAGCACAGAGTGCTGTCCTCTGAAGATGCCGGCCACAGAAACTGGTGAAACGTTAAGAAGAATAACCTTCAGAACACGGCAAAGAGCCCGAAAAACCCACAACAACCATTAGATCACGGCTGTGAAAGCCTTCGCGAATACTTTGGAAATATGTCCTTATTTGTCAGACTACAACTCCCAGATTCCTCCAGCCATGTTGACCATGGGACTTTCCCTGGCTGTGCTCCCCAACTTCCTAATCCATTTTAGCATTCGCCCTGTTGTGATATTGCACACAAAGAGCTAACTGAGGACAAAGATCAAGGAGGATCGAACAAGTTCTGCCTCTGGTCACAGTTCTCATCTCCCTTTATGTTTTGAGGGTAGTCTGAAGTACTACATCCTTTCTCTCAGTGGAGGCTTCCCATACAATTCATAACTCCCTTTCTGTTTATTGCTAAAGATTACAGTCAACAGCTGGCATTGAGAACGCTTTCCTCCACTTTGATGAATCGCAAGACAAAGCTTCTCTAAATTGAATTGATGTGGACTTCTGGGCTATACACTAAAGGTAAATCTCTAGAGCTGTTTTTAAAGGTTGTTTCCCATCCACCTCTTTTCAAAAACATTGGAGGGCAGCTGGGACCAGTTTGCACAGTCTGTCACAGATGGATATCCCTCCTTACTTCTTAGAATGCTTACAAAATATATTTATCTTTCTGCCGGACGAGCTAAAACTTTTCATATGAAAAGATAAAATACTACACTCTAGGTAGACACAGGTTCATGTGCATATCTACTGGGATCCAAGGTATTTCATGCAATAGTGATTTTAGCAGGTCAGAAAAGCTGCTGCCCTAAAATTAATCAAAAAGACTATTTTGCGAAACATCAAATTTCCTTACTTAACACTGAAAAGAATCACACAGTAGCTGAAATCCTGTTGTTTAGTGCAGTGGGTCATTTGAATCAGTGAGGTTTGGGTGAGTTAATTCATCTGTCAGTTCCATTGATTCGAATGAGCCTACTGTGGTTTACTTTACTATCGTTAAGTCAAAATTAAAGGAGGCTCACATGTGTTAATAGAACGTGTGGAGGAGTTGATTCACCAAATCCCCACTGATTCAACTGCCTACTCTAGTGCAGCATGGTTTGCTAAGAAACAGGACTTCAGCCAGTGAATCAGAACTTTTTGCAAGTTTAGCTACTTTTATTTCCAAACTGCCGTGCACAGATTTTAGAACTTCCCCTCTCCTTCCGCAAGCAAGCAATGGCCTTTCTCTTCACGCAAGCTTTCCTTCAGTGACTGGCTGCCTGAATGGGGTGTTAAATACATAGTTGTGCTTTGCTGCTTTGAATGTGTTTTGAGTGTTGCTTTTGTTTACCTTATTGTAATATGGCATTTAACCATTTTTAGTACAGTATTTATAGACTTGCTGTTTTTAGCTTTAAATATTGTCATTTAACGATGTAAGCCACCTTGGGTCCTTTGTAAGGAGAAAGGTGGGCTAAAATATTTTAAATAAGCAAATAAATAAATATCTTGTTTACAAGCTGATTGACAGCTGGAAGTCTTCTGGGAGCATGAATTAGCTTGTACAGGGGGTCATTCACTGCCCGTTGCATTTGTTTTGAAAGGCAACATCAGCTTCCCGCACACCTCTGTCTGCCAGTGCTGCCGGGATTCAACTGAAGTGATGACAGGAAATCAATCTCCTTGAGAGTTAGTAGGGATGGCAATGTGGCCTCATGGAAGGTGCTCACTAAGAACTGCTGCCAGACAATGTAGACAATACTGTGCTGGGTAGACAAACAATATGGTGGCTCCCTATGTTCCAGAAGGCAGGAGGAGATTGCTTCAGCAATTACATCACTTTGCTGTGGGAGGATGATCAGACATTGCTAAGCTTCCTGGCTCTTCTCTGCTATACCAGAGAGTTGTTTTGCCACACGAACACCAAGGTTTTCTTAAGCCTTTAGCCTGCAGAAATGAAATTTGCAGTTTTATGGACAGATTCCAGGAGCTGCTTCCGTGTGCATGCTTTGCCAAAACTAGACCCAGTCGGGTGTTATTAAAAGGTCACTGTCAACCCATGAAATGCTCAAAAAGCAAAGATTTAAGGACATTTTTATATGTACACATTGCAGGCTGTTTCATATTATGCCACAAACAGGGGGAAACCCACTTTATTTATATGTTTAGTTACATTTTGTGGGTGATTTATTCCATCATCTAATAGCTAATCTTAACCTTTATTCTATGGCAGCATGCTTCATCTCAATACAGTGTGATAACCAAACAGTAACTAGAAGTAATTATCATAATTTGGTGCCTTTCAAACTTTCTACTCCCTTTCTAGATACTTCCCCCCCCCCCCTCAGGATGCTACAGGATGCAGGGCTTTTTGTAAACATTGCAGTTGTGCACGCATGCGGGCTTCTGAGAGAGTGAGACAGACACTGGCATATGGTAAAATGAAACTTGCCTCTGCTTATGCACTATTCTCTCTGAGATGTTTTTTTTTTCCTTTTTGCCTGAAGAGCAGGAAAAACACAGCAATTTCTGTGAGACTTCAGCCAGTGCCACGGTACCTAGGAACCCTAAAGAAGAAGAAGCTCCAGGCATAGTGAGGGAAATGCCAGGCCTTATGGGCCAAATGGCTCATATGCATCCTAGAAAAATATATATAAATTATGATTTTTGCATAAACCTCTCAATGCAATCCCTGGCTGAGGTAACAGCAGCTGGAGCTATTTTAGGGTGCAATCAGAGGGTTGCAAATGTACCTGCTTGATCACACCAGATCACTAAAATGGGAGGGCTCTCACTTAAAGCAACCCATCCATCTGCTGGGGAACGGCTCAGCCCAGTTCCAAAAGGTCCGGTGTGGGCATGTATTGGGGTTGGGCTGGAGTGCATTTCTCCTTGCATCGTGTGATTACTGGGAAATAGATCTCACTTAGAGGTGGGCACGAACCGGTTCATCCCAGCTGGTCCCACTTCATAAAGGCGCCAGCAGCTGCTCCCCTCTCTTGCCTCCTCCGCCAATCAAGCCACTCATTAGGCTCAGGTTGCTTGCTTTTCCCACCTCCTCAGCTAATCTCCCAGTCAGGAGCAAGAGCACAGACTTCTCTGTCCTGCCCTTTTGCCTGAGTGGCAGATCAGCCAAGGGAGTAGAGATGCCTGAGCTGTTACCAGAATTCAAAGTTCAGTTGAAGATCATGGGGGCTGGGCCTGGTGATAAAGCCAGAGAAGGCTGAAGAGAAGAGCAGCAATACCTGTGCCTTGATGAACTGGGATGATTTGGGATGAATGGGGTTGAATTGGTTTGTATCCGTCTCTAATCTCACTGGATTACTCCAGAAGTGGTCTTAATTGCGATCTATTTTCATGTATGATTACACCCTTGGATTCTCCAGAATTTCTCAACATCAAGAATCCTTGTGTGCATGCCTATGGCTTACCTATATTTTAGATCTACTCACATTTGCATGGGAATTCCCGTATACGCCAAATGGCTAAGCCTAATTTCTCTCACAGGGTTGCTGTTAGGATAAAGGAAGGGACTACATCTCTTGCTGTTAGCTCTTTGAAGGTGGGGTTACATGAATCTCAGAACAACCTCGTAATCCTTTTTTTTCTCAGTGGATTTAGGACTGGTTAGCCTTCAATATCCAGCCCACCTGGAATAATTGTGGAACCATTCCAATGTTTAGAAAAGTGGCAGTCAATTCTTTGATAAACAGCTGCATGTGTAGATTTGTGATATGGTAAACATCCATATGTGCACAATAATGATGATACTAGCAGTACAAACCTAAACATGTCTACTCAAAAACAAGTCCCATGGATTTCAGTGAAGCTTGCTCTGGGGAAAGGTGCCGTAAGATCACAGCTGCAGTCCCAGTGCAGACTATGTATATAACTATGCTTTATATGAATTCTTGGTCAGCCATCAGATGTTCAGCTTTTGAACATCAAAAACAAAGAGGCAGTACCACACAAATAGCCTAAAACATGTGTTGCAGAAATGTAATCTTCCCTTAATTGACTGTTTAGTAATGGAATCTATTAATTTATGGCCACAGAAGAGCATGCTAATTTGTGGTTAATGGTGTTTAAAAGATAAACAGCCTAAATCAAATCAGATGCGTATAACCCATACACTTGGGCCCTGTCCATGTTCCAGATGGCTGTTTAATCTAGGAAAAAGAAGAGATTAACACCCACCCAAGAGATGTACATCCACAGTGATAACTGAGGGTTCCCTTTTCCAATATCTCTTTATACCAGGCCAAATAAAATGAAAGTCTATTTATATGTTTTATGGCAGAATAGTAGGAAATCCACTTAGCCACCATGCCTTGAGATTAGGATACTTAAAATAACAAAGCAGGCCATGTTAAGCATGCTTTAACTGCAGCTCAGCTAGACTGCTGTAACATGTCTTACCTTGGACTGACTCTGAAGTCTTCATACATTTCAGTGGGTAGCCAGAATGTTGACCAAGAATAGTTACAGGAAGTGTGTGACCAAATGTTAGACATATTTCTTTTCAGGTTGACTGCCTTCCAAATCCTCCAGCTAGGGTGGCCATCAGCCATGATGGCTGGAGGTTTCTGAGTTAAACTTTTCAAACTGTATGAGAGGCTCCTCCTCTTCTAACAGTTGTACTGGCTACTAGTCTGAGTCTGGGCATAATCCATAGTGCTTTTATATAGCTGTTTATATCTTGTGACAGGAATAATATTTTGAATTTCTGCCATTATATTGTAGTAGGCTGAGTTTATGACTATTAAACCATACCAGTTAATCTGAACATTCATAACTAGATATAAGACAAAAGGTTTTTTTTCTGCCTTCAGGAAATTCTTTTAGGGGCTGTGAAGGAGAAAGTGCTCTAAAGCTCATCACAATAGCCTCTAAAACTCACTTAGAGATGACTTAGCTATTAAGGAAACACCATGTTTCCTTCTACACCAGAGAAGGAAGAAACAGAAATCGTGCTTACAGGGAGAAAAAGGAGGAAGTATGTCTTTGAGTAGCAATCTAAATGTAGATCTGGAAAAGTCAAGAGAGGGAAAAAACGCTGTGTCATCTTTCTCTCCATTTTCAACATGGACCAGGCTCTTTAAAACACCTTATTTTCTCATACAAGCCTGGCCATGTTGATCCTTGTCTTGAATCAACTAGAGGCAAGTTTGGTAGAGGAGCAGTTCTGGAACTCCCTGTCACTCTGCCTACTACACCACACTGGATTTCATGAAAGGAGCAAAATTGTAGACAATTAATTCAAGCAATTTTAAAACATTCAAATACACTATTGAAATAACAAGGAAGTTGAAATGGATTGATTCCATGAAGGAAGCCAGAGCCTTGACTTTGCAAGATCTGTTTAGATCTGTAATGACATGACGTTGTGGAAGCCATTCATTCATAGGGTTGCCATAAACTGGAGGCAACTTGATCACAAACAACAGAGAAAGTAACTGTGACAAACCCAGACCTACTGGGATATGTCACACAGTTACACTAAGCTGCCACCAACCATTCCCTTTAAGAAGTCACACAGACCAGGGATGGATTTTTAAACAATAAAAAAGAATAAGGTTTATTTAAATACACACAGGGAAAAATAAACAATCAGGTGAATAGGATAAAGTAACGTGGCTTATTCTCACACATACAAGCATACAGTTTGGTTCACCCAGAACCTTTAACTTAAAGCACAGACCCTGAACCTATCAGTTCTGGCTAACCAACAGACACCTGAACCTATCAGGTTGGTACCCTGACACACAGTAGTACCCTGTCTGACACACAGACTCCCACAACAGCTTCTTCTTCCCAGCTGCTGCTTCGTCACACCCAGTGTCTCACAGTGTCTGTCTCAGCATCTCCCTCACCACACAGGCATCACATATTTATACAGTACAGCCCCTCCTCCTGATGTCCCGCCTTCCACTCCCCATAGGATGGAACTTTCCCTCCAAACCCATGACAGACAGGTAACATCAGTGCTGTTATGTAACACCTCCCCTCTTTATAAGTTGTTTTGTAGGGGGAAAGCTAACGTGCTTTTCACCAAAAAACAACCTGTATAAAATACACAACAACAGTTATACATACCATATTATACTTACTTAACCTTACATTCTAAGTTAAACATTTCAATTAAGCATTTAAACATTTACCATATACAATACATCCATTTACCTTTATTCATACAAACCAAATTCAAAAAAAACAACACAGGTACATTTACTTTTGTCATCATTATATACACATAGTCCATGTTCTTTCGCCGTCTTCATTCTTCAGGTCTTCTTGATAAGGCGTCAGCAACACAGTTCACTGACCCTCTGACCACCTTCACTTCAAAGTCATAGTCCTGTAGGTTTAAAGCCCACCTCATAAGTTTGCTATTGTGGGTTTTCATTGTCTTTAACCATTGCAATGGTGAATGGTCAGTACACAGAACAAAATGTCTTCCCCAGATGTAAGGCTTGGCCTTCTGGATCGCGTAGACTATGGCCAAACACTCCTTCTCCACGGTTGCCAAATGTCTCTCACCTTTTTGAAGTTTCCTACTCAGGTAGGACACTGGATGCTGGTCACCATTCTCATCCTCCTGGCACAGAACTGCTCCTACCCCGCTGTTAGACGCATCGGTGTAGATGATAAACTCCCGGTCGAAGTCTGGAGCACGCAGGACAGGATAGTTGATTAACGCCTCCTTCAACCTCTGGAACGCCGCCTCACAGTCGCTGGTCCACGGGATGCGGTCATCAGCCGTCTTCCTCGTCAGATCGGTCAGCGGAGCCGCAATCTCGCTAAACCTCGGGATGAACTTTCTGTAGTAGCCCACCAACCCAAGAAATGATTTGACCTTTTTCTTGGTGTTGGGTCTAGGCCAATCACGAACTGCTTCTATTTTGGCCTCCAGGGGTTTTATCACTCCTCCCCCTACCATGTGACCCAAGTATTTTATTTCTGGGCTACCCAGCTGACACTTGCTGGCCTTTACTGTTAGCCCTGCTGCACTTAACCTCTGCAGCACTAACTCCAGGTGTATCAGGTGATCTTCCCAGGTATTACTGAAGATCCCTATGTCGTCAATGTAGGCCACTGTAAAGTCACTGAGCCCTGCCAAGGTCTGGTCCATCAGCCTTTGGAATGTGGCTGGTGCATTTCTGAGACCAAAGCTCAGGACTCGGAACTCATAGAGACCAAAAGGGCTGCAAAAGGCAGTCTTTTCTTGATCCCTGGGATCAATTCTTAATTGCCAATATCCCTTTACCAGGTCCAATGATGAGATGAACCGACAACCCCCTATGGTTTCAATCAGGTTGTCTAGCCTGGGCATTGGGTAGGCATCAGGAGTGGTTACACGGTTTAATTTCCTGTAATCAACACAAAACCTAATGCTCCCATCAGGCTTGTCCACAAGGACTATCGGAGAGGACCAAGGACTAGAAGAGGGGACGATTATGCTCTCCCTCAGCATCTCGTCCAGCTCCTTCCGCACCTTGTCCCTATAGGGTCCCGTTACTCGGTATGGGGATACTGCCTGCGGGGGTGCATCCCCTGTGTGGATCCGATGCATCACTCCCTTCACTATCCCCGGCTTGTTGGAAAACACCTGTTGATATCTACTAAGCAGCATTTTTAGTTCTTGCTGCTGGTCTTGGGTGAGTGCAGGACTGATCTTTACCTCCTCTGGGTTGTATTTTACTTCCCCTCTACCCTCCCAGAAGGGTAATTCAGCTTCCTCACTCTCAGCTGCTTTTATCGCGAATAAAACCCTCTGTTCCCCTCGGTAGTAGGGTTTTAGGGCATTCACATGAACCACCCTCCTTGCTTGGTTCTCCTCCTGCTCTATTAGGTAGTTCAGGTCTGACATCTTGGAAATGACCCTATATGGTCCTGCCCATTTGAGCTGCAGTTTATTCTCTCTGCAGGGCCTAAGCCAAAGCACTTCCTCCCCTGGGTCAAAGTGCCTCTCTCTAGCTTTGTGGTCATACCATGTTTTCTGTCTGACCTTCTGAGCTTGCAGGTTTTCTGCTGCCAGCTCTAGATTTCTCCTTAGGTCATTCATCAAGGTGTCTATGTAAGTCACAACGTCTTGTGGGTCATCCTGGGTGATCTGCTCCCAATTTCGCTTGATCAAATCAAGGGGCTCTTTCACCCCTAAGTGTGCAGCAAACATGTCAGAGTGACCCTTTTGTAAGATCATGGGGCGATACTTTTCAGGTACCACCAGCTGACTTCTGATCCCATCTCCCCCTTTTGAGATATTCCTCAGGGTTTCTCTATATAAAATCCCCTTTTTCTCCAGAAATCTCACTGGGGTTTCAGGTGTTAGCTGGGCGTCAGTCACCTGTTCAAAACACTTTTGGAGAGTGGCGTCTGCCTTTTGCTCCTGTCCAAATCTGCTGTCTGAGGTTAAGGTTTCCACCACAGCTTCTGAACTCCCCTCTGCTTCCGTCTCTGGCTCATCATTACCCCCCTGAACTGTCCCCGTGGTGGCTTGTGAGCGTGTAATCACTAGCACCCGTTTCACATGTTCAGCCAGGTCATTTCCCACGAGCACGGCTGCTGGCAGAGTTGATGAAATCGCTAGCCGCCAAACTCCCCTCCAGCCTTGAAAGTTGACAGGTACCTCTGCGACTGGCAGAGAGATCACCTGCCCTTCAATCCCTGCCACCTTCATGCTCTCATTTGGGATTATAAACTCCCTAGGGATGATATCTGGATGGCACAGGGTTACCTGGGAACAAGTGTCCCGCAGCCCCCTATACTGACGGTCAAGTATTCCTACGTCCACCCCTGCTGTCTCAAACAACTGAGAATCTGTTTTTATCAGCAAGCAGCGCTTTACCTCTATAAGAGGACCATTTTCCTCAGCCTGATCAGCAGAGGCAGCTGTCCCAGACTGAGTAGCCATGGCAACAGGCTCCCTCTGTGACACTGAGCCTTGTTCTTTCTGGACACAGAACACAGCTTTTGGCTTGGTCCCACTAGAATTCTGAGGCACCATTCCTTTTAGCTGCTTTAATTTCTCACACTCTGAGATTAGATGACCCTTTCCCTGACAGAAATAGCATTTTCTGGTGTATTTTGATTCTCTCTCATCTTGTTTTGGTTTTCCCTCCAAAATCTGAGGTCTTTGTTTCATGTCTGAGGGCTTCCCTTCACCATGGGCCCCTCCCCCTTGCTGGCTTTTCCCTGGTCCCTGAGAGTACTTGCTGTAGGTTTCTTTGGGTTTACCCACAGATTTCCCCTCACCCAAGGGCTTTCTTATTTGCGAAATAAAATCTGCGATCTCTGCGGCTGCTGCCACAGATTTCGGTTTCCTTTCCCTCACCTGGAATTTCAATTCCCCCTGCAGGATTGAATAGAACTGTTCCAGTGCTATCAAGTCTTTAAGCTGCTCATAGGTCTCTGTCCCTTCCTGCGATAGCCATTTCTCAAGCAGCCTCACCAATTGGGCCCCCACTTGGGTAAAAGTCTGTTCTGGTTTTTTAGTGAGGGACCTGAACCTTTGTCTCAGCTGCTCTGCATTTATCCCATGTCTTGCAAACACCAGTTTTTTAAACTCTGCAAAATCTTTCATCAATTCCTCAGGCATCTCGGCATAAACCTCAGCCAGGCTACCACTGATTAAAGACCGCAT
Organism: Pogona vitticeps; assembly: GCF_051106095.1. NCBI lineage: Eukaryota > Metazoa > Chordata > Lepidosauria > Squamata > Agamidae > Pogona > Pogona vitticeps. The sequence continues at coordinate 16,749,792 of NC_135786.1, read as the reverse complement.
GATGGTCATCTTCTCAGTTTCCCTTACTGAGAAGTCCACAAACGCTCTTTCCACTAAGGAAAAGAACACCTCAGGACAATCTCCCTTGTGGTACACAGGGAATTTCTTCAGGTCAGCTTTAGACAATTGGCCTCCCTCAGAATCCCTATTATTATTATTGTTCTGGTTCATCAGTTCCAGTTTTCTTAATTCAAACGCCATTCTCTCTCTCTCCATTCTTTCTTCCCTCTCCATTCTCGCTCTCTCTAACCTTTCCTCCATTTCCCTCACCCTCAGTTCATGCTGTTGGGCTAGGATCAATTTTCTGAGTTCTGGGTCTTGCTCTCCTGTGCTGTCACCTTGCACTGAGCCAAATTCATCCTCAGAACCTTGGTCAATCTGGGGGTCTTTCACTCCACTCATTTCTGCCATCTGGCTTCGAGTCAAGGGCATACCCCCCCTCAGAACAGGCTGCTTTAAAAAGTCAAGCCTCAAAATAAAACGACCACTTTTTTTTTTTCCTTTTTGCCTCAGAACCAGCTCTCCCCAGAGATTGCTGCTGTTCTTCAGCACTTAAATTGCAACAGTATCGAGTCAGAGCCTACCCCCCTCTGCTGGGCCTCTCTGCTGGCAAGCTAGCTCGCTGTTGCTACGCAGTTTTGCCTCAGCGTTTTCCCGCCAAAACTAGGCTGCCTCAGAGCACCTTAATCTAAGTCTCCCCAGTTGGCACGTTCTTCTACTAGCGCACCTCCCCGTGAGGTACACCTAGAAGATTACCTACGCGCCTCAGACTGTCCCTGACTAGACCCCCCTTGCTCTGGGCACACTTGCCAAGGCTTTGCTGGACCACTGGACAACTGGACCAGTCGTATCCCACACGCTGGACACCAATCAATGTGACAAACCCAGACCTACTGGGATATGTCACACAGTTACACTAAGCTGCCACCAACCATTCCCTTTAAGAAGTCACACAGACCAGGGATGGATTTTTAAACAATAAAAAAGAATAAGGTTTATTTAAATACACACAGGGAAAAATAAACAATCAGGTGAATAGGATAAAGTAACGTGGCTTATTCTCACACATACAAGCATACAGTTTGGTTCACCCAGAACCTTTAACTTAAAGCACAGACCCTGAACCTATCAGTTCTGGCTAACCAACAGACACCTGAACCTATCAGGTTGGTACCCTGACACACAGTAGTACCCTGTCTGACACACAGACTCCCACAACAGCTTCTTCTTCCCAGCTGCTGCTTCGTCACACCCAGTGTCTCACAGTGTCTGTCTCAGCATCTCCCTCACCACACAGGCATCACATATTTATACAGTACAGCCCCTCCTCCTGATGTCCCGCCTTCCACTCCCCATAGGATGGAACTTTCCCTCCAAACCCATGACAGACAGGTAACATCAGTGCTGTTATGTAACAGTAACCACTCCATATTCCTTAAGACAGGAACAATTCAGGATAGTCCATTTTCTTCTGCTTCTCATCACAAATAATTTTAACTTCTGCAATAGAAGCTCATTTTCTAGCATCCTGACATTTACTACCAAAACACACATCTGGATAAAAAATAAACTTGCATAATCTCAGCAAAGCAGATCACTCAACAGCTTCTGGATGAAGAGGCTGCTTTAATCTCTTTTACGAGAAGATTCTTTGAATTGGGTGGCTTTCTGTTTGTTTTACTTTCCCTGAACAGCTCATGGAGGAAAGCGCTTTGGTGATCATAATGAACTGTGAATAGCAGGGAGGCATTAACTCAGCCTTGTTATTATATTAGCCATTATTAACCCCACTCCCTCCTCATGGTAGCATAGTCAGCATTGAAAGGTACATTGTAATCTTCCATGTGTTATGACTGACTGAAAAGGACTGAAGTTGGGAATAGTGTGCACCAACAAAAAATGTTCACCTTAGCTCTATGAATTAGGAACCACATAGAATACTCACATGAAGAGGGAAACATTTTAGCCCCATCCCTCTCCATTGTCCCTTCTGTTGCCTTCTTATATACGGTGTGTGATGATTCTGAAGATGGATAAGGTTGCTATCTGCAGGTGTTCTCTGTGTGAATCTAGACCCAGGAAATTAAGAACTCTAATTCATGTGGAAAGTGCTCCTGAGTCATGGAGCTCTTGTTCTTCAAACTTGTCATCCTCTTCATAGTGGTGTAGTAGAACCTGGACAGGCAGGGTTGAAGCTCCAGGACTTTGAATCACAGGGGGTGGTGACATAATCTGCCACCCCCCCTCACACTTCTCCTTTCTCTGTCTATTTAGCTTAGCTCCACTGTTTGCAGTACCTCTGAGAGTTTTCCAGGAATGGTTCATGGCTGCAAACAATCTCTGTTTTAGTGCAAAGTATTTGAGGGTTTTTTGGGTTTGAGTGGGCAATTAAGAACCATGAGCTTCACTAGACTTGATCTTCATTTGATGAACTGACTATGAAATGACATGGCAAAACAAAGGAAGAGGCAACTGTATGGAAGAGAAGGAAGCCGTGAGACCAGAGGCAGGCAATATGCCTCTTGTGAACTGCATGTGGTGGCCAGTTGGACTCCCAGCCCCCACCTCTGTATTGTTTTTTTTAAAATTAGACCCTAGGTTCTTAACCTGTGGTCCGTGAACCTACAGGGGCCCACAATGTCCTGACAGGGAGTCTGTGAAGTCTTGAAGAAATGTTATGAACTTAAAATAGAATGAATGAATGAAAGAACACAAAAAAGGGAAACGTAGAACAAAATCTTAATTTCCCTTGTTTGTATAAAACAAAAGTAAAACATTGGTTATGAAAATAACTGCTTGACAGCAAATAACTGCTTGATATTTCTGAACACAGTAAGAACATGGACATGAATGGCACGGAGTGGCTGAGAGAAAGCATGAGAGAAATTTTAAATATTTGATGCACTTTAGTGTTTTAAATCTTGAGTTACGTCTTGGTGGTCCATGGCAATAAAAAATATTTAAAGGGGGTCCATGGTAAAGAAAAGGTTAAGAACTGCTAAATTAGACGACAGAGCCCTTAACAGAGAATATTGTAATTATTCACCAGCTGAAACACTTGCATTGAAAGAGTCTTTAATTAGAGGTAGATGTAATACTGTTGTTGTTTTTAGCTGATGTGCTGTCTTTCACATTGTCATTTTTCCTTCCTCTCCCACCATTGAAGGAGTAGCATTACAGGGAGTGATGAGGCAAGAAACAAGATATGTTTTCCCCTCGCTGCATTTCCATTATCTTATTGAATTGAATAACATTGTGGTGGAATGCAGGCAACTACAGGATACATCGTCCTCAAGGCTTGCCTTCAATTGCTGAAGCCTTGCCTTGAAACCTTATCAGGGCCTGCCTGTGTGATATTAGAAGCACCTACTCTTTCATCTTGTGTTTGGTCCATGAATCTCAAGGCATGGGATGCTGTTGGCCTGGCAACCTCAGTTGGGAACCCTTTTCAGTATTTCTTGTTGAAGATTAATAGCAGGCCACCATGAACACCACCCCTCACCATAGAAAACACTTCCATTGCTCTGGACAGCACGTTTGTGGCTGGACTTTCCCTCTACACATGTCTCTTCTGCAGCAGCATGGGCCAAATGGATGTTCTGGAGAAGACAACACAGCATCACAGGCTGTGACATATTGCCAGTTTGCTGCATTTCAGTGCTCAGATGATTGTATTTTAATCTTTGTGTGTGTGTGTGTGTGTGTGTGTGAATTGCACAGAGACAGATATTTTTTGGGGGGAGTGGCCTATTTAAATGTGGAAAACGGATAAATATTAATTTAGTGGCATGAAAGATCACAGTAAAGGAAGAGACAAATCATGTCAGTGTGTTAAAATATCCTTCCCTTACAAGTAGTTACCTAGCTGACACTGTGCTAGTTCTCCCAACCTTTGCAACTTCTAGACGTGATGGCTTGCCACTGCATTATCCCCAACCTCCCAATGCCAATGGATATAGTGTAGGGGCACAATGGAAATTGGAGTGCATAACTTCTAGAGTACAGTAGATTCTGGGAAGTGTGCTAGAGCATTAGGGATGCACCAGGGAGATATAATTCAAGAGAATATCTATTTCCATTTGCCAGTGAACTCTGGGAAATAACAGTATGTATCTCTCCTGCAGGATTTTCAGCATTTTCACCAAACGATGGATGACCAGGATAGTTAGGCTGATATATAACAAAAATGAGCTGAACAAGAAAAGTATTGATGAATAGTTGTATAACCCTAAGAGAGGTCATTGTATGGCTTCTCTGATCTTGGCTGAGAAGTTTTAGGTCAGGACAAGGAACCTTTAGCTGTCCAGATATTGATGAATTGCTGTTCAGATCATATCTCTATCATTGCAACGTGCCATAAAGCTGCTTCCAACATACAGTAGCCCTATGAATTAATGACCTCCAGAAAGTCCTATCATTATTTGCTCTCCTCAGGTCTTCTATACTGAATCAATCTATCCCAAGTTAGTCTTTCTCCTTTCCTGCTGCCTTCCACTTTTTCTAGCTTTATTATCTTTCCATAAGTTCAAAGCATGATCTCAGTGAAGTCCTTTAGTTCTGAGTAGGATTCTATTTATTTGTCATGCTGGTAGTCCATGGTGTCTCTCAAGCTCTCCTCCAACACCACATTTCAAATGAATTGCTTTTCCCCCTCATCAGCTTTCATCATTCTCCAATTTTCATATCAATAAATAATAATCAAGAATATCATAGTATGGATGAGACTATAGCTTCACTAAACTGTAAAGGGCAATTTAGTGACGTCTGGAAGGATGTATCTTCTTCAGGCTTGCCCTAGACACATGATTATCTCTCTGTCCCATTTCTCCGTCTATGCAATAGGAATCCCAGAAGTCTTTCATGCATGGTGTTGGCAAAGCTGAACTTTGGAATTCTTTTTCAAATTGAAAATGATACAATATAAATTCAAGAAGTGCTCTGTTGTGACTTCGTATATCTCAGAATTAAATGGAGGAATTCTTTGTGTACAAAACAGTCTTAAGCAGATACAGCTGAAGTTAAAACATATGAAATCTAGGGTAGAATCTGTGTTTAAAAGTGCTTGATACATGACACCTTTCTGGAGAGATTCCTAAAAATCTTCTAAAGCTTTCCTCCCCACACAAGTGAAAGCACTCAGTTTTGGGGCTGACAGCACCTGGGTCATTCTGATGATGATGCACTTGGCAGCATTTTGAGTTGAGCACTGACGAGTCTTGTTCTCCCCAGAAAAAAAAATCAAAACTGATCAATCCACGTGCTCACTGTACTGAGGAACACTGCTGTCATATCTTTCAAACTGCTTTAGCGTTTCAGCCTGGCTACAGCAAAATCCTAACCGAATGAGACAAGTATATGCAGTTTCACTTTGTTGAGAACAACTACATAAGGGGAGCAGAACGTAACTAGCAGAGTCCTGATAAGGTCATGTCAAACAAATTAAAGGGAGACTGAAAAGCACAGCATATATAGATGATTGCTCTTCAAATGAAAAACAAGTTGGGTGAGCCAATCTGGTTCTTCTTCCAACCTACTGCCTTTTATCTCCCCTCAACCCTGACCTCCCAGTAATGTCCTTGATTATTTATCAGCAAGTCCTTCTGCGGTACATTTTGCTAAAGTGGAAATACCTTCCCTACCATTTTGTCTGGGACAACAGCTCTGTTTGGTGAACGGGGACCTAGAGATGGTGGTATTTTTGAGGTGGAACTTTGAGGCAAAAGTTCATGATCCCACTTAGAAGAATGAGTGGATGGGGGTGTATGTTGTAGAACTGGCTTAGCACATTTTGGAGTAAGTTATGTAACATATTATCATTGAAAACATAGCTGGGAAAATGGCGGCCAAGCAAAACAAAAGGTTTTCCTCAGAGTAGAGGTTGAAGAAGGGACACAATTCTCCTAAGGATGTGGAGACGACACTGTCTCCAGATTAGACAACCAGGTGTCTGATCAGGTATTAACAGGGGCTATTCAGGGACTAGAAGCACTGTTTACATGTATAGCAGTTAACCCATCTGAGGGCTTGTGTGCATTTACATTTGACTAGCAATATGCACCATTCTAAATCAGATCAGTTTAGAAATCATGTGGTAGTCACATGGTATTTGGGTCCATGTGTGTGTCCTCTTGGGAAAACTTTGCATTTCAGGCTTGCTCCTGAACCCACCTGGTCCTGCCCTTGTGCTGGCCACTTGCCTCTGCTGCTGTGGTGAGGAGAGGGAGAGGGGGAGAAAAAGGAATCCAAGCATGGATCTTCATGAATGCACATGATCCCTACATGGGATCTGCCCCCAAACACTGTCAAATCATAAATCCCATTTGTACCCAGAGAATACTTCACGGAAATGAAGGGCACGTGGATTTGCAGTGGATCCAAGCATGGCTCCTCATACATTCACAATATTTTAACATAGGATCATCCCCAAGCCCTGTCCAAACTGTAGGAAGAGATGGTGCCTTTGATTGAGAGTGGCTTGGGGATGATCCTGAGTAAAAATCATGTGGATCCATGCGGATCTGTGCCTCAGATCCGTTGTTGTTGTTGTGTTGTTTTGTTTTGTTTTGTTTGTTTTGCCCAAAGACCGCTCTTCATTCCATCAACCCTGCACCTCAGGATTTCCAATGTAGAGGTTGCTTTCAGCTGGCTGGTTTCCCATGCAATCCTGCTGGCTTTTTCTGTGTTCTCTCCGCCTGAGAGAGAAGCGAGAGAGAGAGAACTAGCATGGCGAGGCAACATAGCAATGAACTATTTCCCGTGACACAATAGTGCACCACTGGGCAAGTCAGTTCTTAAAACTGAGTTTTAACTGGGTTAAAATAACCACTGGTGAAGGAGTTAAAACAACACCCTCCTGAAAAGAAACACATGAGTCCAGGGGGAAAGAAACTGAATTTTCTTGTATGCCATGTAGATGCCTTAAATTTTTTTTTTTTTTTAAAAATGAAAACTTGCTGGACCCCGTTCAAATCCCGTTTCTAATGTAAATGTAAACAACCCCTTAGAGATGTTTGGGAGTATCATAGGGTCTTTAAAGATGAAAATAAATTTGATGTATTCTCCCCAGAAGACAGGAGGGCCTGGTGTGCTCTGGTCCATGGGGTCACGAATAATCGGACAGGACTAATTGACTAAACAACAACATTTCCCCCCATGAGCACTCTTACGAGCATGGGATATATCTGCTGTTTATTGTTCTGCCTTTAACAATGAGAGACCAGTAATGTATATGCCAGCTCCATCACCACAATGTTGAAACAAGATTCAACTGTTACTCCCAGTAGCTTCCGTAGATGCGACTAGAGAAGTGCCATTTCCCCCCTTTTCTTCAAGCAGCAAAATGTTGTGGGCTGGCCTACAGAAAGGACAAAGGGGGAATTTGATTTGCATAAAATTGTATATCTTAATTTACATCTATAGATGTAAAATTAGATATTTAAAAACCAAACAGAATTATAGGGTGCATCTTGCTCAAATAGGGAAGACAGTGAGTAGACAACCTATGGGCCTGGTGAGTCTGCTCTCTAGGAACTGCTCACTATGGATGGGCAAAGTCAAGGTCTCTGATCTCCCTCCTTATGTTTCTTTACCTTTAAATCGGATTTGGAGTGGGCAGCCCATCAAATGGAAGGCACCTTCACGAGGTGGGTTGTCCCCAAATGGAGGACCGTTGTCCTTGACCTTTATCACATGGCCACCATAATCAATCTTTATTGGGATGTGGTCCTCAAAAGGTGTCCACATGGCCAACCTCGAAGCCCAGTGGTGGAGGAGAAGGAATGCTCTCAATATGCCCTTCAGGTGAGAAAGCTCTTGATATGTGCAAGAGCAATTTCAGATTTCAAGTGGACTGAAACATTACATCAACAAATCAGTCTTTCAGTCTGAAGTCTTCTCTGGATCCTTACATTTGGCATGGATTTCAACTTTTAATATGAGCCATTGCTTTCTATTTATTTATCTGCAGAAAATTAGGGAACCAGGTAGGACTCTAAAACAAAATTGATCTCTTATTTTGCAACACAAACATCCTATTTAATATTTACAATGCTCGCAAACATGATGAACATTCAGTTTATGCAGAACTAGGATTCTGTTGCATGAGAACAAACTTTTGCTTATAGTAAGAAAATCGACACCAGACTCATATTAGTCAATTGCTGTTTGTTTCCCATTTGCTTAGGAAATACTTCTATTCAGGAAGTCAGTTACACACACTCTGTGCTAATCTCCCCACATCATGACTGATTCTGCCTTCACTGTTTGTATGTTTGCTATTTAACTGTACTGAGTTAATTCCACAGAAGTGCAAAATGTATAAAATTTGGTATTAAGTGCAGAATTATCGCCATCTGTGGTTCAATTTTCTTCTCTTAAAAATAAAGTTCCTAGTCCTTATGCACTTTTCAGCTGAATTATTCCCTGCCTTCTTCATTTAACCCCTTCCAATACTTTTTTTCTTCTGTCAAGTGTTAGAAGGTTTGACTCAGAATTAGGTTATCATACTTTATCATACTTTACCCCTTCACGGATGGCTGCCTTGTCGTGGCGAAGGGGCTTGAGTAATTCAGAGAAGCTTTGGGCTATGCCATGCAGGGACACCCAAGATGGACAGGTCATAGTGGAGAGATCTGACTAAATGTGCTCCAATTGGAGCAGGAACTGGCAAGCAACTCCAGTATCTTTGCCAGGAAAACTCAAAGGACAGAAACAAAAGGCTAAAAAATATGACACTGGAAGATGAGCCCCTCAGGTCAGAAAGCATCCAACATGCTACTGAGGAAGAGCAGAGGACAAGTACAAGTAGTTCCAGAGCTAATGAAGTGGTTGGGCCAAAGCCGAAAGGATGCTCAGCTGTGGACATGCCTGGAAGTTAAAGGAAAGTCTGATGCTGCAAAGAAAAATACCGCATAGGAACCTGGAATGTAAGATCTATGAACCTTGGTAAGCTGGATGTGGTCAAACAGGAGATGGCAAGACTGCCGAAAGAAATATCAACAACCTCAGATATGCAGATGAGACCACTCTGATGGCAGAAAGTGAGGAGGAATTAAAGAACCTCTTAATGAAGGTGAAAGAGGAGAATGCCAAAAATTGTCAGAAGCTCAACATCAAAAAAACAAAGATCATGGCCACTGGTCCCATCACCTCCTGGAAAATAGAAGGGGAAGATATGGAGGCAGTGACAGATTTTACTTTCTTGGGCTCCATGATTACTGCAGATGGTGACAGCAGCCACGAAATTAAAAGACGCCTGCTTTTTGGGAGGAAAGCCATGAGAAACCTAGACAGCATTTAAAAAGCATAGACATCACCTTGCCAACAAAAGTCTGCATAGTCAAAGCTATGGTTTTTCCATTAGCAATGTATGGAAGTGAGAGCTGGACCATAAAGAAGGATGACCACTGAAGAATTGATGCTTTTGAATTGTAGTGCTGGAGGAGACTCTTGAGAGTCCCCTGGGCTGCAAAGAGAACAAACTTATCCATTTTGAAGGAAATCAAAACTTAGTGCTCACTGGAAGGACAGATCCTGAAGCTTGGCCATCTCATGAGAAGAGAAGACTCCCTGGAAAAGACCCTGAGGTTGGGAAAGTGTGAAGGCAAGAGGAGAAGGGGACGACAGAGGACGAGATGGTGGGACAGTGTCATCAAAGCTACGAACATGAATTTGACCCAACTCCAGGAGGCAGTGGAAGACAGGAGGGCCTGGAGTGCTCTGGTCCATGGGGTCATGAAGAGTCAGGCATGACTTAACGACTAAACAACAACAACAACAACTTTTCCCATCCTCTCAATTTACAACTCCCACCTTCCTAATATAACATGGGAGTGCTGATAATTGTTAAGTTCTAGAAGTGAAAAATAATGCATTGCCCAAGCATTCCTAAAGTTTGGAGGTAGGTGGGAGTTGTTGTTTTTTAACTATAATTTTTCCTTTACATTTTTAACTCTGGAAATGTCAACTGTAGACCCTTTTACATATAATCAGTAATTATTTCTACATATGAATTAGCACATGCAAAATTATGAAAACTGGTCACAACACTTTTGGTGGTGTGTATTTTTGAGGTTGGGTGATGCACACAGATCAGAACTAAGAAGTTAAAAATAAAGCATTTACTTGTAACAATTTGTTTTCTCTTTTTGCAATGAAAACATAACAATGGCTGAAATCCTGTTGGTGTAAGTTATGTCATATAAGGTTAATGATGTGACCAGGTGATTGTGTGTGTGTGTGTGTGTGTGTGTGTGTGTGTGTGTGTGTGTGTGTGTGTGTGTGTGTGTGTGTGTGTGTGTGTGTGTGTGTGTGTGTGTGTGTGTGACATTTACTGGTGTCTTATTTATATAGGACAAATGGGTCTTTTAAAAACAATCAAGAGATCTGTAGACCATAATATATACTGGTGAGATACAAACTGTCTTCTTGAAAGTTACAGACCTTACTTCCAAATTCTGTATTTCTGTCATGATGGGAAAGGAAAACATGCAAATGAAAAAGAGCATGAGAGGAGTTCATTTTTTAAAAAAAGCATAGCATTCCTTTTAGTAATTGTAGACGCCCTACGTCAGACGCCAACACAAGGTATTCATTGGCTTGTAAAGGTTCATTCTTCTTGGACCCAGTAAATTGAAGAAGGATGACACAGAAAATGTGTAGCTTGCTACAAATAATTTGCTACAAATAAAATGTTACATTATTGAGCCAAATTGTATTAGATTTCCTGGTTAAACATAGCTTTTTATTGTTGCTCCTCTGTATGCAGTTGCTTATGTTTTTGTGGATAAATGTCCACCGCCAACCTATTCTGCCCATAGTCAAAGGAGTATATTTAATAGTTTATTTTGCTATAAAGAAAGCATTACCATTTAGGCTGAGAAATTTTCTTACACTGTTGGATGTGTGAGTGGAAGAGGGAATGTAAAAATTACTACAGTATTTAGTTAAACATAGAAATGTTAGCAAATATTATCAACATATGAGATACATGTACTGTACCTAAAATATTTTTGATTGGTGCAGGGTTATTTTAAAAAATTGACTGTTGCCATTGCATATGTCATCAGATTATGAAGTCTGTTTCTATACTTGTGGATATTGAGAGAGAGAGAGAGAGAGAGAGAGAGAGAGAATGCTAGGCTATTACTAGAGGTAAGCTTTTTTCAGATGAAATATTTCTGAACTTAGTGTACCAAGTTCTGGACTAATAAGGATGTACATTGATCCCAGGTGCCCAGTCCATGCCCAAATAAAGACACGTACATTAGTGCCCAACTCACTTTGTGCTCTTTTGGGAAGAACTTGAATACAATCCTCGTTAAAATCCATGTTGTGTGTTTCTTGATCTCCACAGAAAAAAACATGGAGAAAGGCATATGTCTGTGACTTGGAATGGGAAAGATACACAGCACTATCAGAATAATTTGTCCGTCTCCACCTGAGATAACATGCAAAACAAAAGGGGGAAAAACCCACAGGAGACAAAGTTTATGGATTATGGCAGCAACACTAGAGAAACTTGGAGGAAGAGGACAGATCCTAGCATCCTAAATCAAAGCGCTCAAAATCTGTACAGAAATGCAAGCATTCATCTGGACACACATGCACACTCAGCTCTAACAGTGTAACCACATTTTTAACAGAGAGTGGAAATAAAGAAAATGCAAAGCACAGGTCATAGGCTACACCATACTGTAAGAGGTCCTTCCTTTTGTAGGCACCTAAAATAAAGAATGCCACAACCTGTTGACCTCAATCAGAGGTCACCAGAGGTCAACTGAGATGTGCAGGAGGTATAGTTTCCGTATGGGTGAAGCAGTCCCCTTCTTTGGTGCCAGCTCAGTGTCTCCCTTATCAGAAACTCTAGGAGATAAATAAACTCCCTAAATTTCTTTTAAAAAGATTTCTTAAAGATTTCCTAAAGAGAAGCAGTCTTCTTAAAGAAGAGAGGAACGGCTTTTGAAAGGACATGAAGCCACAAACCCTACACTCTTTTGGTTTACCTGGTAGAACCCATTACAATGCAATCTGCTGGTCAAGGCAGTGCCTAATTGTCTCTTTGCAGTTTTTCTGCAACCTCAGAGGTTTCCTTACAGGCAGCATCTTAAATTCCTTGTAATCCTTCCAATAACAGGGCCACACTTGTCCTGTGTGTTTTGCAGACCAAGATATAGAGTTTGCTAGTGCCATGGTCATTTTAAACAGGAATGTACAGTATCTCTTTACAAACAAGCCAGGTGTGCCGTTGTATAGGAGTTTTAAAACTTGAGTCTAATTATATACCTTGTGTGATATAAAGTTTACAACAGCCTTACAAGTGGGGCAGCCTAATATAAATACGATAGTTTGGAGTGTCAAAAAGAACACCTGCAATCTCCATGACAGCTAATATAATTATGCTGGAATGGCAGCTTTATGTCTGGATTTATGGGCATCTTAAGGATGGCTGCCACTGTTCAGAAAAGGAGGGGAAACAATGTGAGAACAGTAGAAAGGGAGAGAATTATTACAGTACACTTAAAATGACAAGAATGAGTTATTGTAAAACCTTTCTTTATAACATCCCAAGGGGGAAGGGATTATACAATAATATTGTAATACCACTTTGGGCAGCAAAAAAGAGCTAGTTTAGCAATCATTATATAGCAGATCCCACTAGACTTCATTATTTTATGTCTTTTCTTTTCAGTGTCATAACCCTAGAAAGATCAAGTTGTTTGCACTGTCATGATGATGGATCAAGTCAGGTTAAATAGGTCTTCTTTACCCTGCCATCTTCTAAGTATGTTGGACAGCTCCCATTCATTCCAGTCAAAGCCCTAACCGATTTAAATAGGAAATTAAAAAAAAATAAGATATGCTATTTGATATACAATAAAATCTAAGGATTCCATCGTCACACACCCACATGGTGTTTGCATGGAAGGATTCAAGGTTTTGGTGTGCTGGGGAGGCGGCTAACATCTCTCTTATGGTCTGGATTAGAACTGCAATCCAACACAGCCTTGAATCTATGCTCAGATATGTTGGCATTGCAACCAAAATGACTCCTAGTTACACCTAAATCTCAAAAACTATTCCTAGTTACTCTTACATCCTTTTTCAAAGGACTTGGGAAAAGCCAGATGTCAGGTTATCAGACAATTAATCAATGGATACATTTCTCTTTTTCTCCTTACTGCTCACAGAATCTCCCCTGAAGCACGGCTGCAGTTCTATAGTATTCTTCTGAAATGTACCCAATATATGCCAATGCTTTTAGCATTTTTATTTAAAAAGATTATGCTGTTAAGGCCTCTTCTTTTCCATTCCAGCTCTTACCCAGCTCTGATAATAAATAATGTTAGCTGAGAACATCTCTTTGTACTGCTTTTCTGTACACAATGGTGAAATTTGGGGATTGGGTATAGTTATTATTATACCCTGTTCGGTGGATTTGTAATTGGTTGACTGACTAATTGTTTGACTGACCAAAGGGTGCTCTACAATGGCTTCTCTTCATCCTGGAGAGAGGTAACTAGTGGGGTGCCTCAGGATTCTGTTCTGGGCCCTGTGCTATTCAACATCTTTATCAATAACTTGGATGAAGGAACAGAGAGTATGCTGATTAAATTTGCAGACAATACCAAATTGGGAGGGGTTTCTAATTCCCCAGAGGACAGGATTAAAATTGAAAATGACCTTGACAGATTAGAGTCCTGGGCCAAAACTAACAAAATGAATTTCAACGGGGAGAAATGTAAGGTCCTACACCTAGGCAGAAAAAATGAACTGTATAGATATAGGATGGAAAACACCTGGCTAGGCAACAGTACCTGTGAAAGGGATCTAGGAGTTTTGGTAGACTGCAAGCTGAATATGAGTCAGCAGTGTGTTGCAGCTGATGAGAAAGCCAATGCAATTCTTGGTTGTATCAACAGGAGTATAGTGTCTAGATCAAGGGAAGTGATAGTACCACTCTATTCTGCTTTGGTCAGACCTCGCCTGGAGTATTGTGTCCAGTTCTGGGTACCTCAATTCAAGAAGGATGTTGACAACCTGGAACGTGTCCAGAGGAGGGCAACCAAAATGGTCAGCGATCTGGAAGCTATGTCCTATGAGGAGTGTCTTAGGGAGCTGCGAGTGTTTAGCCTTACAAAAAGAAGGTTAAGGGGGACATGATAACCATGTCTAAATATTTGAAAGGATGTCATGTCAAGGAAGGGCCAGGTTTGTTTTCCAGATACTAGGACAAGGAGCAATGGCTTCAAACTACAGTAAAATAGATTCCACCTGAATCTCAGGAAGAACTTCCTGACAGCCAGAGCAGGTTGGCAGTGGAATAGGCTGCCTCAGAGTGCGGTGGAGTTTCCTTCCTTGGAGGTTTTAAGCAGAGGCTGGATGGCCATCTGTCGGGAGTGCTTTAATGGAGTTCCTGCATGGCAGGGAGTTGGACTCGATGGCCCCTGTGGTCTCTTCCAACTCTGTGATTCTATGATTCTATTAGTCCCAGTTAGAGTAGATCCATTGAGTGAATGGGATTTGTTAAGTCAACATTTATAATGTATTCGCGAAGGCTTTCACGGCCGGGATCTAATGGTTGTTGTGGGTTTTTCGGGCTTCTTGGCCGTGTTCTGAAGGTGGTTTTTCCTAACGTTTTGCCAGTATCAGAACACCACCTTCAGAATCAAAAAGCCCGAAAAACCCACAACAACCATCAACATTTATAGTAATCCACTTGACTCAATGTAGCTACTTCACTCTGAACTAAGAATTGGGTTTAACCCTTATTTTGTGCCTTCATCTTTACTGGGTGTATATATTTGCAAATAAAAGTTGATGTTGCACAAATTCTTTAACTCACCACTGATCCATCCTTCCATGGCTCGAGAGGACCTTTCACAACTCAGACAAGTGAGGAGATCCTAACCAATTATTTCAAACTAAAATGTTTCCAGGGTCTCCCAAACCATAAACTGTAAGTGTTTTTTAAATGTCAGCTCTATGTGAGTCTCCTGACAACGTTGTCAGGCCAACTAAATGCATCCTGACCTGGTATTTACACACCATCCAATATGATTTGTGGGCCAGATCCAGAACAGTTCATCAATTTGTAAAGTCAATGGACTAGAACAAGAAAACAAATATTCATTCATTCATTCATTCATTCATTCATTCATTCATTCATTCATTCATTCATTCATTCATTCATTCATCTATTTATTGGATTTCTATCCCACCTATCTAGACCAAAGGTCTACTCTGGGCAGTTATGTATAATGTTTTTGGTCCTGCCTTACCTTAAATATGGAAACCAGACAGACCCTAAATTCAGGAGTAAAGTTGCCAAGGTTCCTATAGCTAACTCCAGGGGTTTCCATACCTGGCACTTTTAAAATTTGCTTTGTAAAAAAGGAATCCAGTAGACTGATGTGACCTGTGCCCCATCCAGTTCTATTTGCACTCCAGATACAAATCAATTAGCAAATTTGGCTTCCTTACCCCAGAGCAAATCTCACCAATCTGCTTTGATACAAAGTGTTCTAAGTTAGGTTCCTTTGGTTCAAAATGGGCACTTTTCCTGAATCTGATAGACATACTGAGCTGTGCTTATTTTTCACCCTTCCCTGCAAAGTTGTTCCACCTCACTTACTTGAAGTGGTATTGCAGGGGGTTGGTGGGGAATTACCAATTGTTGACCTCCTCCAAGGCAAACATGGCAGATCGGAACATAGGTACAATTCCATGCATCCCTTGGGTTATTTTCAGCTCATCCATGCTATAGCATCAACTTGGCATTCTTGAAGATTTGCATTTTGTTTTCCACATTAGTCTGCTCTTCTGCTTCATAGGTTTCTACTTCTTTGCACTTGGAAAAGAAGACACACACTCCCCTCCACATATGGCCTCTGGCTGAGCAGGGCCCAGTGAATTTGTCCTAATAATTTCTGTTGGGACTAATTAACTAATTGCTAATGACTTGGGGTGAAATGGTCTGTTTTTGCATATTAGGACACTGTATGTGACCAACAAATCGCTCAGCAGGGGGCTTGACATTATGAATTTGCTTGCTGGGAAGAATATGATCAGAATTATGCTTGTAATTCACAGAACGGTTGGTTGCTTCATCTCTTAAGTGTCCCCCCCCCAAAAAAAAGCTGGGCTGGGGGAGCCAGTGGTCTTTCAGATGCAGCTGGATTCCAGTCAAGGCATAACTAGGGCAGGTCTGCCACCACCCCCCAGGGTGCCCAAATTTAAAAGGTGACAGGTTGAGAGGGGTTTCTTGGAGACCAGGGAAATAAATAGCAGCATCTCTCATTTCTCTATTCATTTTCAGGGGAATTCCTCACAAGAGTGGCTTGCGGTCTCCCATTGGTCACAGCAGGAAGTAGAGAGTCTCAACATTGTCCCAGTATGTCATCCCTCCAAAAGAAAAGAAAGAAAATGTACAGCTCCAAATAAAGAAAATAAAGGACATCATGGCACCACCACAAGAGAGCAAAACAAAGTGTGCTGCTTATATACTGCCCTATAGTACTTAAAGCACTCTCTGGGCAGTTAACAATTTTTAATTCTGCAAGTTACATGTTACTCACCGAAGCCCAGTGAGCTGGGTACTCAGTTTACCAACCTCAGAAGAACGGAGGGCTGAGTCAACCTTGAGGGGGCTACCTGAGCCCATTGGGATTGAACTCAGGTGGTGAGCAGAGTTTTGACTGCAGCACTGCAGTTGAATGACTGTGGCATGAGGCATCTAGATAACAATAAGGCCATTTGCATCATCACCAAAACCGGCACTTGCAGCTCTGCTTATGGGCAACAGTGACAGGAAGAGCTTTTCCTGAACATCGGCTTCTTTAATGGCAGGTATATCCATTCAGATGTGAATTGCACTACCAAAACTTGGGTCGTATTTGCCGGTTGTAGAAAACCTCAAAGTTTCCAGTATCTTTCTCTTTTTTTGATTCTCTGTCTTTAAATTAGATTCAAACTTGAAATACCAGGGACCTGGCAAGTCTTTGGCTCTGGTTTCAAGTCCTACTCTTTGGTACCATGTCCCAAGTCCAAACACGAGCTTTTGGTGCCAACTCCCAAGTCCCAGGTAAGAGTCCCTATTAAAAACAAGCTTAATGTATTTGCGAAGGCTTTCACGGCCGGGATCTAATGATTGTTGTGGGTTTTTCGGGCTCTTTGGCTGTATTCTGAAGGTTGTTCTTCCTGATGTTTTGCCAGTCTCTGTGGCCGGCATCTTCAGAGGACTGGAGTAGGAACTCTGTCCAGGGAGGGGTGGGTGACTTCCAAGTTCTGAGTTGAGTTAGTGTCATTGAAAAAAAAATAATCTATTATTCTTAAACAAATTTGCACATCACCAAAGCACTGATGGTGAGGAAAGAAGGTGCATTGTCTAAACCAGACAGTATTTCAGTAGGGTTTATGTGTTTGCATTTATTTATCTGGAAGATTTTCTTTCCTCCTAAAAGGTTCTCCATCCTCCAATCCAGAAGATTTAAACCGTAACAGTGCAGCCCTGACTTATCCATGATTTAAACCTCTTCCTTTAATCAGCTCCCATCTTCTCTTTCCTCCTATTTCAAATGCTTCCCCCACCATCTCTTTTAAAACGGTCGGGCCTTTATTTCGCTACAAAGGGTTCTGGTTTTTCTTCTTCTTCTTCTTTTAAGCAACAGAAGTAATTGCAAATATTGTGGCATTTCCTTTCTTAATTAATTCCAACTGTTTTTCCAGGGCAGTACAGAAAACATCCATGTTTGATGAGCACATTAAGGCTTCATCACTGGAGCAGAGGCAGCCAGCAGCAGCATCCACGGCAGCAGCAGCAGCAGCTTTCCCCTGCAGAGCCTGTAAACAAGAGACAAGCCACAAACCTAAGCCATGTACGAGCCCTGGCTTTCATTAGAGACCCAGACTGGAGGAACACCCAGCTGTGTCGTCCTGTAAGTGTCTGTCTTGTCTTTCAAAGCTTGTTAACATGCTAATATAAAAGGAAATAGGACTGACTTTCAGGAATTTACTGCTAGTCTTAAACTTCAAAGATGACGAGTTCCCAACACTGCGCTGGTGCAGTTCCTATTTATTATTATAGGATGCCTACCACTATGGACCATATTGACTCTCAGTCTGCAAATGCTGTTATTTGAAGCACCAAAACAATCTAATTAGAAATATGTTTCTGTTAACCTACCAGTCTATCCTAATCTGAATCAATCAACCATCTGGTATCATTGGCAGTACGTTTCCCGCTCATGCCCATGCATTTGTCAGCATATCATCACAGCAATGAAGACTAGAAACAGCTTTTAAAACAAGGGGTTGTAGGTCAGGATTCTTCGGAAGTTGATCTTTGTGGCTAATATCATGTTCCACCGCATATTTTTCTCACTAGGGAAACAACTGCAAATGCGCAGAACACTTTTAAGCTGTTAATCCCAGAGGCTTGATACCATGGGAGGTTCTACCCAATAGGTTGAATTGAACCCCTGTCCAGCAACCTCAGCAGCACTGAAACAGCCAAGGATCGTTATCCTAATGAAGTGTTCAGAGTAATAGTGCCAATGGTGAAACACTTTAAGTGTGTGTGTTTTTCTCATTAGGGGAGCAATCAACTTTAAAAGGGGAGAAAGGAGCAAACCCAAGACCGCTGGACATCTGGAAGTATCACTTTTAAATCTGTAATTTATGCCAGTGGAAAACTCCCAGAAATCCTGGCCAGGAGAGCTTGTGGTGAAGGCTTCTGGGAGTTTTGGGCCAAGAACATCTGAGGAGGCAAGGTTGGGAAACACTGCCCTATGCCATTGTTCAGCCAGTTGTATTCCTCCAGAACCATTCTTCCTCCATAACCATTCTTCTGTCATTAGCAAACGAGGCCTTTCGTGGAGTTGATGGGTAAAATCAAAAGGGCCAGGAAACGTTGTGAGAGAACTTATTACACCCCGTTTATGTCTCAGCACCTTTATAAATAAGCAGGCTCACACTTTCCAAAATTATGGAGCTCTGTCCACTTGTAATTGAGTTTCCAGCTATTCACACAGGAGTTTCCTTCACAAAATAGACCTTTCACTGTAAGCAAAAAAAACAACAAAATCAAAACCATTAAATTATTCAAATAATAATTATTTTAAATTATAATTAAATATATTAAATAATAATATATTTAAAATAATTAACAATAATTTTATTATTAATAATAATTATTATTGTTTTAATATACTGTAATGTTATTACATTAAAATATAATTAATATTATATTAAACATTCAATTAATAACATTATATTAAAATGTTAGGTTAAAATCATTACAAGAAACAGATTTAGAAGCAACAAAATATAAACAATCTTGTTCATTATCTTCTAGACAATCACTAAGAAAAGCTTGCTTTGAAGGGAAATGTATGCTTGCAGAGGGTCAGCAAAGATAGGACCCACCTGGCCTCCTGTGGGAGGGAGTTCCAAAGTATGTGAGCAGCCACAGAGAAGGTTCTCCCCTGTGGGCCCACTAAACACACCTGTGAGGGTGGTGAGACCAAGAGAAAGGCCTCCCCTGATGATTTTAACACCCAAGCATGCTCACAGAAGGGAGACCTGGTCCTTGAGATAGCTTGGACTCAGACCATTTAGGGCTTTATAGATTAAAACTAGCACTTTGAACTGAGCCCAAAGATGAATTGGCAGCCAGTGGACTTGCTGTAAATGTGCTCAGTAACAATATTAACAGCCCCTAAATTCAGGTTCAGGAACTAAAGGATGGGACTGAAGGTTGCTGTGGGGCAGGTGTGTTTCCCACGCCTGGACGTGTCCTCCAGTAACGAAAGGCTAGGGGCATTTGTGGGTGAAATCAAAGTGTACAGGTGTGCTTAACCCTTCACCCTGATTGCCACATCCTCTTTCTTGAGTACCTTCCCTTGTGCCATACTAATTTTCAGACTCGGAGCTGATGGAGGAGAGAAAACACCCCGAACAAACAAAAATAAAATAAAAATGAAACAAAAAACAGCTAGCACGAAAGAGTGATGGTGTTGAAAGGCACTTTTCCTTGTCTACCAATCCTCTCCAGCAAATGTGCTGGCTCCACATGCTGTGACATGGGATCTTGAAAGAGACAGCACTGCCTGTTGGTAAGAGTTTTCCATTCCCTGTGGAGTCTTCTGACTCAAATGGTGACCATCCATGGGTCAGACCCCAACCCCCGTTTCAGCCTGACCAGGGTCAACTCATCTCAAAATTCCAGGACACGGTTGCTCCCTGCTCAGATTATACACCATCTGTGATGGTGAGGAAAAAGCATGGAGGAGGAAAACCATCTTTGCCAGTTTCAGCTCACTGGAGGCAAGTTGGGGGGAAAAATGTAAAAATCGAACAAATGACTAGAGTTGTGGAAGCCATATTAGCCATGAAAGTCCAAGGTGTTGCTGATGTTTACAGCATGTGTCCTAGTGGTCATGGGCTAGTCTTGCTGGACTTCATTGTTGACCAACAGAAACAGTGAAATGTGCCCCAGAATGTACCTTACCATCTTATAGCTCCATCCTGCAAGACATGAATGGACCACCAATGGTCATTCATATGTTGGGAGACTGGATCTCCTGGCACTCCTCACCACTAACTGTGTCAGTTGAGCCTCCTGGGAGCTGCAGCCAATGTAGGTGTGCATATCTGTGGCTTTGAACTGCCACTTCCAGAATTCTTCAGGCAGGGTGACAGGGGTGAAATGTCTGGGAATTGTAGCCCAAAAACACAAACTGCACACATGTAGCAGTTAAGCAACATCCATATGGGCTCCACTTGGCTTGACCTTTCTTGCAAGTAAATGATAGGCAAGCCATTCACAATGAAGCTAGTCCTCCCTTATTGATCTTCTGATTGAGAAGACCCCCTGATATGATTCTGAGGAACCCTAGGGGTCCCTGCAACACAGTTTGAAAGCCACTACTTTAATCAAACAAAAGACGATTTGAGTAGCCATAATCTCGGGCATCTATTAACATTCTAAGACTGGAATCTGAAGAATTTGGATGTGCAAAAATGAAAGCCGCATCACCCTGCTGTGTTAATTGTACATCGAATGGCTTCAGCCATTCCTCTCAGCAATAAAAGTGTCAAATAACACAGCATCAGGACATTTTCTGAAATAGCCTCTTCACTGAACTTTTATCCATTTGGAAAAAATAAAACCAACAGCCAAACTGTGAAGGTAGGGATTTGCACCCTCCCTCCGAAATGCTTTGTTGAAAAGTTCATTTTTCATTGTAATTAAAGTTTAGGGCTGCTTTTATAGCACCACCATGATTATAAAAATAAAATTGACTTTGCTTCAAAATGTAGCCTAATTTATTTTTGATCACTATAATACAAAGTCTAGGATCCTTAAAATGCTTGCTTAAATTTTTCCATAGATTGTCTCTTTCTCTTTATTAAATTTACTTATCAAATCAGACAAAGACAATAAATATAACCAGCAAGCATGAGAACGTTTAATATTTGACTTCATATTTGACATTCCTGTATTTGACAACAAAAGAGGAAAACTGCTTATGGGGTAGATTCATTCAATAAAGGAAGCCACATTATTGAGTTTGCAAGATCTTAGCACGGCTGCTAATGATAAGTTCTTTTAGAGATCATGAATTCACAGGGTTGCCAAAAGTGATGTAATGACACATAACAACAAAATCAGACACATAATCAATCAAATCAATTCTGACTCATGGTGAATTTTTCCAGGTTTTATAACAGCGACATCTACCTTGGCTTGGGCATGTCGTGAGAATGGCTGATGGTCAGATTCCAAAGGATCTCCTGTATGGAGAATTAGTGCAGGGAAAGCGCCCCAGAGGGTGACCACAGCTGCGATACAAGGACATCTGCAAGCGGGATATGAAGGCCTTAAGAATGGACCTCAACAGATGGGAAACCTTGACATCTGAGTGTTCAGCCTGGAGGCAGGTGGTGCATCATGGCCTCTCCCAATTTGAAGAGACCCTTGTCCAGCAGGCCGAGGTAAAGAGGCAGTCCTGAAAGCAGCAAAATCAGGGAGCTGGACAGGGGACAGATTGGATTTGTCTTCAGTGTGGAAGGGATTGTCACTCTAGAATTGACCTCAGCCACACTAGACGCTATTCCAAGTCCTCCATACAGAGCACGTTACCATAGTCTCTCAAGACAGAAGGATGCCTAACTAGTTATAGAGTATTCACAAATGGTTTACCATTCCCTTCTCCTAGGGGGTTCTGGGTCTTGTCCATAACTACTCAAGCTGGCTCTTCTCCTGGGAGACACAGGAGGGAATCAGACTCCTGAACTCTGGCTCTGCAGACAGGTGCCCAACTCACCAAGCTAATTTTTTTAAAATATCTGACATTTGATGCATAACATGGCAATCTAGACCATAATCAGTAATCAACAATATTTGACAACTGAAGTCTGTATTCAATAATATTTCACAACTGAAACAAGAAACAGACATTATAAACAGCACAGAAATAGAGGTTAAAACATGCTAATACACTATTGCAAAGAGATGATTTAGACACTCTTTCTATCAGATTGCAAAGGAGTCCCACACTTGACCTGAAGACAAATCACCAAATAAAGCAAGCTAATCTGCATAACTTCAAAAGTGAGAGACACTCATGCTGTGACACTCAGATCCTTATATTCCTTCAGACTTTACCTCTTCTAATCACGAGCTGTCTCTTAAGGTCTTCTTCTGGCCAGACAACCCATAAGATTTTATATTTGAGGCTTCTTATATTTTATTTTTGAAAGGTGCTAATTCAGATAAGCATGCCAGTTATGAATGATAAGGACAAAATGTCACATTCAAATTATGAATTGAGCATGTCAATTCAAAATTTCACACTCAGATTTCTGTGGGGAAATGGAGAATGTTTTCAACAAGTTTTACATATGTACAAATTCTGTTTCCTAGTGTGTGGGTTTCAGTTATGTACTAAAGCCGAAACAAAATTTTGAGAATAAAATAAATAAATAAAACAGCATAGATAAAACTGAGCTTGTTTCTTCACACTCTTATTCCTGGCAGCTTGTTAAAACTTGGCAGAAGAGGTGCTGCTGAGTGGTTCTTGTTATTCGGTGCTAATTAGAGCAAAGTTAAGCAACACACACAGACACACACACACACACTCACAGAGAGAAAGGGTTTTTTTTTATTTTTGAAAAATGCAAGATTTAAAAGAAGGTGGTTTCAGAAATGCTGCACTGGCTTATTCAAAATTATTGGGTAGCTTACCACTTTCATCATCTGGATGGGTCTTTTCAGAATTCAGCAAGTTCAGTTGTACTTTATTTTCATAGCATGCATAGCTGCAAAGCAACTCAGTAATATTTCCCAGTCAAAAGATTCAGAAACAAGGGATAAATTGAAACAGAGGGATAAACCCAACTAGAGCAGACCCTTTGAAACAACAACGAGAGAACAACATACGTATTGCACCAATATTTAACAGATATTTAGGTTTTTACTTAAAACTTGTATCTTTTATATAATAGCCGTCAATGTTTTTATAATTTTGATTTACTGTGCCTGGTATTTTTGAATGATCACCACCACCACCACATTTGAACTGCAGAGCTGGAAGGGACCCTATGGATCATTGACTCACAGTGGGGAATTGTTACTTCCAATCTCTGCCTCTGCAGCCAGAGACTGAAGCCACTGAGCTATCTAGCATATGATTAACAAGTCCCATTTATCTGAATGGGTCCCTTCAAGCTGGGGAATAGCATTAAATTTAGCCCCTAAAGCTAGTTAACATATAGCAATTGAACACTTATTATATTTGCCAACGCTTTCACGGCCGGGATCTAATGGTCGTTGTGGGTTTTTCGGGCTCTTTGGCCATGTTCTGAAGATTGTTCTTCCTAATGTTTTGCCAGTCTCTGTGGCCGGCATCTTCTGTTCTGAAGGTTGTTCTTCCTAACGTTTCGCCAGTCTCTGTGGCTGGCATCTTTGGCCACAGAAGACGCCGGCCACAGAGACTGGCAAAACATTAGGAAGAACAACTTTCAGAACATGGCCAAAGAGCCCAAAAAACCCACAACAACCACGAACACTTATTGATGATGACTATGCCATGAGATAGTTCAAGTATATGACTGAACCACTGCAGAACCACAAAATACTGGGGGTGGGGGACACCAACCTTGCACCTGTTTCTCTCAAAAATGTTGAGATGCATCTGTTTATTCCAGAGTTTGGAATGGTCATGTTTTAGACTACAACTTCCAAAATGCTAGTGCCATGTCAGCTGTGGGATTTTGTAGCTATAGTTAAAACAACAAACACCTTTCCCATCTTTATATTTCCTTTGCAACGTTTAGCATGCTTTCTATCATATACTGTTCAATTGTGAGATGTAAAACCAACCACACTCAAGAAATAAAATAAAAAAAACATATACTGAAAAAAAAATCCACTGTAGATCAATGTTTTGTATTCCACCATCTAATACAAAAATATCCCCAACTAGGTAAGAAGGAGCTTTATGTCACCTTTGTGGATTTCACTTCAGCCTTTGATCTTATAGACAGAAACCATCTGTGGCAAAAAAAAAAAAACTTTCTGCCACCAATATAGACAGAAGGCTGTTATTTTTAGTCCAGGTGTTACACTCTAATACTAATCTCAGGGTAAAGCTTGGGGCAAACGGGCTGCTGTCAGAAACAATACCAACAGATAGAGGAGTTTGGCAGGGAGGCCTGTTGGCCCCCTTTCTTTTCAATTTCTATATTAATAGCATTGTGCAAAAATTGAGTGGCCTTGAATTTTTCTCGCCTTAAACGAGGGATGTCAAGCTTTCAGTCCTTTTATATGCAGATGATATTGCAATGGTTTCTACTATATTACTTGGCATGGAAATACTTTTGGCTAAACTGAGCAAATTCTGTGTAAGAGAACATCTGGTCACCAACCACACCAAAATCAAAGTAATAGTCTTCAGAAATAAGAGAATAACATACATGGAAGCTTGATGTTCAGCTTCCTCTCCTGCTGTGCACAAAGGGTCCAGGACTCATTGCAGTACAGAAGTGTGCTCAGGACACAGGCTCTATAGACCTGGATCTTGGTCCTGTAGTATAGGCTTAAGCCATACTCTCTTTGTGACTCTAGAGAACATGGTAGCTGCTTTGCCAATGTGTTTATCCAGCTCGACATCTAGGGAGAGAGTGTCAGAGATTGTTGAGCCAACGTACACAAAGTCATGAACAACCTCTAATTCTTGCATGGAGATGGTAATAGAGGGAGGTGAGTCCTTGCCCTGGCCCATGACTGTGAAAGGCTACTTTTATTCTGCTAAAGTTGGTTTGCTGTCCAACTCTTCCAAGACAGGCAGGCACTTGATGTTATTTAATGCCTCTTCAGTTACTACATTCTCTCTGGAATATAGCTCAGAGTAGTGCTGCACCCAGTGTTCCATCTGCTGTGCTCAGTCCTGGATGATCACACCTGTAGCAGACTTCAAGGGAGCAGATTTCTTCTGTATTGGCTCTAAAGCCCGCTTGATACCATCATACATTCCCTTGATATTACCTGTGTCCACTGTTATCGTACCTGAGAGCAGAGCTGAAGCCAATAATTATTGGAACATCTCCTAGCAATCTGTTGGACTTTGCTATGAACAGCTCAAAGGGCCTCCAAGTTGTACTCACTAGTATGCTGCTAGAGCTCTCCTGGCAATCCAGGATATCCGCAAACTCTCATCCCACACCATATTTCAAAGAAATCAATTCTTTTTCCTGTCAGCTTTCTTCACTATCCAGCTTTTACACCTGCACATAGCGATACAAGAGTGTGGATGATCTTGGCCTTGGTCTTCAGTGACACATCCTTATAGTTGCAAGGTAAAGAAACCAATTGCCTTGGTATGAAGCATCCTCTGAAGTGCAGGTTAACTGAATAGTTAGACATATATGGAACCAAGCTTTGAATAATCATGTACAGTGGGCTAAAGTCTTTCAGATTCAGGCTCTCAAATGTTGTTGCAATACAACACTCAGAATTCCCAAGCAACATAGCTAATCATCTTAGCAGGCAAGTAAATACAGGCCAACAATAATGGAGAATCTTAGTTTGGAAACCACTGCTGCCAAATGCTGGTCCATAAGTACACAATGAGACACTATCAGCCTTCAGGGAACCTCAAATTTTACAAAAGTCAAAACCCAAACTTTGAAAAAAGGAATCCAGTGGAAAGGCCTCAGAAGAACACAGTGAGGTCCTTGCATGCTTAGTGGTCATGGGATACTGACAGACTTTGGGTAAAACTATTCTGGTGAAGGAATTCTGGGAGTTGTAACTGAAAGAAGTAATTTTTCCAGGCTGTGAATACTGACTGACTCTAGTTGAGAACGGGAGGGGAAACCTTGTGGAAGAGGAGATGTCATGGAAAAAATTGCTGATGATGACAACCCAGGCCCAGCATGGGCCCAGCAGACTGGTATTGTTGTGAATCCCTCTTGTCAAAGTCCAATCCAACAATCAAGAGACATCCAGAAGGTTTCACAAAGGAGTCCACAAACAATAGCAACCAAAAACAACAATTGCTTCCTGCACTGATTTAGCACAGGAGCCAAACCTATATGGGGCTGTGGTGATTAATCATCACTTTCAGCTGCACTCCCTGGCTGATTCCCTTCAACACTTACAGCCTGGTCTCAGCTAAGCCCTCAACTGAACCACCACAAGTATTGTGTACAGGAGCGTTCCACAGAGTAACTTTCTGTCAGAGAAGGGAAGTGATTGACACTAGAGTACCCAGAATGTTATAGCTAGCGTAACCATGTTTTCCATCACCACATTTTGCTACATTCTGGTTCCAGTTTATATTTACAAGTAGTTCTTTGAGTGAGAATGCAGCTCCTACATATGTGTTTGTGTATTGGGGTCATAGGGCTACCCCAAAATTTCACTATAGTTGTCTATGCCTTCTTTTTCTTGATCATGCACCTTCAAACCTCACACCAGTTGCTTTTCATGAAAATATCACCGCCATCTTTTCTCTTATTACTCAGGAAATGTGCTTATGCTTGTTCTTGAATCTGTGAGTGTATTTTTCTTTATATGTTTTCTTTTCATTATTGATAAAAGAGAATTTGTTAATAAAGTTCTTTTTTAAAAAGAAAGAAAGAAAGAAAGATCAAGAAAACATGTGCCAGCAGCATAAAAAGGGAGGAATCACACATGCACATACGGCAGTTGCACGCATGTGAAACAGCACAGCAGGGGTTGGTTCAACAACCTGGTGCCTCAGGTCTTGTTCTTGTTGGAGAGACAAAGAGCTGTGTGGATTGTACCACTTGAGACTGCAGGAGGGAAAGCTTATGCCCAAACCCTTCTCCATGTGAACAACATCACCAGAATTATTGCACACAAGAAATTAGGTTTGAGGGACAAGACTAAGCAAGAACAGGACAGGTATGGGAAAATGAACTGAGCAAGAAGTGTTTCTGCATTTCTGACATGTCCATGGGGCAAAGCAAGGACCCCAAAAGCATTAACAGGGCAGAGTGGCAATTCCACAGATTCCTCATGTTAAATCTGGCATTCACACATTTGTGATAAGAACTGGGAAAAGAAAAGGAGAAACTAAGGAAGACAAAGTGTAGTATGCTCTTTACCTATGAAATGAATGTTCATTGCCTTTCCTGTTTAAAATCATTTAATATGTCATCAAAGACATGTGGTTGTCAAAGACCAATAATTTCAGATACAAGGAAGAGAGGGGCTGGGGGAGAGAGAATGATGAAGCTGCTGCAGAGCCACGCTTTGGCTTGCCTTTGCCTTCTTCCCTGGACGAGGCGAGACCTCACAGTCTCACATGAATAACTCGAGGGAGAGGGGGGAACGGTAGGTTATTTAAGGACTGTTCCCCCTTCCTCCTCCTTTGATGGCAACGGTCAAAAGAGGATTTCTGCTGTTCAGCTCTTCTACTAGCTTCGTAGCTGGTCTTGAGGCCTCTCAGCACTCAGATTGGGGGGTTGCATCGGCTACCTCCCTTGGTTTGCCTGGCATTTGCCAATATTAACTGGCATATTCAACTGTTGAGTTGTTTTTTCTGTTAGTTAGGTTGAAATAGACACAGTCCAAGAAGAGCAGGGATGTGATCGTGTGGCTCGCGTGAGCCGCGCCGTGGCGTGAGCTACCCTTTATTTTAAAAAGCAATATATAAAAGGCTATACACATCAAAACTATTACTTAGGCTGATAATCAACCATCTTATAGTAGCATTGAAATAGCGATTATAACTCACTCGGTCCGTTGTTTGTTGGCGCTTTACTGCTTGAGCTGGCTACTGCGTGGCTCAACAGTTAGGTGCACCGTGTCCTCCCCCCAACTTGTTTAGAATTGAATAGTAGAGGGTGCTAGGCAGTCAGCCAGGTACGCCTATACTGGAAGGCACTTGTTTAATTAAGGCCATTCAATTTAGTGCACTTCTTTAATTAGCTACCCTTCCTACTTATATTGGGCAGGGCAAAAAATTGAATAGATTGGACTGGCTGCTTCATCAACAGGGATAATTTGAATAAATTAATTCCTTGTTTAGAATATTATAATTAGAGTTGCAGTAACTGTACTTAAATATTAATTAGTGGTTACATTTGATTGAATAACTTAATTGCTGATACATAGTATTTATTTATTTATTTATTGCATTTATATGCCGCCCATCTAGACATAGTCTACTATGGGGTGATTGTATTTGAATATTAAGGGGGTAATTCATTAAGGGCTTACAATTGATTGATTATTAGTGGTTTACATTTGATTGATTAGCTTAATTAATTGCTAATACATAGGAGGAGTGATTGTGCTGGAATAACTCAATTAAATGCTAATATATAGGGGTAATTAATTAGTTAATTGTACAGGGGTAATCAAAATCAATTGCACATATAAGTAGTGGGGTAATTAGTTCATTAATTGTGTTTGAGTGAATATAATTTTCATTACTTAATAATAGTTTTCATTATTTAATAATAATTAAGGCATTTGTGATGGTTTGAAGGGTCAGGAATCCTGTGACTGTTCTTTTGTAATTCAGCTTGAATAGAGGGGCACAATGGCCTCAAAGAAGGGGCAAGGTAATAAAAAAGGGAAATAGCCTGCCAAGAAGCATCCAGTGCCTCAGGTGTTGCTGCCCCAATCCTCTTCAGACGAGGAGTCAGGGCCATATGGCAGCAATTCCAGGATAAAATTGCAGCTTTTGAAGCTGCGAGAGCTTTTCCAAGAGTCTTGGAAACATTCATTGATAACTCTTATTCCAAAACCCAACAAAGATTTAACAGACCCAAGTTCCTATAGACACATTTCATTATTAAACCAAAATGCAAAGATAATTACAGCAATACTTGCAATAGAATAAGTTTATCACAAAATATATTAAAGAGTATCAGAATGGGTTTATAAAGGGAAGACAAATGGAAAATTTAACTAGGAGAGTCTTGAACATTATATGTAATATAGAAAAAGATAAATTAAAGGCAGGTATCTTATCATTAGATATTTTAAAGGCATTTGACTGCGTAGAATGGCCAACATTAAAGATTCTTTTAAAGGGCTGGGGTTTTGGAAAGAAATTTAGGGGGATAATAGACCAACTATATGTGGAAAATACCACTGTAGTAATAGTCTATGACGGAATGACAGAACAGATAGCTTTAGGCCGAGGCACTAGACAAGGTTGCCCTCTTTCTCCAGTTCTGTTTTGTTTGATTATTGAAATGTTAGCAAACATAATAAGGAATTATGACACAATAAAACGTGTGGGTGAAAATAATAAAATAAAGATTAGTCTATTTGCTGATATTCCTTATTGACAGTGATAATCCCGTTAGAAAGTATAGACAGAATTAAAATTCATTTGGAAAAATTTGGAAAAATAACTGGATTATGTGTAAACTGGCAAAAATCTGAACTAATGTTGTTTAATTATAATAAATTGGAACAAGAAAGGTTTGCTGAGAAATATGATTTTAAGATATGTAAATCAGTTAAATATTTAAGTATAGATTTACAAAAACATAAAAAAATGAAGGAATATAATTATAATAAATTAAAGGGTAATTAAAAATTACAGGAATATAATAATTTTAAACTTTCTTGGTATGGAAGGATCATGTTGATAAAAATGAAAATCTTACCAAAAATTAATTTTCTTTTTAGAATGTTATCAGTACAGTTAACAGAGGAAGATTTGAAATTTTGGCAAGGAATGATTAACAAATACTGTAATGAAGGGAAGAGAGCCAGAATAAATAAAAAATATTGGTATAGAACAACAAAAAAGGGTGGTATATGCTTACCAAATATAAAAAATTATTATTTGGATAATCAGTTGAGGTTTATTGGAGAAATTATATATAACCCAGAAAGGTTAATTTGGTGGAAAATGGAATCATCAGAAATACAGGTAAATATTGAAAAATATTTATTTTTCAATATCTACCTGTATTTCTGATGATTCCATTTGTGACTGCTTTAGAAAGCTGTTGGGGACCTTCTGTTCACAGCTGGAAAAAAGAAGAAAACTAAGAAGGAAACAGAATATCCCGTTCTGCAAACAGGTGCTCTTCTATCCTGCTTGCACCATTCAGTCTGTGACCTGGCTTTACTATTTGCATTTCCCTATTTACGGGAATGAAATATTTTCCAAGGGATGTAAAGAGGTCCTTGTGGGACTTCATGCCTTCCATGCCAAAATAAATTACTTGGACATCTTGTTTTAGGTGAATAGAAGCCACCATTTGCTGGTCTATCTCAGGTGGCAGAAAGCATGGGGTCATTGCAGGGCAGGCAAGAGTTCAACCGGCACTTGTTTCTCCTAGTATTCAGTAATAACTTGTTCTGCCTACTGGGAGCCAGTTGAGAGAAGGTAGGGTGGTTCTAGTGGGGAATAGCTGGCAGTGCTATAAGGAATTCCACTTGGTAAAGGCCAGCAGAAAATGCTGAAGTAGCTCATGCTGTCCCTGCTTCCATTTCTGGTACCATTTCTGGTACAGGAAGAGATACAATGGAGAACTGAAAGGTAGCAGGTTGGCTAACATAGTCTCCATTGTATAACTGCCGACCAGGATCTTGTATAATTCTCTGTACAATGACAGCAACTGGCCAGCCTTAGCCTCAGTAACTCTGTAATAAGCTGGGCAGGTTGAATCTCTCATGCAATTATATTGCACATCATTGTGATTTCTGTAATCCTCTCAATTGGTTGTGCCCTTCCATGCATATAAATTTCCATTGACTCAGAATAATTGGTTAGGGTAGTGTGTGTGTGTTTGTCGGCTGGGTTTAATCAATTTGATCAGAGTTGTACTTGGCTTTCTCTCTTATCCAGTACAGTCTCTCTCTCTCTCTCTCTCTCTCTCTCTCTCTCTGTGTGTGTGTGTGTACACACACACACACACACAGCTGATGGGGCTTTGGGGCTTGGCTTGCCAAGTGGGTGAGGGAGAAATGTGTGTTTGTGTGATGGAAATAGTGAGCAAAGGGGGAACCAGTGATCATTTGCAGGCTTCATGCCACGAATCAAGGCAAATTCAGCATTCAGACCTCTAGCAAAATAAGTCAAGGGAGACCACATCTCCCTTTATGAACCTGCTCGAATGTTAAGATCGTCAGGGGAGGCTTTTCTCTCAGTCCCACCTCCTTCACAGGTGAATCTGGTGGTGACACATGAAATGGCCTATACTGTTGCTGTTCCCAGACTTTGGAACTCCCTCCCATAAGAAGTCAAGCTGACCCCATCTTTGTTGTCCTTCCTCAAGCAGGCTTCCTCAAGCAAGATTGTCTCCAGTCAAGGGAAACTATTTCTTCTTTTCCTGTGTGCTCACTGTACTTATTGCAGCCATTGATCACCCTATCTATAGGGGTACTCACTCCACCTGTAGCCAGGTATATCACCAAGAATCCTATTGCTGTTTGCGGAAGTTCTATGTAACTTGCTGCAGCTAATTTCATCTAGTTGATGAGATCTTGGGGACACATCTCAGTTGCACAATTGGGCACATGATCACAAAGCACCTGGCACCTTTTTAGTCAGCCACAAGTATCTGTGGCATTTTTTGCAAACCTTATGCAAGCACCTATAGGATTCTGGCAACAATCAGATATAGGATTTCCTGGGAAATTATGACATAGTCTTTAATAAAGATAGGATTTGTTTTTAATTTTTGAACTAAAATCTCATTCTGGGAGTTCTACCTGACAGTTACCTTATAGACACCCACACGTGGCTCACGTGGGAAAAAGAATTCCTCTGAAAAGTTTTGAGGCTTTGCTAGGCTTCGTTTAGTCGTTTAGTCATGTCTGACTCTTCGTGACCCCATGGACCAGAGCACGCCAGGCCCTCCTATCTTCCACTGCCTCCCAGAATTGTGTCAAATTCATTCTGATAGCTTCGATGACATTGTCCAACTATCTCATCCTCTGTCGTCCCCTTCTCTTGCCTTCACACTTTCCTAACATCAAGGTCTTTTCCAAGGAGTCTTCTCTTCTCATGAGATGGCCAAAGTATTGGAGCCTCAGCTTCAGGATCTGTCCTTCCAGTGAGCACTCAGGATTGATTTCCTTTAGAATTGATAGGTTTGTTCTCCTTGCAGTCCAGGGGACTCTCAAGAGCCTCCTCCAACACCACAATTCAAAAGCATCAATTCTTCAGTGGTCAGCTTTCTTTATGGTTTAGCTCTGACTTCCATACATCACAACAGGAAAAACCATAGCTTCTACTATGCGGACTTTCATTGGCAAGGTGATGTCTCTGATTTTTAGGATGCTGTTGAGGTTTGTCATTGCTTTCTTCCCAAAAAGTAAGAGTCTTTTAATTTCGTGGCTGCTGTCTCCATTTGCAGTGATCATGGAGCCCAAGAAAGTAAAATTTGTCACTGCCTCCATGTCTTCCCCTTCTATTTCCCAGGAGGTGATGGGACCAGTGGCCATGATCTTAGTTTTTCTGATGATCAGCTTCAGACCGTTTTTTGCACTCTCCTCTTTCACCCTCATTACAAGGTTCCTTAATTCCTCCTCACTTTCTGCCATCAGAGTGGTATCATCTGCATATCGGAGGTTGTTGATATTTCTTCCGGCAATCTTGATTCCAGTTTGGGATTCCTCCAAACCAGCCTTTCGCATGATGTATTCTGCATATAAGTTGAATAAGGGCGGGGACAATATACAGCCTTGTCGTACTCCTTTCCCAATTTTGAACCAATCAGTTGTTCCATATCCAGTTCTAACTGTTGCTTCCTGCCCCATGTATAGGTTTCTCAGGAGACAGATAAGGTGGTGAGGCACTCCCATTTCTTTAAGGACTTGCCATAGTTTGTTGTGGTCCACACAGTCAAAGGCTTTTGCATAGTCAATGAAGCAGAAGTAGATGTTTTTCTGGAACTCTCTGGCTTTCTCTATAATCCAGCGCATGTTAGCAATTTGGTCTCGAGTTCCTCTGCCCCTTCGGAATCCAGCTTGTACTTCTGGGAGTTCTCGGTCCACATACTGCTGAAGCCTACCTTGGAGGATTTTGAGCATAACCTTGCTAGCGTGTGAAATGAGTGCAATTGTACGGTAGTTGGAGCATTCTTTGGCACTCCCTTCTTTGGGATTGGGATGTAGATTGATCTTTTCCAGTCTTCTGGCCACTGTTGAGTTTTCCAAACTTGCTGGCATATTGAATGTAGCACCTTAACAGCATCATCTTTTAAGATTTTAAATAGCTAGACTGGAATGCCATCACCTCC
Organism: Pogona vitticeps; assembly: GCF_051106095.1. Lineage (NCBI taxonomy): Eukaryota > Metazoa > Chordata > Lepidosauria > Squamata > Agamidae > Pogona > Pogona vitticeps. The sequence goes on along the minus strand of NC_135786.1, from coordinate 16,716,045 downwards.
ACTGGCCTTGTTGTTAGACAAGCTTTCTAAGGCCCACTTGACTTCACTCTCCAGGATGTCTGGCTCAAGGTCTGCAACCACATTATCTGGGTTGTCTGGGATAGGCCTAGTTCGGCCTAAACCTCCTGTTCCCATCTGTGAAGGAGAGATAGGAAAAAGAGAGAAAGAACAGAGTGAGCCGTCCCCTCAAATAGAGCCATCAGAGAAAGAGGGAAAAATAAGAGCGAGAGAAGTAATAGAAAGGGAAGAATTGATTGTGGAAGAAAGAGAAGGAAAAGAATCAAAGGGGAATGAGGAAAAGGTTGAAATCTGTTTGGTAGAGGAAGGAAAAGGGACAAAGGAGGAGGAGTTAATTCTACCAGTGTGGGAAGAGGATATAAAAGATCAAAACAGGAGGAGAGTTTTCAGTACACCAAGGAAGGAGATAACAAGGGAGGAGGAAAGGGAGAGAGAAACTAAAGACAATGAGCTTAGATACGGGAAAATGCGTGGGTTATTGGGGAACTTTCCTAATCTAAAATTGGGGGGATTGTTGCCGGACCCGGAGTTAAAGAGGATTAAGGATCAGTAATGGAGATGCAAGAATGGACAATTGTTGTCTTTCCATGAGGAAAAAGTCACTGGAGGAAGGTGATCAGATCGGATCCAACCTTCAATCAACCACCATAAGAGGGAGACTGGGCCATCCATTCTTGTTGTGGCATGATCTGTGTGGTGAGGAGTGCTCCATTCGCAAAGCCTACAGACTGGGAACGGTTTGGACCAGACCCTCAATAAACTTTCCTAATTTACTGTCGGGATTTTCATCATCACTTTATGGACAATTACCTGATCTTAGTTGTTCTGATCCTATAGAGGTTGTGGTGGAATCACCAAATGTTAAAGCAAATAAACCTGTTGATCTTTCAAAAGAGGCTCAGTGGTTATTTCCCGCCCAAAAGCTGGAATTGCTCCAGACCTCTAATGGACCCAATCACACCATCTCAGCAATAGTTGCAAGCTTTCTTTCTGAACTGGAAGGTAGGTCGACCTAGGCCCACCTCCCAGGTGAGCCTTATTTATTTATTTATTTATTTATTTATTTATTTATTTATTTATTTATTTATTTATTTATTTATTTGGCATTTATACCACTCATCTGGCTGGCAAGGCCACTGTATAAGATAGGTAGGTTTCTATAAGATATGAGATAACTCCCAGAATGAAAAAAAATATGACATTTTAGTAGAAAAATAAACAAAAACAAAACACAACAAAAACCATCCTTATTTAAAATGCTAATGGATTATATTCGCAATGTACGGATGCAGGGGAGGGTTCTGTCAGCTCTAGCTCTGCACGTATGGAATGCACCCCCGAATGGAGGCCCAATTAGTGGTAACATTAGCCTCATTTTTGTGTCATGGTGGTCTTATTTTGAAACCTTTGGGGCTTAGAATCATTGCTCGATTTACTTTTAAACCACAGAAGCCTCTCTGCTGCAAGGTCAGAAGACCAGCAGTCGTAAGGTCAAATCCACGAGATGGGGTGAGCTCCCGTCGCTTGTCCCAAATCCTGCCAACCTAGCAGTTTGAAAGCATGCAAATGCGAGTAGATAAATAGGTACCACCCCGGTGGGAAGGTAACGGCATTCCGTGTCTAGTCACGCTGGCCATGTGACCATGGAAAATGTCTACGGACAAATGCTGGCTCTGCGGCTTGGAGACGGGGATAAGCACCGCCCCGTAGAGTTGGACACGACTGGACTAAATGTCAAGGGGAACCTTTACCTTTACCTTTACTACTTTGTTTCAGATAAATAAAAACTATTTAAATTTAGCTATTGAAATGGCAATTAAAAAGGTAATTTGGGGCTATTTCAAATTGAGTATTTCTTCTTTTGCAATGTGTTTAATGATGTTACCATTCTTTTCTTTCTACTACCTATGTACAGTGATTTACCATGCTTTTTTTGTCCCTCATGAAGACATGGTTTTTTTTACATCACTTTCTTCAGTATGTGTGTGAAGAGGAGAGTTTACCAATATAGCACTTCCCACTGAGTTCATTGTCATGGCCAGAGCTTCCCAATTAGAAGCATTCAATTAGACCGTCAATTAGTTTTCAGCACAAAAAAGAAAGAAAAACTTGCTCGATAAGGGGTGTTCCAGCAGGTAAATCGACTTCTACATATATATTGAAGGATTTATTAAGATACCCTCAAGAGAAGTTGTTTTTGAAGAAGTGTCTTCGTAAAACGAATTTTGGACACAAATCTCGGCACGCCCCATGCTCATTTCCATCCAACAGGGAGAAAGTGAATTGGAATTTTTGCTGTGTAAGGAAGAGTCTTCAGCTGAATTAAAAAGGAAAGTTCTTTTGTTTTACGTTATTACTGAGGCTTGCTAAGAGAAACACGCACTCACGCACGCGCGCGCACACACAGAAATTTTATAGTCTTTACTTAATAAACTGGCATGCTCCTCATATTTATAATCCATGTGTAGACATTTTACTATATCAACTTGCTGGACTTGTTCCTGGCATTTCTAATGCCTCTAGGTCTCTTTGGAGAGCACTGCCTTGGGCTTTCGGAAAGCGAATTATTTTCAGGGTGCTTAATTACAACTTAGTTCTTTATCTTATGGAATTCTTATGTAAATTTTATCCTGGAAGAAAGGATGTGAATCTACAAGGAGCAGATGTGAATCATTGGGTGGCTCCACTCATGAGGATAACCCAAATATGGCTAAGCAGGTTTAAAGATAGGATTCAGGAACACAACCAGCACAACAACCCGTCATTGCCGTTGATCATGACAACACCCAGTTTCTGGGTTTACATTTGGATATAATCACTGCTACATTCAGGTACAAGCCAAGGAAACAACAGTTTAGGGCATCAGATTATAAGAGGTTTCTACATGCAAAAAATACATTACATTTCAAATTTTATGGTAATTGGCTAAAAAAATAAAGGAAGTAGGGAAGACAGACTTTAAAACAGATACCGTATTTTTCTGTATATAAGATGCCCCATGTATAAGACGCCTCCCACTTTTCTAATCCAAAATTAAGAAATCTAAGTGGGGCTTAGCAAGTGCAGGGGGAAAGGGATCAAAGCGCTGCAGGATAGCTTTGATCCCTGCTTTCCTCTCCACTTCTTTTTGTTCTCGCCTCAGCATACTCCCGTGTATAAGATGAACCTCAATTTTGGTCTTAAGGATTTTAGACAAAAGTATAGTCTTATACACGGAAAAATATGGTATATTCTGATATGACAAAAATACACTAAGTAACTGCACAGTTTTAGTCATGTTATCTTTATAAATCTGTGGAAAATATAGTTTATATAAAAATTCATTAAGTTTGCTATTTATATTTGTATTGCCCATTTTCTTACAATAACACATATTTTTCATAATTGAAAGACCACAGCTCCATACCTGAGCCTTTTTAAGTTTTAAGATCATAAGGGAAGGTCTTTCTCTTGGCCCCACTACTTTCATAGGTGTATTTGGTGAGAACACAAGAGAGGGCCTTCTCTGTCACTGTTCCCAAACTGTGGAATTCTCTCCCTCAGGAAACCAAGTTGCCCCCCTCTTTGTTGTCCATCTTCTGGCAGAAAAAAGGACAACAGGCTAGACTTCCTTGCAACCTGTTTACCCCAAAATGACTGCACATCTTTTCACATTTTGATATATTTCTAAAATTGTTTAAGCTATTTTTAATATACTAGTTTAACTGTTTTTAATGTAGTAATTTATTGCATTTTTAGCTTTTCATAGTATTTGTTTTAATATTTTAAACCATCTTGAATCTCTTCGAGAAAGCCTCAGTATAAACCATGAAATAAAAAGAAACAAAATAATGGCATGGGATTTTTAAATCTTGGAACCTCCATGCTTCTTCATTCCACCTTGAAGACGAATAAAGTGAAGTATAGTATCGTGTAGCAGCAACAAATTGCGGATGGAAAGAACATATGCTAAATTCCTTTTAGCACACATTGTGTCACCTCTTTGAGGAATTTTAAAGCCTCGCAAGATTCCTTGCCTTTGCCAGTGAGTGAGTCAAAAATCTCTTGTTTCCTCTCACAGTCTCTCTGCAATTTCTGATGAACGTGTCTCCTGCTTTTTCCCTTTGAGAAGCAAAGCAGAGGCAGGGATACACACCAACATACACCATCATACATGGCAAGGATAGGATTGGATGACTGTTGAAAAGATGCAAATATCCACCCAGTCCTGGATATGCGCAAACAGGGCAGAAGTCACCCAAATTTTGAGCAATTTGTCAAATTTGCGTATTTGCACGAGACGTACAAAATGACCAGTTTTTCACATCAGCTTGAGAACTCTGTTGGGAACACCAGGAGATTCCTCACCATCCTGATAGGTAAGAAGAAAATTCTTCAGTAATTCCTCTCAAGAAAAAGACAAAGGAAGGTTTACAAGCTACACTTGCTCAGCCTAACATGGGAAACGAAAAAGGATTTTTATTGGTCTTTTAATGTTCAACAAATGTGTCCATTTCACCCCTCCCAGGCTGACCATGGGGAAAAAAAACACCATCCTCTCCCCCCAAATTTATGAGAAAAATAATATGCTCAGAACCATTCAATTTTTCTAAAAAACAAACAAACAAAAAATTGCTGGAAGTCCCTGATTACATACTTTAAAAAAATGTGACCTGTCCCCACAAATGCCTTTGAAAAGGAAATAAAACCATTAAAGCCATTCACAGACAACAAAACAAGGATGGGACATGAAGGCAAGAGAGATTTATGAAAAGACAATAACATGGAAAATACAGATTTTTACTACTTCCACAAATGCCACCCCTTATCTTATTCCAAGTATCAGATTGATAGATTTCAGTTGTGAATAGCAGTTGCTTTTGCCCCCCCCCCCGCCATTTGTAGTGTTCTTGGTTTAGTATTGGATTTTATTTTATGTTGTTTTGGTAGAGAATTCTAGTTTTTGGACAGGTGAGGTAAAAGTCTTTAAATAAACAAGTAAACAATGGCAAGATCATATAGACTGGATCCAGCTAAGTAATATACAGTATAAACTTTGCAATTATCTGTCAAAAGTCTGTTGTGAGTGGATGTTTTTTGAAAGCTAGCAATCTCCTTTCTCTCGCTTTGGAGAGAATAATGGCATACAAATGACAATAATTAAATAAATAAGACCAATTATAGAAGTATATGTCTGGGGCAGGGAATCAGAATTGTTATTTGGACATCTAGAAAGGGGATTAACGATTATACGAAATTCAGGTATTAATTCCTCTTCAGCTGAGACATTCAGCCATTGGCCTTTGAGGAAAAGAATTACATTGCAAGCTATCAAACTGCACAGGGTTGTTGTTTTAATAGTTTATAATCCACACTCAACTCTTGGGAATCTGGTGGGAGCACCCATTAGCAGAATTGGTAATAAACTGGATTGCTAGGATAAGCAAAAGAAAATAATGTGGAAGAAACCTGTAATGAGCAAATGTTAAAAGGTCAGAAATGTGAACAAGCATTTACAGTTTTCCACATCATTATATTAATTGCAATTACATGAATTCTGAGGGTGACTGATCAATTCAGCTCCCATTTTAATGTCCTTTTTGCTTAGAATTCTTCTTGGAAACACTTCTTTTTTCCTGTTCATTGAAAACCTTGCCACACTAATGCAAACTGTTCTTGATGGAACATTTTCCCCCATTACCCCCTTTTCTGTCTCTTGCTGCCGAAAGAGCAGAGAGTTCACATGGATTTGCAGGGAAACCTCTCTTTAAAATTTTACTACTCCTCTCTGTAAGAAATGCTTTTTAAAAAATCTGTTTGCTGCTGTGGCTGCTCCTTTTCTTTTTGGCACGAATTAAATCCTACTTGAATGCTTCAGACTGAAAGCTCTCACTACAGATACAAATGGAAAGCGCTAAACCGCACCTCGTGGAAACAAATTGTTACTAAAAATGAACCATGGATTCAGGAGGAACTAAAAGGAGAAGGAGGTCACAGGAAAATATACTAGACTAAGTGAGATGAGAAGAATGTCATAGGGATGGAGAGGAAAAAAGAACAAAGTGTGCCATGTACCTCAACAGATAACATCAGTGTTGAACCAGGCGCTTAAAAAAAAATAACTACTCCATCTGAGAAAGCCCGAAGCCTATCGAAATCCAGTTTTGTAGAGTCAGACTCTTGTGCGATGTCAGATCCTGAGTTCATTCCACATGTGAGGCATTTAGTCTGCTTTGGTCCTGCTAACAATACGAGAGTCCTGCTTTATAAAGGCTCAGTACCACCCAGGCAAGTCTATCATACTGCTCCCACAGAGGCCCGTGAGAAGCCCACTAAACATGACAAGACTGCAAGAAGATCCAGGGTTATTTAGTTGGGACCTTATTTGGGAGCTAGGTATATTCACTTGAAGCTGAGGCTCCAATACTTTGGTCATCTCATGAGAAGAGAAGACTCCCTGGAAAAGACCCTGATGTTGGGAAAGTGTGAAGGCAAGAGGAGAAGGGGACGACAGAGGAGGAGATGGTTGGACAGTGTCATCGAAGCTACCAACATGAATTTGACCCAAGTCCGGGAGGCAGTGGAAGACAGGAGGGCCTGGCATCCTCTGGTCCAACTCCACGAAGAGTTGGACATGACTTAACAGCTAAACAACAGCAAGGTGTATTCAAGTGGACTGGGTAGCTCAGTAAGTTGGGTGTGAGCTAAGGTTTGATTCCACATTTTGCCTCCTGTAGAAGAGCTAGCTGCACAGTTCCAAAGTGCTCTTAGAAGAGGGGAATGATAAACCACTTCCATGTATTGTCTACCTAGAAAACCCTGGATAGGGTTTCTGTAAGTCAGAAGTGACTTGACAGCATGTAGTTATTGTTAATTAGGTGTATTCAACATGATCTGATTTGTATATTTATTACATTTCTATCCTACTTTCCACTAAAGAATAGCACTAGCAAGAAAACATCATTAAAACATTTTTCTTAAAAAGTATACAATAAAACCATTAAAATGCCACAATAATCAAAACCACTAACGTAATCCAATACTTAACAAAATTCATCATATTTGGTTCGTTGTTCAAATTTCCATGAATTAATCTACAGATCCCAGAAATGGGGACAGACAGATCAATTTCACTAAAATCAGAGGAAGTGCTATGTTAAACTTGGTAATTCCCTGCCCGGCTCAGCTTTGATATCTTTCCATGATGGGATAGAGTCTATTTTGCTCACACCCATCCACCAGCCCTTGAGTTTAAGGAAACTCTCTGATTCCCTTCCTGTCTGTTTTTCGGGTATTGTTAGTTTTGAATATTTTTTCCATTCATTTTGTGGTGGTGGTGGTCATTATTAAAGCTACATTCACTGCCACCACATTACAAAATGTCAGATATCCACACGATTATATTGCTGTGGAAATTTCAGAAATAAGATTCTCACATTATGTTCCAACAACTATGCTGTTTTGGAGCAATACAGAACCATTTAATTTAATGTCCATCCCATAAGAAATTGTCCAGCGAAAACTAAGCTTTAAACCTGCAATGTTTTTATTGAATATAATGCCAGAGATCATTGATAAAATAAAATAAAATATAGTCTACTGAAGCTGTTGTATAATTGGGCCTAGAAAGAGACACGAATTTAGGGAAGAAAAGATAGTAGCAAACTAGTACTTACAAGAAACCGTTGATGATATTATATGACCTAAACAACAACAAATTCTCTGATCTATATATGTAGTATGGATGTTCTGTTGTTTTTGTTGTTTCATTTTGTTGTTTTGTATGCATGAAATATAATAATAATAATAATAATAATAATAATAATAATAACAACAACAACAACAACAACAACAACAACAACAAACAACCACCACCACCACCACCACCACCACCAACAACAACAACAACAACAACAACAACAACAACAACAATAATAATAATAATAATAATAATAATAATAATAATAATAATAATAATAATAATAATAATAATAATAATAATAATAATATCCATCGTGTTAGGTTTTTAAGAAAAGCCTCTGCAAAAACTTGATTGCTTTCATACCAGGACATTAGGATTAATGATCTGTTTATGTTAGCTAGCAATATTCACCAAACCATATATTAACAGTTGGCAATTAAGAAACTAATATGGTTAGCTTCAAGAATATTTTTAATGCTGCATTTTAATTCTGGCCTTTTCCTCAAGAAAATACCAGTTTTCTCTCTTTCATCTTCATTAACAACCCTATGAGGTTCAGTTAACATAGAGGAGTGTGATTCCTTTGGGCCTAAGGGCTGATGCTGAATTGGGGACCTCACCCATATCTCAGCAACACACTTTTCCCTGCTGAGAAAGAATGAAGAATTTTATCTTCACCCACAGCAATTGTGATACAGACACACTCTTTCCTTGCTACTAACAGAAGCAGGAAGCTGGTGCATCCATATATCAAATTAGAAGGAAACCATGACAGAAATGGCTGCTAAGAGACAGCAATTGTTCCAAGACCAATGGGGATTTTTATCTGAATCTTCCCAGTTAAACTGCAAAACTCTAATCACTAAACCTTGCTGCCTCTGTTGCTAACAATGACAATATTTCTGAAATGTATTAAGTGCCTTTTTTTTCTTTCCTCTTCTTTGCATCTTTCTCTTTTTTCTTTTCTTTTCTTATCTTTCCTTTTATTTTATTTTTTGATGGCCATGCTGTATGGGAGACTCTGGAACTCATCAATAAAAGGTAATTTTTTGAAGTTCTGCCTCTGTGTTGGAGAAAACTAGCTGTTGGTTTGGATGCAAGGGGTGAGCTGTCATGTCAGATACATGTCAAAACACACACAATGCTTTTTAAAAACTTGGGATAAAATATTTGAAATCACAAGAATATTAAGTATAGAAGAATCAAGGAGGACAGCAGTAAGTTGCTTAAAATGAATTGTGTTGACTGACGAGTTTGTGCTAAAACTAATTAAATGTAAATCACAAAAAGATTAAAATACGATAATGACTGCTCCAATTGTTTACGGTTGATGCAGGATACAGAATAGAATATCCTGATTCTAGGGATGGCTTTTAAAACTATGGGAGTCAGCCATTATTGCAAAGTTATGACGAGCTGTATTTGGGCAGTAGAACATTAATTGTTTTCATGGGTGTTGTCTCCTTTCACTTTATCTTGAAACTATTTGTAATGCAAACATGATTCAAGAGAATTGTTTCATTTTACCGTAAAGATATGATCTTGAGTACACAAAAAATGAACATGGGCTATTAATTTAGGATGGGCAGATGTCAGATTTGGAGTAACTGATGGATTTCTGGGTGATCTGCATCTGATCGCTAAAGACCTGAGATTCCTTTTTTAAAATTTTTATTTTATTTTTTGAGCAGCAGTAACAACCAAATGACTCTACTGCCCTAAATTGTCTTAGTGAAATGAGGAAAGCAGAGGGTGATAGACTGGAGTTTTGTGTAGACTACTGCCCAGAACAAACCTTTGAGTAAGAAATTGGGCCGCTTTAATAGCCTTTTGCACCAGACACCAGATAGTAAATATTATTGTTTTAGTGAAAATTCAAATAAAATGCAGAACCTTGAAGTAGCTTATGTAGAAGGAAGGAACATAGTAGTACGGTGCATATAGTTGTACATCAGACTGTATTCCATGACAGGATAGCCAGTTGTCCAATATTACATAGAACAGTCTTTTTAAAACAGGTGGGAGAAGATCTGTGGATTACATGTTCCTGCTCTTTTATAACTCCCCAAACTCTATGCTTTGCTTATCCCCTTTTAGGTAAAGGTAAAGGTAAAGGTTCCCCTTGACAATTTTTGTCCAGTCGTGTTCGACTCTAGGGGGCGGTGCTCATCCCTGTTTCCAAGCCATAGAGCCAGTGTTTTGTCTGAAGACAATCTTCCGTGGTCACATGGCCAGTGTGACTTAGACACAGAACGCTGTTACCTTCCCACCAAGGTGGTCCCTATTTATCTACTTGCATTTGCATGCTTTCGAACCGCTAGGTTGGCGGGAGCTGGGACAAGTGACAGGTGCTCACTCCATCATGTGGATTCGATCTTACGACTGCTTGGTCTTCTGACCCTGCAGCACAGGCTTCTGCGGTTTAGCCCACAGCGCCACCACATCCCTATCCCTTTTAGAGCAACTAGTTTTTTCAGCAACTGGAAATGGAGACCCTCACATATTTATCTCCATCTTAAAACCCTCCACCGTCTTCTGAGGTGGTCCATTCCAATCTTCTGAGGTGGTCCATTCCAGCACTTACTTCTCGGAGGTTCTTCCTAATGTTAAGTCAAAATTTTTGCTCTTGTAATTTGAATCAATTACTTTGAGTCCTAATGGCTTGCTTCATCTTCTAGTATAGCTTTGTTTAAAAAAAATAAAATAAAATTGAAAATGACCATCATATTACCTCACACTTTTCTCTACTCTGGATTAAACATACATAATTCATGTAAACACCATTTCTTAGTTTTAGACGCATTTGAGAAATGGGCTGTAGAAAAGCTTGTGCCAGATAATAGTTCGCCTTAAAGGTGCCAGAGACTCTCTTGTTACTTTTGCTGCAACAGATTAACATAACCACCTGCTTGAAAGAAACTAGATAATTCATTACCATGACTCAGGAGGGCTCTCCTTGTGTTTTTACAACACATCTGGCAAGGAGCAAAACCACTCTTTGCTACCTATGCCGTTCACATAAACCAACAAATCCTAAACCAATGAACCTGGTGCTAATATTGCCTAGCCATGAGCCACCTAACCAAACTCACTCAAGCAGCTATAAAAAAGAAGCATCAATTTCCTGATATCACACATCCCCGGGGGGTTCATTTATCAACTAATCATTATCACTTTTTACGTGTAAAATTTCAATATGAAATATCTGAATATCAAACAGAAGTCATTGCTAGGTGTGAAATACCACACTGACTCACACAATCTGCAAGTTATGTCTACTAACCAACCACTGACTATTTGGGGGCCATGTATAAATGTATAAGAAGATTCTCAGTGTGGTGCAGTGGATAGAGTGACAGACTAGGACTCTGGAAGGGTTCAAATCCCCACTCAGCCATAGAAACTCACTGGAGCTTTTGTGGAACTGGTAAAACAATTCCTTAAATATTTCACTTATTTTAGAAGCCCTATTAGGGTCACTGTAAGTTGGTTCTCACTTGATGGCACAGGACATAGACACACATATGTATAAATTTTTTGTTCGTTCAGTCGTTTAGTCGTGTCCGACTCTTTGTGACCCCATGGACCAGAGCACGCCAGGCCCTCCTATCCTCCACCGCCTCCCGGAGTTGTGTCAAATTCATGTTGGTTGCTTCGATGACACTGTCCAGCCATATCATCCTCGGTCGTCCCCTTCTCCTCTTGCCTTCACACTTTCCCAACATCAAAGTCTTTTCCAAGGAGTCTTCTCTTCTCATGAGATGGCCAAAGTACTGGAGCCTCAGCTTCAGGATCTGTCCTTCCAATGAGCACTCGGGGTTGATTTCCTTTAGAATTGATAGGTTTGTTCTCTTTGGAGTCCAGGGAACTCTCAAGAGCCTCCTCCAGCACCACATTCAAAGGCATCAATTCTTCGGCGGTCAGCTTTCTTTATGGTCCAGCTCTCACTTCCATACAACACTACAGGAAAAACCATAGCTTTGACTATTCGGACTTTTAATGGCAAGGTGATGTCTCTGCTTTTTAAGATGCTGTCAAGGTTTGTCATCACTTTCCTCCCAAGAAGCAGGCGTCTTTTAATTTCGGGGCTGCTGTCTCCATCTGCAGTGATTATGGAGCCCAAGAAAGTAAAATCTGTCACTGCCTCCATATCTTCCCCTTCTACAGTATTTCCCAGGAGGTGATAGGACCAGTGGCCATGATCTTAGTTTTTTTGATGTTGAGTTTCAGACCGTTTTTTGCACTCTCGTCTTTCACCCTCATTACAAGGTTCTTTAGTTCCTCCTCTGCCATTTTATCTCACTCTTCTATTTGAGGAAGTGGAGTTGATTCACAAAAGTTGACATTAAAACACAGCAGTTAGGTTATGGTGCCACAATGTTTCTGTCTTCTGTAATTTTTATTATTTATTTAATTTTTATTTCAAAAAATATCCTATTCTAAAAAGGATCCAATAAATAATTAAAAAGATACTATTTAAAAACTAAATAATTAAAAAGATACTATTTCAAAACTAAAAAACAAATTGAGTAGACAAATATTTTTTAAAAAGAATTAAACAAGTGTTATATTAAAAACAGTAAATAAAATCAATTCTATTTTTTTAAAATTTTATTTTGGACTGATATGCTATCATGGACTAATATAGCTATCTCTTCTAAAACCATACCGTATAGTCATGCTTTCTTTTCCCATTTTAGCCCAGATTGAGAGAGAAAAAACTTAACACCCAAAAGGAAACTAAAACCCCATGCAAATATTTCCCCAAAGATTTCTTGTGAGGGGTAGAGAACATAATTTACACCATATGTTTAGCTAAGCTATAAATGGTGACATACAGTTTGACAGTGGGTAGAATGATTCATTCATTTTAAAGGAGATTATTAAATTGTCCAATAATCAGAGAGAGAGAGAGAGAGAGAGAGAGAGAGAGAGAGAGATGCCATAGTGAATCAGATAACCAGTTATATAATATCTATAAGTCCCAAACAGAATGAATCCATGGCAACAAAGAGGAACCAAGAAGAAACATAAACCAGCAAACTGCATGCAAAGGAAAATATGAAGATATAAAGGCTGCTGCCTGTCTCAACATAATATTCAAAAGGTTGAAAGAGGCTGGAGTAATTGCCAAGTACAATGGATTATTTTCCAGATGAGATGCTGAGTTTCAAGACAGCAAAGGTCACATAGGAACAGATACAAAACCATATCCATGTTCAGTGAATGGATAGAAGGGGAAGGACCAGGGTCCAGGACTCATCCAGCTTGTGGCTCAATCCTTCCCATGAAGATCACTTGCGTTGAGTGTATTTGTCTATGCCATTGAATGAGTCTAGGCTTTATGTACACTCCTGGCACTCAGCTGATTGATGGGGTCACCACTGGGTAAAAATAAGGTTGGACACATGTCCATTTTAAAGGAGGATCGCCTCCGTTTGAAGGACTGCCAGAGGGTAAACCTCCTTTTAAAGGTCTTGTCTGTTTGAATGGTTGCCCAGTTACAGATTTTGATTTTTGGAGGTAAAGAACCAAGAAAGAGATCAAGGACATTGACATTGCCCCTCCACAGTTAGCACCTGTGCAATAGACTTAGCAGATGCAGAGCCCACCTGGTCACAGTTGTCCCACCTGAGTGAGGTGTGTGATATTCTGTTTAAATTATTCATATTTCTAGTTTTGCATCTGTACATATGAACTATTATATATCATTTAATGTCCTTTTCTTTCATCCCCCCCCTTTTGGTGATGTAATTTGGAAGTGATGCGCAACTAGCCACCAAAAGACATAAGAAGAGTCCATCTGGATGAGACCAAGGGCCTCTCTGGTCCACCACTCCTTTCCTTCCATGCTTGGTTGGATGCCTATTGGATATAGGATATAAGTCCAATAGTACTTTCTTACTCCTTTATACCCTGACATATAGAGGCCACAATACTAACAGAGTCAGGAGGGCAGGCGCTTGGGTGCATGCATGAAGTGGTGGGGGAGCACTCACACCAGTGCTATCACGTGTGTGTGTGCAAAGCAGCTGTGGGGAGGGGGAGTGAGTGTAGGGGGAGGTTTGTCTCCCTGTTGACGACCTCTGGTTTAAGGCATCTGGTTGTGGATCAAGAGGTTGGGAGTTTGACTCCCTATTGTGCCTTCTTGACAGGGACTGGACTTGATGATCTATAGGATCCCTTCCAGTTCTGCAGTTTTAAGATTATTCACAGACCGCACTGTCTCCTTTCATTTTTTGAGTGCTACATTATCATGGAGGTAAGATGGAAAACGAAGAAGCTGGGTCACCAGACCAAAGAAAGAAGCTCCACTCAGGTCTTCAGCCAATAACACAAGGCTATCAGAGATCATGGTCATATCCATTTGTGGCATCTAGTCTGTGGAGGCATAGAATGGCCTCTACATCCCAGGTCTGGAAAGCAGTGAAGACCACTGAGAAGACACAACCTGTAGCCAGTATTTCGGGCAATAATATTCAATCTCTGATTATGGCTATGACTTACACAATGACATAATGACTGTATAAAGTTCTTTGCATCAAACTGTTCCATAAATGTAGCCCTTTCAAAAGAGTGAGTACTCAACATGCCCTCCCACCACTCTTCAATGTCACTTTTCTGATGTGCTGGCAATTGCCTTAACAACAACCCCCGCTGCCACTTTGCTACGATTGTAAAAGCTCCACACATTCTCATTTTGGATTTTAAAATTGTATTTTCACAAAACCATTTATACATAAAATGGAAAGGGGCTATATAAGCACCCAACATTTCCAATCCATTTTGAAAGCTTGCAAATGACTGTTCTTTAACCCTATTTATCTAGCCTTAATGCATGACCTTGAAAAGCGACTGAACAATTCCCTACTTGGGTGTGTGTAAAATATTACTTTAAACTGTTACTTGTCATTGTGAAAGCAATGTTGGGAGAGAATGTATTATTGAGTATAAACAGGATCAAAAACAAAAAGCCAGGTTTGGAACTATGCAGCAGAACAAAGCCTTCATGTAAAAAAACAGACTCCACAGCTTTACAGAATGAAATTCCCTTCACTTCAAAGATGCTTCTGGATCTTAGTGCTCTCATACAGACTGTGCTCAATTTAGTTTCACCAAATGTAATCTTGTCGTAAAAGAAACACTGTAGTCAGGCGCCTCACACAATAATTTAGCTCCAATTAAGCACAGTGATTATTTTGAGACATCTTGTGATCTCTCAGCAAATAGAGTAAATATAGAGACAGGGTGCAAAAAACAAGAAATCCAGAGCCATAAAACTGAAAGGACCCTATAATTAAAGGGATATGATTTTCGCTAATATCTGCTCCGTGTGCTGTGCCTCACCTGACAATTAAATGATTTGAGCATTGCCAGACCTTATGCTTTAGTGAGAGTATGGCTTCTCATGTGAGAAACCTGAGCCTAGGTGCATTTTCTCAGAGGTGAACCCACTGAGTTCAATTGCAATTAGAGTGGCATTTGCTTGCAGGCAAAGCTCAGTGGAGGGTAGGACCAAAAAAATACAGTACAGGCGATCCATCACAGAGGACCTCCCAGGATAAATAATTCCCAGAAAAAGAAATAACCTCCCAGTGTAAGAGAGCATCCAAGGTGACAGGTGTTTTTACACACGGGACATAAACTTCTTCTTTCCTTAAACTAGTCTCTAATGCAAATCTGAACACATTGACCAGATGGTACATTTGATCTAAAAACAGACTTCATTTCCTATGAGTTTGTTCTGGACAGTAGCCTTAAGCTGCCATCATAAGTATATTTAATGTAAAATTAGTAGAAGGAACCTAGAACCACACAGAGCCTGCAGTAGTGTATAACTTTCATTCAATGGGCCTTTGGCTGTAGCAAAGCACCCTCAGAATAGCTTTGCAATAGAGAAGAGCTACAGTTAAGGAATGTTTAGCTTTCCTTCTAATCTGCTACTTCCCTCTCCTTCCAGGTGTGTTTATTTTTTATCAGTGTTCTCTATCCATAATTACGCTGTCTATGGAATCTTATAGAGGCATCACAATCTTCCTTTTCTTTCCCCAGACTGGGACTCAGACAACTCCTCCACGTGCTAGCTGATAACAGGACCAGAGATAAAAGATAACAGCAGGGGGTCCCTTGCACTTCTTATCCCCAACCTCTGATGGAAACTAATGTTCTTGCCTCTTCTTCTGAAAGGAGATGGGGCTTGACAGATGGTTTGGTGGGGAGCCACCTTCAGAACAGAGGCTGGCTGTTGGCAGGTTGAACTAGGCACATGAACTAGTACATTCCTTGGCTGTAGGAGAAGAGAGCAGCTGGGGAGGGGTGTTTCAGGCAAAAAGCAGCTGTTGGAGAATGGGCTAAGGATCTCCTACCCCATGTTTGTTACAAGGCATGCCCTAGGGCTGTGGTGGCGCTGTGGGCTAAACCGCAGAAGCCTTTGTGTGCTGCAGGGTCAGAAGACCAGCAGTCGTAAGATCGAATCCACGTGACACAGTGAGCTCCCATCACTTTCTCCTAGCTCCTGCCAACCTAGCAGTTCAAAATCATGTAAAAATGCGAGTAGATACATAGGGACCACCTCGGTGGGAACGTAAACAGCGTTCCGTGTATAGCCGCACTGGCCACGTGACAACAGAAACTGTCTTTGGACAAACGTTGGCTCTACGGCTTGGAAATGGGGATGAGCGCCGCCCCCTAGAGTCGAAAATGACTGACTAAATGTCAAGGGGAACCTTTACCTTACCTATGCCCTTCTGGGTCCATTTTGCAATGGAAAGCAGTGAATCTGTAAATATAGTTTGAAGGAGATGCATACAAAAATCACACGCACACACAAATGCATGCTCCTTTTCATGCTTAAAATAGATAGACGTTGCCCTTCATCCAATCACTTATTGCACACCTCACAGAGCTATTTTGTTTTAGCGAACAGAGTGATGGATGAGGACTCAGGAGACCTTGGTTTGAATCTCTGCTTGGCCTGGAAGCTCACTGAAGAGTACCAGTGCAAGGATACATGTGGGCATATATTTTATCATTAATTCTTCCTAACAATAACTGTGAAAGTTGGAAAGAAAGGCAAATGCCACCACGTTGACTGGTATATTCTGCTGGCTATAGTCCAAAAACACAACACAACAAAACCCTGCGTTTTGAGGCTATGCTGTATGTTATCATCCCATTGGTAGTCTTATTCACATCTGTCTAACCCAACTTTAAAACTTTCTAAATTCTTAGCCATCTTGTAATGGTGGGTTCTTCTTTCCTTCTTCCAAGCAGTTCCTGAAATCCTAATCTTGTCCCTGAATCTTTGCACTTAACTTCTTAATTGTTATCCTCAATTGATACTGAAACAATGCCTAACTAGCGTGTAACTGCATCAGCATAGCCTAATCCTTTGCTTTGCTCGACACTCCCTTCCTTTTGTAGGTGGCTGGCTATCCATTGTGGAAATTTGTATTATAAACTCTTTGAGACAGACAACCTCTTTGCAAAGGTTTTTTTAAAATGGTTTAGCACCCAGAAAGAGTGGCATATACACTGATAGCTACACTGATTCAAAGCACATATACAGGAAACAAATGGACAAGGCAATGATAAGAGCCTTAACTACTGATTGATTACTGCTTGAGCTAGAGTAGAACCAACAATTCTAGTTAACAGTTATGTACCATTTATTGTGGATCTCTGGAACTGCACAGCTGGAAAGGTAATCTTATCTACCTTCCAGCTGATGCAAGAAATCCAGCATTATAGTATTCCCAACACAGAGGCAACAGTGATGTGAAAAATCATTTTTCTCACCCTTGCAGTCAAAGATAAAATTGTTCTCCTCATGCTGTGAATGGGCAAGGAATTTAGTGCGGCTCTCAAGGAGGGATGAGAAAGGATTCTAGTTTTATCTACAGACTTTGATGAGAAAAAAAGCAAATCCCTTTCTTGCCTGGAGGTGACGAGTCTTGTGGGTCCTGGAAATCCCTTATAGAAGTGTCTCAAGTTGAAGCAGCATGAACTGATGAGAATGAGAAATTCTTTACATATCTGGTAACCAACCAATGGCCATGTGGTCTAGAGATAGTGGGAATTATAACCCAGCAAATGCAGAGTGCATGAAGTTGGGGAAAGCTATGTCTGGAAGAACCTTCTAAGCAGAGCCATTCCAGATCATCACTAGACTGGGTAGGATTTGTGTTGGACATGTCAAGTCTTTATGACTAAATTTCTCAGAACACCACTAGCGTGGGGTATGTGCGATTTAGGTCAGTCTGTAGGTCAATTTGACAGACACACACATACACAATACCACTGTAGGCTGATCATCTTCACAAGTATGATGGTAACTAGAAGTAAAAAAAAAAACTTTCCTTGTTTCCAGAAAATAGTATTTGCCTCAGGAAAACAAGGTGTGCAAGGAACACACACCTTGTTTTAGAGCAGAATCATGCTTCCTGTAGAGCTCTGAGACAGTGATTCTCTCCAAAATAGCAAAAAAGGGATTTTTCTCACCAACTTACTGCTGAATCTTAGTGGTGGTTGTCGGAGCTCAGAAACTTCAGGACACCACATATAACCTGTGGTACATCTATGGGCACCACTCATCTCTTTAAATCCGTTAAAGAGATAACCCATTTTCAAAACCTACCAAGACTCTCACTATAAATGTGCTCAACAAAGAACACAAAAGTGCTTGTAATTTCATTTACTCATGTCCATTCCCCATCTGCCTTACTTCTTGCCTCCTTCTATTCCTACCTCATTGTCAAGCGTTGTCCTGTAAGCTTCTTAGGTGGACATCTTTCTGCTCAGGTTTTAAAACATTGTCTATACCAATGGCACAATCATAAACATAACCGCCTAGAGTGGACGAGTAGTCCAGATAGGCGGGGTATAAATCAAATGAATGAATGAATGAATGAATAACACTGCTAGATGCCCTCCTGCTTCAAAAGCCTTGAAAGAAATCATTTGACATTTGTATTATTTGGCAGTTGGGTAATTGGTAATCCATTTATTCCCACGTTGTGAAGAAAATAAGCTTGAGAAATCAAGCTACCCAAAGGAAAACAAAATCACCCTTCTCTGGATTCCACACTACACTTTTTTTTTTGACAGATCCCTGTCTTTAAGTGGCAGGTTGTATTAAGTTCTTTAAAAAAAAAAAAAGCAAAGACTGACATCACCAACCTTTTCTGAGGAAAGCTGCTTTAATAATGAACACCCCTTCAGAATCCAGAACATGTTGTATCTTTGTGCTAATACGTATAATCGCCATGAAGGTGTTTCCCACCTCTCTTTATGAAGAAAAACATTTGCCAGGATTAAAAATCTGTAGTAAGCAATATAAATTATTTCTCACATGCACCAGCATTTCTTGCTGAGACAAGTGAACCAGCATGGTTTTAAAACCATATAATTATGTTACTAGGTATCATTTATTAAATCACATTCCCCCCCCCTCCTCTCCTCTTTCAGGTTCTTCCTGAAAAAAAAAGCACTTTTATTTCACAGCAAGGCTATTGGGTACAGTCCTTCCATGTAAGAGTTTCTCTCTCTCTCTCTCTCTCTCTCTCTCTCTCTGTGTGTGTGTGTGTGTGTGTGTGTGTGTGTGTGTAAAATGAACATGGCAAAGGTTACTTTGAAATGAACATACTGCTGTCCATCTTAAAATAAGCTTGAACTATATTCTTCAATAATTTTTTTTTGGAGGGGGAGACTTTTGGTGGAGGGAAAAGGTTTCACAAAATTGTTTCCTTCCAGAAGATCTCCTGTCCTTTGTTCACCATCTGGGTTAACAAACAGATATAGCATTCCCTCCTGTTACTTCACATAATAAAGAAATGTTTCTGTTTTAGTCCTCAACTTTCAGAACCTCTTTACCAGCATTTTTATGGTTATTACTCCGTTACCACTCAAATTCTGGGAGGTGCAGTCCAAAACGTATGTCAAAATAATAGAAATCCTCAGAACTCAGGGGTTGATCACATGGGGAAATAGATACAGTGGACCCTTGACTTACAGACGGCTTGACTTACTGACTTTTTGAGTTACAGACTTCTCTGGCCGCAAAATTTAGGTTTGACTTGCAGACTGAGATTTGACTTACAGACCAGAAAAAAAAAACCAAAATGGAACAAAAACGGCCTCTTACGGGATTAATCGGTTTTCAATGCACTGTAGGTCAATGGAAACTTGACTTACAGACTTTTTGACTTGAGAACCACCTTCCAATACGGATTAAGTTCTCAAGTCAAGACCCCACTGTAGCAATTTGGACCTCTTCTGGAACAGTCCAGTGTGATATATTTCCCAGCAATCACATGACACACGGGAAAATGTGCTCCAGCCCAACCCTGATCTGTGCCTTAACTGGATTTATTTATTCATTTGGTTCAGCCATAGGGCTTCTACTTTTAGGGACCCAGTGGGAGCAATGTCTTGGCAGATGGAAGTGTCACTTTAAGGGGAGACGGCGCCCATTAAAGGGACCCTTTCTGGTGCAACCAGGTGTGTGCCTTTACAGCTGTCTGATCACATCCTGATTAAAATGGCCACAAGACCACCAACTAAGAATTAGAAATGCGTCTCCAAAGAAAGAGACTACATTACTGTTGCTCCAGCTTCAGGGTTCTTCTCCCAAATGCATGCATATTGTTATATGCTAACTCATCTTTTAATAAATTACAAATGCATAACAAACATTAAAAAAAAAACAGGTCAGGATAAGCCAGAAGTTTGAACAAACATTATCAAAAACAGTAATAAAACTTTTCTTTAGAAGCAGGTATCAGATGTCTTCAACAGAAAAGAACAGGTCCTGATGTGTTTTTAGCTCAGACAGTCTTCATTAGGAGCCATCAGAATCCAGAAGAAGGGAAATCATACTTCTCACCACTCAGACCAGAAAGAACTCCAATTAGTTTGGACTTCTTCCTAGTCTTCTTTTTCTGCTCATGGGGTATTCTTGGCAAAGATACTGGAGTGGCTTGCCAATTCCTACTCCAGGTGGATTGCATTTAGTCGTAACTCTCCGCTATGACCTGTCTGTCTTGGGTGTCCCTCCACAGCATAGCCCATAGCTTCTCTGAATTACTCAAGCCCCTTCACCACAACAAGGGAGCAATCCATGAAGGGGATTGCTTCCTGAGAAACCTATACGTGGGACAGAAAACAACAGTTAGAACCGGATATGGAACAACTGATTGGTTCAAAATTGGGAAAGGAGTACGACAAGGCTGTATATTGTCTCCCTGCTTATTTAACTTATATGCAGAATACATCATATGAAAGGCCAGAGTGGAGGAATCCCAAACCAGACTTAAGATTGCTGGAAGAAATATCAACAACCTCAGATATGCAGATGATACCGCTCTGGTGGCAGAAAGTGAGGAGGAATTAAAGAACCTCGTAATGAGAGTGAAAGAGGAGAGGGCAAAAATGGTCTAAAGCTCAACATCAGGGAGGAAAGCGATGACAAACCTCGACAGCATCTTAAAAAGCAGAGACATCACCTTGCCAACAAAAGTCTGAATACAGCTATGGTTTTTCCTGTAGTGATGTATGGAAGTGAGAGCTGGACCATAAAGAAAGCTGACTGCCGAAGAATTGATGCTTTTGAATTGTGGTGCTGGAGGAGGCTCTTGAGAGTCCCCTGGACTGCAAAGAGAACAAACCTATCAATTTGAAGGAAATCAACCCTGAGTGCTCACTGGAAGGACAGATCCTGAAGCTGAGGCTCCAATACTTTGGCCATCTCATGAGAAGCGAAGACTCTCTGGAAAAGACCCTGATGTTGGGAAAGTGTGAAGAAAAGAGGAGAAGGGGACAACAGAGGATGAGATGGTTGGACAGTGTCATCGAAGCTACCAACATGAATTTGACCCAACTACAGGAGGCAGTGGAAGACAGGAGTCCCTGGCATGCTCTGGTCCATGGGGTCATGAAGAGTCGTACAAGACTAAATGACTAAACAGCAACAACTTCCTAGTCTGACATTGACAGAAATGAATTCTCATGCTATTCTTTGGTAAAGTATTTTAAGAAATCAAGGTTAATTCCAATTATTGTTCTTAGACTTTGATCTGTTAACTCAATGGGACATACATTAAATGTTGACTTTAAAAGTCCCATTCATCCAATGAGACTCCCCTACTTCAGAATAAAATTAGATATGGACGTCAGATTAAAACAAACGCATTAGCCAGTGTTTCCCAACCAAGAGATCTTCCAAAAAATTTTAAATAATTAATGTTAATGGTTTGGGTCTAACACTGCATTTACCTGGATTACTCTCCTATACATAGTGACCAGCAAGAATGCATTTTCCTTAATCACTCACTCGGTGTGCATATTCCAACTCAAATGCCAGTAGTTATCTGCATGTGGATTAAAAATTAGAACTGTATGTGTATAATCCAATGCAAGTATGTCCAGGTTTTCTGGCCAGTATCCCAGCTAAAATCCAGACATTGTGAGGAGGAATAATGCCGCTTTTCACCCTTTTCACCAGGATTAAGTCTATTGGCCAATCTAGCACTAGTGTGACGATCTGGAATCAGGTATGGATTCTCTACATTCAAGTGTTTTTTAAGTTTAAAGCACTTTAGCATCTAGCCAGCGCATTCCTTGATTACACCATGTGAGCAGAGAATTCGGTGCTGGGAGCAGATTGCGTCATGCTGCAAATCTCAGCTTTTATTTTCTAACAACCACAACAAAAATGGCATGAAAGGAAGGGTTTTTTTTAAAGGAAGGTCAAGGTTTCACAGATAGGAGGTCATCAATGGAGGGGGAGATATTGGCACAACTCATTTCATCAATGCCAATGCTAAACTTACCATTACGAACTATTGTCATCAGGTCATTGCTGGCCCTGCCGTTAGGCCAGATGAGAAAACCAGGTAAGGAGACAGAGTAGCAGCCCTCAAGCATTTACGTACCTCTGGATATCACCCCTTCATGGAGGACATAACTGTATGTGCCATACTGCACCCTCTAAACTATCTGGTAGTCTTATTTCTGTATTTGAGAACACTATCTTATCATCAGTGTTGAAGTCAGATCGGCTGGCAGCCCATTTGGCTTTTGTTTATGAAATGAGGACACCACCTTTCCTATGCCTTGGGCCCTATTGTCTTGGAGAATAACTGAAGAGGAGGACTGCTGTAGTTTGCTCTGTTTGTGAACTTCTTGAGGCCTCAAGTAGGCCATTATGAGAAAGAGGATGCTGAATGAGAAAGGTCTTTTAGTCTGGTCTATCAGGGTTTTTAACAGAGATTTGGAAACTGACATTTTGGGGAAACAACTTGAAGCATCTCCCAGCCAAGATTTTTTATGTAAGTGTATTTGCTCATATTCACTTGTTACTGCTTTCATCTCTTCTATCCTAGCCGAGCTTTAGATTGTGTGTGTAGGGATGTATAAATCAGTATATATCCAGTCAATGCAATATTCACTTGTTTTCACTTATAGTCCTATAACCATTCTGTTCAGTTGCAGCAGCATCCAAGAAGTCCTTAAACATCCCTCTTGCAATTTTCTATGCAGCTTTCTATCTATGCAGATTTCCAAAATATACACATTTTGTGTACAGTTTTGGAGCTGAGAACTGGATGAGAACATTTGAAGAAATGTATGAGATAAAGAATAACTGGGTTCTAAACTGGAAATTATTGGTCTAGAAACTGTGAATCATGTCAATCTGCTTAAAAATGCAGACCAAACAATTCCCATAAGAGTAAGCTCCAAGGGGCAAGGATTTTTCTGTAGTCACAGATACAAAAAGCCATGTATATTGATGACAAGGGTGTTGGTTGTGGTAACAATACAGATGTGGCAGTTCAAAAAGCTGTTGTATGGTACAGGAATGGATAGGATAAAAGGTAAAGGTAAAGGTTCCCCTTGACATTAATCCAGTTGTGTCCAACTCTAGGGCATGGTGCTCATCTCTGTTTCCCAGCCATAGAGCCAGCGTTTGTCCGAAGACAATTTCCGTGGTCACATGGCCAGCATGACTAAGCACGGAACGCTGTTACCTTCCCACCAAGGAGGTGCCTATTTATCTACTCACATTTTTACATGCTCTTGAACTGCTAGGTTGGCAGGAGCTGGGACAAGCAACAGGAGCTCACTCCGTCGCGTGGATTTGATCTTATGACTGCTGGTCTTCTGACCTTGCAGCACAGAGGCTTCTGCAGTTTAACCCACAGCTCCACCAAGTCATGGATAGAATACTGATGAGCAAATAGAGTTTGGGAAAAGTCATGCACCTTTTGACCACTATGGAGCCAGGAAGGTCAGCACCATCCTGCTCATCTGAAGCAGTAAATAGCAAAAAAAGAGAGAGTGAACTTGCTGTACCTGGGCTGCTTTTGTCACTGTGCCAAAAGGTATCATTTTAGATGACAAATTTAAGTGTTAGATTCCTGGTCATATTACTCAGTATTTATAAAATGCCAACAGATTTATTAAAATAAGAAGTGCTACTGCAAATAACTTCCAAAGAAGAACTCCATGGCCTTCCTACAGCTCAGTCATCTGTGGTTTAACATGAAATAACAGAAAAATGCCAGATGGGTATCTCAGAAATTTCCAGTTACAGATGTGGCAAAAGATTGCAGTGTATTGCATTTACACCAAGGCTACACCTTCCTTAAGAAACAGATGATGATTCAGTCCAACATACTGCAGTGCTAGTTGTTATAATACTGTTCTAGTTGGGAGATTTAGTGTTGGGAGATTTAGTGTCCATATTTTAATAAGTGTTCAATTTATTTTTAAAAAGACTATTTCTAGCTGTTGTTGTTGTTGTTGTTGTTGTTAAATTCAATTGCAAATTTTATTTCTTGAATTGTTTTAAATTGTGCATTGCTTAGCAAGCCCTCATGTTTCCAATTTAAGTTATGAATAGCCTCTGATGAATAAGAGAAAATAATTGATGAGATTGTCGGAATGCCTTCTCCCACCAAGAACTACCTGGATCACTTGATCGAGTCAGGAGGTGAGGTTGAGGAGCTTGACGCCGAGGGAGGCCCGGAAGGAAAAAACAAGAAATCAGGCCTTCTTGGCAGTGGCCCCTTGCGTCAGGAACAACTTGCCTCCAGAGATTCGTGAGACTCCGTCGCTGGGTATTTTTAAGACCCATCTAAAAACGTGGATGTTTAAGCAGGCCTTACCTCCAGACAACACTTAATCTTTCTTTCTTTATCTATTCTTTGTTATTTTTGCCATCTTGAAAAATTTGCTTATTGTTTATTCTTTATTGTTCATTGTTTAATGTCTATTCCTGTATATTTTTTTTTGTTATATGTATATGTTATTGCATTTTTACCTGTCTGGAAGCCGCCTAGAGTGGTCGTATTGACCAGATAGGTGGGGTACAAATAGAATAAATAAATAAATAAATAAATAAATAAATAAATAAATAAATAAATAAATAAATAAATAAATAAATAAATAAATAAATAAATAAAATTGTCTCCTATATGTTTATGTATAAAAGTGTGTATATGCCACTTTTCCACCTTAAAACTGCTTCCTCCACCAAGACTACTGACAGTTATTTTTAAAAATTTAATTGAATTAAATTTTATTAATTTCAACAAACCTTTCTCACCTCATGGGGACCCAAGGCGGGTTACAAAAAAAAATGTAAAAAAATGTAAAATAAAAAATTAATCAAAACACATTGATTAAAATTTAAAGCTATGGTATGCAAATATTTAAAAACTATTTTTAAAACACAGCCCTCTCCATCTACATTGCCTGCTGCCTCCTCAAAAGCCTTTATTAAAATATATGTTTTTAATTGACAATGGAAGGAAAGGAGGGAAGGTTTCAGAATCTGGATGCAGCCACAGAAAAAGCCATCTCTAAGGACCTCACCGATCATGCTAGTGAAAGTGGTGGGGCAGGAGAAGGCGTTCACCAGAGGCTCTTAATACATGTGGGATCTCGTATAGGGAGGTACAGTCTTTCAAATATATCTTGGACCTAAGTCATGAAGGTTTTTCAAGGTCATGACTAGCACTTTGAATAAAGCCTGGAAACAAACCGGCAGCCAATGAAACTGTTGTAGCCGTTGGGTCACATGAACATGGTAAGCAGCATCAGTCAACAGCCTGGCTACAGCATTTTGCACCAGCTGAAGTTTCTGAATGGTATCCAGGGACAGTCCCATGTTGGGTGCATTGCAGTAATCCAAATGGCATGTATCACCACAGCTAAGTCAGGATTCTCAAGGAACAGGAACAACTGGAACACTGGTTTGAACTGTGCAGACGCACTTCTGGCCACTGCCAAGACCTGGGTATTTAGGCTCGGGGACCTCAGTGTTCAGAGGGAGTGTAACCCCATCCAACATAGGCTGAATCTTTATTCCTTGATCTGCCTTTTGCCTGCCCATGAGAACCTCTGTCTTTCCAAGATTAAGCTTCAGTTTGTTTACCCTTCCCCAGTTCATTACTGATTCCAAGCATTGGCTTAGGATAGAAATCGCTTTCTTGGATTTAAATGGAAAGGAGAGATGGAGTTGAGTGTTGTCAGCATACTGGTGACACTGAATCCCCAAATTTCAGTCAGTCACCCCCTAGCAGTAGTTGACGTAGCCATGGTATATCTGCCTGCATGCTTCAAGGACGGATATAATCAATCTGCATTTATGGAAGATATTGTCATTGTCTCCTGCTTTTGGTTTGCCAAGCAGGCAGCTACTTCTGGCCGAGAGCCAGTTAGATCTGCCGAACCTATAAGATCATCCCAGGCAGGGTGGTTGAGAGTTCTGACCCTGAGAGAGGCCCAGAAAACAACCACTAGAAATCGGGCCTTCTCGGCAGTAGCTCCACAACTATGGAACTCTCTTTCGCCTGAAGTCCGCTTGGCCCCTTCACTGGGAACATTTAGGAAACTGTTAAAAACCTAGCCTTTTAAGCAGGCCTTCTCTGAACAAACAGCTGTATGACACAACAGTGTTTGCTAAACTATCGTCTATCACACCACCATGCTTCTTGTCTCAAATACTGTATTTTATGCTTTTAACTGTAATTTATTGTATTGTACTTGTTTTACTGTGCTTTATAATATTTGACTTATGCCCCAGTTGTATTATTATCATTTTGTATATGTATAATTCTGTTACTCTGTTGTTTTATCTGCTGTAAACTGGCCAGAGTGGCCCTGGCTGCCAGATGGGCAGTATATAAATCAAATAAATACATAAATAAAAATAAATACTTCTCCATGACAGAACAGCTTTCTTGCCGGATGACTTGCAGTATATGACGTCCCAGTCTCAGTCAGCAGCCACATACCCCATCGGTCTGGGACCTGTGGTTGCTGCCAATCTTAGTTTCAGATGTGCAGTGCCCTTTAGTTGTCTTGCCATTCTTTTGACTGCATCCCAGGGATTAGACTATGGGGTGGTGTCATGATTTAAGATGGATTCATGGAGAATCAGTGTATCAATGGCTATAGTCACAAACAGATCCTCCATGCTTATTGCCAGTCTATCTCTGAATACCAGGTATTGCAGTCAAGTAAGAGAGGAAGACGGTCAGCTTCATCGTCTGTTTCTGAATGGATGTGGGGGGGGGACTATGGCTTGATGATGACAGTTCTTCCTTTCTGAATGGGTTACACCTGACCAACATGCTTAAAGCAGGAGTTATTTAGCCCTTTGAAGTTTTACCAGAGCTGATGTTTTCCCCAAGCAGACATTCTCATATGAGACAAACAAGAATACATCGGCAAAAATGTGGATTTCACAAACCACATGCAACGACAAGCTGTACCACAACCACCACCAAATTGATCTGGGGAGTGACATTCCCACCATAACACCTTGCCTTGTGTGTGTAAGAATGTTTGCAAGAGGGATGGATTTTCACCTACCAGCCCCAAACTACCTCCCCTGGCATGATAGGAATCTCAGATATATTTGTTTTAAAATTACAGTTGTCCAATTATATCAGCCGTAGGGTCTGTGAATTCTGTTGTTGCACAAGGATGATGAAAACAATAGCATGGCCATGAGGTATATATTCTTCTTACAGAATGAGGTTGTACAGATAGCACAAATGCCCACCATATTTACGATAACAAAGGCAGCTTCTGGGGGTGGTTTTGTTAGCACTGCATAAGCTTCAGTGCTCTCCCCAGCCGATGACACTGATTCAGACAGAAAACGCTAATTCAGTTCTTGCCAGCAGAGCTGCTTGTCTGTTTGATTACATTAGACTGACAACTGGTTTTCAGTGTCACTGTCAGGAGCATGTTTCCCGACACAGTGCAATGGAGCATGAATTTGGCCGCACTGCACGTCATTTATTTATTTAATTGAATTCCTAAGTTTGCCATTAAGGGCAAAGTCTGATCAACGATCCACCCCAAAAACCTGAAGGTTGGGGAAGTCTAGGGATACACTGGCCATATTTCCTGTTTTAAGGGGTACAGTTCTGCGATGGGGGGGGCTTGGTACATAACCCGCCTCTGTATAAGAAGTATCTCCCAGTTGAAGGATTAACCAATTCAAGACTCATTTAAAGAGAAAGAAGCATACAGATAATGATCTAAGACTGAAGTTGCCCTTCCACAGTTAGCACTGGGAGAGCAGAATTAGCAGTTGTGCAAGCCATTCAGTCACAGCTATCCCCACCCAGGTGAGACAGTATGGGATATGACCCCCAGGCTTATATTGGCTTGGGGGAGCATTAAAAGAAAATTTTATGAGATTGAATAGGGCTTTGGGGCCCTAGAATCTCATTAAATTTGACACTTCAATGGAAGCAACATAGTCATACTTTCAAGTTAAAATAAAAATCTGGTAGTACTTGGGCTGTGGTCTGCTTCTTCACAGGCAGAGTGTGTAGCTTTCATGGACTATACTTCTGGCTGGGAATGTGCCATCCATCCATCCATCCATCCATCCATCCATCCATCCATCCATCCATCCATCCTCCCTTCCTTCCTGGATTCTCCATTCTGGAAGTTTCACCTGGCAGACCCACCTAAATTGTGTTCACCTGGAGAAAGCAATTTAGGCTGGAAGACATCATGGTCTAGGACTGTGGTTGCCAACTTTGGGACCTCAGGTGTTCTTGGACTAAAACTCCCAGAAGCCTTCACCACTAGCTGTGCTGGCCAGGATTTCTGGGAGTTACAGTCCAAGAACATCTGGAGATCAAAGACTGGTAATCATTGGTCTAGGATAAGATTCTGTCTAGTTGCCTGTTAAAAAAACGTTGCCTCAGTACTT
Source organism: Pogona vitticeps (assembly GCF_051106095.1). Taxonomy (NCBI): domain Eukaryota; kingdom Metazoa; phylum Chordata; class Lepidosauria; order Squamata; family Agamidae; genus Pogona; species Pogona vitticeps. The sequence continues at coordinate 16,687,105 of NC_135786.1, read as the reverse complement.
GCTGGGAGTACCACAGCTAGAAATCCCCTCAGTCCCATGTACTTGATGTACAGTTAGTAAACTTCATAATATCTTGATAAGGTCTTATAGCAAGCAAGGAAGTAGTTGTAGCCTGCTGTGGGTAACTGTAAATGTATGGTTTAATGATATTTGAACCAGGGATCTTCAGATTCTTACTGCAGTGGCTCACAAACAATATAGGAATTATAGGCCAGCTGAAGAGAAATATTTGAGAATTTGCCTGCATTTTAATACATTAATTAACTGCATATGGTTAATTGGACGGAATCCTATTGGTATCCATGTAGTGTTTGCATAACATTGGACACAACTACACTTACAGAAAGGACCGAAGGCACTCTCACATGATGGAAGTTCTGGTACAGTTTTAAAAGGGCACATTGATGCCCTTTGTTAACAGGACAGGGCTTTACAAAGGGCCAGTCACTGCCCGACAGGCTTCCTAGCTATGGACAGCAAAACCAGAGCTGCTGTAGCTGTCCCTGAGGCAAGAACAGCATCGCTGCTTGACCAATGCAGTGGAGGCTTTCCAGCTACCTCAGCGCTGAGCGGCTGGCAACGTGGTTTTTGCCAGGGTGAAGGGGGTTCAGCAGTTACTTTGCTCCCTCATGGTAAGTGGGCAAGGTCAATAGTGTTGGGAAACCTCCCAGCATTCTCTAGCCTGCAGGCTGAGGATTGTCCCTCATTCTGCTTCAATGCGAGGATTCACAGTAAAGCAAGGTAAGTGATTACAACTCACCAACCCAAATGCTTTCCACAGCTTGTGATTCTGGTTGTTGTAGTTCTGAGGAAGAACTTGTCCAGTTTCCGATTGCACCCTTAAATTAATTTAACTGCTCTGGTTTTCCTCTTAAGAGATCCTGGGCAATTGTTGTCTCAGACGCTGTTAACAGATAATTCGGCTGGTGTAGAGATCAACTCAAAAAACAAGAATTTCTAGCAGAGGCAAAGCCATGACAGTTATAAAACCCATCTGATATATGTTGTGTAGACAATGCTGTTTGTTGTGCAGACATGGCCACAGGGCAGCTCCTGAGCGCCTGCATTATCCACCCCCAGCAATCTGAGAAAATTTTAATTAAAATGAGCTATAAAATGTTTCCCCACAGTTTCATTCATGGGGGGGAGGGGCAGATGAGCTTTTCAAATTGTAACAATGAGAGCAGATCTCTACGCTCTGATTCTCTCTAGATGTGATGGATTATAATTTGGGGGTGATCGAAGTTGTATCCCAATATATTTGAAGAGCACATGATCATGGAAGGCTGCCATAAAATGACATTAGAGAGATTGTATACTTCCATCAAAACAAACAAAGCCATGTGGTCCTTACACAGTACAAAAACAAAGGCAGGTGATACCTTTATTACACAACTAAAAAGCAAAATAAACAAAATTGCTAGCTTTTGGTTTATAAAACAAAGGTGTGCTGTTTATAACTACTGCATAGTGCTTAAAGCACTCTCTGGGCAGTTTACGTTTTTTAATTAGGTAGGCTACACATTGCCTCCCCAGCAAACTGGGTATTCCATTTACTAACCTCAGAAGGATGGAAGGCTGAGTGAACCTTGAACCCACTGGGATTGAACTCAAGTCCTAAGCAGAGTCCTGACGGCAGTAATGCAGCTTGACTACCATGCCACAAGGCTCTTATACTAGTCTTCATCAGGCTGTGTACCAAAATATTGTGGACAGTGCAGAAAAAATGTATGAAAGTCCTCAAATTCATGGCAAATGTCCATTCCAGGTTTGTCTCTTAAATGTATGTTCCAAAATGCAGGCTGTAAGCACAAGTAAGGGATGCAGATTTCAAATTCCACCCCTGGTGACTGATGTCTGTGTCATCATATGGGTGGAACTCATATTCACCATCTCCTGGTAAATCTAGGATGGGGAAGGTGTGACCTTCCAGATTTTGCAGCTCCCATAATTTCTTACCATGTATACTGTAACAGTATTCAATAGTTTCAGGTACCTGCTGGATATTGCATGAACTACCAATGCAAATTAGGCTGGGCTAATTCTACTCGATAGATCGGGGGTTTAGATAGCTGGCTTCAGAACCAAAGTTGAGAGTTCATTTCACCAGTGTGAGGCAGCCTGTGTGACCTTGATCCCAGGATGCCCTCAGAAGAAGGGAATATTAAACCACTTCTGTATATTCTCCACCAAGAAAACCTGGAAACAAGTTACCATAAGTCAGAATCAACTTGACGGCACACAGTTAGTTGACTGGATTGTTCAGTGAGTTAGGTAACTGGCTGCAGAGCCAGTTTAGAAGTTCAGTTACTCACTGTACTTCCCAGAAGAGCCAGCCTGTGTGGCCTTGGGACAGCTGTACACTCAGGATGTCCCAAGAAGAAAGGAATGGCAAGTCACATCTGAATACTCTCTACCTGGAAAATCCTGAAAAGGATCAGCACAAGTCAGAATTGTCTTGACGGCACATAATTATTTCAAATCTGCTAACGTGATTTAAAATAAGTGTATGCTGTCAAGTCAATTCTGACTGATGGTGAATCTACTAACATGATACTGGCTGGCTAGCTCAGTGATTTAAGTATCTGGCTACAGAGCCAGAGGTTTGGAGTTTGATTCTCCATTGTGGTAGAATCTGGAAGAGCCAGCGTGTGTGACCTTCGGTAAGCTACACAGTCCCAGAGCATCCCCCAGAAGAAGGGAATGGTAAAACACTTTTGAGTGTTCTATACCTGGAAAACCCTGAAAAGGGTAATCATAAATCAGAATTGATTTGGTTCATCATCATCATCATCATCATCATTAAACACTAGGCACAGTTAAAATTATAAAAATATTGACTGGTATTATATAACAGATACAAGTTTTTGCCAAAACCCTAAGTATCTGTTAAATATTGGTGCAGTATATATGCGCTTCCTAATATTGCCATTTTTGTAGCTCTGATTGTGTGATTTCTGAGATTTGCAACTGCTTATAGTACTTTGTGAAATGTCTTGATATTGCTCTCAAAGCCCCAATGACTATGGGGACCACTGAAGTGTGTTTCTTCCAGAGGTGAGATTCTTCAATTGCCAGTTGAAGATTGTTAGTTTTTCCAATTCTTTATTTTCAACTCTGGCATCTCCTGGAATTGCAATGTCAATGATCCGGACAGTTCTCCATTCTATTACTACTATGTTTGGTGTGTTATGTTCAAGATATCTATCAGTTTGGATCTGGAAATCCCACAAGATCTTGACTTCGTCCTTTTCGGACACCTTCTCTACCTGATGTTCCCATGGGTTTTTGGAGGCTGGCAGGTTATATTTTTGGCACCATGACCAGTGCACTAACTTTGCCACTCTATCATGTCTAACTTTGAAATCTCTTTGTGCAATCTTTGGACATTCACAGATGAGGTGTGACACAGTTTCATTTTTATGTCTTTTTGAAACAACAACAGCAGCAATAACTACTACTACTGATAGCAAGTATGTAGTTAAATTTGTCTATTCACTTGAAAAGAAAAGGAGAGAACATGTTTTCTTTCCTTGCGTTATTTAATTCTGATAGCTACAATTCAACATAGCTAGGCTTCTTGCTCTATTCAGGCAGAGTACTTCAATTTTCCCTGCTGACAAGACGTGAATTGACTTTGAGTAGAAAATTAATAATATCAGCAAATGTTCTCAAGAAGGCTCTTCAAAATCATCAAGGGTAATTCTAAATTAACCTGCTGCTCCAGAATGTTCCAGTTGTAATAAGCCAAGAGGAGTCAGCAAATTTTATATTAACGTTCCCATAATTTTACATATGTAAGGTGTATTATATATGTAGTATGAGGTTTACAGTGTATGAGCAAAACAAAATAGACCTGCTTCTTTTTTAAAAAAATATCCTTTCCCCTGGGAATCAAACTCTGATAACAAGAAAAGAACCCCTCTCTTGCCAAGTCTCATAAATATACTGTGTTTTTAGGTGTCTCTTTTTAAAATTATTGTGTAGCTGCCTTAGCAGGCCCCGCACTGGGAGAAATGGGGGGGGGGGTAAACATGCAAGTAGAAAGCTTGGAAACTCCGTTTCTATCCCCACACTTGCAAGGATTACAGATAGATTTGAGGGGACAAGGAAGCAGGGATGGAATCCCTGTACAAGATCGGTCACCTACTGAAAATGCCTTCTCTGGTGTCTGGATCCCATCTTGCTTCAAATCCAGGGAAGATGGCCTGAAGAGCTCCATTGCACAGATGCCTCTCAATAGCCTTGTTGTCCCTATTGGAAGTCCTGCCCTTATCCCAGATCCTTTGAGGCTCCACAGCAAAGACAGCTGCCAATTTGCTAGAAAATTCAGAGTCCTTGAAGGGCTAACTCATTTAGGATCATTGGAAGCTGCCTTATACAGGCTGGAATCCTGTTTGTCTTCAGGTAGTGTAAAGTTATGCCTGTATAAATTTGCCAGGCATTACACCCAGGTAACAAGGACTATGTAATTCAGCTGCACAATTGGTCATGCAGTTCCTATACCAATTGCACACTTTCCTGCAGAAGTGCCTTGTGAGTAGCACTTCTACCCTGGTGTAATTAAAGCTGCCACTTGCGTAATGTCACAGTGCAACTGCTCAACAAGATTTCAGCCACCATGTCAGGACACAGGTCTGCTTAACTCAGTATCGTCAACTTTGACTGTGACCCTCTAGCCAGTAGATTCCAACAGGATTCTTTACCTCAGTTTACGTATGCCTTGGTTTACAAAATTTTCGGTTTACAGACCGAAATCTATGAAATAAAGCCCCGGGTTACATTTTTTACCGGGGGGGAGTGTGTCCCTATACAAAAAGGATGCATCATGTCGGGAGGTTTCTAGCGCTGCAATCTGTGGCAATCAGTGTTCCGGTTTACATAATTTCCGCATTACATAACGTCCTGGATGACGGTTTAGTTTTGTAAACCGAGGTACGCCTGTATTAGTTTGTATCACAGGTATTCCCTGATTTGTCTCCCATCCAGGTACTAACCAGATCTGACCCTGCTTAGCTTTCACAATCAGAAAAGATTAGTGTTTCAAAAGGCATGGCTCAGAAAATACTGTCCCTTTTTCAGTGCTGAGGAAAGGCTTAACTTCCAGCCGAGGTTACATTTGCATCTGAAATGGCCAATTACCACCTTGTTTTTTGGATTAAGCAACAAGATACCTAGGTATTCCTTGCCATCAAGTGCTGATGATAGACACCCTGACAACTCTGATGCATTCGAGATTTCCTGTAGCTATAGAAACGAAATGTATATCACAGACGTTAGACAATTCAATGATGGTCTTCAAGAAAGCATGTACATTTCAATTTAAGACTTTCATTGATAGGACTGGATGCTTGAAATCAGCTTGGGGTGATGAGGTTACTGTTTAGACTACTGAAACAACTGTAGAAAGCATTTAAACAAAGCTCAGAAATATTACTCTTTTGGACTACAATTCTCCATATAGCCAGCCCACTCAGCATGCCCAGGGAAATTGTAATCCAAAAAGTAATATTTCTAAGATGGTTGTTGTAGGGTTTTGGGGCTGTTTGGACATGTTCTTAAGGTTTTTCTTCCTAACATTTTGCCCGTCTCTGTGGCTGGCATCTTCAGAGGACAGGAGTCAGAATTCTGTCTGTGCTCTGGTGAAGTTTATGAGATAGTTGAGTATTTATAGCTGTGGGATCAGCTTTTTGTCCTTTTCAGGAGATTGGGGGATTATGGTGATCAGCGTGTTTTTTTATTGTGGGTGTATTGTTGTGATAAGGGGGAGAGAAGATCTGTCACTGTGATTGATGCGGGTTGTTAGCTGGTCTTTTCTGTGCAGTGATCACCGGTCCTTGTGGCTGGATAGAGTTCGTTGACCTTTTGCAGGCTGTATTTTTCAGTGCTGGAAGCCAGGCTTTGTTGAGTTTTAGACTTTCTTCTTTTTTGTTGAAGCTCTGCTGGTGTTTGTGGATTTCAATGGCTTCCCTCTGCAGTCTAACATAATGATTGGTGGTGTTGTCCAGTACTTCTGTGTTTTGAAACAATATTTCATGTCCAGCTTGTTTCTGGGCATGTTCAGCTACTGCCGATTTTTCTGGTTGTTTTAGTCTGCAGTGTCTCTCATGTTCTTTGATTCTGGTGTGGATGCTGTGTTTTGTGGTTCCTATATATACCTGGCGACAACTTCAAGGTATCCAGTATACTTCTAAACTTGGTACTTAAACACCAAGGTTCCATTTACAGCTGTGGACCACACTCTTTGGAAAACTGCCCCAGCTCTTACTTTGGTGGCAAGGGGAGACTCCATTTCCTGGGATGTAGCCTATGGAAGCTTGACCAGTTGTGGTGCAGAAGAGATCCTTCTTTGTTGTAGCACTCACCAGGTGGAATAGGTTCCCCATTCCCCAATATATTAAGCAGTTTCTTGTTTGTTTCCACTACCAATTGATGACTCATGTTAAAGGTCTTATCAATGATTTTTTTTAGTGTTTTCACAATCATTCTGCGGTCCATTATCCATTTTTAATGATTTTTTTTTTTAAAAAAGATGAATGCTATTGTTTCCACTGTTCTTTTACTTCTTTTAGTGACAGGATTGGATTCACTCTATTTTTAAATTGTCAAATACTTTAAGTTTTTTTAAAGAATGAAAAGCAATGTATCAGTGGTTTAAAACAAGCTGTCCTTTAGATAAAATGTGTTATTATGATTTCTGGTGATTCTAGAGGTATTCCAATGGGCACACATCTTACTTTGGGGAATTCCATATTATTATGTCAATGTAGTTTGGCTTCTATTCTGCAGAATACTTAGCATAATGGCTGATTCTTCCGAGACTGTCTGCCAATGCAGTGGGTCCAATCTGATATAGCAATTTCTTTTCTGCCAGTTCCTTCCGAAGTCAGAAGTCCCAATCATGCAAACATTTAGACAGAAGGCTGATTGAAAGGAAAGAGTCTCACATAAACTTGGTTTTAAGCAGCGCCTTCTAGACGCTGTCTTGTGTCTTTCTGCCAAATTAAATTAGTGATTTATCCCCTTGTTCTCACTTAATTCATGACTCAGGGAGCAAACATCACCTTCCTAGTCAGCAGAACTCAGAGACTCCACTTAAAAAAGAAAAAAAGCATTACACATTATTGGCCTTGTTAATATAAACTTCAATCACTATCATGACATTGGATAAATGTGTGGTTTCTTTATTACAGGACTCAGGAACCACTGTTTGGTTTCACTGTCTTTTTTGACACTAGAATTTCAAGACATTAGGAGAGGGACTGGACTATGCTGGCTATTAATAAAAGTAGGGGGTGGGCAAAGTGTAACCTTCCAGATGTTATACACTTCCCCGCTCTTCTCAGCATAAGCATCACTGGGGAGGGCTAATGAGAGATGTTGTGCAACAACAGCTGAAGGATGGCAGCACTTTACCCACACGTGGATTAAAGCCCCATGCTACAGCACTGCCAAAGGAACAATAAGGAGAAAAGAGATTAAAATGCATGTTTCACAAAAGAATTTAATGGGGTAGCATAGAGGGTGAGAGCTTGCACTTAGAATGAAAGATTCAGTATTCAAATTTGTTTCATGTTGAAGTCTTTCAAGGACAAGTTCATCCAGTCCTTTACTCTTCAAGAACCACACTTATTTTTCCAAGAGTCAGTGATGTTGGCACATCTTTGGGCCAAGTCCCAAGTTCAAGTCCAAGTCTTTGGTACTAAATCCAAAGTCTGAGTCCCTATTAAAAACAAGCTTCTCCCTCCCCCCAAGAAAAGGAAGGGATGGGTGGGTTCCAAATAGAGATGGGGGTATTCATATTCATATACGAATATCCTCGCACAGGTGGCGACAATCAGGTTCCAGCCCCATGGGGCCAGACAGTCCACTCACCAATCTGCTGCAGGTGCAGGCACCATAGAGCTTTCCAATGGCTTTGCAGATCACGATCGGCTAGTCACTCCTGGCAGGTTGAAGAGTGGCTCGCAGATTGGAAGGCTCCACAGTACCTGCATCCACAATGGACTGAAGGGTTTTCAATGCATTTCAATGGGTTTTTTAAATTTGCTTGACGACAATTTCATTTAACAGCGATTTCACTGGAATGGATTAACGTTGTCAAGCGAGGCACCACTGTATATGAATATGAATACCCCCATTTCTACTTCTGAATCACAAGTCAAGTCTGAGTCATTGAAAAACAACAGGTGGAGTCCAAGCCACCAGTGCGACTTAAATTCAACTTTACAACGAGTCCCACTACTCTGCCAAGAGTTGTCCAAGGTTATGATACCATTAGAGTCTCTCAGGATGCAGTTCATTTGGCCCTGGAGGTGTTTTGATTGAGTAATTAGACTTGGACATAATTCTCCAATAAATGTTTTAAATTGGAATTAGGAAGTAGGATAGGGTACTGAGAGAGCTTGTGGAGGGACTGAGAGAAGAAGCTGGGCATTCATATTGGATGACAGTTTGGGATTTTAATGTAGAAAATCTTGTCCTAGAAGTATATAATGAGCTTTTCTCTTCACCCAAGAAGGTAAGAGTCCCTTAGCTTTGTTTTTAGCTAGTGAAATAGAATAAATAGATGTTTTTCACCACATTCACTCCTGGATAAGTGACTGATTCACCAACCTACTGTTGAAAACATACTCCAGTGTTGGTCTGCTTTGAGGCATAATTTCATGGGGATTGGGAAGATGTGAATATTGTGACAGTAGCATTCATTCAAATTTCTTTCCTGTGTTTACTAATGGCAACCTTTCAAGGTGCTATGAAGAAACTAAAATGAGCCTTCTACAAGGTGGAGGGGCAAGAGGAGATGCCTGTCCTCCTGCCATGAATCGAAAATTTATTTATCATTTTCACATACACTGACAGATATATTGGCCAAAGCCCTATTACCGTACTTAGTGTAGCAAATTGGCCTAGAGCAGGTCCAATGAATCAATGAGATTTTGGTGAGTCAACTTCTCTGTTAAGTTCCATCGATTCAAATCGGCTTATTCTAGTTGTGACTTCTTTTAGCCACTTTTGATTTGCCTACTTACCGCAGTAGAAAAATAAATATATCAGATAATTTCCACCCAATAGCAGGCAATGTCAAAAGTATTTGGGGCAGCAAACATCATATTTCCATGGTAAATGCTGAGGGCCACAGAGTACACTGACATTTGTATGAACTTGCCTGTTCTTCTCTGCATTTGCAAAGGACTACGTTGATGAGAAAATCCTATTTTCATAGGTTTCCTATATTCTATTGAGTGACTTCCAGGTAACCCACTTCTCCTTGTGGCCAAAGCCTACTCTATCCTGGAATTCCATCTATTTGAAGTTCTTTCTTTCCATGTTTTAGTCCTACTGTTCTCTGTTGTTCCTTCAAGATTCACAGATTCTGAAAGAACTTTTCCTTGATTTTAATCGGGGAGGGATGGGATGGTAGCCAAAGAGTAGATAACACTTGATGTAGATGCTTTGAGTCTTTCATTTTTAGTTACTGCTTCCCTCTGCCACTGGGAGCAATACTTACTAGATAATTGATTTTATCAATAGAGATTGGCCTCAGGCATCCAGGAATGATTCTACAGCTTTCATCGAGTGCTACCTTTACCTGTTTTGCATGGCAATGCCAATGGTGGCTATCTGGAGAAAGTGCATTGTGTTGAAATATCGCTCTGAAAACAAAGAAATGACATGTTTAAGAGGGCCACAGATATGACTTTAGAAAGTAAGTGAGTGGTTTTCTGGATAACCCTAATTCTGTCCCTTAGGGCTGTTGTTGTTTAGTCGTTTAGTCGTATCCGACTCTTTGTGACCCCATGGATCAGAGCACGCCAAGCCCTCCTGCCTTCCACTGCCTCTTGGAGTTTGGTCAAATTCATTCTGGTAGCTTCCAGCTTCCCAAGGTTCATAGATCTTATATTCCAGGTTACTATGCAGTATTTTTCTTTGCAGCATCAGACTTTCCTTTTACTTCCAGGCATGTCCACAGCTGAGCGTCCTTTCGGCTTTGGCCCAACCACTTCATTAGCTCTGGAACTACTTGTACTTGTCCTCTGCTCTTCCTCAGTAGCATGTTGGATGCTTTCCGACCTGAGGGGCTCATTTTCCAGAATCATATCTTTTAGCCTTTAGTTTCTGTTCATGGGGTTTTCTTGGCAAAGATACTGAAGTGGCTTGCCAGTTCCTGCTCCAGGTGAATCGCGGTTAGTCAGAACTCTCCACTATGACCTATCCGTCTTGGGTGTCCCTGCACGGCGTAGCTGAATTACTCAGGCCCCTTCACCACGAGAAGTCAGCAATTGCTTTTCAGCATTTGCTCTAATATGACATGACATTTAATTGTATTTTGAAAATTTATTGTGTTTTTAGTAGAAGCTGTTTTTCAAATATTTTAAGTATCTCAGGTCCTTCACTGGAGAAAAGCAGAAAGGGAATTAAACAAACAAACAAGGCTGGGTAGATTTATTCCATATACCTGAGACCTGGCAATGTCTTGTGTGTGTCATCATCTCTCATTGTCACCTCCCTTCCATCTTCAGTTGCTTCTGTCCTTGACAGAGTCTTTGACTGTGTTTAGTTGCCATACTTTGTATGAGAAAAGGTGGGCTGGAGCCAGTAAAAATTAGAAAGAATTAAAGTTAAAAAATAAAAATTTTGGTGCCAGATCATAATTTCTCTGCCCTAAATGTGATTTTTCGACTTCTGCAACTGAAAACAGGGATAGGCATGCAATAAGATAGAGTGAGGCAACCAATTCAGGCACCAGATTTTGGGGATGGGCACAGCACTGGCAGCCTTACAGTGGCTCCTCTTGAATCTCCTGGCTGTTTCCCTTATGTCATATATGTGAACTTGCTCTATCACAAACAACTTATCCTGGGGCCCCTCAACTGGTGGTTCTTAGCTTTTGGATATCACTAGAGATGGGCATAAACCTCAGTTTCACGTTTTGTTTCAGTTTGACACCATGTGTGCACAGATGTTGTGTGCTCACCCATTCCCTGGGGGACGTGTGCTTCCCTTCCTGCCTCTTCCGCATCACTGTCGTTTGCAGCCATGCTTCCCTCCTATGCCTCTTTCAGCAGCCATGCTTCCCTCCTATGCCTCTTTCAGCAGCCTCCCACTCCAAGGCAATGCTGCACAAATCCTTGCCCCGCTTCCTCATCTGAGTGGGCTGCTGCTAGGGGAGGTGGAGGAGGGAAGCATGGCTGCAACTGGTGAGTGGGCAGTCATGTGGAGGAGGCAGGGAAGTGTCCACCACCTGGGGAATGGGTGAGTGCACAGAGGAGGCAGGAGCGGGAATTACATGGTGCCCGCACAACACCTGTGAGGGTATGGCACTGAACTGATATGAACCTCCAAACCAAGGTTCATGCCCATCTCACTCTTGCAGAGAATGAGGTTTGCCTAGGACAAAGTTCTTAAGTTATTCTCAACATCTTATCACCTAGACTACTTTTACAGTGGTGTAGTTACTGTAATTAAATTAAAGAATTTAAAGGAATTAAAGAACCTTTTAATGAGATGGGACATGGTGGCGCTGCGGGTTAAACCTCAGAAGCCTCTGTGCTGCAAGGTCAGAAGACCTGCAGTCATAAGATCGAATCCACATGTTGGAGTGAGCCCCCGTTGCTTGTCCCAACTCCCACCAACCTAGCGGTTCGAAAGCATGCAAAATGCAAACTGCGAGTAGATAAATAGGTACCACCATGGTGGGAAGGTAATGGCATTCCATGTCTAGTCACACTGGCCACGTGACCACAGAAAACTGCCTTCAGACAAACACTAGCTCTATGGGTTGGAAACTGAGATGAGCACCGCCCCTAGAGTCGGACATGACTGGACAAGCTGTCAAGGGGAAACTTTACCTTTACCTTAATGAGGGTGAAAGAGGAGAGCAAAAAAATGATCTGAAGCTCGACATTAAAAAAACCCCTAAGATCATGGCCCCATCACCTCCTAGCAAATAGAAAGGGAAGATATGGAGGCAGTGACAGATTTTACTTTCTTGGGCTCCATGATCACTGCAGACGGTGACAGCAGACACAAAATTAAAAGACACCTCCTTCTTGGGAGGAAAGTGATGACAAGCCTAGACAGCATCTTAAAAAGCATCACCTTGCCGACAAAGATCTGCATAGTCAAAGCTATGGTTTTTCCAGTAGCAATGTAAGAAAGTGAGAGCTGGACCATAAAGAAGGCTGACCACCAAAGAATTGATGCTATTGAATTGTGGTGCTGGAGGAAACTCTTGAGAGCCCCCTGGACTGCAAAGAGAACCTATCCATTTTGAAGGAAATCAACCCTTAATGCTCACTGGAAGGAAAGATCCTGAAGCTGAAGCTCCAATACTTTGGCCATCTCATGAGAAGAAAAAACTCCCTGGAAAAGCCCCTGATGTTGGGAAAGTGTGAAGGCAAGAGGAGAAGGGGACGACAGAGGATGAGATGGTTGGACAGTGTCACCGAAGCTACCAGAATGAATTTGACCCAACTCGGGGAGGAAGTGGAAGACAGGAGGGCCTGACGTGCCTTGTGGGGTCACGAAGAGTCGGACATGACTTAACAACTGAACAACCACCACCACCACCACTGAGTACCACTGCCCTAAACCAGTCTCTTGCCTCAGGTATGGGGGATATCTATTACTGAAATAAAGTTCAAAAACTGCTCCAGTTGGTTTCTGTATGTGAAATATGGGGGGAGCACCAGCATCTTTGCCTCAGGCAGCAAAAAAGACATGAGTTGGCCCCTTTTCCGAGCTAAAACAGCACAGAGGAGCATTCCAGTGGATGTGGTGTACACTGTGCCATCCTGCTAAGCAGTATGTGAAGTTTGAAAAACACTCAGAGTTCTTATAAGGTGATTAACCTATCTTTAGGAAGAAGCGCTCCATGCTTCCATAAAGGCATTGTTTTCCATTCTTGAGAGCCTCTCCTCTATTTCATATTTCACAAAAGACAAAACAATGCTCCACTCCTCCGCTTCCCAGAGTTAGATGCACGCACAATGCCTTAAAAAAAAAAAAACAGGATTTAGCAACTCCAACGTGGGCGACTGAAATCCACCCATTAAAATGGAACTCTCTGATCTGAAGTCGGATAAGTGCTGCTCCTAGTGGGACGAGTGCCAAATCTAATTAAGTTTTGCATAACATGCATCTTTGGTGATCTTGATTTATTAGTTTTGTTTGAAGAAGGTAATAAAAAAAATGGTGTGCTGTATCATGTCTCCATGCAAGGAGACAAAATGCCTTCTTCAATTCACTGGGTGTATTGTAAAGGACATTCAGACCATGATTCACATAGGCTGGCAGACCATGGGAGGTGAGGGGATAGGCATAGAGCTATAGCCCAACCCAGTTCCATTTTCTGTGGATGCTTTATATTTTCAGAAGTGCCCTCAGGCATTGTACCTGTGGCTCGAAATTATGCATGGCCACCCAAGATGGGGATCTCTTCACCTACCCCTCAACCCTCCCTCATTCATTTGCACATGAACTTACTGTATAGGCCAATTATAATCTGGTCGAAGATGCAACCACCTTGGTTCGTGGCAGAAGATAAGAATTTGAATCTGGAAATGGCTCTTGTGATCATTTTCAAATTAGGGCAGACTCAACAAGAAGCCCACAAGATTCCTTGCCTGCTATTCAAAGTTGTATTTGGGAAGTTTTCCCTGACTGTGGCCAACCAAGGATGAGTAAAATGGAACGGTGTCTTAAAATTACCTGCTTAGGAAGAATTAGTTTTGAGAGGTGCTAGACTTAGAGGTGAATCTATACGAGCTGAAAAATTACTTTTTGGATCACAACTCCCAGAATCACCAACCATAATCACTAAAATTTTCTGGGATCTGGAGTCTAAAAAGGCAACTTTCCCCTGAATTGCATAGAGGTGCCAATTTATATGGTCACAACATTCTAAAGGTATTTAACATTCACAGTGACTTATATGCTCAGGTTCTTCCAGAGTAGTAGTGCTAATATCAAACAAATACCAATAATCTAATGGCAAGAATGAGAAAATCTGTCAGCGTGATTTTTCCCACATTCAGATTTCCTAAATCTCAAATTCTTTCCATTCTAAATGTAAAGGAATATGCACATTTTATGCAAATTCTTTACAATAAACTGAAGCAAAATTCTCTCTCATCGGCACCAACCAAAAGGTATAATAAATGAAGCATAATGGAATATGGAGAAAATAATGTTGCACTTGCTCGCTAGTGCATTTCAATGGGGTTTTTATTTTCGCTTTATGATATTTTTGCTTAACGGCGATTTTCCTGGAATGGATTATCATCGTTAAGCGAGGCACCACTGTATATCAGTGTTAATGATGATGATTCTCTCCCTTTCAAAAAAAGAGGCGGCCACTGAATCAAGCATTAATATGGATACATACTCAAAGGTTCAACTTCAGATCTACAAAGATGAATCACAACAATGAAAAGTCGTGCGTCTGAATTGATGACTTTCTCTCCAATCTGGCTTTTAAAAACCCACAATTTCTTTCAAGCTTAAATATGAAGAAATTTCCAAAAATTAGTAAATTCTTATCAAAACCAAGGAGAATATTGCCATCGCCATCCCCAAGGCTCTCTGTTATGAGAAATGGTGCAATGCCAGAGACAGTTAAGCTGTAACAAATGGAATTGTATTGTAAAAGCATTCCCACAGATAGCAAATTCAACATTTAAACAAATCAACATATCACTGATTTAAGGACAAGTGTTCACTTAGCACCTTGTTCCTCAGAATCATGTGCAAAAGACATAAGCTCGCAGTAAGATTTGTTGACAAAATAATAATATTCAGCTAAGCCCCAAAGAATTGACAAGAACATACTGAATTAGTACAATTCTGGAGAAACAAGGACTTGGCAATATTCCTTCAATCCAATTTGGGGGGGGGGGAACAATCCCAGACTGTGTGCCTGTGGTTTACTACTGCAACACAAACAGCTTGAATTTGGGCTATCATAAATGACAACAAACTGCTCAGAAACTGCCTCTTGAAAGTCTCCCAGGAATTATCTGACAAATAATTTCAGATGACAGCAACATAAGAGGGAGATCATTATCAGCTTTGCCAACAAACACAGAGGCAAGATGTGAAATACATGATTTATGAATAAGTTCCAGAAACTGCGAAGAAAATTGGGCTGGAGGGAGGGTTGGGGTGAGAATCAGGTGCAGACTTTTTCTTGCTTTCTTTTTTTTAAGGAAAAGATGGAGATGTGTTTTTTGAATGGCAAAGCCAGCTGTCAGATTCTGAGTTGTTAATCAAAAAACCCCCAAATGTTTCTCATTTCTGGGTTTTAGTAATAATGGAATGGGAACAACTGAGCTCTAGATGCAAACTGAAGGAATTATACGCGTCCTCATTTATACAGGAACAGTGACATCTTCTATAGGAAGAGATCATTACGTTGAAAAATTGTCCAATCCAAATCTGATTTAAAGACAAAGAATTTAGAGAAGGGGCTTTAGATTTCCTAATAATAATTGTGCCTTGTGCATCAGACTGAGCAGGCACATGGATTACCATGGCCACACTGTTCCCCACCATCTAATCATGTCCAATTCTGGACACCACATTGCAAGAGCATGTAGGAAGTGAGTGAGAGGGCGGGGGGGGCAACGGGGGGCAGGAGCCAGGCCCACTGCTTCTGAGCATTCAACAGAGGCAAGGGAAGCCAAGCATATGCACATGTCCCCTCTTGGCCTCCACTCGAGACTTGGGACTTGGATTCGAGGCCTGGGACATGGGACCAAAAAACTCAGGACTTGACTCAAATGTTGGAACTCAGACTTGGACCCAAAGATTTAACCAGCATCCCTGACAGCCAGTTATCTAAATGGCTGAGATATCCAGCCAGCAATACTTTGGTCATCTCATGAGAAGAGAAGACTCCCTGGGAAAGACCCTGATGTTGGGAAAGTGTGAAGGCAAGAGGAGAAGGGGACAACAGAGGACAAGATGGCGGGACAGTGTCACCGAAGTGACCAACATGAATTTGACCCAACTCTGGGAGGCAGTGGAAGACAGGAAGGCCTGGCGTTCTCTGGTCCACGGGCTCGTAGAAGAGTTGGACATGACTTAACAACTAAACAACAACAATCCAGCCAGCAAATGAACACAAATATATTTGCACATGCAGATTTTATTCAAATATTTGCCCTGTCTTTTGTAATGGATTGTTTTTTTTTAATGCGCAAGTGACTGTCATAGTGCATAACCACTGCCAATGGATTTAAATTCTGTGTTATTTTCCAGTGATACGTAGCATAGGCCTACTGAAATAAGCTCATGCATACTGGGCAGCGACGTGCTTATGAGCACATCAGAGGCCAATCTTCACAAGCAGAGCTTTCATACCCCTTTATATAACCCCAAACAAAACACTTTTCATACATTTAGTTGTGTGTTGGCAAGCAAAAATCATCAAGTGATATTATGAGTAAGTAATATGTATGCATGTGTGAACAGAAGAATTTAGTGATTATACAGAGAGAGAGAGAGAGAAACTCAAATATATGCACAGCACACATTACATATATAAGAATGTACAGTGGTGCCTCGCTAGACAATTACCCCGCATGACAGTTTTTTTGCTAGACATTGACAGTTTTTTCGCTAGACATTGGCTTTTTGCTATAGCGATTCGCAAAACACCGATTCCTATGGCAGAATTTCGCTGAACATTGTTTGGTCCCTGCTTCGCAAGCCAATTTTCGCTAGACAACGATTTTGACAGCTCCCTCCGTGCTCGCAAAAGCTTCACAATACAGCGATTTAAACAGCTGATCAGCGGTTTGCAAAGCAGCTTTCCTATGGCCGATCTTTGCTAGTCAACGACGATTCTTCCCCATTGGAATGCATTAAACAGGTTTCAATGCATGCCAGTGGGGAAATGCTTTTTGTAGATGACGATTCGCTAAACAGCGATTTCAGTGGAATGGATTGTCATCGTCTAGTGAGGCACCACTATATCTGAAATACTTAACACTATTTCTCCTTCCTTTGCCTTAGCAAAATGATACCAAATAGAAGCCCTTCCCATTTAAATGAATAGAAGTGTAAACATTTTATCTATTTCAAAACTTAAAGGGGCAGCACCAATTTTGAACAATTTTGACTACTCCCATAATGTGGGTTTTACTTGTGGCAGGATGTGGGGTTGAGATTTAGGCTTGTACATTCCAAGGTTTGTGGTGTTGGAGGAGCTTCTTGAGTGTCCCCTGGACTGCAAAGAGAACAAACCTATCCATTCTGAAGGAAATCAACCCTGAGTGCTCAATGGAAGGACAGATAGTGAAGCTGAGGCTCCAATACTTTGGCCATCTCATGAGAAGAAAAGACTCCCTGGAAAAGACCCTGATGTTGGGAATGTGTGAAGGTAAGAGGAGAAGGGGACGACAGAGGATGAGATGGTTGAACAGTGCCATCAACATGAATTTGACCCAACTCCAGGAGGCAGTAGAAGACAGGAAGGCCTGGTGTGCTCTGGTTCATGGGGTCACAAAGAGTCGGACACGACTTAATGTCTAAAAAACAACAATATATCAGGGAAATAGTCTGTGTGGGAACACAATGGCTTGGTCCGAACCCCAGACTGAGTTCATCAATAGGGTGTGGAGAGAAACTTCAGTAACACATAAGGTTCTGCCCGGATTATTAGATGGGGTGGGTAGAGTGCTCACTGGAAGGACAGATCCTGAAGCTGAGGCTTCAATACTTTGGCCATCTTATGAGAAGAGAAGACTCCCTGGAAAAGACCCTGATGTTGGGAAAGTGTGAAGGCAGGAGGAAAAGGGGACAACAGAGGATGAGATGCTTGGACCATATCATCGAAGCTATCAACATGAATTTGACCCAGCTCTGGGAGGCAGTGGAAGACAGGAGGGCCTGGTGTGCTCTGGTCCATGGGGTCACGAAGAGTTGGACTAAACAACAACATTCCAAGGTTTTTTTTGGGGGGGGGAGCACCATGTTTGTTTGTTTGTTTGTTTAATTATTTAATTATTTGTTGATCTATCCCACCTTTCTCCCTAAAAAGAACCCAAGGTGGCTTACATCATTAAAAAAAATATTTAAAAGCTAAAAACAGTAGGTATACAAATATTTAAAGACTTACACAAATATTACATTAAAAACACAATTGCAAAAAAGAAACAAACACCAAGGATCTAAGAAATTGTTTATTGTCTTTAAATATATTACTTTTGAAAGCAATAAACATGGTTTTTTTCTCCTATAATACGTCTTTCTTGTATGTGAGAAGGCATCAATAATGTAATCTGCCTGACCTTCTGTAATGGGTGTGTTACATGAGAATACATGCATATGGTCCAATTTGCAAGAAAACTCGAGTGAGCTGTCAGGAAAAGTGGCCAAGCCTTTTAGCTTACTCACATCCCCATGACATATACAATCTACTAGTTTATAACTATTTATGGCCCTCCAAATGTTAGACGCAGCTCCTAGCATACCTAAATGATATCTGGGTAGTGGGAGGTGCTGTCCAAGGCCACTTGGTAGCCCTCTCCCATTCTCCACCCAATATCCAGAAGACAATGAACTTTACCAAAATCTAAGTCCAGAGACAAATACTGTATTTAAAAAAAACAGAGATCTCTAAGGGTATTCCTGAACCCTGTCCTTCCCAGCTTTGACGCTCAAATAATAATCATGTCCTATCACATCAACGCTGACTTATGGCAACCCTTTTTCAGGGTTTTCCAGAAGCTTGAATAGCAGACATGTACATCCACAAATCATATCCACGGGAGCCATTCATACCCTACTGTTTGGGGCAGAACGTCTGTACAATAATCAATTCATCCAGTTGATTTTCAGTCTATTTTTTTTGTAGGAATTGCGAGAAAGTACCTGAATGACACAAGAGGTTCCAGGCAGTCAACACTGTGCATTGCCATATTGTGCTGGTAGTCTTGCAGAAACACATCCCATTTACAGAGAGGTTGGAAAGGTTTGTTGTTGCTGCTGCTGCTGCTGTTCTGTTCCTCCTCGAATTCCATAGCCACGAAGTAGCAATTTTAGCTGCGAAAGTATGACAATTGTGCTCCAAAAAAAGGTAATTTCCAAAGGTTCTAACATATTGACTGAAATCCTGTTGCTTTGCCTAGTAAGTGGCACTAGAGTATGCCCAATAGGGATTTGGTGAGTCAACTCCTCTGTAACGTCCATTGATTCAAATAGGCCTACTCTAGTTGTGACTTAATTTAGCATCGTAAGTCGTAAATGGTAGGCCCATTTGAATCAATGGAACTTACAAAGGAGTCAACTCTCCACTGATTCAATGGATGTACGACTTACAGTGGTGCCCTGCTTGACGATGATAATCCGTTACAGGAAAATTGCTGTTAAGCGAAATTGTCGTCAAGCAAGAACAAAAAACATTGGAATGCATTGAAAACTGGTTAATGTGTTCCAATGGGGAAATACCTCATCATCCAGTGAAGATCGCCCATAGAGAATCGCCGATCAGGTGTTTAAAATTGCTGTCTTCCAAAGCAGGGGTCCAGAAAACAGCCATTTTGCGAAGGGAGGGAAGCCGTTTTATGAAGGGAAGCCATTTTGCGGAGCCTGAAAAATCATAGTTTAGCGAACAAATGGTTTGTGAAGCAGGCTCCTAATCAACGTCAAGCGAAAAAACCCTATTGGAACCATCGTTTTGCAATCGCAATATCAATTGCAAAAAAACTCATTGTAAAGCGATTTCGACCTCATTCGGGGTAAGCATCTAACGGGGCACCACTGTACTAGACTAAGTAAGAAGATTTCGGCTGGTATGTCATATGAATGGGAAGGAGTATAAGCATTTAGCCCATTGCCCACAATACAGTTACTGGTAGAAATGGGAGAAACTGCTTTTTATGACAACAGCTTCCAGAAAACCCTAGCCAGCATGGTCATGCTGGCTGAGGCATTCTGGGTACAGTAGTGCAAAAAAGTAACTTTTCATCTCTATATGATCTGCAACTGGTTTATTGTAAGAATGAGCCCTTAAGTAGCTGAGGATCCTCCAGCGGCCACAATAATTCAACAATTTTCTGTGCTTTCAAGATAAAGACACTTCTTAGAAAGCTTCTCTTTGCTCATTTAAACCACACAAGGTTCTGAAGCTAGAGGTGGAGTTCTCATGCCTCACAGCATGGGCCTTGGTTCAGTAAACCAGGATAAATTATGTTGTTTTTTTTCCTAAATGGTCTCCCAGCTATTTCCGGTACTGGAGAATATTTTTTTTCTTCCTTTATTCTGCCTTTGGCACAGTATAAAGTAAGACTGTTGGGAGTTATTTCTCCCTTTGTCTGTTGTGGTTTCCTGTGGTAGGGTTGGGTTGGGTCCGGGGCCAACAGATGAAACCCAAGTGGTGTTCCTGAGAGGTTGAGCTACATGGAGAGTTTAGACCAGAGTGAGATAATTTTGCACAACACAAATCAATTCAGACCACAAAATTGCTCTTTTTTTGGACTACAAGTCCAGTATTTCACAGTCAATAGGCCTGTGGATTTCTGGGAGTTGTAGTAATCTGGCAAGCACTGCTTTTGACCGATATTTTGAGCACCTTTCAGTCATGGTTTGTAAATGAATGAAACAAATGGGGAACAGAACATAACAGGTAGCCCTGTCCTGAGTTGTTATGCGCAGTTATCTCAGCCATAAAATGTGTAAGGACTGTTTGTCAGATGAACACACATCAGTTCTCTATACAAATGGCTCTCAAGACAGGTGGTTTTTTTCCAGGCCCTATTTTACTGTTGGAGCTTGATGAAAGCTCACTAATATCAGAGCAAGGAGAATTTTTGTACTAGGTTGTGTGTCGCTGCCAAAGCTTCTACAAGAAGGCTCGAGAGTTGCAATGCTGGCACTCCACTCTCTACCTTGCTTCAACAGACACATATGACAACACATGCATCTACTGTCTGGCTCTTCCCATCCCCATTTCTTACTCTTGGCTTTTTAGTGCCTATATTGCGCACACACAACACATTTGGGTACAATAAAAATGGCACCAGTTGAGAATTAGTGGAGATGGGAACCTAGACTTTAAAACCACCTCACACACAAAAATCAGATTTTTCTCTTCCTTCAGTGCTACTTATCCTGTGGTTTGTCTTGCCTGTTGAAGAACTAGCAAAGCATATTCCCTGAGACCCCTTGCGAGCTTGCAGGGTTAGGCTTAACTCACCACTTGCAGAGCCACAGAAACCTTCTGGGTGTTTGTGTATGAGTGTGTAAAATCTCCACCTATCGTTCTGGAGCTCATGGTGGATTAGCCACTCTTCGACCTGGCAGAGAGGCTTGTCATCCCGCCTCCTGCCAGGAGTGGCTAATCCACCGCAAGCTCCGGAACCTCGTTATCTCCACTTCTGAGGTGGTATTCGAATACAAATACCCCCATCTCTAGTTAGGTGTATATATACAAAATCTTCACCTCTTAAAGAAACTCCACTTTCAACAGTGAAATTGGTGTCTCATATAGTTTACTTTACAACTCTGTGTTAAATCTACAATTCAATTGTTTTAAGAAGTTGAAGAATTCATTTTCTTAGAAATTGCTTCACTTAGTAAAAAAAGTGAACTAGAAGCATTCATTCCAAATACTTGAATGCAACCATTTTTGTATTTAAAGTATTTAAATACTTAAATTTAAATACTTAAACTTAAATATATTAGATCAAACATTTTAAAATATATGAAGTTTGACTCTAACAGTGGAAAATGCAAAGTAAACAATGGTCAGAATTGTCATTTTGCACTTGCATGTGTGAATCGGTTATGTCACAAGGACATGTGTCTGATAGCATGTACGCCCAGCAGCGTGCAGTCAGTACTCCTTTGATTAGCGGCTACTTGCTGCTGTGACTTATGCCATTTCAGCTACACGGGTGTAAATTGTCTCTTGGACTCTGGCCAGAACTGGTGAAATGGTGGTAAAACATCCCATGAGCTTTGGGCCCCCAAAGTAATTTTTCAAAACTCAGCTTTAGGATTCTGCTGGATAGCTCTGTGGCTTAGAGGTTGGGATTTCAATTCCTCACTGTGCCTCCTTGAACAGGGACTGGACTCAATGATCTGTAGCGTC
This sequence comes from Pogona vitticeps, assembly GCF_051106095.1. Classification (NCBI taxonomy): domain Eukaryota; kingdom Metazoa; phylum Chordata; class Lepidosauria; order Squamata; family Agamidae; genus Pogona; species Pogona vitticeps. The sequence goes on along the minus strand of NC_135786.1, from coordinate 16,665,006 downwards.
CGTTCTGCAGTTCTGATGGTTGTTGGTTGTTGTTGTTGTTGTTTGTTGTTGTTGTTGTTGTTAGATTTAGCCTCAGCAGGAATTTTTGAACTCAGAGGGCTTATCGCCCCACTTCTCCACCTAATTTACATTCTTATTCCATTTTATTACCACCTTACAATCCCCATGAAGATTTGTCTCATAGTGTTGGATTAAAGACAGGCAGTGATCCCCTGCTTAAACCAACCTGGCATTTAGCTCCGTGGTACTAAGCTAGCTACAAAGGATGTGAAAGATGAGCACATCTTGGCGTCTCCTGGCTCTTTGGTTTGGCAGGTTAATTATCTAATTGGGGTTTGGTTTGTTTTTTCGCTAGAGGTGACTATTGACATGAGAGCTGCTGCTTCTCTCTCTTTTTAACCGACACTATGAAGATATTAATCAACTATTCACTTGCTTTAAAAAAATGCATAGCTCTGATATGGAAGCTACCATAGCTCATTAAACCTTCAAGGATCTTAAAAATCTAATTTAGTAAGGATTTGCATGGCCCCACACTGGGAAGATGGCACCAAATACTTGACTACATTATAATTATGCTTTGTGATATTCTGGGCAGAAACAAATAATGGGAGGCTTGGGTGTGTTATGGAAGTTTGGGCTGTCCACAACATAGCACACTTCTTTTATGCTGAAGTGGCCCCATATGGCTGGCTGCAATTACATTAAACCACAGTCTGAGAATCCATGATTTCGGGCCACTTTTAAATAAATAAGCATCTGATGAGAGGTGTTTGGAGTTCATTTGTAGGAAACCACTGCACTACTAGCTCCCAGTAAGGAAAATGGCAAGAACAAGAATGGGGTGAGAATTTCATTTAGTTCATATTTTCAGAAGAATTCTCAATATATATATTGAGGTTTGTACAGTAGTTGCTCCTTTTCTCCAACATCCATTTTAGAAAGAAGAAGAATCTTACATCCTTTTCAGCAAATTCCTGAAGAAATCTGTGGAGAGAGAGAGAGAGAGAGAGAGAGAGAGAGTAATGCTCCCCAGGATTTTGGGGAGCATTTTTCCATATATATATATATATATGGAAAAAATTGGGTAAATTGGAAAATGACTTTTGTTGATTCACACGAGTGCCATTTTAACTTGCCCTACTGCAAGTTAAAATGGCACTCAATACAAACCATTCTACAGGTCACCACATGAACCCATGGTCTTATTTAATATAAGGCAGCAACTTCCCATATATCAATTGTGCTACAGACTAGAAGCATGCATCCTGTCCACTCAGACTTTAAATGTCTAAAGGTCCTGGGAAGGAACTCCCTTCAGCAACTTTCACAACTGTTTGAAGCAAATCATCCTCCCAAGATAAAAGTAGGAACACAAAACTAGAGACAACAGTTACCCATGTTGGTTAATGAGGACTATTGGAGCATCAGTGAACTTTTACAGTAATGTTACTTAAGGTTAAACCAGACACCACTTTGATTATGCCTTTGAATCCAGTGCTTGCAAGCTTCTGGGGACCTATAGCTATGTAACCAAGGAACCATAAGCAAAAACATGGCATGGAAGCAAAGAGAGCACTTACCACACCTATGCCATGGTCCTGACCTATAATGGAGAAATCCACCATTTCTTCTTCTCCCACACCGACTGCCCAGGTATAATTCCCTGACACCTGAAAGTTTTTGATGCTGCTGTGTTCTGCTCTTCCTGGTGGTAGGACTACATGGCCGTCCATCTCCTTCCTCTTCAATTTTACTAAATGGGCGGATGGCTGTTTTCGCCTCCTCTTTTACACATGGGCAGATGGAGGAATGAATGCTTGAAGTCCCGCCTGTCACCCCTCTGGACAGGTGAATTGGGGGACGGAGTAGGCAAATAGGGACCTTGTCTTGGCCACTGCATCCTTTCTTCGTGTAGAGCCTGATGGACATGGAGACACAATTGTTCTCCTTCTCAGGTGGAGATAGGCATGTAAGCATCACCACTGCAGCCTTTTTCTTTGCCTCCTGCCATATCATCAAAATAGTTGGTGGAGTGTGCCAACTTCCACCCAGGATTTTGGGGAGCATTTTGCTTATTACCTCAGATGGCAGAAAAGCATGGGGCACCTCCGATGTTTCTTTTTGTAAGTTAGCAATTTATTTCGTAGCAAACCACTACGCTGGGCGATTTACAAGCATTGAAAATAACATAAGAAGCCAATCCCATTTAAAAAAACATGCTGGTAACTACAAAACCTAAGGAGAATCAAACCACAATATAACTGAACACCACTATAAGGGGAGGAGATCCTGAAAAGCTTCCTTAAAGAGCAATATTTTTATTTGCCTTTGTAAGGTTAAGAGGGAAGGGGCCTGGCAAACCTTCTGCGGTAACACATTTCAGAAGGAGGCGACTATCACTGAGAAAGTCCAGTTCATGGACATAGACTTTTGGGCCTTCTTTGGGGTGAATTTTCATTCCACTAGCTTGTTCTGGTTCTTTAAAAATACTCTTATTTTTTAGGAAACATCTCATTTTTGGATCAAAATCTGCTTCTCTGCTATTGGGTCCTGTTCTGCAATTTCCACTTACTGTGGCTCTGCTCTCTGGAATAAAAAGTCTAGTTTACTGTCTATGTAACATCCCTTCAGATATTTGAAGACAGTAATAATGTCTCCCTGCGATCTTTTCTTCTCTAGGCTAAACATGGCCAGATCTTTCCATCCTTTCTCATAGAACACTGTGTCGAGCCCTCTTATGCTCATCATCTTCCTCTGGACCTAATCCAAACATGACTGAAAGATGCATCTAAGGTAGCATCTACTTTGAGTCCAAGTTTTGAATGGAGGACTTTTGACCCTCCTGATCTTTTGGACTTCAGCTCCCAGAAGCCCCAGCCAGCATTGCTGATAGTGACTAATTTATGGGCCTGTTAGTCCCAAAGATTTCAATGACCAAAATTTCCCCAGACCTGTGTAAATAGATATCTGTGTGTGAATGCCTGTCCTGTCAAGTCCAAAATGACTTACAGCAACCCTAAAAGGGTTTTCAAGGTAAATAAGATATTTAAGGTATGGTTTCACCAATTCGACTCCCTCAGTGAGTTTCTGTGGCCAAATGGGGATTCAAACATGTTTTCCAGAGTCCTAGTCTGTCCCTCTGTTCACCACTGTGTTCACTGGGAATAAGTAAACTGAATATAAATCATGTATGTTTTGTGGGATGAAGTAACACTGACCTAAATGTGTAAAACATTCCATCCAGTGCTTTGTGTTTGAAAAAGGATCCTTCCAGTCTTTACTGCCACATTTAAGGAAGCAAGGAAAGCCTCAAGAAAGGCTTCTAAAGTATTTTATTGAAAAGTACCCAGGATATGAATAGTTTCAACCACTTCCTGCACTTTTCTCTCAGGGTGGGGGCAAGTCATCAGCCTGCGAAACCTTCTAATTGTAGCACAGGCTGTGCAAGTAAACTTCAAATATGCTTGAGGAAGATCAGATTACAGGCAAAATTATCCTCTTGTTATTACTTTAATTTTTGTCTCTGCCGTAATTCCAATGGAATGAGATTCAAAAGGAGATGGGCCAAAAGGTGCTGCTTCACTCTGACTCTAGTCTGGATGAATCAGAGAAAACATCAAATGTTGATGGTGCCAAGATATTTGGGTGCTGCTCTCTGTAGGGCCAAGCCCCAGTTGGTGGCAATCAAAGGAAATCTGCTGTTCCTGTGAGAAATGCACCATCTGAGGAATCATCTGGGACAAACACCTCATTACTTTTCCAGTAAAATGTGACATATCTAATCCTGTAGGTGGAAAATCCCATAGATGTCAGTGGAACCTTGTTAGGGGAGGCCTTCTGATGGCATTCCAATACGTGTGGTTCACATGTTGGCAAACAGAGGCCTGTAATAGGTGGACCCATCATCTGGAACCCTCATATGTTCCATAGGAATGACATTGCACATGAGGTTGATTCAGGTGGCAGATGCTGAATGATGTGGAGAGGAACAGCAATGACAGCTTTCCCCCCTTTCCCCACTCTATTCAAGGACAGATGTGTGTTCCACACAATCTGTCTCACACTCTCTTTCCAAAATAGCTCTTCCCAAGCTGTATTCGCGAAGGCTTTCACGGCCAGGATCTAATGGTTGTTATGGGTTTTTCGGGCTCTTTGGCCGTGTTCTGAAGGTTGTTCTTCCTGATGTTTTACCAGTCTCTGTGGCCAGCATCTTCAGAGGACTGGAGTGGGAGCTCTGTCCATGCTCTTCCCAAACTGTTTTTAGATATGGTGGAAAATGCTATTCCCTCTCCAGTATCCAAGTCAGATTCATCTGCCAGCCCAGTCAACTTCTGTAGATCAAATGGGCATGGTCTCCTTCATAAGAGGTGGTATACTTTCTGGGTCGTGGCCTACTGCACATTAAACAACCCACAGAAAACAAGAGACCAGACTTACCTGGGCACCCCAGTTGCTGACAATTAGGGCTCACCTAGGCCAGGGCACCAGGACAGCCATGGCACCAGCCATGTGGTCTAGTGGATGGGGGAGAGGTAGCTACTAGAGACTGCCCTAGCAGTGGGGAGTGGAGTTTCCCTGCTGGTCTGGTATTGGCTGGCAGGGGGAGATCTCAACAATGCAAGTGGGCTGGAAAAGGAGGATTTTCTCCTTTGTCTGCCTGCGCAGCTTAAAAGCGGTAGGCACAGCCTCCCACCGTCCAGTCTGCTGCTCACAAGCACCCATTTCCTTTCTCCTTTTCCCTCCCTGCCTCCCTCTTTTACAGTAGTGGCAAGATGTGTTGTTATTTGTTATTACATAGGTTGCATGGGGGTATGGTTAGTGTGCTTTTATTGCAATATGTGTGCACACTCAATCATGTCACAACTTTGTTGGCGGTTGGGGGCATTGGGGTTGGATACAGATGGCTTAAGGGTGAAGATGGGAGTCTGCTCACCCAGAACTGTTAACGAACCTCCCTGTACAGGGAGACTTGGGCAGGAGCAGGATCTGGTCCAGCTTGGGGGCCTTCAGGCCCAAACTCTGCCCCAGGTGTGTGAGAATCACAGAGTGGCATATGCTTGCACGGTTTCCAGAAGATGGCTACTTCTGGCGGAAACTACAGTGGCTACTGAAGTGAAAGGTGCTGGGCATTGGGTGGCAATCAGGCCTCTTGATGCACCGGATCCAGTCCCCCAATGCTGGCCAGGGACTGCGGCTGTAATCAATAAAGTTGTGGCCTTTCCTCCAAAGAATTGTGTGTACTGTATTCCTTTGTACTTTATAGAGCCTTGGGGAGATCCTGCTCAGTGATAAGCCAGCAAGCACTGGAAGAGGTTCAAAACAAATTAAAGCAAACTAATAGGGGAGACTAATCAAAATGGAGCACATCCAATGGCTATCCATTGAACTTTCATGGTTATCTCAGCAATATAGGCAGCAACCCTACGCATCCCCAACTGAAACAAAGCTTACCTGTATTAGAATATAACAATTCTTGTGTCACCTTTGCTTCACCTTGCCCCTCCTCCTTCCCTTCAGTTGGCTAGAATGACCATCAAAAGGTAGTCTGTAAAAGTTGGCAGCAACATTAAGGCAGACTGGGGTATCTTTATCTTTTACTCTTTGTCTTCTACTACCCTGTAAGGTGTCACAGACAATGCTGGCAGCTTCCGATGAAATGAGCTGCACACCCTGAAAGTTTGTACTACTAGATAACACTTGTTATTCCTTCAGGTGCCACAGGACTCTTTCCTGTGGATAATAATAGAGTTATTCCTGTGTCAGATGGTGTTACATTTTGTTGTAGATGCAATGCAATGGCTCCAAACAAACTGGACCTTAAATAAAGTGAGGGATCAACTGCGCATCTGCGATTTTTTTTCCCCTTTGCTAGAGCTTTTGTCGGGGCACTGTGATCAGGTTGACAGTTTTGCCCCAAGGAAAGTTATAAATTCTGCACAGAATTGCGGTACAATCGTTCACTGTGGCATGTCTGCCCTCCGGACACACTTGGGTTATCCATAAATGTGGCAGATGATGGGGTTTTATGGCTAGAAACATTCTTTGCAGGCACAACGACAAAAACCAGGGTTTGAAAATGTAATTAAAATGAATAGATAAACTTTCTTAAAGGGACCGTGTGGATTATTACTGGATCATAACATCACTGATGCCTTAGGCAAGATGGGGTGGGGGAGGATTAATTAATTAATTAAATAGATTTTATTAAATATAACTCACATCAAAATTTTAAAAGTAGGTGAAGGTGGATATTAAATTACACAAGGAAGATTGAGACATTTGAGAGCAAAGATAACTGCAAATTGAGATTATCTCCCAAAATAGAAGTGAATGTGACACGTTTCCCCCTCCTTAAGTATTTGATGAGTCCTGAGGGGATTTTTCCTCTTTGAAACATCTAGAAATGTTTTCACTTAGATGTTCTTGGAAGATGTAGAGATCAGCAAAGAAAGACTGTAAAGGAACAGTATGGAGTTCATATACTCATATTTTATTCCAATATTAATTAGAATTATATTTCATCATATAGTTGTTTTATTCTAATATTATCTGTCTGATGTTCTGAAGGCAGAATCCTATTTTGAATTTCATTAATGATCAATGGTAAATGTTTTCAGAATATCCTTCTGTCATTGAAGTTTACTGCCTTTCCTCAAATATTGCCAATTTGTCTTTTCAGCTGAGGATTTGAAAAGGTTTTGCATATATCTGTTTCAGTTAAAGTTCCATTGTACTATGGATTTTGTAGTCTTCAGCTGAATGAACACTGTGCCATTCTTATATATATCTGTTTGATCCATAAAACTGAAGATGTTTTTCCTCCTAGATTACTAAAATATGGTAAGATTAAAGATTTTCTTAAATTAAGTAAACTAAACAAAAGGATTACATACAAACCAAAAACAACATATATAAAGAAACAAACATTTAACCTAATCCATACTACATTACCATTATAATTCATTTATAACATATTGTGCTCTCCCCCCCGCCCGCCAATACCAGGACCATTGGAAATATTCAGTTTTCCCTCCATCTGTGAAGTCCCATTCCAAAAATACAGTGACATTTTTCAGAGGTACAGAACTTTCCCCTTTTGTAATACAAAATCAATACAAATGTGTGAGGAGTGGAAAAATTATTTTGGCTTAATATTATTCAGTTAGAACACTGGACTAAAAATATGGGTGAAAAGAAATAATAAATGTATGGCGTTTACAAAATTTGAAGAAATTGTGTTACCGAGGGGAAAAATAGGGTGAGAATAAAAGAATGAAAGGGACTATAAATAGAATTTATATTTCCCCCAGGTCATCTACCCTCTCTTCCAGGTCCTCTCAAACAACGCTCCTCCGGGTGGCCAATAAGTACTGAGTGGTGGGAGAATATATGGAGTAAAAAAATTTTTTAAGTGTATGCCTGTCAGGATAAAAGAAAAGTATAAATTAATTTGGAGATAGTATTTAACATCAGTAAAATTAAAATGTATTATGGCTAATAAATATTCTAATTTATGTTGTAGATGTGATCAGGAAGTAGCTATTTATTACCATATGTGATGGGAATGTGAGGATATATCAAAATTTGGGGAGCTGGTTTTTAAAGAAACAAATGAAATACAGTCATGCCCCGCTTAACGATTACCCCATATTACGACGAATCCACTTCACGACGATGTTTTTGCGATCGCAATTACTGCTTACTGTAGTAAGTCACTCTAGAGTAGGCCCACTGAATCAGTGGGGATTTGGTGAATCAAGTCCCCCATAAGTTTGATTGATTAAATGGGCCTACTCTATTTGTGACTTACTACTGGCTTTCAACCATGGAATAATAGCATGTTGTATAGATTGAGTTTGATTCAGTCGAGTCTTCTGAAGCTCTGAGCTGTTGCTAAAAGACTATTTCTCTCTCTTCAAGCGTCTCTCTGTATTTATGGGTGTATTAGCTGTGTGTGTGTGTGTGTGTGTGTGTGTGTGTGTGTGTGTGTGTTGAATATTAGATAGATAAAAATACACACAAAAGCTGGCAGCCTACACCAAATGCTTAGGAATTCATAAGTTTGCATTATTATTATTCTAGTAGGAGAAATATGTGAGTAAAGGAAGATGGAAAAATGAAACACACTTGATAACCATGAATCTGATAAAAGTATCCTTCCAAAATTAGGAAGGGAAGCCTTGTTGGAGTTAGTGCAGGATCACATGCTGCTGCCTTCACTACATATGGCTGGGCGAGATCTTCCTGGAGTGGGATAAATATCAATCTATCCAGCACTAACCAATTGTTCCCTTCCTGCCTCTGAGTTCAAACAGAACGATGCCTCTCTGCTCTGCTTTTTTCTCCTCTCTCCATCTGTTGGAGTCAGTCTGTTGAAAGCAGTATGTCTGCTGTGGCCTTTGTGCAAAGCAGCTTGCTACTGTATGTTATTAACTTGCTGCTTTATCTATTCACTGTAAGTAAATAAAACTTTTTATTCTAATGTCTCAGGGTGAGTTATTAAATCTGTAAGTGCTAGTTGATGAGAAAAAGGGGTGGACTAGTGTGGGGAACTTGAAGCTATTCCTGCTCTGTGAATCCCAGCCCTTTTGCTCTTGCAGCTAGAGGAATTTAACCAAAATTATAAACTCTGCAACAAGTCTTGGGGGAATAGTCAAAGATGTCTTCATGTTTATATAGGATTCTGTATCTCGTAGCCAAAGTTAAACAATCAGTTGCTCAGAGTATTTCTGTCTAAGTGGAAGTCTAACGTGGTCAGAGTCTTGAAAACATTTCTGCTTGTTTTAGGTGAACATCAAACTATAAGAATATAGCAAACTCATTGTGAATACTTTCACCTGTTCAAAACATACCACGTAGATTAAGTAGTTACAATTCTAAAATCTACCCTCTAAATCAGACCAGGACTCTTATTTCCATACTGTGCTGAAGATTATATGTTGGTGACATCCAGATTTAAACTCAGGACTTTCTGATACATAGCACTGTTTCCAATCCATTGCATTTCAGCAGAAGGTAGCATTTTCCAAGGCATAAGAGAATAACATGGAATATATCCATCCTCAAAAGTTATACAAGTTGACCTCATGCTTAACAGCCTCCCTTCATTATAAAGAACACTCTCAGCACATTCTAATCTCACTCTTGGTACATTTAGCAAGATTAGTAGGAAACTCCACCTTTCTCCTGTTACTTGCTGAACCCCTGAGGTTCTGGGAATCCCCATCACAATTGGAAATGTAGGCTAATGCCTTTTCCCACCCAGTGACTGAAAGACAGAATTATTCTTCAGATACCACTTTTTGATTCATATAGCTTTTAATACTGATAACTCTGTTTTAACCAGAGGAGGCTTCACGTTCATCTAGTGGCAGGCAGATAAATGATTACTGTCCTTTTATCACCCTGACAGCAGTGTTTATTGGAATTGGAAGGATTTTAATTAGCACTTTGGAGCTCACATTAAAATTGTTTCAAATGTTCAGGGAGGAAAGAACAGTAAGTGGAAGGTAATTCTCCCCTGCAACATTGACTGAAATCATACCATCCAGCGTTCTCAGCTTTGCCTGGATCAGGCCTAACCCAAGATGTTTTGCTGCCTGAGGCAAAGAACAAAATATTGTGCCCCTCCATTCTATATACAAATGCTGATTAGACTGGTCACTAAATTTTCTTCTGCATTGGTGATGGGATTGTGCTCTCTATTATCTTAAAAAGTGAGAGGCCGTGGCATGTTGCACAGTTCTCTCCTCCATCTTGTGGCCTCCTCCAGCATCTGAGTGATGGCCGAAGTCTGCCTAATGTGAGGACCAGTGCTGATCTGAATTTTGGCATCACACTCTTGGGAAAGAACTAGAGAACAGGGTTTTTCTGACCAGTAGCATCCCCTTCTCTGAAATCACAGGGCTGAGATCTGAGTCTGGGGTGGAGTCTGTTATGCGATAGGGGTAGGCTTTGTGTTGTCACAGGGATAGGTCCAACAAGGGTTGTGAAAGAAGCAAACACAACACACATGTGTACGACTTTGCCCTGAGGCAGCAGGCCCTGGTGCCACCTGGGGATGGACGGAGAGGTGTGCCTATACTTTAGACCTCTTTTTTTGGCCACCACCCTTTTAGGAGTTCTTCTCATGTACGAGGGCCCCCTGTCAAACACAGCCTTTGGCGGGGTGCAAATAAAGATACAACACAAACAGATGAATCTGTGGCCTCCTTCAAAAGTGCCATGGCCCCCATTGAGAATGACTTCTTTAGAGACCTCACTAAAATGCTATTACTACTTCCTGGTACTGATTTCAGCAACCAGAATCATTCCGAAATCTTCAGCTACCAGTTTAAAACAGCTGCTAATAGCTGCTAATTTATTTCCTCAGATTCAAAAATCATTGAGTTTTGTAAACATGTCATCTCACTCATACATTTTCAGGACTTGACACCTAGTTTTTAGACTTGACCCTTGGATCTGCCTACTGCATCAGCAGTGTTGATGAAGTAGGTTTATCATAAGTAACATTAAGGGAGAACCATGATTAAATGAAAACCATGGAACTAATCAGATTTTCTCCTGCCCCAGTGCCTATCACCACAGGATTTTTCTCTCCATCTGAACGTTTGGGAAAGAAAAGCAACTTCCTTAGACTTTAACCAGCACCCTGATACCTATCATCTCTGCTTTGAGGTTGTGATGGTGAATCCAAATGTTACACCAAAATTCTCATATTTCCCCAACCAACATAGTTCATGGCCAGGGATTATGCATTTTATAGTCCAATAACTTCTGCAGTGACACAGAGTGACTGCCCTTGTATAGATGGTTGACATTTTGAAGAATTCATCATATTAGGTATGATTCTTCATGAACAAGAGTTGGTATAAGAGTTTGGCCATTTCTGTGGAGGATTCCACCAATCACTCTTTGAAGAATGGTATATTTCATGCTATTTCAGCTGTAATACAGGAGCACTGTTTTAAAGATACGAAACTGCTTCTGAATACTTTATTCCTTTAAAACCCAAAGAAGTCAGAATCAATATGATGGCACATAATTTATTAAATAAGGGGTGGTTAAAGTACTGTAGCTGAGCTGGTTAATGAGGTAAGTATTATAATATAAATAACAAGAAACAACTGGGTGTAGGTGAAAACCAGTTGCTTTAAAAACACTGGAATATTATCCTTCTGTTCATTAGAGCAGAAAAGGACAGAGGAGCCAGCTGGAGCTTCAAAGCAGGCATGAATTACAGGATCACATTCAGGAACATGTCTGTGGGAACACCTTTGGGCACTTAAATTGAAATATTATTATGTGTCTGCTTATGTGATGAAAAATAATCATAAATAATTTTGGAGGCTGAGTGTCCTGATTTTTTTTTTCAGTTGCAGAATTTTGGAGAGTAATTATATTTTGTGTACCCCAGTAGTTTTGGGGGAAAGTGCTATATGAACAGGAGGCAGCAAAGGGGCTGAGTCAGGACCTGGAATTTATGAGCTGTGCTTTGTTCTTTGTGTGTAATTCACCTGCCTTTTCTAATGGTGTATAAATTTTTTTTTACATTCCTAAGTCATAAATACAGACAGACAGACAGACAGACACACACACACACACACACACAGAGAGAGAGACACACATGTGTGTGCGCATGCACACACACAAAAGAATTACTAACTCTTTTGTTGGTCTTGTTCTGTGATATCCCTGGCAACCTGCCCTATAGATATTAAGGGAAAGACTCTAATTTAGGCTTCTAGTAAATGCTTTCGCTGCTTAATTTCTCCATATACGAGTCCTGTTTAAGACATAGGCACAAGGCCTATCAAGCAGACATTTCATCTAAAGAGTTTTGTAGTTTCTGCAGCAGTCCGATATTTATTTATTTATTTATTTATTTATTTATTTATTTATTTATTTATTTATTTATTTATTTATTTATTTATTTATTTATACCCCGCCTATCTGGCCCACCAGACCACTCTAGGCGGCTTCCAAATATAAAATCAAATAATAAAACATAAACAAATACATAATAATCAAACAAGAACAGCAGTAAAAATAAAAAGGAAAAGTAAGAAAAAATCAAGAGTTGGCTGGAGGGAAGGCCTGAATAAACAGCCATGTTTTTAATTGGGTTTTAAAGGTGCCCAGCGCGGGGGCCGCGTGAATCGCCGGAGGGAGATTGTTCCAGAGGCGAGGAGCCACCGCCAAGAAGGCCCGGTTTCGTGTCTTCTCCTTCCGGGCCTCTCTCGGCGTTAGGCTCCTCAGCCTCACCCCTGACTCGCGCGGGTGATCCGGGTAGACCTTGGTGGGAGGAGGCGTTCCGCCAAATATCAATAGCCTTCTTATCTACCAGTCAGCTTTTGTCCTTGTTAATTTTAAGAATTAAAGTATTATTTGCTTCACACTGTTAGTAAGATATATAACATTTTGACTGACATCAGCTATAGGAACTGAAGTGGATTAATGGGCTCCTTAAAGCTGTGCAGTGGCACAGCAATGCAATAGGAGCAGGTAGCCCTCACAGCGCATGCACACAGAGAGCAGGCCCAGATCATTGATGCCAGGCCACTGTCTCTGCGCATTCCCATGCTTGTCAGGAGACAGGGAGATATGCACAGAGTCAGCTCCCTTAAGGGAAGCCATGCAACTCTCTCTGAAGATGGCGGCAGTGGAGGAGGAGGCAACACAAGATGGGGAGTTGAAGGGGCAATTGGAAGGGTAGAGGGGGTAAACAAACCAGGCAGTTTGTTACAGCAATTTTCAAAAGTTTGTTGGTTCAGTTCGTTTGGGTTCGTTGGTTTTGACGAACAGGAACCAACCCAAACCAACGAACCAGCGATTTTTAACCAACTTCCTGGTTTGTGTTTTATTTCGTGTCCATCTCTATTTATAACCAGAAAATTTTGTAAGGGCCATCATATACCTGGAATTGAGGTGATAGTGCATTGTTGTTGTTTAGTAGATATCCAAAGTGTGGTATATTACATTGATGGATGGAATGAGTGAACAAGTCAGACAGTGTCTAGTGGTCACTCCTTAAATGTGTGGGTTGTGTTGTGTTCTTTAGATGTGGTTCACTTATAGTGATCATGTGAATTTAAATAACAACTTATATTCTTCATCTTGATCTCATGCAAATCTATATATATTAATACTTTCCTGGCATTAATATCACTTGTTAAGATGATAAACATGGGTGCCTTGTAATGTGTTGTTGTTAATGGTTAAGTTAATATATAGTCTAAAAAAATTAGATTCCAGAGGGGAAGGTACCTAAATTATGAACACAATAGTCTTGTTGCCTAATTCCACTAATGGGAAATACAGTAGAGTCATCTTGTAACCCAGGGAATTATGGACTGCATTTTTGGTGCAGTGGGAGGAGGACTAGAAGCATGTTGTTAACAAGAGGAGAATAAACATGGCTCCAATTAGTACCAGTAGCATATACAGGATTAGAACATGCTTAATGCTCGTTACTGCCCTTGTTATTCTGTAAAATATCTTCATATAGTGTCATTTTGGCTGTGTATATACCCAGGGAAGGAATGCAAACCTTGGTAGAAAAGGGATTTTGACTGGGCAGTAGATCTTTGGGTGATTTGTTATATATCAGCTACAACGGCTGCTTAAAAACAGTAGCAACATGGTTATTCCCTCTCTACACCTGAAATCAAGGATGGGTAAAACTCAGTTCTCCAAATGCTGGGCTGGCACCAGCCACAGTCAGCGTGATGAATGTGATGAGGGATTATGACGACTGATGAGGAATGGGATGATAAAGGATGATAAGAGTTGTAACCCATCAGCATCTAGAGGCTGCCCACCCCTCGCTGTTGAAATGAGGAACGCTACACTGTTGAAATGAGGAAAGCTTGGGGGTAAGCAAGGGCAGTCGTTCTTAGTGTGAAAGGACTGTGAGCAGGATCCTGTTAATCTTAGAACAGCACAGCTGGAAGAGGCCCTATCGACTATCGAAGAGGAACAGTGGGGAATCGAACTCCCAACCTCTAGCTCTACGTACAGATGCCTAAACCACTGAGCTATCCTGCATTTCAGTTCTGGTTCTCAAAACAAATACCATGTTTCCCCGAAAATAAGACAGGGTCTTATATTAATTTTTGCTCCAAAAATGCATTAGGGCTTATTTTCAGGGGATGATTTTTTTTAATGTATAACAATCTACGTTTATTTAAATACAGTCATGTCAAGTTCTGGTTGCTGCACAATGCTGCACAACGGTGGAGGGTGGGGCTTCTGGGGCTTATGTTGGGGCTTCTTGTTGTTTTTGTTTAGTCATTAAGCCATGTCCGACTCTTTGTGATCCCATGGACCAGAGCATGCCAGGCCCTCCTGTTTTCTACTGCCGGAGTTTGGTCAAATTCATGTTGGTCGCTTCGATGACACTGTCCAGCTATCTCATCCTCTGTCATCCCCCTCTCCTCTTGACTTCACTCTTTCCCAACATCAGGCTCTATTTTGGGGGTAGGGCTTATATTAAAAGCATACTGAAAAATCATAGGTAAAGGTAAAGGTTCCCCTTGACAATTTGTCCAGTTGTGTCCGACTCAAGGGGGCGGTGCTCATCTCCGTTTCCAACCCATAGAGCTAGCGTTTGTCCGAAGACAATCTTCCGTGGTCATGTGGCCAGTGCAACTAGACATGGAACACCACTACCTTCCTACCATGGTGGTACCTATTTATCTACATGCATTTTTGCATTTTGCATGCTTTCGAATGACTAGGTTGGCAGGAGCTGGGACAAGCGACGGGAGCTCACTCCATTATGTGGATTCGATCTTACAACTGCAGGTCTTCTGACCTAGCAGCACAGAGGCTTCAGCGGTTTAAACCAGGTTAGGTCTTATTTTGGGGGAAACAGGATACCTTGGCTCAGAATTTTTTAATTCGTCCTGTATATCTTTTGAGGCAATCTCTGGTTGCTGAACCACATGATTCTAGTATGTATTTTGTTGTTGCTGCTGCTGCTCCTGCCACTGCTGTAAGGAAATCCATGTAATAAAAATTAGGAAAGGGCCTTTTCATTTATTGTCCAGCACTTGTAGAATTTTATTTATTTGTTTGCTTGTTTAAAAAGTTATTCTTGAGCTTCCTTTTGGCACCAAAATCATCCTCAGAGTGCTTTCCTGAAGTTTTAAAAAAGTAAAATGTCACACTATGCACCATTAGGAGAAGGATTAAAACTGCTGTTTTGTTGGCTGAGTGTAGATCCTGGGTAATGTGTAGGTTGACTATGTACATATTACTAAAAAGAAGGATGAAAGACAATGGGAATGTGTGTGTATTTATTTATGGTCAGAGATAAGAACATGGACGTGATAATTATGGCTGTGGTAAGATACAAGAGATGATGACAGCAGCCACGAAAATAAAAGACACCTGCATCTTGGGAGGAAAGTAATGACATACCTAGACAACATCTTAAAAAGCAGAGACATCACTTTGCCGACAAAGGTCAGTCATAGTCAAAGTTATGGTTTTTTCAGTAGCAATGGATGGAAGTGAGAGCTGGACCATAAAGAAGGCTGACTGCTGAAAAATTGATGCTTTTGAATTGTGGTGCTGGAGGAGACCCTTGAGAGTCCCCTGGACTGCAAGGAGAACAAACCTATCCATCCTGAAGGAAATCAACCCTGAGTGCTCACTGGAAGGATAGATCCTGAAGCTGAGGCTCCAATACTTTGGCTATCTCATGAGAAGAGAAGACTCCCTGGAAAAGACCCTGATGTTGGGAAAATGTGAAGGCAAGAGGAGAAGGCGATGACAGAGGATGAGATGGTTAGATAGAGTCATCGAAGCTACCAGAATGAATTTGACCCAACTCCAGGAGGCAGTGGATGACAGGAGGGCCTGACATGCTCTGGTCCATGGGATCACAAAGAGTCGGACACACCTTAATGACTAAACAACAACAAAAAAGATACAAGAAGATGGAGCTGCACCTGCCACACCATCAACCTACAATCGCCTACACTAGCCTGCTGGTTTCAGGTACAGTTGAGAGTGCTACCTTGATGCCATTGTTGAAAACCAATTCAAATGCAAATTCAGTCATTGGCTTCTATATGTAAATTGCTGAACGTATAGTCTCGGGCAGCAAAAAGTTTCAGAGAAGCCTGAGACCTGGTGGGTTTCTTAGCTGGAGTACTTAACCCTTTTGAGCAACAGAGATCAAAATTTAGATTTTGGAAACAGAGAGGGGCCAGTTTTGCACACCATAGCCTTCTCAGGAAACCCAGAGGTGTGATCAAATAATATACTTTGCTGGGAGCAATCTCCCTTAAAGAGGCCATCGAGACTGAGCAAGAATTACTCCAGCCTGTCCCACCCACCAAAAAAGAGTAGCTTTCCCACTGGACCGAAAAGTCTGGTTTGGGCACAGATTGGAGTTGGGCTGGATTGCTATTGCCCGTCTATATCAAGTAATCACTGGGATATAGTGCAACTGTGAAATTCACAAGCCGATTGAAGGTTTGTTCAAAATGGCTTCTGAGGTTAGCACAGAACTTCAGCAACATAACAACAGCAGAGGTGAAGTCTACAATAGGTTTTGGGGATGGGTTGACAAAATTGGTCCCTGGATCCACTGAAGTTGTCTATCTTTGTTTTAAAAGAGATGATGATGATGATGATGATGATGATGATGATGATGATGATGATGATGATGATGATGATGATGATGATGATGATAATAATAATAATAATAATAATAATAATAATAATAATAATAATAATAATAATAATAATAATAATAATAATAATAATAATAATAATAATAATAATGAGCCATCAAGTTGATTCTGACTTATGACAAGCCTTACCAGGGTTTTCTAGGAACAGTATACAGTACAAAGTGATTTATCTATCTTCTTTTGGGGGAATTCTAGAAATATGCAGCTTGCCCAAGGCTAAACAGGCAGGCTTTCAGGAGAGTGAGAAATCAAACTCTGAACCTTTGGTACTGCAGGCAAAAGGGAATACAATGGATAGCAGCACTGTTGAACTAGGGGCCTTGATATCAGCAGTAAGGTACAGTAACTAAAAGGCAAATTTACAGACCCTTCTTTATGTGGAAATACATAAAGTAATAACACGGTTTCAGTTTTTACAGTTGTTTGTGACAGATTACCATCAAGTGAAAAACTATTCAAATTTCTAATTAAAAGCTGAAGGCTCCATTTCATTAAGCTAAAGAATTTATGTTATGCCTCAGTGCATTTTCCAAGCTGAACTTGAAGTAGTTTTTAGTTCAATATCTTCTATGGAGAAAAAAAAAATGCCAAGGCTTGTGATCTCTAAAACTAATCATTAAAATTATTAGTGGTGTTTTTTAGATGTCTATTTTTTTTTTTAACAAAGGATTGTTTAACTAGAGCCTTTGAATATGAATACAGTAATAGAAGAGACAGTTACATCAGTATTAGACATGGGCTATTTGTACTGCATTTGTACTTCTGAGGATACAAATACATACAGTGGGACCAAAGTTCTCAGCACAGCGCTCAGCTCCATTGTCATATTGCACCAATCACAGAAGTTCCCCGCCTCCCCACGCAGGTGACCACTCATTGGCCGAACAGGGAGACTCCCATCCCACTTCTGAGTCAAAGTGGTCAGCTATGCAGGAGGCGAGAAAGAGCTAGCTGAGCTCCTTCTGTAATAGGTGCGACAATGATGGAAACTGAGCTGAGTGTCATACTGCAAACGGTGAGAGGAACAGCCTATTCTGGGGGAAGGGAATGGGCCGCCATGGCACCTGTGGTGCCACTGTTCGCATTCGCATCCCCAGGGATATAAATACGAATACCCCATGTCTAATCCATAAACTATGGATTATCCTTAAAGACTTAAGTGTACATTTATGATGTATGCACATATGCGTGTGCTAAGCATAATTTACAAGTAGAAAACAACCCATTTACTAAAATAGCAAAGCTCTGCCTTGGTTTCATCATAGATCAGCTATAGGATATAAGGCGGCCAAAATTGTCTATGTGATAATGCTCACATTTCCCCTCCGTTATTGTTTATGTCTTCCAGGCAGAGCACAGCAGAAGGGGGAGTGTGTGTGTGTGTGTGTGTGTGTGTGTGTGTGTGTGTGTGTGTGTGTGTGTGGTGTGTGTGTGTGTGTGTGTGTGTGTGTGTGTGTGTGTGTGTGTGTGTGTGTGTGTGTGTGTGTGTGTAACATATTGCTGTGATCATTCTAGACAAATATGAAAAGGGGTGACCAGGAGTGAATCAGGAAGGAGGGTTCATTTTGCTTTGGGCAGCTGCAGAGATTTCTTTATAGATTATTTACACAGTAGCTCCTTAGGGGACAACACGCATGTTAGTTTTGCGTAGGAAACACTAACTGAAATATTGGGGCAGAACATGGATCGTATATTCTTTTTGACAAATCACTGAATATTAAGGAAATTAAAGGAAATTAGCCAAATCTCTTCATATTATGCAAGCAAACAAATACCCTATATCGTACACTCCTAAATTTTTAATCTCCACCCTCACTTAGGTCATGTATGCATTTCACACCTAATAAACTCATCTGATGCTGTGCAGCACCAAATCTTGTAAGAATGTGTGAAAGAGAGAATATGGACAGGCAGAGCTGAAACAATTATTCTCAAATTGTCAAAATATTATCAAAATTCTATTTGTACTCCGCAGATTTTTCATGCAAATTTTTTTTATCTCGAACTGACTTCTTTGAAAGTTCTGACTTGTTCTGGCAGGCATCAGATAATGTAAAATGCCACAAGACGGCAGACACAAAATATCGTTGTATGTCATCTCTCAGCAGCTGTCACATGCTGCATACCATTACACATCAGTCAACAAATATGGTCACATAATGAATGCCGTTGCTTTCATGTTTGAAAGGATGTGTTTCAATATGGAAGCAAAGTTGCTGGCTCCTGAAAAAAACAAAAAACAAACATTTAGTACCTGAACAGAGCATGGGGTTTCAGAAGCTGTCTGAGTAAAGGGAGAGAATACCAGGTGGAGAAGCTGAAGTGCTGGGCTCAGAGCTGATGTTTTTCTCTTTTCAGACGACCAAGGGACAAAACACATTCTCTACAAAAAAAAGCAAGTATAGTCAAGAGATTAAAGAATCATTTCCTGGAAGGAAGGAAGGAAGGAAGGAAGGAAGGAAGGAAGGAAGGAAGGAAGGAAGGAAGGAAGGAAGGAGGGAGGGAGGGAGGGAGGGAGGGAGGGAGGGAGGGAGGGAAGGGAGGGAGGGAGGAAGGAAGGAAGAAAGAAAGAAAGAAAGAAAGAAAGAAAGAAAGAAAGAAAGAAAGAAAGAAAGAAAGAAAGAAAGAAAGAAAGAAAGAAAGAAAGAAAGAAAGAAAGAAAAATGGCCACCTCACATTGAGAGAATGGGGATATCATTTCAGGGCTTTGGCAAAGATGTCATGACATTAATTGTCATGAGAAGTTCCTCTAAAGGCTTCTCCAACCACTCTTCAAGTTTCCATAATTGCGTCTTCCTCAAGAATTGAAACTCCAGCCTTGGGAAGAGGTGAGGATGAGTGGGAGAAAACAATGTGGCTAATGTCAGATCACAGTATCAATGAAATTACACAATAATTTCTGTGGGGACTGTGACAGAGTGATGCAATTCTGGTCTCAATTCTCAGTTGTCTGCCTGAGAATAATGAACACATGAGGTGGGAAAGCATGCTAAGTGTTCCAGCATCAGCCTTTAAGGTACCACTAGGTTCTCCGTTTCAGGTTTTAGTAGACCTTGGAAAAAGTATATATTTTTTCATTGTTAACTTCCTCCCTTTGTCTCCCCCAACCCCCTCAGTCAACATAGCATGCTAAAGTATTCTGGAAATTTATTCACGGAGGCTTTCACGGCCGGGATCTAATGGTTGTTGTGGGTTTTTCAGGCTCTTTGGCCGTGTTCTGAAGGTTGTTCTTCCTAACATTTCACCAGTCTCTGTGGCCAGCATCTTCAGAGGACAGGAGTAGCACTCTGTGCTCTAGTCGCCAGAGAATGGCGAAATGTTAGGAAGAACATGTCAAAGGAAGAACTCTGCTGAAACTGCTGAAATACCTAATTCCGCGAGAATTTCCCTGACAGAACAACCTTCAGAACACGGCCAAAGAGCCCGAAAAACCCACAACAACAATTCTGGAAATTGTTGTAATATATATATACGTAGGAAACTCCAAGCTGACTTTGTGATTTGTAGTATAATGTAGTTGTTACAAAGAAGCTAAAATGTGTCCCTCTTTTTATCTGGGAAATTTTAGAGATGTTATCTAATTAAAATAGGAACTAATGCTCTTCACTGGCCAGCTTGACTCTTCTCCTTTTGGAACAAACATGTCAGATTTATTTTCAGTATCTCTGTGTATCATTAGAAAAATTAACTGTCAGTGTCCTCCCCTTGGAATTAGCCATCCAGATGCTATTCCTTTAGGATCAGGAGTCATCTCTTAATATGCTTGATGCTTTTTGACATCAAACAGACTTCATTCCTTTGCTTTCACAGAAAATAATAAAAAGGAAATGCTTCAAAAGTCTGCTCATGTAGGATGTACTCATAACCGCTGCTGGGCAGAGGAACCTGGATGACATTAAGCAAATTTAAGATACAGTAACTTGTTTGTGGTGAAGCAATTTCACTTATCCATTATGAACAAAAATTTGCTTTACAAATTGGCTATGTGAGTCATCAGGAAATGGAGATCCATGACTCTGAAATACCAACAACCATGGCATGGTCCAAAAGGTGAGCTCCACCTGTCTGTCTGTCTTTTTGTTTGTACAACTAGTTGTTCCCAAAGTGGGACATTTTGGGATGCTTGATTAATGGGGGTGGGTACCAGAGAAGCTGGAAACTGCTGGAATATCAAAACAACCCTTTCCAGCTATGAAAGCTGTAGAACATCCTGCAGCAAAATATCTTCAGATCCCATGAAGCACAATTGCATGTTTCTGTCTGTGCCATCAAGTCAATTCTGACTTATGGCAAGCCTTTTTGGGGTTTTCCAACTACAGAATTGAGATGGGCACAAACCAGAAAAACTGTGATTCATTTTGATTCATGATTTGTCAAGGATGACGAATCACAAATCACAAATTAAAATTTTTTCTCTGATGAATTGATTTGTCAATTTGTTTTTGCATTTTAAACCCTATAATATGGCCATCAGGCACCTAGAGATACCAAAACATCAGAGAAGCTTCCTCTGACTCTTCTCTACAATCCCTTAAAGTTTGGTGAAGTTTGGGTTTTGGACATCCAAGTTATAAACCCAAAAAGAAGGCCCTCCAGGAGAGTTCTCACCAGGCACCTAGAGACATCAAAATCACATAGAAGCTTCCCTTGACTCTCCTCTACAGTTCTGCAAAGATTGGGTTTCAGACATCCAAATTATATGCCCACAAAATGGGTTCACCCCAGGAAAATGCCCTTTAGCAGCTGACTTGGGGAAACCTCACCCAACTGGGAGATATTGTGGAGGTATTTAAGTATCTCTAGGTGCCTGGAGAGCTGTTTTATAACCCAACAAATTGACAAATCAAAAATTGCTAAAAATGCATTGATTTGTACTCATCGGGGGCCTTGCTTTGTATGAGTATGAATTGGTAAATTATCAATTTTTGACAAATTTTTCAATTTGTTTTTCAATCCATGCCCATCTCTAGTAGAGAATACTCAGAAGTGGTTTATCATTCCTTTTTTTTCTGGGTATACCCTAGAAATCAGAGGTTGGGAGTTTGATTCCCTACTGTACTCCTTCTAAGTACAGCCAGCCTGTTTGACCTTGGGCAAGTGGCACAGGGCACACACCCCCAGTATCCTCTACCTGGGAAACCCTGAAAAAGGTTGCCATAAGTCAGAAATATCTTGACGGCACATTATTAGGATTCCTATCTGTAAATAGCCACTCAAGTTTGGGGGATTTGATATCATAGTTTTGGTGATTCCTTCCCCAAGTTGTGGTAAACAGCATCTCAAATCCCCAATGAGCATTTTTCAGACCTTATCGGGCATTTGGCTCCCACATCTAGTCTTGTGTAGCATCATGTGCATTTAAGTAATAATTTACCCTTGATTTGTTCAACAAGGCCTTCGCCCACATGTTTGTGCATCAGATTGCCATCTTGCAATGCAATGGATTTTCCTGTGCTTAAACTCTTTCTCTTCTTCTCTCTATCCCCATCCCTACCCCTGGGCTGAAAGCTCTGGAACCAAATTCATTATTCAAGGAATGGTGTGAACAGATGGAAGATCAGGTTGGCTGTAAAGGTGATGGAGACCATTCACCTTTTCTCCCAGAAATGAGCCACACCCATTGCTTCAAAGGTCTTTCACTGTTTTGTTATTGGTTTCCCTCAGAATATCTTTTTTGTGGCTCCTTTTACCTCCTCTAAATCCTCATTCAAGGAAGGGAAAGCACAACCAGAGGAATCGAGTGGGTGTAATGTGTGTTGGAGACTAGACACTATTTTTTCAGGCCCATGGGACAATACCTGGTCCTTCTGAGCCAGTTCGAGATGCTGTTACCTGGGGTGCCATCAGACAGCAGGGTAGGCATGTATCTAATTGTATCAGAAAGGGTCACTTTGCAAGAAATCATTATAATCACCCTTCTGTTTGTTGAGCACTGTCTAGGCTATGATCTTTCTCTCTGCTGAGCAATCGCTGAATCCTGGCTCCAAATACAACTGGATCAAAAAAGTCTAGCTTGGGCACATATTGGGTTAGGCCAAAAAATAGCTTGCACCACTTGACAAGCAGTTCAAAATGTGAGTTATTTCCTGTTTGATCACACCCTGAGTTGGGTTAATTGCTGTGCATTGCTTAAGTGCACTTAGCTCTTCCATGGTCAGAAGATAGCCAGGTGATGATATTGTAGCTGCTGCCTTGGGTTACCCCTCTGGCTCCATCTTTCGCCCACCAGCTCCATTGGGTACCACCTGAGTGAAAGCATCCACTGGCCATTTAACCACCAATACATGTAACAAAATGAAAGTATAACAGCCAGACCAGACCAGCAGTTTGTTCCCATTGTTAGGTATTTCTTCTGATCTTATTAATGCACTCCTGCTTAAACCCCCAGACATGTAACAATTTAATACTATAATATTATAAACATATTGAAAACTTAACTTCATATTTCCTTTTCTGTTTGAATTATATGTATGTTTTTTATATAGCAGCATAATATTGCTTAAATACAAGCCTTTCAAATTCATAAGAATAATTTTAAAAAGACTGTCTCTTACACAAGCTTAAGCAAAATTCAATTAAGGTTAATAACATGCTGGAAAATAAAATATCTGGCCCTGATAATCTCCCAAAATAAAAAATAATTCCTTTTATAATTGAAGTATGTAGCAGAAGCACTGGAGCAAATCAGCAGCAACATTCTGGGGCAGTTTTCCAAATGGAGTGTGAAATTCAACCATAGGGTCATGCTTAGTTGCATTCAAATCAGATCCCGGCTAATTGGGTGAATGGTGCAATTTTCCATTCATTTATTTATTTTGTTTATTAATGGAAGGAAGTGTTCTTCAATGCAAACATGGAAAGCCAAGCTAAGAAGTGGAAAACAGGGGGAAGTCATCTGAAGAGAGGGAGGGAAAAATGGTGCTTTTAAAACATCTGTGCAATTGTAGAAGGCTTAATTGGATTCTTGTAAGGTGGAGCAGGTGGAGAGGGCCCTTTTCTGGAAGATAATGAAGACTGAAAATATTGCATTCATGCACACTTGATAGTAGGTAGGTAGGGACAATGAAGAACAGCATTTTTTTTGTATGATTGGATGAACATGGCTGCAGGAGGAGGAGGAAGAGGAGGAGGAGGAGGAGGAGACAGGAGGAGGAGGAGACAGAATCATACCGATGATAAACATTGGGGGATTTTAACCTCCATTTCTATAGTTTGGTCACCATAGCCATATCCTCTTCCAAAGACTAGGTGAGGTAAAATTCTCTGAAACTTTTTTTTTTGGAGAGTTGTTTCTTATTTATTAAACCTCGTATGGTTTTTCATTTTTTTCTCTCTCTCTCTCCCCACCCCCTACGCTGATGAAATAAATAAGTGGGCATTTGGAGGCCATTCCCAGAACATTACATTTTAGGACAAGAACTCATAGCTGGTAGGACTGCCATGTTACCCAGATGGCTGAGTTTTATCCAGATTCTAGATGTACCACTGAATACCTGTTCAGAACATCAACTCACCCAGATTCCAAACTTTTTTAACATTTAAAGTAAGCCTCTATCACTTGGAGAGGAAGATCTAAAAGACAAAAGATGCTATACCCTGTTATGGCCAACTGTTTTGTAAGAAACTACCCTTTCCACCTGATTATCCAATGAGTGAAGCTATCTTCAGTTTGACAAGTTTACATATACAGTATCTATAGAAAAAGACTCATCCTCATCCTTTCATAGGTAATTTTTTTCAATTGGCCTTAACTGGGTTGCAGAGAGCTGATATAATCTTTCAATATAATATAACTCTATGCCATCAAGTCAATTCTGATATATGGTGATCCTTTTCTGGGTCTTCCAGGTGGAGAATTCTCAGAGCTGGTTTACCATTTTTTTAAATTCTAGGGGCATCCTGGGACTGTGCAGCTTGCCCATGACTCTATAGGCTGGCTCTCCTCACAGGAGGCACAGTATGGCATCAAACTCCCAACCTCTAGCTTCAAAACCAGATACCTAAACCAAACCATGTATAAAAGGCAATAGAGGAATAACATTTTAGTATTTAATCTGCTGACCACCGAAGAATTGATGCTTTTGAACTGTGGTGCTGGAGGAGACTCTTGAGAGTCCCCTGGACTGCAAGGAGAACAAACCTATCCATTTGGAAGGAAATCAACCCTTTCACTGGAAGGACAGATTCTGAAGCTGAGGATCCAGTACTTTGGCCATCTCATGAGAAGATAAGATTCTCTGGAAAAGACCCTGATGTTGCGAAAGTGTGAGGGCAGGAGGAGAAGGGGACGACAGAGGATGAGATGGTTGGACATTGTCATCGAAGCCACCAACATGAATTTAGCCCAGCTCCGGGAGGCAGTGGAAGACAGGTTGGCCTGGCGTGCTCTGGTCAATGGGGTCACGAAGAGTCGGGCGCGACTAAACGACTAAACAACAACAACAATTTAATCTGCCATGGGCTGTGTTATTTGTCAGCTGCAACAAAGCTGACACAGTAATATTATGAAATACTTGTTTAGACTACAACTCCCGCGCTGATTTGTTGATTATAGTAGTAGTTGTAATCCAGAAAATAACTTCCCAGAGCTCTGATAATGAACATCCTACTGGGCTTTCAAAAACAATTTACACTTTTTTTAATCCTCACACAACCTCATGGAAGTGTAGCTATGTGCTATCCTGAGGAAAATAAACGTTGAAAAAAGGAAGGAAAATATATATATAAATTATTAGAAAGAGTTTTTGTGTCTTCTTCAGTTTATGATGGGGTAAATATTAAATTTCTGGAAATAAGTTTCAAACAATGATAAGGAAATTATATATTTTTGAAGAAGTATTTGTACATGTGCTTTTCTTAGTACAGTATATCTCTCCAAACTTACTGAGATATATTTCCATCTAAATTAAATGGGTTTTACACCTCAGTAAATGGGTATAGGACATGGATATATCCTTATTTATTAGGAAGCAGAGATTGACCACATTACATTTTTGGGCTACAACTTCCAGAGTCCCCTAGCCATTGTGTGTGTTTAGTCGTTTAGTCGTGTCCAACTCTTTGTGACCATTGTAGTTATTGACTACAATATACAACTAGCCATTGTAGTTATTGACTATTCTAATGGAAAGATTTTGGATGATGTAATCCAAGTTCACAATAGTTTTATGAGTTCAGTTATGTTTTTCGTTTCCTACTGCAGTTTATGCCATAGCTACATGGCCTTTCTACTGGATTTCTACTGAGAAAAAAAAGAAACAAATTATCTGGTGTGTGTGTGCATGTGTGTGCATGTGTTTGTGTACATACAGAAAGGCAGACACATATATATGCACAAAGACATACTGAAAAGTTCTATCTTGTGCTTTTTTTTTACATTCTTCTGGTTTCTGCTTATCAATAGGCACAGACTATTTGACTATCCTTCAGCTACATAGATTGAAGATATCTTGAATGCTTCCAGCAGTCCAATTCTGGAGGCACTAAAGAGGAAGCTGGACAACCATCTCTGAGATCTTCTTTGATTTGATTCTTGTACTGAGCAGATAGGACTTGATGGCCTTATAAAACCCCTTCTAAAACTCAACTATTCTATGATTTTATGAAATCGCATCTTATTTTTCTCAAGATTTCTGAAATTTGCCCTTACTTTGACTGCCATGTTTTCCCTCAAATCAGATGACAGTATGTCACTGAAGGGGGACTGCTGTGTTCTTCTCATCGATCTAATCCTTAAAGAATCAGAGATACAAAACATGCAGTTATTGTTTTGACCAATTGGTACATGAGGGGAGGGGAAAAAATCCCTTCTGTGTGATTAGCCAATGAATGAAATCATTCACAGTTTGACAGGATTTCATAAATGGGTAAACCAAAAATTAATGTATTGAATTTGCGAATGTAAATTTGCATAACATGCAAATAAAAATCACACAATTTGCATAATATGCAAGCTAGGGTACCCTGATTTGCAGAACTGAAATATGCTTATCCAACAGCTGTCCGTGGTAGCTGAGAGATTCCGAGAGCAATAATCTAGAAAGAGTAACTTTTCTAAGGTCCATCTACAGTCTTGATGTCAGCACACCCGCCAGTCAGGACTTCCAATTCTGTTAGGGACCAGGGTGCAGAAACGAATGAACAGATGGCTAAATGAGAGATTCACAGGGAGGTTTACCCAAATAACACTGCATGACGTCACATGAAAACATAAAGGTACATCTATCTTGTATTTTGCAAACAGATATTCCGGATTGCTTCCTAAAAGGCCCCTTCTCCCAATTCTAAGCATTCACTGAAGTATGTAAATAAGCAACAAGATTCTTCTCATAAACCTAAGTGCACAGTAGAAGTGGGTTGGCTTATGATTAATCACAGTAAATGACTGGGTTAATTTTTCTGAGCATTGGAAAGATTCAGAAATAATAATAATAATTTTTAAAAACCTTCTCCATTCATTTCCCACTTCAGATAGACAACTTAGGGGAGGAAAACTACTCCATTGGAATTTATTGGTGGACAGTCAAATCTAGTATTATTTATTTATTTATTTATTTATTTATTTATTTATTTATTTATTTATTTAATTTATATCCCGCCTATCTGGTCGGTTAAGACCACTCTAGGCGGCTAACAACATAAAATAGAACAGTGAATATATATAAAACAAATTTACATAAAAATAGACATAATAAAATAAACAAATAGAAGGGAGAAAGAGGGCATCAGGGATTGACTGGAGGGAAGGCCTGCCGAAATATCCATGTTTTAAGTTGATTTTTAAATGTACCCAGCGAGGGAGACCCACGAATCTCAGGAGGTAGGTTGTTCCAGAGGCGAGGAGCCACCACCGAGAAGGCCCGATTTCTTGTCTTTTCCTTCCGGGCCTCCCTCGGCATTTGGCTCCTCAGCCTCACTTGCTTTAGTTCCTGTTGGCAGCCACCACTCACATTCCCTTTGAAATACCTCAGAATGGGACAAAAACTGGGTTATTCCTTTGATGGGCCATGGGAGGAAGACGCCTGCGCTGGACGGGATGAGTTCTGGAAGCTAAGCATGGTTGGGCCTGATTAGCAAAGGTAATTGCAAAGCTGAAGTTGTGATTTTGAAGTTAGCACATGAAATGCCCCCCGTTTGCTGCTCTCTGCCAAAGCCAGGGGAAATGGATGTTAAACTTAGTTTCTAGACCACGTAGAAGCAAGACCTTTGATCTTTGACGTTCTTGGACATGTGTGTGTTCATAGCACAACTCTTGACATTCTTTTTGAGAAGGAAGCACCCCAGCTGAGGCCAATGAAAATTTCTCCCATCTAAGTATGTGCAGGATTGCAAATTTAGTCTTCCAGATTGCCAGGACTCTGTGAATGAACATTCTAGGTTCTTTTCTCCACTCTATGGCTGTTACCTCCCCCATAAACAAAAGCAAAACAAAACCACAGCACAATACCCTTCTGAAATAAGGCACACAGTTGACAATAGGAAAGACAATGCTGGTTATGGTTAGTAGGCAGTGGATTACTGCTACCTGCAGGTGGAAAGGAAAGCAGCAAGAGCAGAGTGTATTTGTTTTCTCCCTGTTTCTGATGCCTTTTGGATTCTGATGTATATCTTCCTTTAAAATGAAGACCTGGAAATCTAGCTGAGCATAATTTCTCCCATCATCATCATCATCACCCCAAGTTCAACTGTCAAGGCATATTACTGTATATGCAACATTCTGAAAAAACTCAGTTGTCTGTTTAAAAAAAAAAGATCAGGCATCTAGTTCTTACAGCGTAAAGAATATCCTTGAAAGCTTACAGCCAGCGCTTAGCTGTTGTGTTGTTGTTTTGTGCCTTCATGTCGGAACTGACTTATAGAGACATGAATGGAGGGGAAGGGATTCAAGATAAATGAGATCTTTAAGGAGTGGTTTTATTTGTGTCTCATCCCCTGGTGAGTTTCCATGGCTGAGTGGGGTTTCGAGCCCAGGCTTCCTGAGTAGAGTTGGGGGGGTATTCGTATTAGTATACGAATGCCCCCGCTGAGCTCGACGTAATGAGGGTCCAGCTTCCTGGGGCCAGACCGTCCACTCACCCGTCCACTGCTGCCACCACCAGCTCCACTTCCCTTCCAATCACTCCAGAGCTTGCGGTTGACTATACACTCGTCAGCCTGGCAGGAAGACTCATCTCCCCCCCCTTCTGCCAGGAGTGGATAGTGGAATGCGAGCTCCGGAGTGATTGGAAGAGAGAGCAGAGCCAGCACCAGCAGCGGATGCATGATTGGACGGTCTGGCCCCAAGGGGCCGGACCCTTGTTACATCCAGCTGTGTGGAGGTATTCGTATGTGAATACGAATGCCCCCACCTTTACTCCTGAGTCATAGTCCATCACTGTATCCACTACACCACACTGGGCACTCAGTGCATAGCTAGGGTGCCCCTATTATCCAGCCATACAGGTCCTACTTGGATTTCATGCTCCCAACATCTGCCTTTTTAGCCTATCAGTTGGCTCAGATTCCTTAAAGCAGTAGTCCCCAACCTTGGGCATCCAGATGTTCTTGGACTACACTCCCAGAAGCCTTCACCAACACCTCTGTGGGCCAGGATTTCTGGGAGTTGAAGTCCAAGAACATATGGAGGCCCAAGGTTGGGGACCACCGCCTTAAAGGCTTCATTGTATTTTGTTTTAAAAAAACATACTGCCCGAATTTATTTATTTATTTATTTATTTATTTATTTATTTATTTATTTATTTATTTATTTATTTATTTATTTGATTTATCTGGACTACTCGTCCACTCTGTGGCCACAATCTCTGGCATTTGCCCTGTGTAGCTTCTTGCCTCTTTCTATAATTATCACAGGCAGGAACTACACGTTTGCTATAAACCAGAAAAAAAATGTATTAGCTGCAAACAGGCATGACCTCGCTCAAAACAGACACCCAAATTGCAATGTTTTTTCTTTGTTTTAACCTGGTATGCATACTGTCACCATGGGCATGTTCGGGGGTGGGAGCTGGATGCAACCACCCCCCATGATGGGAATGTCATGCCCTGCTCCTGCCCCCCCTTTAATTTTTAAAAAAGGTGTTTACATGCATCTTCATATGTGCAATTTTAATTAGAGGTTAAAGAAACAGAAATTACATCTCTGCATGTGTGAATGGAGGTTCAAAGGAGAAAAAGTGATACAGTGGACCCTTGACTTACAGACTTTTTGAGTTACAGACTTTTTGAG
Source organism: Pogona vitticeps (assembly GCF_051106095.1). Taxonomy (NCBI): domain Eukaryota; kingdom Metazoa; phylum Chordata; class Lepidosauria; order Squamata; family Agamidae; genus Pogona; species Pogona vitticeps. The sequence continues at coordinate 16,635,072 of NC_135786.1, read as the reverse complement.
TTACAGACTTCTCTGGCCGCAAAATTTAGGTTTGACTTGCAGACTGAGATTTGACTTACAGACCAGAAAAAAACCAAAATGGAACAAAAACGGCCTGTTACGGGATTAATCAATTTTCAATGCACTGTAGGTCAATGGAGACTTGACTTACAGACTTTTTGACTTGAGAACCACCTTACAATATGGATTAAGTTCTCAAGTCAAGACCCCACTGTAGAAGAAATGAGGGAAGAGTGGAGAGTAACGGGAGTTTAGGAAGGGGCTAGCAGACAAGTAGAGAGAGAGAAAGGAGGTGGTCCTGGACTACCTAAAACTGTGCCATATCTGAAAAGATGCAGAGCAGAAAAGAATCGGAGTGGGTGAAAATTAGAACTGCAGTAGAGCTGGGTGTTGTGATCTATGACAGGAGTCCCTGCAGATTTCATTCAGTTTTTTTCTGAAGCATGTAGTTTCAGCAAAAATAAAAATAAATTATGCAGCATAGTGAACATGTATAACCATATGCACAAAATTAAATTATACAAGTATCTCTCTCTCCTTTGTTTGCCCTGTTGCTTAAAAGACATACATTGTAAAAATAGAAAGAAAAATAATTATTTCTCTTATTGTAAAATGCGTAGGATCATACAACTCTTCCACATTTTTAACTTACACCTTGTGTTAAAGTTCATGCATATATATATATATATATATATATATATATATATATATATATATATATATATATATATATATATATATATATATATATATATATATCATCCTGTTTTTACAACTGAGTTTATTTGCTGTATTTGTGTGTGTGTGTGTGTGTGTGTGTGTGTGTGTTTTGTTTTTTGCCAATCTCTCCTTTTTATATGATTTTTATATAGCAAAGCTGACTTGGATAGCTTGCTGATTTAGGTATCTGGCTGTGGAACCAGAGGTTGAGAGTTTGATTCTCCAGCATGCTTTCTGGGACTAGAGCCAGCCTGTGTGGCTTTGGGCAAGCTGCAGTCCCAGAATGCTCCCAGAAGAAGATAAACCATTTCCAAAAACTCTCTACCTGGAAAATCCTGGAAAAGGACTGCCATAAGTCAGAAATAATTATTTTCAATATATAATTAAACAATGGTTGGAAAATCATATTGTAACACTTCTCCCTTTCCTCCTGGAAATTCATACATAGGAGTATACTTTTGAAAATCTATGTGCTTTTGTTTGGTTTGGTTTGGTTGGGTTTTTTACTGGAACACATCACATGCATGCAGTAGAAGTGGAAGGTGTTCTTCATTCTGTTCCCAGCCTCGACAGATGCAAAATTAATAAGGGAAATGTGAACTCAAGAAATTTATTTTCCATCGATCCCTCAATTTTAAAGGTGTCCTTTGAGCTTGCTGTGCAACCACTAAGCTGAAGGCAATGGGGAGTCTGAAGCTGCTGCCCTTCCTAACTCAGAATCACACAGGCCGTCTCTACTTGCATGAGGCACACTGGGCAACCGAACTCCTACTCTCTGGCTCTGTAGCCAAACACCTAAACCACTGAGCTATCCAGCCATCTGGAAGGCATTTTAGGAATTTACATTTTTAATCTGCACATATATTTGTGTGTGGCTCCAAAACACTCAGCCAGCTTTAAAATGGTACAGGTCTCCAATGCAAATTCATTTCTTCCCGCAATGAATCTTTAGTGGGATGAATGCACGGCTTCTGTCCAGGATGTCAAATGGGATGAATTTCGTTCCCATCTTCTGCTCTGAAGTGATCAACGGAAGTAAGTGCAGCTTCTGATCTGGAAAGAATGCTGCAGAATTGCTGGTGAGGTTGCAAAAAAGTGTGAAGTGCACATCTCAGCTTGAGATCTTGATCTCATTGTTGGTTAATGCCAGCTCATGGTCCCAAAGTTGGGCACCAAATTATTCTGAAGACTGCATTCTTCTTTTTCCCACTCTGCACGTGCTGAATCCTTCCCTAACTATTTCAGCCTTCTGAAATGGCTTTTCATCTATAAGGCCTATGCGCAATGTATTGCAAGAGTTGGAACATGATTCCTGTCTGAATTTCTGGCTTCTAACATCTAACTCTTCTAGCGTGGCTTAATCTTGATCTTGGATACTAATTTGCTCATACAGAGAGATACACAGGTGTACAACTGTGATAATGTGACTTATCATTATGCAAAAGAAGAAATTCAAACATTATCAATCTATTGTGGCATGTGAATGGAACACACCGACTGCCATCCACAACCCTGGCCGCAGGGCTCAGCAGGTAAATGAACGCTCCCTTAAGCAACCACGCTCCTTTGGCATAAATAGGGAAGGGTGGAAAAGGGACCAAACCCACTTATCTCTTTTGATAAAGTCTAGCACTCCTTAATACAAGAACTGCCAGGTCTGCATGAACATTTGGATCTGCCTATCTCTGTCAAAGAAGAGTACACCTAAACCATACTGTAGCTAGTGGCAGGTCTGGGCAAAAGAAAAACGCCTACCAGGGCATGGCCCAGGCAGGCCTCGTTATCATCCCATCTTGGGGCCTGCCCCACCAATTGCCTCAACCCATAATTGCTGAATGCCAGAAATGTATGTTGCCAAAGTTGAACTAGTAGATAGGGAGAGGAAGAGAGGGAGGGAGTCATGGCCTAGAAGTTGAAGGAGCTAAGAGGCCATGATTGACAGACATGATGCTAGTATGACTCCATCTTTGGCCTTAGGCCAGTTAATTGAACTCTTTCTCTTTCTGTCTTTCTGTATCTTTCTTTTGATGCTTTCAAGTACTCATGTTTACACTTGCCCCACAATAATCATGTCAACAAACTACACGTTAGTTTCATAATACATGTCGTTGTCATTTCATATGTAATTGATCCTTTATTTTTCAGATGATCATTTTGCAATTATGAGTGGCATCTAAAAGTCTTTCCTGGGACCTTAGTAAATACACAGAAGAACACTGACCCCCCTACCCCGGAATAATGAGGCAAGACAAGCTTTATGGGGAAAAACATGGGCCATACTTTATTAAGTAACCATTATATCCAACCATAAAAGAGGAGGGCTGCCCTAGTGCAGAATCAGGTTTTGCATTTGGGATCTCACTGGACCCCTTACGGAACAAATGGGTAAGTCCTATGCCCTGAGGTCTCGTGTCCTTGAAGACAGCGAGACCCTGGCCGGCCCAAATTTGACGACCCTCAGGCCACGGGCCACCTTCCCCTTGGTGGCTGTCGGTCCAGGTGTGGCCCCAGTGCATTTCTCTCCCCGCACACACACACACACATACACTGTAATCTCACAATCCACAGCACTGGGAGGTTGGATGAACTTTATGTTACCCGTGATTGCAAGGGGACTCACCAAAACCTGTTCCTTCTGCACTACTCACTCGTGTGACTGTTTATTTTCCACCCATTGAACAGCCTGCATACCTTGACCAGTGTGGAATAGGCAACAAACAAACAAAACAAAACAAAACAAACCCACAGCCAGCCGTCAATCAGCATGCAGTTCAAAAATTCCTACCTGGCCCCAAAAGGCAACCAGAAAACTCACACTAGTACATAGGGCAGGCAGGTGGGTTGCAAGCCTTGAAAAGAGGCCAAAAGGAAGATGGAGCTCGTTTAAATAGGGTGCTTCTTTCCCCTCCCATCCCGGGTCGCATCTGTGAGACTCCCATGTCTCGCAATATCCTGGGAGGGAGGGGATGAAGCTCCACGCTGCCGAAGCGAGCTCGGCAGCGAAGCCGGCATTAGGAACCATATTGACAGGTGGGTGATCATTCGGAACAGAACTTGGGAAAAGTAAGCTTTTGTACTATAACTCCCAGAGTTTGTACTATAACTTACCTACACAAATGGCATAAATCACAGCATAAATCCTGTCCCAAGTTAAAATATCATCATGGACATTATCAGTTCTACTCAGAGTCATTGAACTCAATATGCAACTGATAATGTCTATGGTTATCTCATATTTGGGTGCAATTTGCTTCCAAAATTATTTTGTTCTGCTATGGCAGTGTAACTAGGTGAATGGATTTGAGCCTTTAAAACATACATCGAACAGTAACCTAAAAAGCTGAAAATGCATTACCACAAAGTCACTGAACCCCAAATAAAATAAGCAGCATGCAATAGCCAGCTGAAGCAGTTCCACCCTATCCTGAATCTTGGCAAAGATATCATCTTTTGCTATTCCAGAGCACAGGGTCAACAATGTAAAAAGGTCTCTTGATATCACACCCAAGTCAGACAGCTTTGGCAGTTGGCACCTTTATATGGACCATTTCAGACAATCTGGATTGGTACAAAGTCTTCTATGCATAGAGGAAATCCAGTAGATATGTAGGTCCCACGTTGTGTAGAGTCCTTAAAGTAATAGGTAGCATCTTAAATTGAGCTACTAGCAGTCAGTGTAGCCAGTACAGAATAGGTGGCCTGTGATTTTAGCAGGAGATATCCACCTGTAGCCTAGCAACAGGAGGAGCATTGGATCTAACAAAATCTTGAGATCCTTCCCTGCTTCAAAAAAGGAAACTCTCGGCCCATCAACTATCAAAGAAATGGCCACTGGACTTGACTGTTGCTGAGAATTCCATGCTGAAGAGGAGAAATGTTGTTACGTGCTGTCAAGTCACCTTTGATTTGTCACCCTAAGAACAAGCAATTTCCAAAACATCTTGTCCTCAACTGTCTTGCTCAAGCCTATGGTTCCTTTAAGGGAGTCAGTCCATTTTGTATTTGGTCTTCCTCTTTTTCTGCTGCCTTCCGCCTTTCCCAGCATTATTGTCTTTTTCCGGAGAATGCTGCTGTCTCAAAGTAAGATAGCCTCAGCTTCCACATTTTTTGCCTCCAGGGACAGTTCAGTCTTGATTTGCTCTAAGACAAACTTGCTTGTCTTTCTGACGGTCCAGGGTATCCACAAAGTTTCCCTCCAACACTGCATTTCAAACAAATCATTTTTCCCCGTCTTTACCATCCATTTTTCACATCCATAAATTGTCTGCTATTTGCTTCAACTTAATAGGAAAACAGGGACTTGAGAAGTCTGACAACATTAGCCTTTTAATTGCAAATATTGCTCTGTAAGGTGCCATTAACCCCAGAATTGTTTTTACTGAGTATGATACCCAATAATACAGTGGGGTCTCTACTTAAGAACGTCCCTACTTAAGAACAATTCCACTTAAGAACAGCTCCATTTGCTAAATTTTGCTTCTACTTGAGAACAAAAATCCAGATAAGAACAGGAAAAAAAAACTTTCCTGCTCTTTTTTTAACCTTAGGTCATCTTAGGTTAAAAAAAAGTTCTCCCCCTAGTGGTAGAGTACGTATTAACCAGCTTTGCATTAGTTCCTATGGGAACTAATGCTTCAATGTACGAACGCACCTCTACATAAAAAAAACAGCCAGAATGGATTAATTGGTTTTCAGTCCATTGCTTCAAAATTAGCTTCGTCAGAAGTGCTTTTAACACTGTTCCCTGACCTAAGGGAAAAAAAAGAAAAAATCCCCCTCTAGTGGTAGAAGGCGGAATAGCAGCTTCCCATTAGTTTCTATGGACAGAAAAGAGAAGATACGGATTAAATGGTTTTCAATGCATTCCTATGGGAAATGCAGATTCTACATAAGAACTTTTCCACTTGAGAACCACCTTCCAATACAGATTAAGTTCTTAAGTAGAGACCCCACTGTATAGATAAGTCAAAGGAACATATAGTTATATATATTGTGACCGCAGCTAGAATTATTTATGCTAGAAATTGGAAAAGCCCGACGGTACCGAAACAAAAAGATCTTATTGAAAAGATACGGGAAATAGCCGAAATGGATATCTTATCAGAAGTCATGAAAGATCAACCCCTGCAAAAGGCAACAGAAAAATGGGATCTATTTAACAAGTGGACTGAATCAACAGGCAGCAGCTGAATAACATATATTGAAATGAGAACTTTATCTACAAGGCAGAAAAGAGTAAATAGAATAACTTAAAATCTTGATATGGCAATAGGTATAGATTGGATATCAGTATGTTATTGTCTCCCCTCTTCCTCATCAATTCCAATTCCCTTTTCCTTTTTGTTACCCTATGTTAAAAAAATAAAAAAAAATTGAAGAAAAAAACATTAGCCCTTTAATTGTAGAGTTCGCTACAAATCTGTGCTATATCTTCATTCAGGACCTGTTGAAATTCATCTCAAAATTGCAAAGCTTCATCTTCAGCATAGGAACAAGGAAACTTAACTTCACGAGAGGTCTCCCAAAGTATTCCTCCCCATTTTTCACTCACCAGGATATCTCTTAACATGGCCCTTGTGCAAGAAGTTAGAATGGGATAAGACTTTTTCTCACTTGACCCCAATGATTTGGAACTGTCTTCTGAGTGAGTTACCTATAACTTCATCTCCACTGTCTTTTTAGAAAGAACACTTTTAAAACATTAAACAATTAGATAGCTGAGTGAGTTGCAACACTATCCCCCAGCTGTATTCCAAGATTCTTACAAATGGCTTTTTAGAGTGAGGGAAACCTAGTAAGAAAGAGTTACTAAACCATGGAGGAATTTCAACCATGCCAATGCCACCTGACCAACAAAGAGAGCATGACGGGAGAGTGAAGAATTTTAATCTCATTATTATAGGATACAAAGAAGAACTAGTAATCAGCAGTTTACGGCTGACTTGCCATTCATGGCAATGGAGGTGGGATCCCTGGATACTGTATGGATACACCTGTCCTTTTCCACACCAGCAAAGGTGTCTTTCATGTACAATAATCCCCAAACAGAGGATTCCAGAAGAGCTTATTGTGAATCATAATTATCTTCCCACCCCTCCGCTTTGTGAATAGATAACTCAGGCATTCAGCAAAGTTCTTCTTGCTTGGAAAGCAAAATACAGTTTCATCTCTGAAAGGAAATCCCATATACTTAAAAAAATTACAACTATGGGTCTTGCTGTATGCCCCTCTTTCTCATTCCTCTTAAAATGCTTTGGGAGGTTGAAAAGAATGGATCAAGTTAAATCGACAGAGCCCATTGCAAAGTTGATGTTTCTTATAGAAATTGGTGTTTTGTTACACAACTTCTTTGTGTTCGCAATGCATATATAGGTCTTGTGTCAGCCAAAGTATACTGGGCCTTGGCAACTAGAGAATTCCAGAAACTCTAATCTTAAAAAATATATATGTTTCTAACTCTTGAGAGAATCGGCTGACAAATCAGTAAGCACAGGAATGTTTATAGTTTCTTGGACAACATATCATATAATTCCTGGGCTCCATATACCAGAATTCTCAATTTTGTGATTTCCATCTGACAGACCCACACCTATAGACACCTAAATGTGTCTCACCTGGAGAAAAGCCCTTGCACAGAAGGTTCCTGGCTTAGTGTAGGGTTAACTCCACCCTATTTTCCAGTTTAGAAAGGAAGCTTTAGCTATCTGCAGCTATAAGTCTATCTTGTAGAACCCCCAAAATGGAGAATGATGGGGTTTGTAATCCAATAAATCCAAAATTCCAGGCCTATATATATATCATTCTGTTCTTGGTCTGTGTCACCATTACATGTAATCATGAGTTCATTCTGTCCAATTTTGGCATCTGGCCCTCAACAATGTCAAATGAAAAAGATTCCATTGGAATTCATTAATTTGTGAATTCATGAAACAACATAAAACTCTATCTAGAAGGCACTTATAACATAATACCCTAAATTTTAATTTATCTAGTTTATGTTTAAATCTGTCCGAAGCTGGCAGAGTAGCAATTCCCCATTAAAATTGGTTTACAAGAACTGTTTTAACCTTTTGTTTCTGCTCATAGGGTTTTCTTGGCAAAGATACCGCTCCAGGTGGATTGTGTTTAGTCAGAACTCTCCACTATGACCTGTCCATCTTGGGTGTCCCTCCACGGCATAGCCCATAGCTTCTCTGAATTACTCAAGCCCCTTCACCACGACAAGGCAGCAATCCATGAAGGAATTGGCCATCTCATGCGAAGAGAAGACTCCCTGTAAAAGACCCTGATGTTGGGAAAGTGTGAGGGCAAGAGGAGAAGGGGACGACAGAGGATGAGATGGCTGGACAGGGTCACCGAAGCTACCAACATGAATTTGACCCAACTCCTGGAGGCAGTGGAAGACAGGAGGGCCTGGCGTGCTCTGGTCCATGGGGTCAGGAAGAGTCGGACATGATTTAATGACTAAACAACAACAATGCAAGGACTGTTATTTTGCGCTACAAGCCAATAGGCATGGTGTAAAGTGTGGTGGTGCTGCGGGTTAAACTGCAAAGCCTCTGGGCTGCAAGGTCGTAAGAACAGCAGTCCAAATCCACCTGACAGAGTGAGCTCCTATTGCTTGTCCCAGCTCCTGCCAACCTAGCAGTTCCAAAGTATGTAAAAATGCAAGTAGACAAATAGGGACCACCATGGTGGGAAGGTAACAGTGTTCCATGTCTAGTCGCACTGGCCACGTGACCATGGAAACTGTTTCTGGACAAACACTGGCTCTATGGCTTGGAAACGGGGATGAGCACCACCCCCTAGAGTTGAACTGGACAGTTTGTCAAGGGGAAACTTTACCTTTACCTAAAGTGTGGTAGGGATTAACAACAATCTGTTTTTTGTATTCGCAAAGGCTTTCACGGCCGGGATCTAATGGTTGTTGCGGAGTTTTCGGGCTCTTTGACCGTGTTCTGAAGGTTGTTCTTCCTGACGTTTCGCCAGTCTCTGTGGCCGGCATCTTCAGAGGACTGGAGTAGGAACTCTGATGGACAGAGACTGGTGAAACGTCAGGAAGAACAACCTTCAGAACACGGCCAAAGAGCCCGAAAAACCCACCACAACCAATCTGTTCTTTCTTTCATACGCCAGCCCACTGAGACAGTCTGTGCACACCTCTATCATCTCTACCCAGCTCTCTTGTTCATTCATACAAATATCACTTGACTTCCAGTTCACGGGTGGTGGTGAAGTGTAAGAATGTTAGTAAGATGGTGGAATGTAAGGCTAAATTAAGATAATGACAAAGATAAAGATATTGGTAAGTTTAAGATAGGTGTACAAATAGCTTCCTCTGCTTGCTGAGGTCCATTCAGTTCTTTCAGACCCTTCTATATTCCTGTAAAGCAGTAACAAAAAAGAACTGGTACTTCCACCCAAGCAGTAGGCAAGGAAAGACCGTAGTCCCAGGATGTTAAAATTATAGTATGTACAGTACTTTATTCCAAAATGAAAGCCCAATGGATTTTGGCTTGGCCTTTTCAGCCTTCTTCAACGGTGTGAATGCTGCACTTTTACTTTTTCAAAAGGAACTGGACTCAGACTTGATAAACAAAAGTGTTTTTCTAAAACAGAATTAACAAAAGTGCAGTATTCACACTCTTGAAGGCTAAAAAGTCCAAGCTGAAACTTGTCTGGCTTTCATTTTAGAATAAAGCACATGCTACAATTCTTACATCTCTTCTTGCCTGCACCTTTTACATTCCTGCCACAGGTAGGAGGTGTTCTGCTAGGATGGTTCTCATCTAAGATAGCTGCATGTCCTCTCACAGAAGAAAATCCTCTATTTCAAGGGTGCTAGAAGACAACACTCCATCTGAAGATGTTCTTCTTTTGAAGGACTGTTCAGCCTACATCAGGTGGAAAGAAAAAGTATCGTATGGAGAGAGATCAGAACATTGAAGTTACCCATCCACTGTGGGCAGAAGCTGGACAGGAGATGCGAGAAGCACACAGACCATCTGGTTGCAGCCTTCCCCCTTGAGGGAGATGTACTTCAGTTTTGTTCAAATTATAGAAATTGTTTCTCATTTTGCATCTAGAGAACTTTAGACAGGCCTTCCCCGACCCTATTCCACTTTGATTCAACTTACAGTTCAATTCTACCATCTTTCCCTTTTTATGTTAATGTTTATTGATTTTGTTTTTAGTTGTTTAAATTGTATCGATTAATTTATACATTGTTTTGTTATTGTACTGTCTGTTTTATTGTGCTGTGTCAACTGCCCAGAGTGGCCTGGGGTATACAAATAAAATGAATGAATCAATCAATCAATCAATCAATCAATCAATCAACCAACCAACCAACCAACCAATCAATCAATAAATCAATCAGCATATGGAGTTTGATACAAACCAGTGTCCTTTTTTTGTCTTCCTTGACAGTGATGACCATCTACCTTTCCAGTGCTCCCCACAAGACAATCAGGGATCCTTACAGACACTTGAATTTCTCTGTAAGGTAAATAAACATGTGGTCCTCCAGGTGATGCATGTGTATTATACAGAATACTCATATGAAAGCTCACATTGAAATATAATACAGTGGACCTCGACTTACAAACGTCCCTACCTACGAACATTTCGACTTACAAACCGCTCCATTCGCAGAGTTTTGCTTCGACTTGCAAATGGAACTTCGACTTACGAACAAAAAAAGTATTCTGTTTAGAAGGTGTTCCTTCCCCCCTCGTTTCCTGCACTTTTTTGACCTAAGTTCATCTTAGGTCAAAAGAAGAAAAAAGAAAAATGCCCCCCTTGTGTTAGAGTGCTGATTAACTGGCTTTGCATTCGTTCCTATGGGAACAAATGCTTCTATTTGCAAACGGCGCCTCTAGATGAGAATGAAAAACAGCCAGAACAGATTAAAAGGTTTTCAATGCATTCCTATGGGGAATTTTGCCTCGACTTATGAACGTTTTGATGTACAAATACCGTTCCAATACGGATTAAGTTCGTAAGTCGAGGTTCCACTGTAGTTAGTCTTTAAGGTGCCACATGTTTTTGTCTTTGTTTTCTTTTGTTTCTTTGGATTTTGTCTGATATGCTTGCACAGACTAACATGTCATACTCAAGGTACTCCAAACAAAAAGGGAGAGGAGAGGACAGGAGTACACCTCCAGCTCTTGCTCACATAACAAGAGAAGGAACGGAAGTTTTTGATGGCACCTGAAGCTGACTGAAACTCATTTCATTTCTAATTTCTACCAAAACCTGAAACTCAAGATAGGTTTGTCAAAAGTTTTATCTTTAGATAAACACATTCCAGCCAACTGGGGAGTTCACCCAAATGACTCAATAGAAGCCGATCCAGGAAAGCTGATGAAACTTGGCATTTTGTCCTGGGTTTATATCTCACCTGGGCTGCATTGGCAAGCTGTACATCAGCAAAGAAAAGAGGCGTTTTTGGAAGTGATACTGTTGAAATGGCATCAGTAGGAATCAGAAAAAGAGCCACATCGGACCAAAGGCCTATGTAGTCTAGCATTCTACTCCAGCAGCAGCTAGGCAGACACCTATCAGAAACCCATAAGAGGAGCATAAGGGCAATAGCACCCTTATGATTGTCATATGGAGGAGGGGAAGGATTTGCTCTCAATCATCCCAAAGTGCAAGGCATGCAATAATGGGTCCAAGTTACAGGATTTTGGTTGAATCTCAGGAAAAACTTCCTGTTAGAGCAGTACAGCAATGGAACCAATTACCTTGGGAGTTGGTGAACACTCCAACATTGGAGACATTCAAGAGAAAATTGGATAGCCATCTGTCAGGTCAACTTTGATTTGGATTCCTGCATGGAGCAGGGGGTTGTATTCAGTGACTTTATAGGCCTCTTCTGACTCAATTATTTTATGATTGAATGCAAGAAGCTGGAACTTCCTGCCATATATTGTTGAGGAATAGCAACATAGACAAGAACAATATGGTCAGGATCCTGGACAAGAACCAAGCCTGATCCCTGAAGGCCCTCCATACATTGATTAGAGTTTAGAAAACCTACTGCTCCAGACTGCAGCTCCCAGAATCTTCCTGGCCAGCATGGTAGCCAGGGGAATTCTTAGGGATGTAGCCCAAAAAAGCTATTTTTCCAAGCAGTGATGTGAGACATGTGGGGAGCCTTACCCTTACACACTGTTGCCAGTTTTCCATGGAAATTAACAGCTGTCCTTAATAAGTATGTTTGGGATAAATGATGTTCATTGTAGTCAAAAACCCCTCCCCAATTAAGTCACAGGTGGAATTGTATGCCCTCCTCATTGGCAGGCAGAGCTCCTCTGCTCTCATTTTATAGCTACGTGCATTGACATCTGTGATTGCTAATTATTTGTTCAAACTTCATCCATGATCTCTTGCACTTCCTGTAAAGAAATGTGGAAAGCACCTTAATGATCAAATTAATTATGTGCAACCCATGTTGGGAATTAGCCTAATTAATGGTACCGTTGATACCCTTTTCCTAGCTGAAGAAATGCAGCTGTCTAAGAAATCTTGCAATCCATATTTATAAGCCACAGGACACTTTGACAGATGACAGTGTTGTGATGAAAAAAACGGTCAAGGTTGCCATACTTGTATCATCTTACACAGCAGCAGTTTGTGATATGTTCAGCTTATTTCATCACAGCAATTCTCTCTGCATATTTAAATCTGGATATTACAATAGCCCTGAGCCATAATGAAAGCTAAAGGCAGTGACAGCATATCTTTGCTGACAAGAGACCAAGAGAAAGGTGTCGACATTTTTTTCAACTTCCCAATAGCAACTTGTTGGCTGCTACAAAGGCCAAACTATACATTACAGATATCCTGTCATTAGAGGATAAAATGCATCAGTGTTCCAGCGACATGATACATACAATCATAGAACTATAGAGCTACTATGGGAAGTATTTTCTTGCTGTCCATTAGGATAAAGGGAGCCTCTCACAAAACTACCTTATTCATGCTGCATTGCAGCAACTCCCACACAGCTTTGCTATACTGCCAGGGACCAGCAGATTCTTCACACCTGAAACACATGGAATGAAGTGGTATGTCAGTGGTGAAACGTCTCTCTTGCTTGTTATTTGTGCTCCCCAACTCCCAGAATTCTAGAATTCTGCCTGGGGCATTCCAGGTGAATTCTGGAAGTGAGAGTCCTTTAAATATGAAAATCCCATCCCATAATGGTCCCTTTCATGTTAAATGAAAGGACCATTGCATGAAAATAAAAACAAACAAAAAAGGCACTCCCTGAAAGATCCTGAAATGAAACTAAAATGAAAGGTTTCACCATGCGCCTCTGTATTATCCACAAGCTGATAAAGATCTCCTCTACTTCTTCATATAAGTCATAACGTCGTTAAACATCATAGACTCCATTCGTCACTTTTCTTTTAAATGATGAGAAACCATTGGACACTCTTTGGCTACAGGCCATCAACCAGTTTATATATTCATCTAATAATCCTGCCAATATTTTAACAGTTTGGCTGCAAGAATATTGTGAGTTGTTTTGTTGAAGCATTATTGAAATCAAGATGCGTTAAATCCATAACATTCCCCTGATCTACCAAACCTAGGAATTTATTTTTTCAAAAGACAGAATGTTAGTCTGGCATAATTTATTTTTGATAACCCCAGTTTGGGTACTTAGAAATTGCTGTGTTCTTTTCTAAGTGCTCAGTGGACAACTGTTTAATTATCTTTTCTAGACAGATCATTTTCTGGTATTATTATCTGACTGACAATCAGTTGGTGCTTGGATCCATCTCTACACACAGACACACACACAGAGAAACACCCCTTTTTGAACAATCTAAAAAAGTTACTGCCTCCAGTCTACAGGAACCACACTAGTTCTTCAAAAACTCTGATATATTATAGATAGTGGTTTGAATATCACAGTTGCAAGTTACTTAAGTACACTTGGATATTGTTCATCTGGCCTCAGACAGTTGAATTCATTAAAGTAGCCAGGTGTCCCTACCTGTTCATTATGGCCTGTCCAGATGAGTATATAGATCACCGTTTGGATCATGGTTGGTATAGTTATGGCCTTCCCATGTGTTTCTACTTATATTGATCCACCCTGGCCCTTTAACAACTGTCCCACTCATTTCTGGCACAGTGCTAGGGCTTCTGGTTTTGGTACAATTCAGCATGCTCCTCTGCACCCAAACGGAGCTATGGGTGGCATTAACTGAAGAGAGAACCCTATGACGTATTAAGTGGGTTGTGACATTAAAATGGAGAATGGAAAAACACCCTCCTCTATTTTTATCTTTTTTGAAAAAATATTTCCCTAAGTGATGCAGCAAAATTCTAGTACTATGCTAGGTTGATGCACTGGCCAGGATTTCTGGAAGTTGTAGTCCATGAACACCTGGGAGCTCAAGGTTGGGATCCAGTGGTCTAGCTAAATCATGAATGAGTTCTCTGGGGTTGATGGTTCCATGCTCCATTATTACCTTCTCTTGCTCATCTTCTGAAACTTTGCTTATGTACTCCTCTTTGTCTGAAAGTATCTCCAGATGCCATCTCGGCAATCTATGGTAACTTACATATTTGATGTGTATTCTCATGCAGAGCTATAAAACCATGAAGTGACAGGACACGTTGCCTTGCAGCCTAAATCTGCTGATTGCCTGTATACGTTACAAAATACTTTTTTTAACTAAAGAATTGATTTTAAATGTAATAGTAGCAACAAGATTACTAGAAGCTAGTAATAAACTATGATTTTCCATTAAATGAATGGCATAAAGAGTTCTGAATATATCTATAAAGGGTAAATTAATGTTAAATGTCAAATATCAAAATAAACAAGGGATTGTTAAATATGAAAATAGTTAAATTTTGCAGACATTTGGGGAGAATTTATTGATTTTGAACTAAGAAAGGAGAAGGGATGTAACTTCTCAAGGCGCAATACAATTTTGGAAGGGGAATGGGGCTCCATAATGGGCGGGAAAAATGTTATATTTCTGAATGATCCGGGGGGGAGTACTTTCCATATAGTTCTTTTTATGTGAAAATTTGTGTTGGTAGTTTTTTTTAGGTATGTTTATTTTTATGGCTTTTTAATTAAATTATTTTTTAATAAAACAAAGTTCTTTTTTACCAGAAGCTTCAAGACCAAAATCAATATTCTTTCTTCCTTTCCTTGGCCATCTTGAGAAGGGACAAGTGAGAATTTCATTTTTGTTTATTTTTTAATGGAAATTTACCAAAGTTCACTGATGGTTTCATATTTGTGATTCAAATAATTTGAAGTTGAAAATATCTGAATATAGGAGAAATGAAATTTGACCATTTTGTCCCATCCAGGGACCAAGGATGGACTCTTTGAAGACTGGGTTTCAATTCCATATATTCATCAATACATATTAATGCTAAATTAAGATTTCCACTTCTTTTTTCTGGAAGGCTCCTCATCCTTAACACCTCAATATCAGGCAGGTACACCATAGTTCAGTACACGATGGGAACAAGTGCACCTCTGGAAGTAGTCTTTTGCAAATGGCAGGAGTAGGGGTTCATTTCCAGTTCCATGTAGAAGAATCTACTAATATTTGCAAACCTTCATATATGGGACAGAAAGGTACGGAAAATCTGAATATGGGAGAGAGCAAAACTGTGTTGTAATGAATCTGCACACCATTTATCCTAAGGACAGTTGTTTGTTTAACAGAAGAAATTACTTCAGAAATTCATACTTGCCTGAAAATAAAAAACCTATACTTTCAGGGATTGTGTAGGAGAAACATCCTGTGAAAGCCTCATAATGCTATTTTCTGCGTGCTCAGCCATTACAGAAAAGCCATGTACGTCTGCCTCTTCTAGCTAGGAGAAGGAAAAATCAGGAAGCAATTTCTCCAGAGGAAAGAAGTATACCATTCTACTTGTAGATTTAGGAAACATTAGAGAAGAAAATGTTGGGTTCCAGTGTGGTGAAGTGGATAGGGTGATAGACTAGGACCCTGGAAAACTGGGTTTGAGTCCCCCTCTCAGCCATAGAATCTCACTGAGGGGGGTGGAACTGGTAAACCCACTCCTTAAATATCTCACTTACATTTAAAACCCTATTAGGATCACTATAAGTTGGTTCTGACTCAACAGCAAAGAACACATACACAGAGGAAAACATATGAATTTCTAGAAGAGGTAACCATGTTAGTCTATGCTACCATATCAGGCATAAGCAAAATAAAAATAAAGAACAAAAATGTTGTGGCACCTTAAAGACTAACTGCTATTTTAATGTGAGTTTTTGTGGGCAAATCCACTTCCTCAGGTCCTTAGTCTTTAAGGTGCTATAATGATTTTATCTTCTTTTTTCTTTTGTTTTTTTGGCTGGCATGGATTTCTATTTCCCTCTGGCATCTTCCCTCTCCACTGTTAAAATCACTGTTTGGTACCCAGAACTGGATACAAGTTTGACCGAAGCTGAATAAATGATGTTATTACTTCTCTAGATCAGGACATTATACTTCTGTTGATACCCTCTAGTATAACATTTGCTTCTTTGCTGCTACATTACTTTGTTAGCTCATGTTTAACTTGTGATCCACCAAGACCCTTAGATTAATTAATTTATTCATTCATTCAATTTATAAACCACCCCATTAGGGCAAGGGCTATTCTGGGTGGTTTACAAGATTAAAACTTTAAACCAACAAAATTCCACAATAACAAAACAAAAACAAACAAAAGAGAAAGGTGAAGTAATATTTTAAATAAATGAATGAATCATAAGCATCAATAACCCTATATAATCTAAAATTACTAAAAAAATAAGCAGCATCCAGGAGATACAATTTTTTAAGACAGCTTGAAAGAATTCCATCTTTACCAGTTTTGTACAGATAAGGAGGAAAGGAATATCTGTTGGTATTTTGTTCCAGAGACTAGGGGCCACATATAATACTTCCAAGCCAAATTTCACCCATCCTGTATTTGTGTGTCTGCTTTTTCCTAGTATTTTTCCAGTGGGGTTTTTTGTTTGTCTGTATGTTTTTTGCAATTTCTGGAATTGTTTATACTAATTCCCACCATGAGCATTTAATTATCTGTGTATACTAAAGTTTTGTTAAAGTATTGAAGTTATGCATGCTATTCCTTTCACAGAAAAAACAAGCTATTTTTTAATATAAAAAAGGTAAGCTATACTGATTCAGCTTGTACCCAAGAAAGGCTTGTCTCTAACTTGCAAAATGGCATTCCAAGGCACGAGGGTGCTACTTATGCAGTGGTTGTAGATCTGGCATATTGCCATTGGACTGATTGACATCAACCTGATTTCTATCAAAGTCATTTTAAGGTAACCATGCCTCAATTATGCTAATCAAAGCTTGAAATAACAACAGTCTTTACAACCTTCACAATCACCACCACCACACTTGTGCAATGTAGTCTACTTTCATGACATACACTTTTATCTGGACAACATCATCTCCCATGGTGTGGTGTGATAATTGCTAATATTTTTGTGTATTGCCTCTAGGACACAGACACACCGACATGTAAATGCACAAACATGAGCAAGTGTAGATGGAACCCCTTGTTGGCCCTATTCTTATTTTGTACGCCAATATCTATACATCTTTCCCCAAATCAAATTAAATTGTGTTAAGACAATTGTCAAAATGTATATTGTAATCTTGATGACAAACCTGTTATGAGGAAGGTCACAGATAAGTGTACCTACTTTGCATTTTAAAAATTCCAGGTAATATTCACAGCATCTCCAGGAAAGACTGGGGATGTTTTCTTCATGAAGCCAATGAGAGTTGCTACCAATCTGAGCGAGATGAATCGATATAACAGAGCGAATAGGGCAGGCGACAGATGGTTTGACCACAGTAGTACACATGAAAAGGATCTGTGGTCCTAGTAGATATGGATGGGATTTTCAGATTTCTTGAACTAGAAATCCCATAATCTCCCATTCTGGAGGTTCTACATAAATTACATACACTTTTACACTCACCTGGGAGGAAAGGCCTAAACTGGAACGCTTTCAGGCTTAGCTTGGCCTAGCCCCAGTTAGCTTCCTTTCAGATTGAAAGATCCCAGCAAGCTCTGGGGCAGGAAGTGGAAATTTTAAATTGCTGCGATTTTATTCTGTTGTTCTGCAACCTGATCTTGAATACCCTTGATTGATTTTTTTTTTACAACATATTGTGACTGTTCTTCTATATCCGCTCATTCAGGGCTGGTGTGGACCTTGTCATCTCTGAACAGTAGCTGAGGTCCAAGCGCCATAAATAGAGCTCTCTTCTTCCAAGACTGGCTGTGTGAGGTCTTCGTGCCGCTTCCCATTTTTAAGTTTCCTACAATTCCCTCGGAGGCCTTATGTGTAGCACAGATAGGCTGTGTGTTCAACATCACACCAGGCCAGAGATGTACATCTTTATTTTGTTTTTGCAAGTGAGAATCAAGAATTTAAAAACATTTTCTGTCTCCTCAATGCGTTTCTGGACTTTTAAATGCAAAAAAACTAACAACAACAACAAAATCACAGAGTGTGTTTTTTTGGGGGTGAGGGCTTGTAGTTTGTACAAATGCCTTTAATTTTACACAAAACATATTGTTGTAACAAAAAATATTTTTGCACCTCTTTCTTTCTTTCTTTCTTTCTTTCTTTCTTTCTTTCTGTCTGTCTGTCTGTCTGTCTGTCTGTCTGTCTGTCTGTCTGTCTGTCTGTCTGTCTTCCTTAATGCTACTGGTGGTTTTAAAAACCCTAGTCGTTTTACTTCCACCCAGAAACAAAAAATCTTGCAAGTTCTGCATGAAAGGCATTTTCTCAATGTATCATAATATTCTTTTTCATAGAAGGCAAGACAATTTCCGAGTATTCATTACAACTTCACTCACTTTAAGCTAAAATGTATTTTTTATCAGACCTCTGTAACAATTGCCCATAATTTAGACTGCAAATCTTATGCCCATTTTCCTGACAGTAAATTCAGCTTAAGGGGCCATATGTTTCAGTGAACAAGCATAGAATTGTAATTGAGAGTTTTCAGTATGGCAGACTTAGGTCCAGGATGGCAGTCATAGACATACTTAGTGGGGGGAAGCCCATCAGAATATAACTGTATTTATATCTGAGTTAACATGCATATAATTATACATAATGTGGAAACAACAGATAGACAAGCTTTTTCTTACCTTGTACAACTATAAGCAAAAGCAAAGCAAAGTGTGCTGCTTAAATACCACCCCCATAGGGCTTAAAGCACTGAGCCTCATGGCACAGTGGTTAAACTGCTGTACTGCAGTGAAAAGCAAAGCAAAAAAGCAGAGTGTACTACTGCTTATATACTGCCCCATAGTGCCTCAAGCACTCTCTGGGAGGTTTGCAAGTTAATTATCCAGGCTACACATTACCACCCCCCAGCAAGCTGGGTACTCATTTTACTGGCCTCGGAAGGATAGAAGGCTGAGTCAACCTTGAGCCGGCTACCTGGGATTGAACCTGGGGTTGTGAGCACAGCTTTGGCTGCAGTACAGCAGTTTAGCCACTGGGCCACGAGTCTCACAACCTGGCTCAATCCCAGCAGATTTAGGTAACCGCCTCAAGGCTGACTCATCCTTCCATCTTCCCAAGTTTGGTAAAATGAGTACCCAGCTTGCTGGGGAAGAATTTGTGTAGCCTGCATAATTAAACTGTAAACCACCCAGAGAGTGCTTTAAGCACTATGGGGAAGTATGTAAGCAGAACACACTTTGAGTGATTTACAGTTTAATTATGCAGGGTACATATATCCCTCCCAATAAACTGGGTATCAGTTTGCCAGTGGGATGAAAGGCTCAGTCAACCTCGAGCCATTTACAGTATCTGAGCTGGGGATCGAACTCAGGAGAGCAGAGTCTTCACTACAGTACTGCACTTTAACCACTGTGCCACGAGGCTCCAACTAGAACCTGTGGACACCCAGTAAAGTTTATGGCCACCAAAAAAGATAGTTTTTAAAAGAGATTGGATAATTTCATTGGGGGGAGGGTTTACAGGTAATATTTATTATCATGGCTGTATAATACTTCCGACTATCAGAGTCAATAAATTTCTCCAGGGGAAATGATTGGGAGGGCGCTGTACACCCCATGTGGGGTTTCTACAGACATCCTTGGCACAGGATGTGGTGATGGCATCTGGCTTAGATGCCTTTAAAAGAGGATTGGACAGATTTCTGGAGGAAAAGTCCATCGCAGGTTACAAGCCATGATGGGGATGTAGAATCTCCAGGCTTAGAACAAAGGTACCTCCCAATGCCAGATGCAGGGGAGGGGTATCAAGAGACAGGTATCTAGTTGTCTCGGGTGCTCCCAGAGGCATCGGATGGGGCCACTGTGAGATACAGAGAGGTTGGACTAGACGGGCCCTTGGCCTGATCCAGCAGGGCTCTTCTTATGTTCTTATGTTCGTGGTGCAGTGATTAAACCGCTGTACTGCAGCCAAAACTGTGCTCACGACCTGGGGTTCAATCCCAGGTAGCCGGCTCAAGGTTGACAGCCTTCTATCCTTCTGAGGTCAGTAAAATGAGTACCCAGCTCGCTGGGGGGGGGGGGAATTTGTAGCCTGCATAATTAACTTGTAAACTGCCCAGAGAGTGCTTGAAGCACTATGGGGCGGTATATAAGCAGCACGTTTTTGCTTTTGGTGAGAAACTGTGGGAAATAGGATACTATACTATCTACCTACTTTGTCTAATATGGCTCTTCCTGCGCTCTTATGATTATCTTGCATAAACTGTGTTTGTGTTATGTGTTTTTAAGTCACTTTACACTTATGGCAACCATAATAGAGATTTCAAGGTACATGGACAGGTAGTGGTTTACCATTACTAGTGAGTTTCCATTGCAAGGTGGGCATTTGAACCCTGGTCTTGTGAGCCATAGACTGACACTCTACCCACTACACCACACCAGTTGTTGCATAAATCATATATAAATTATACTCTGTGAACCACATGCAGTAGCAGTGAAAAAAAAACCAGTTCGGTGTTAGGCAATACAAGATGAGAATCTGAAAACTGCTGGAACAGAGCACTAGTCGATATAACAAGTGATCTCAAGTAGGGGTGGTGGGAGGGAATAGACAAAGAGATAGTCAGATAAATGAGCCAGTGTATGTATTGCCTTTCAATGCAAGAACTACATGTGCAGTCTATGACCAGATCAGTTCAAACTTGTCAGACTTAAGATTTAAACCAGGTTGCAATGCCCAAATAATGATGTCAGTAAACAGACTAACAGGGTTAGAATGGTACCCAGGAACAATCTTCTGCAGGACAAATCCAGAACAGATAATAACAGAACATTGCTTGTTGTCACCTACAGTTCTTGGCTAAAGCCATTCAGAAAATGTATCATCGGTGAACTAAAGCCCATCCAGGATATTTCACAGGCTCTGGGTGGGAGGTGAACAGACAACTACCCAACTTGAAATGCTTACTCACCACCACCAACAGACATCACAATAAGGATACTGACTGACAGGAAAACCAGACACAATATTTCCATGTCTAGACTGGAAACATTATTACAGGACCCAACAATATAAACCACAACAGTCGAGGTTCATATACTAGCCTATTCTCCAGTATGAAACATGCCACACTTTCATAGCAATGCCTCACAGTGTTTTTGTAGTCAACAGGCCAGTTTATATGCCAAAGAACAAATGGAGCAAAATTGGATATTATAAAAAGTAATATTTTAAACAAGATGGACAAACACTAATGTTTCATAATGTTCTGTTTCTGTTCTGATGGTGAACAAAGGAATTTCAGAGGCAGATTTTATGGAACACTGGCGAATAAAAAAAATTAAGAGTTTCAACTCCTTTCACTTGAACAGAAATACAGTTGGTTATTTCACTATACTAATCATCCACTGGAGAGAGCAAAGAACAAGTACTGATAATGCTTTTACTAATGATGCAACTAGATTAAAGCTAAATGGTCATCTAGTGACTGACATGAACAGAAGTGAAAGGAAAGTCTGATGCTGCACAACGCAGACAACTGGAACATGGAATGTGAGAAATATGAATCAAAGTTAAGTAGAAACTATAAAGCAAGAAATGGGATGTATAAACATGGCAGTAATTGGGACAGTGAACTAAATGGACCGGAATAGTACATTTTCAGTCAGACAATTACAAAGTGTTCTATTCAGGAAATGACAAATCCAGAAGAAATTGAGTGGCTCTAACACTGAGGCAAGATGTAGTACAAACAGTTAGGGGCTATAATGCAAGGTCTGACCTAATGCTATCAATTAGACTCCATGGAAAACATGAAAATAGCCATCATTCAAACCTATGTTCCAACAACCAATGATGAAAATGAAATTGAAAAGTTTTACACAAGTGTCCAAGAGGAAATGAATCAAACATCCAAACAAGACATGCTTATAGGTGTTGTTGTTGTTGTTTAGTCGTTTATTCATGTCTGACTCTTCGTGAGCCAATGGACCAGAGCACGCCGGGCCCTCCTGTCTTCCACTGCCTCCTGGTGATGGGTCAAATTCATGTTGGTAGCTTTGATGACACTGGTCATAGATGACCAGAATGCAAAAGTATGCAACAAAACAGAACCAAATGTTGTTGGACAATTTGGCCTACAGGACAGAAATGAAACAATGGAACAACAGACAAATTACAATGATGATCATCCATACAATAGTATTTCTTATTGCTATGTACAAATAGGAAACAGGAAAATACATGAGAGGAAGAAAACTGACTCATTCAAGATGTGGGCTTAGGAAGAATTTTGTGGATGCCATAAGCTAAGAAGTAAATTGTAATCCATGGAAATTCACATTAAAATAAATGTATTAGTCTTGAAGGTACCACAATTTTTTATTACTTTTGCTTTGGTTCCATGAGATTACTCTAGTTAGAACTAATGATTGGATATAGGCCTCTTTTTAAAATCACAGTTGCAGTGAAAGTCAAAACAAAATGGCAGAACAGCCATTTTGGTGGCAAGGACAGTGGAATGGCAGAACTGGGTGTTCATGGTTCATGTAAGTAGCAGGCCACATATTGTTCGCTCTGTGCTAACAGAAGACAGTTCCATGATGTGTTTGTTTGTACTGTCTGCTGTTTCTGTATGCAGGATGTGTACATTCCATTCATGGAGCATATACAGTTTTTATGACTATGTACAAGGAAAGACCAAATCACGTAAATGAGGGGCAAAGCTTATCTCAGTCACACCTCTGTCCCTTATACAAAACATATGTACAAAACATATGTACAAGACGTATTGTGGTTTAATGAATATAATGAAATATAGTTTACATCACTATAAAACATATTCCGTGATCTTCCTATAAAACTACTGTATATCACATCCATTTCGATGGTGCTCACTTTCAAATACTTAATCTTAAAGAATGCAGACTAACAATTGTCTGTATACAGGTACTGCTGTCTGCTCTTATAATTAATTAACGTCAATTGAAAGTTCTGTGTTTTCTACACACAGATGGTACAGTTTTATTTCAGATTTGGTAGTTTAAAATACTGAAATACTTCCTTTCAAAAACAACAACAAATAAGTCATGATTTTATGAATGGAACGTCCTATCAACCTTTCATCAACTGGGCAAACAATTCACTGAATTTATGTTAAAACAATTCCAGCTGTAAATGATAATGCTGGCTTGCTGAATGGCCATTTGAGACCTCAAAATAAACGGTGTTCTAAGAAAACATATGTTCTGCAAATCTCTCCCAAAGTTACCCATTTCCATTTCAAACATTTGTTTCAAATAAAAGGCAAAAAGAAAATGCAGAGATCTATTTCATGATTTCCAATGGATTCTCCCATGTTAACATGCATTGCACTTTGAATACCGAAAAGGAGAGTTCTTAAAACATTAGATTTTTCCATTCTTTTCTAACTGAGCAGCAGCAAGTTAAAGAGGAAAAAATTAGTCTCAAATTAGCATCTGATGATCTCAGCCCAGCCTTCTCTTTTAATCCCTTCCACAAAAGCTAAACAAAAATGCCGTGCAAGCGTGGATCCAAATGGCCCTTTTGTTTTTTTAAGGGTATGTTTTAAAAAGCAAAGAATAGTTAACTCCACCTTCCTCTTCATTACAACTTATAAAATTATTGGACATCTGCTCTGAATGGATCAACCTTTTAGCATTTGTGCACTTAAATAATGGTTTCGCATTCGGGAACTTAAATAATGAACATCTCGTTATTATTTGCAAAAATAGTAGCAACGAAGCTTTCCCGATTCTCTCTCCCTCCCCCCCCAAGTAAGATCAGAAGCCTCTTTGTTAACACTTTGGCTTACTTTATAGTCTTCCTTGGCAGATGCATCATGGAACCAATAAGTTTAGGGAGAGGAAGGGAACAGGGAGAGAGTTAAAACACAGGAAACAAGCATTGAATGGTTGCCAATAAAAATGATCACAAATCAGGGCTGCTGATGTCATAACCCCTGGGGTCAAAGGTCAGGGGAGGAATAAATGCTTCTGAAAGGGACAGCCTGTCTGGTACACAGAGCTGTTGTTGGCAGGCGAGTCCATCGTCCATGAGTAAATGGGGAGCACAATGAAACCCAAGGTGCCTCATTAGCAGCCAAAGCCTGGGTGAAGAGAAGTGTTTGATGAAGCTTTCATGTCCCACTGTGTCACTGTGTGATGCAAATGGAATAATTACTATGATCTAATGGCTGCCTCTCTTACACGAGGGGGCCCTTCTGAATGGAGGCCCTCTTTCATTGTGTTCATTGGCTTGGTTGTGTAAACTGTAGGGAGCCCAGTCAGAATTGGAGCCTGTGAGACTGGCGGCCGGTCAGCTCCTACCGTTCCAGCATTCACCAGGAACAGAATGAAGAGACCAAGTAATTTACTTCCCTCCATCTTTCACCACGAGAGTGGCAGATTGAAGGTCGCCCTCAATTTGACAGGGCTTGAGTCACTTTCTATACCTCGCACCAGAGTAAGACAGATGTAAGGGATATTTTCCGAGACGCCCTCTTCAATGCTCATCGCTTAACTGGTCTGCTCTTGATTGTGCATGTGCTAAGCGTAGGCGTTTTCCTTGGAACCTCCTGCAAGGCAGACTATGTCCAAAACTGAGATCCAACATAATAATTTCTGGTAATGCTAGTCTACCCAGCCAGGTATTCTAGTTTTAAAAAGTAGGTCTTCTCAAAGATTAAAGAAGCAAGATGAACCATGAAGACTCAGGAATGTAACTTGAATTGTTCTAATTCCCTTAATTGCTTTCTTTTTGTTTGAGCTTTTTCCTTCTGGAGTTTGGTGATTACAAATCCAGCGTTCAGAGTTTGAAATTTAGGATGTTAAATCCAGATTTTTAAAAGTTCCCATGAGAGTAATCAAATTCAAACAGAAAATCAGATACCTGAAATTTACACATGTGTCTCCTTAGGTTTACATAATCCCATTCTGAAAATGTGGCAACAAAACAGTATAAAAAATTGAGGCTTACTGACAGTAGTAGCACAGGGCTGACATTATGATTTCTGCTTTCCGGTTGTTCTCAACCAGTTTCCAAATTATAAAGAAGACAGGATAAGCTTCTGACTTTATTTTTAGTGCTGTCTTCAAAGTACTCTTTTTAAACTGAGAGCTTATATACTCAGGCTCATTTGGAGTGGGCTGATGCAGGCTAAATAGGGTCACTAAAGGTCAGGTAGAGGTCCAATATACCATTTAGTCCAGTCATTGCATTTAAATGGCATATACTTCAAGCAACCTTATTCAATCCAGCTCCTTGCACTATCAATTTTCCAATGTCATGAAGTGGTTTAAGAAAATAGCTACTTTATAATATTGGGAAACTGAACATTTCCTCTGGTGTTTTTTCCCCATTTATCTTGGGTCAAAAACCTGCCTGAAGCCAAATCCACTGCTAAATACTGGTCATTGGTTGAGTAAATTGCAGACAGGTTCTCAACCAAACCTTTAAGAAAAGTCAAGAAGTAAAGGGGGGGATCCCTTCTTGCCCCTCCTGTCTCATTCTGCTTCTGGGAAGATGTTTTCAATTTTTCTTTTCTTTTTTCAAAGTGAGATAGAACTTTTATTTCCTCTGCCCTACCATGGAGCGGTCAATTTCCCAATGTTGTGAAGTGGCTTTCTGTTTAAGCCACCTCACAATATTGGCAAATTGACAAGGGAAATTGATAGCCACAAGCTTGCTTTGGTTCATTTCCATCAATTGTCGGAGACAGGCATTTGTCCCGCTGTTTGGTCCTCTGGAGGGACCAGCTGGTTAGTTTCTTTTTCCGGCCATCCCACAACATACTTGCTGGAGTGAACCAGGCCACAGAGTTCTTCCCCACACTTTTCTTAGTCCCTATCAGGCACTTCTACTTTTTTTGGTGTGGGTAGAATTACTCCATTTTGGTGTGTTTCAAGCATGTATGATTGATGGAAATGAACCAAAGCAAGCTTGTGTGAGAAAGTTATTGGGGTGTGTGACAACAATACAGATAAATTTTCAGGACTCTAGAGTGGAGCTTGCTATCCTTCATTGCCCCATAATTCAAGCCCTATATGTAAATAGAAGTCAGTTGCAGACATCAGACTTTTAATTTAGTAACTTAATCTCAAGATGTGGGAAACTGTACATTTTTTCAGTCCTATTCTTCAGTGTGTATCTTGATCAAAACTTGGGGAAAATGACATTTTCTCAGAATTCCCCACTAATATGGCTGTCTTGCAACAAAAGAAAACAAAGCAAAACAAAAACAGCTTCCTTGAGATTAAAGATCAGGCATCTCTTGAGGCCAGCAGTTTGTCTATCTGGGTGTGAGTTGCACAGTCCAAAAGCCAACGTCCGGATAACCCAAACTGACTTAATTTCTTTTTTTTTTTTTAATTTTATACAAAAAAATACACAAAAGAACACATACATAACAAAAATACAAAAAAATACAAGTAATAGTGCTTATTATAAACTAAATTCTAATGTGCACCCCATACCCACGGGACTCTATTTACTATAATAATTTTTTTCTTACAGATTACCTCTCCAAAATTGTATTGAGTATTCTTTAGAGGCTTTCCCCCTTCCTTTCACCAACACAAATTCCACAAATTTACCCCAAATTTCAACAGTCTAATTTATATAGGAATATTTATTTTATTTCTACTGCTAAAGAGCTGGAAGTCAGAAACTATAATGTAAATCACCCTGTACTGTACCTGTTGCTGAACCCTGATTCAGATTACTGGAATTATAACACATTCTGCGCATTGGTTATGGTGTGGAAATTAGCTAGAGTCATACTTGTAGAAGAAAGATGAATAATAATCTTTAAAAGCCAGCAGAAATGTAAGTTATATTTCAGCTGAATGGAAATTCCACCCAAAACATTAAATTTAATGGCTAAATTAAAATAATTACCTGTCCTGCAGATACCCTGATGTGTTTCTCTCTCTGTCTCTCTCTCTCTCACTGTCTTTCTCCCACAGATTTTAAATATACAACCCTGTCTGTAGGGCATATTTGAGAACAACACAGAGCAAATTATATACTAAGCATTATAGCAGAGTGCTCAAATAATAAAATAAAGCGTGTATCTTTTCTGAAATCAACCCACCACAGTTTTACTATATAGGCCTCCAGATCTTTGTTTAGATAAAGTACAATATCCATAATCTCAACGGTAGTCCGTATATTTTGCTTCTCCAGATGACTTATGCTGAGGCGCTAAGAAACTGGTTTTGATGGGAACACCTTGTCCAAGGTATTTAAAAGATCAAAATTGGGACTCTTCTGGTAAGAGTTAATATTGCCCCCCCCATCCTCTCCGTACATCACTTAATGAGTACAGGATTTACTGGTATTCCTGTCCACCTTATACTTTTGAAAGCAATAATTTTTTAAACTGTTCTACCTGCAGAAATGAACTTTGTGGGGTGTGCTATTCTATAGGACTAAACTATGCCCCTCCAATAAACAGCAACAAAGAGAAAATCACCTTCAGAAAGGAACAAAAAGCTTGTGGAATCGGAAATTGTCATTATTTAAGCATCCTTCTTGTACTCCGAATGACCTGGACTGTATATACAAACTCATTTCAAAATGTACGAGACCTGTGAAGAACAGAGTCCTGTTTCTGCAGAGAGAAATAGAGACAGCACCTAACATTAACTTTAACCATATAGTAAAGCTAAGAAGAAAACAGGAGGGCCTGGCGTGCTCTAGCCCATGGGGTCACAAAGAGTCGGACACAACTTAATGACTAAACAACAAAAAAAGCTAAGAAAAGAATTCAGAAAGTTACTTTTTAGAAGTAATTTTGCTATGTAACTAGAGACAATCCCCACAAGTAATGTTACCATTGACATTGCAGAAACAAGCATTTTTAGGCAATTCTAGTACTTCATACTGTTACATATTACTATTACTTAGTACTTTTTGATTGTTTTTTAAAAAAGAAATATCTATCAAAAAATGAAGAAAAAAATTGTGGTCACAAATATATTGTCCAGAGATGAAAATGCATTGGATTTCTTGAGGCCTTTGTTCTGAATGATTTTTGTCTCTGAAGGGAAGAACATATATCTGTATATGTGGTCACTGGGTGAAACTCACATTGTTTACAACTCTTCAAGTGATAATACCATGGAATCCTTACACTGCTGTTTTTTCTTCTTCATTGGTGTGGGTTCTGCAATGAAATGTGACTCTGTGTAACTAAAATGTAATTCTGGGGGCCTGAAGGCAAAAGCATTTATTCTGTGAACTTCATGCCTCATGCATGAAGTGAACTAAGGTGCTGAAAAACCCCACCAAAAAAAAAAAAAACCCAACAACCCATAAACAAGGATACTGTGACTGTCATAGGTTGACCTAATTCAGGGGCAACACTGGGATTTTCAGTGGGTTCCAGAAATTCAAGATGTATAATTGAAACCACAACTCTACTGGAAGTAAATTCAGAATTGAGCACAGCACCTTTTCTTTAGATTCTATCACTGTTCTACAAAACACTCAAGATGGAAAAATGAATGTATCTTAATTTTCTTGTAGGATGCAAGACCTCTGGTGCAGACTGTGAACTCCAATAAGAAACAACTCCATCCATTGTTTTCCTTCCCTTCTTCCTCTATTCTTTCCCAAATCTGTTAACCCCCCTCTTTTTTTCTTACTGGCTCCTCTTTAAGACAAATACCAAACAAGTGAACTGATTGACTGGCAGAATACGATAAAAACATTAGACCTTCCCTAAGCAGACTCACCAATTCCCACCGTATCACACATGACAAGCAGGGCCCTAGAAAAATGGCTTGCAATGGGATACCATGGTTTGTTTACATCGGCCACCTAAAGGTCATTTTAACTCAATGCCCAGTTGATGCTCATGTTGTTGTGGCCATGTGGAATCCACCCCTATCCTTTGAGAAGACAAGGTTTCCTCCAGGCTATATTTCATTATTTTGAAAGAAAGGCTAGATTGTGGATCATTCTCAGAAGGTCAAATCTAGGTCGCCATCAAAGCTCTGTTGTGGTCCTGTAAATGTGCTTTCTTTTTACATTGAGCCAGATGACTCCTGAAATCATATGTCTCTGTGCTTTTAGAACATTTATAAGTCTTACAAGGATATGAGGAATATTTAGCCCTGACCATTCTTATGTCAGCATAAGCTTTACAAGCACAGAATGCCATATATGCCATATTTGGTGATGCATAGACTGAAATGTGTGACAAACAGCTTGACTCCACTATTTGTTAACAATGATAATCCATTTGGTGTTGTTTTCAGTGATATTATTTTTAATCTTCCCCTTTTTTGGTCATGTTAGAAGCACGCAGTGCAATTCATAAGTAATTAACTGATTAATTAGTTTAATTTAATAACTTTTTAAATGGAAGTAGTGTTATTTACGCAAATCCATTGAATAGTATTTTTAATGGTATCATACCTAGTTCAGCCACCCACCCCAACCTAAATGCAGTGCAACTTTCTTTAAAATAAATAAATTTATTTATTTATTTATTTATTTATTTTATATCCCGCCTATCTAGTCACTTAAGACCACTCTCGGCGGCTTACAACAAACGTAGTACAATATAATTAAAACAATTTTAAATAAGGGGAGAAATGTACAGGAGCTAGTTGATTTAATAAGCATAGTGTTTCACATGAGGAGGAATATGGCAGTCAAGACATGTGTCTTATTTGCATACCCATGTTTATATATTATTTTTACAGTTGGAAAATATAAAGGAGAGCATAAAAAAATAACATATGACATTATTAAATGAACATGTGGTTTTTTCTGTTAGCAAACACTGGGTAGGAATTGAATCCTCACATTTCATGAGCCAAAACTGTACCAAGAGAATAATCTCTTTCACACAAAAAATATTGCCTAAACCTGTGATCTACAATGACATAATCGTTTTCATGAGAAAAATTCTTTTCTATCTCAGATATTGCCCATGAGGTAAATTCCTGCATAACTTTCAATAATGATACAAGGAGAAAAAAGCACAAGAGGATTTCTGTTAAATAGATTTTTTAAAAAAACGTGAAGAAAAATGATCACAATCTCTATAAATTTCAGTATCCAAACAAGAAATATTATTTTTATCAAAAAGATATGAACATTTTATAATCACAGAGAAAGAATAAGACACGTAGAAATGCTGTATTTTGGATTTATAGGAAAATATTTAAAAGATATCACCTGTGTGTCACAACATTTTCCTATGAATACAAAAAGACTGGCCTTGGGAATGCAATAAATCTCCCAACTAATTGGCATCTGTTTGCCACAGTGACATATGTCATTTTACTTACACAGCGTAAATTGCTAATTGGATTCTGGTCATAATAATTAATATAAAGTGACCACACCTTTATTAGTTCCTTTAATTACCAAAGATTCACCATTGACCAAGTTATTCAGTAATGTGTTTTTTCTCTCTTTTTTTGACCAGTTGTGCCATGTTGCACACATTGTATGTTCTAACTTCTGTATTTATTTATTTATTTAACTTGCTATTGCCTGATTAATGCTAGATACTCTTCTGGGTGGTTTATATCCAAAATAAAACAAAAAGGAAATAAATATCAAATATACTAAGAAATAAATTTATCACGTATAGACAAACAAAAACAAATAATGTTCTTAATGTCCCACCAAGGTCTACCCGGATCACCCGCACGAGTCAGGAGGTGAGGCTGAGGAGCCTGATGCCGAGACAGGCCCGGAAGGAGAAAACACGAAATCGGGCCTTCTCGGCGGTGGCTCCCCGCCTCTGGAACAATCTCCCTCCGGAGATTCACACGGCCCCCACGCTGGATACCTTTAAAACCCAACTAAAAACATGGTTATTTATCCAGGCCTTCTCTCCAGCCAATTCTTGATTTCTCTCTTACTTTTCCTTCTTTATTTCACTGCTGTTGCTGTTTGATTATTATGTATTTGTCTATGTTTTTATTATCTGATTTTATATTGGAAGCCGCCTAGAGTGGTCCGGTGGGCCAGATAGGCGGGGAATGAATGAATGAATGAATGAATGAATGAATGAATGAATGAATGAATGAATGAATAAATAAATAAATAAATAAATAAATAAATAAATAAATAAATAAATAAATAAATAAGAGGAAAAACCAAGTGATGGCAAATGGGAGAGATCAAAATAGCTAACCCACAACACATTAAGAGAGGATGCTCTCAAAGGCTTTGGTCAACAGCTTTTGTTTGAGCATCATCTTGAAGGCTGTGAGAGAGGGAGCCGGACACAGCTCTACCGGGAGCCCATAGGGATGGGGCCACAGCCAAGAAGGCCTTGTTTCTAATAGATATCTTCCTGGCCATCCTTAGTTGGCAACCTGTAGGAGGAGCATGGCCCAAGAGGATCAAGTGGTGTGGGTATGTGTTTTTAGGGAAAGACACTCCAACAAGTATCAACAAACAGTTTCTAGGTTCTATGCCATGGGTTCCCAACCTTGGGGAGCCCAGATGTTCTTGGACTGCAAATTCCAGAAGTATTCACCACCAGCTGTACTGGCTGGAGTTTCTGGGAGTTGCAGTCCAAGAATACCTGGGTTACCCAAGGTTGAGAATCACTGTTCTATACCCTTACTAGCATTTGTTCACTCACTGAGATATGTGGATTTAATATTGATAGTATACACTGAGATCTGGGTCATAAGGAGGGGTTGACAATAGGATCTTTATTCTTTAAGATCTTTTAAGATCTTTGTCAATACAATCTTTGCCAAAGAAATGTTCTGAATTTTAACTGGTAGACGGGAGAAAATAAATCAGTTCTGCTACACAATGCATTCTAAGTATGACTGAAACTTGATACTAATTCAAATCTAGTTTTAACTAGACATTATAAAAGTCAGCACGCTGCCCTATAAAAGCCCATTCATACCCCCTCATCATATTCTCCAGGTCTGTAGAACAGAGGTTCTTGGTCACATTTTAAGCTCTACAAGCAAACAAGAACACTGGAAAATAGGGATTCTTTCTTGCATCAACAGCCTACATGTGAGTATGACCTTCTTTTCATCTTCTACAATCATCATCATCATCTTACAATAGAGGCACAGTAGGGAATTGAACTCCCTACCTCTGACTCCTGAATCAGATACTGTACTTAAGCTATCCAGCACTTCATGATCTGCTGTAAATGTATGCACAGTACGGGCATTTATAATGCCCAAACAGGACTTCTGTCTTTCCTTGTTGGATGTATCTTTTAATAATAAACTAAGCTATGACATACTTTGCATCATAGAAAAATTATCCACTCTTAAGTTGATGCCATTTCCTATATACCGGTATCTGCTGAAAGTTCCATTCTCCAAGAAATGAGTTGATCCATATCCTATGTCATTTCCATGAACTTGTGCTCCATAATTACAGTCTTAATTAATTAATTTTTAGATATTCAGATATTCTATGGGACTGTGAGTTCAGTGAAAGAGATTGTGTGAAAGTCAAGCTTGGTCCTTTTCTATTATCTTTTTTTTTAAGGGAAAAAAATAAGATCATTCTTGAACGCTGACACATTCTGCTGCCCCAATTATTGTTATTTCCTCAAGGGAAAAGACAATGAAGACATTATTTGGAACTTCGACTTTCATGCAGCTGCACAGCAGCAGATAAGAAATGTCATCTGCAGTTCCAAATTTTGCAGTTGCTGTTTAAGTGACCAATATTTTTTTACCAAAAGCAGCAACATTTACATCATTATTAGAAAGAGTTAAACTGAAACAATTGAGTTCCTTGAGGTGCTCCCTTTGTAGGTGGGGTCTGGAATGCAGAGAACAGCAGACTCCCCGGTGCATTTTTCCTTGATTATGTTTAATTACTTTTGAGGGTTGAGGGAGCTAGCACTATCCCCCTCAGGCACCAGTGACTGACACGGATTGCTCTCAGAGCCATTTATAAAGCTGCACATCATCAGGTAGCTAACAGACCAAAACTGACAAGAAAAAGAAAATGCATTGTTATTTTCATTATTATTAGAACATTTCTATTTGCTTTTCCAGTCTTCAACCTTCAGCACAAGGGAGAATTTTCGGATAGCTTCAGGTTTTCTAGTATTAAACAGGAGCAAGGGTGAGATAAAAGGGCAAGTGAAGCAACTGTTAAATGGTTCGATATAATTACAGACAACACAGATCAGTTTTTTTTCCTCTTCAAAGCACTCAGCTGGCTGGATTGCTCAGTGGTTTAGGTGTCTGTCTGTGTTGCTAGAGATGGAGAGTTTGATTCCCCCAATGTGTTTCCTGTAAGTAGAGCCAGCCTATGCGGCCTTGGTCAAGCTGCACAGTCCTAGAGCGCCCCCAGAAAAAGTAAACCACTTCTGAGTATTCTCTACCTTGAAAACCCTCAAAAGGGTTGACATATGTCAGAACTGACGGCACATGGATATTATTGAAGGTCCTTATATATCTTGAGTAAGATGCATGTCTTTAAAAAAAATATTTGGAGGAGTACTGTAATGTTAGATTCTGGGGGCTCTACTTCAATAAATCAACTTTTCCAGGCTCTGCGTAGAAATAGCTATGGAATAATGGAACAAAGACTATGCATATAGCTTGTGTAGAGAAAAAGGTAAAATTGTTGGCATCACCAGTTTTAAAAATGAGGTAGCAAGTGAGAAGAAAATCACTGGAAAGCTAATGCCAATGGGAACAGATAATACTGAGCTAATGGGTTGCATGCTATGGTTGCAATGGTTATGACTGGCAGCCTGGCTAGCATAAATGATATGACAAATTGAATTCTGACATGGGAAAATCTGTCCAATAACCTTTCTCTCCCATTTCAGTTCTTTGCATCAAGGTTGTAACAAAGTCAAGGTGACCAGGGAGTGGGGGGCAGCTTTGGCCCAGGAATCACATTAAAATTGGACATGCACGCGTTTCCAGCCAGCCCATTTTATATACAGTACGCTTGCTGCCAGTTAATACAAAACATATCAATCCAGCTAGAGTCACCTAATGTTAAACTGACCCTGCAATTGCACTGGCAATAAGAACCACATTTAAGTGTCATTTACATTTATTAGGATCTTATTGTTCACACGATGCATGGGTGAAGTCAATTTATATGGGCTGCAAAGTGAGTTCCCACCCCCACACCCCCACTGGCCAGTAGGGTCTTTTTAAAATACTTCACTTTGAAAACCAATGTAGTTCATCACGGTTTTGTGGAATAGAGTCGATTCCAACATTATAGACTCCAAAACAGGTTTAAATCACCAGAAATACATTGATTTCCATGCAGTGCATGTGAATGCAGTCAATGATTTAAATACCACATGACTTGAACCTGATGTTTAAAAAGTCTGAACAGAAATTGATTCAAAGTGCCAGTGTGACCACAGCCTTGAATGGCAATCTAACATCAATATGTAAGTGTTAAAAATGTGGATCCTCCTTAAATGAATTGAGGTAGTGGTGAGGAGACTAAAGATAACTTTGGTTAAGTTTAGCAAAGATAAGTTCTAGTCTTTTTCTACTAATGTTTCCATCTCTGCCTATCCCTGGTAAAAAGCAAATAGCCCTCTTCACCATCCCTCCTCACAAGCACTGTGATTGGGCAGAGTGATCAAACCCAACCCAACTCTTTCTCCATCCTTTCCCATCCATTTCCACAGCATTTTGAAGACACATTTGTTTGTTCTTTGGGGCTCATCACATTTTCTTTGCTTGTCCCTACCCTACAAGAAATCACTTGAAAGGCCATACAGGCCAAAAAGTAGCACAGAATATCCTCAGTTATTGAGACCCACCAGTGATATCTGCTCTGGGCCTTCCTTGACAGGTAGCCTGAAGCTGCCATTTCATTTTCCCACAATGCCCTTAATGTCGTGCTGCTCTGGTAGAACTATGGCAGTCCCAATCTGATTGCTAATGATCACAGTCACCACCAGATAAACCTGTGACAACTTATTAGCAGAGGAGGTGATCAATCAATGGTCTTCAGTAGATGTTTTTCCTCTTCACTTGGACCAAACTACACCTAAAACTGAATCAATTGCTGAATGATGAATCAACACTTTCATAAATTCTACTGATTCTGTAGGACTATCAATTGGATTCAGGCCATGGAGCCTGACTCCATATATATATGGAGTCAGGCTCCATGGCCTGAATCCAATTGATAGTCCTACAGAATCAGTAGAATTTATATACATGGACTGGTCTGGATTAAGACCATAGCACACAAGATTAGAATTTTAATCCCCTCCTATTGGCTTTCCTGTCTGCAGTTAATTGATCATTTTCATTTGATCAAAGTCCAGAGGAGGATCAGAGGTCCGATGCTGACTTTAAAAGAGAAGTTTTGCATACAATGTTTTCATCACAACATGTAGTTTGACCATCTGTATGAAAAACATTGACATCCTAATCTATAACATAAAACTAGCACATTGCAACTCTTATGACATAATTGTTTGTTCATGAAAATGGTAAGTCTACAAAAATTATTGGACCTTTTTAATGTTAAAAATAATGATATATCTAACCACTTAAGGGTATAAAATTGAAGGTTCAATACTCATGGGATTTACCATGTAAGATTAGAATAATCAGTCCATTATATACTTCTCAATATATCTTTGTCTCAATGACTCAGCATCAGTGCGTATGTTTATTGATAGGCAGCACATACTAGAATGCTTTTTTTGTTTTCTAGAGGGTTCTTTCACTAGTCACATTGTTGCTGATATAGAACAATAATGTCATTTATCTAGTCAACGATGCAACCAGTTCTGAATCCAAAAATGCTTTTTTTCATTTCTTGCCAATTACATCAGAAGTGTTTCCAGAGACATGAGCAAGACTGTAGACAGAAAACTTTGAAAATGGAAGCATCTCTTCTCTCAGTCCTGTCCTCTCTAAGTTGATAGTTTTTCTGGAGTATTGTAGATTTTCCCATGATAATGTTCTAATGGAATGTGGGAAGAGAGCCCGGGTCGATATATGGGTAATGCCACATAGAGCTTTCCTTGGGGGACTGGAATTCTTGGCCCCTATGAACCACACATGCCCCAATTTATTATCATTCCCCATAATGATGCAATGACTTTGGAATACTGGCAGCACAATTTCTTATTCTGCCAATGGCTTTGAATGCTTTAAATTAGCAACTTATATCACCCTTATCTTAGAACTGCAAAGCTCAAAATGACCCTATAGATCAGTGGTCCCCAACCTTGGGCTTCCAGATGTTCTTGGACTTCAACTCCCAGAAATCCTGGACAGCAGAGGTGGTGGTGAAGGCTTCTGGGAGTTGTAGTCCAAGAACATCTGGAGGCTCAAGGTTGGGGACCACTGCTATAGATCATTGAGTCCAGCCCCTGTCAAAAAGGCACAGTGGGGAACTGAACTCCCAACTTCTCCCTCTACAGCCAGATACCTAAACCACTAAACATGTGGACCTCCCCAGAGGCTGGACTGCAACATGCATTATTCTTTACCACCGGCTTTACAGGTTATAGATGATGGAGGCTGCAATCCAGCATCATCTTGTGGTATGCTCTCTGCCTTCTCCTTCCATGAATGGAGCACATGCTGATCTACAGTAACCATAACAGAAGGAGCAGTGACATAACAGTACATTGAAATACGAAGCAGGATATATAACAAGATATTAGTATCTAGAGCAAATGGTAGAAGAACATTGTGCTGCAGTGGTTAAACTACAGGACTGCAATGAAAACTCTGCTCAGAAGTAGGTTCACCCGCAGAGGGTTCAGATAACCAGCTTTTGGTTATTTCAGCCTTCCATCCTTTCCAAGGTTGATAAAATTAGTACCCAGCTCATTGGGGGGGGGGGGAATGTGTAGCCTGCATAATTAAATTGTAAACCATTCAGAGAGTATTTTAAACATACAGTATATTTAAGCATATATAAGCAGAATACTTTGCTGCACTATAAGAATGTAATGAATACTCACAGATTATCTTGCTCTCAGTGGAAGATATTGTTTTGCCACAATAAAACAAGCCATTGGGGGGGAAAGTCAATTATGAGATTTTTCAATGTGCGTGAAAAAAGAAAAACCAAGGCTGTTTTTCAGCAGCAACATCTTTCCTTCTGAATCCCATTTGCATTTTATTCCCATCCTTGTTTCCAATCAGATTGTACATTTTGGTGGCTTTTATTTTTTGCATGGATATTCATGTATATTATATCTGAACATTTTTCTTCAAGTACACATTTTATTTATACATTCTACATAACATACAATGACTGAGTAACTGATTCAGTCATGTATGTATGCATTCAGGATGTATGTGTGTATTTGTATGTATTCTAATTTTTGCATGTTAGCCATTCCCATTTTCAAGTGTGTGCATTATTTTCTGGCCACTTTATTTCTCTTGAACACCCTGTTCCTAATGTGCCAACTCTTACCATGAATTTTCCTATCTTCTCCCAATGAATCTTGATAGCTGCAAAAAGGCCACTTACATCAAGACTAGTTAATCCAATGAACTTCTTTTCCTTGGCTAGCATGATAAATTTCTCTGGTGTTATTCCTTACATATGCTGACATAATGTTTTTGGAACACATGTGCAGCTGAGTCTGTTGAGCCTCTCCTTGTGAACCAGTTCCACAGCATGAGCAGGATTGAAACATGCAAGAAGTAGTTATAGGCAGGAAAGTTACAGGTTGAATTGGAGTGACCTGTGACTTTTCATGTGGGAGAGAGATAGACTGGAGGAGTGAGGAATAAAGTGTCATGTGGTAGTGCAGCACCTCTACCATTGGACCTTGATGAGTCATGCTACCTGTGGGACAGTGCTCCAGGCAGGACCACCACCATCCCATTACCAAATGCAGCTTCTCACATTGCTAATCATTTGGTACCAGTGTCAGTCTCAGAAATATAAAATCCTGACCTCCCCAAATAGATAAACAGGTGATACTGAATTGGTGATATCTAAAGCAGGATAGATATTATTGCTCCCAGGATCTTCAATCCTGCATGAGCACTGGGAAATATTTTTTTCCCAAACATTCACATTTTTTTCTTGCTAGCTACAATTCTAGATAAAGGTAAAGGTTCCCCTTGACATTTAGTCCAGTCGTGTCCAACTCTAGGGCGCAGTGCTCATCTCCGTTTCCAACCAATAGAGCGAGCGTTTTGTCCGAAGACAGTTTCCGTGGTCACGTGGCCAGCATGACTAGACACTGAACACTGTTACCGTCCCACTGAGGTGGTTCCTATTTATCTACTCGCATTTACATGCTTTCAAACTGCTAGGTTGGCAGGAGTTGGGACAAGCAACGGGAGCTCACTCCGTCACGTGGATTCAATGCTACGACT
Source organism: Pogona vitticeps (assembly GCF_051106095.1). Classification (NCBI taxonomy): domain Eukaryota; kingdom Metazoa; phylum Chordata; class Lepidosauria; order Squamata; family Agamidae; genus Pogona; species Pogona vitticeps. Next base: position 16,596,495 of record NC_135786.1, on the reverse strand, counting down.
GCTTGGTCTTCTGACTTTGCAGCACAGAGACTTCTGCGGTTTAACCCACAGTGCCACCATGTTCCTTTTATTCCGCACATAGATTCTACACCTAGGTATATAACAATAAAGTCCAATGAGCTCAGTGACTCTTGCTTTTCAGTAGACACGGACAGGACTGTGCTGTTCTTCATTCATTCTTTTCTTATTCAGTCTTATGGTATCAAAATAGGTCAAATATTTTGCTTAATGTTACTACTGTTGTTGCCAAAGGGCTTTCAAACTGTTTGCCTAGTAAAGCCTCAAAGTCTGGACAAGAGGAAAGCAGTGTCATAAAACTTACTATTTGGTCACTGGGACCTCTACTTTAATTTAGTATGTGGCCCTTACCAAAATCTTTTTGGGAAGATGTACTCAGTTCATCATCTGAGGGAGAGTGAAATTTAGGAGTGAGGCCCTTATCCTCACACACAAACCTGTTGCTTAGACAAAGTATCTCTGAGGGAAGAACGTTTATCCCCAACTTCCTATTCCAGCCTCCAAGAAATGGTAGCTGTTCCTCCCTCAACACAACACCATTGGGCCCTGTTCTTAAAGTATTGGATATACTGTAGGCAGCTTTTGGTTTTAGAATTTCAGATCAAAAAAGGGTTGGAGTTCAATTCATCCTTCTCCCTGGCCTACCATAAATAATGTACTCAGTTTCATTTCAGACAGCTATCTCTATTCATGTATCATTACGGTTTCCCAGATAGAGTTCTAAGGTTTATTCAGTATTGACCTCTAAAGCCGTGATCATCCTGCTTTAGCTATTATCAGCACAGACCAGCTTCCATGCAAATACTGCTTTTCAGATAACATTTTCTAGGCCCCTGGTTTCCTCTTGCACATTTTGTATATTGAGGTTTTCTCTGGCCACGAACTTGAGGTCATCCTTATTTCTTTATCCGTTAATGACAGGATAGAGAATAGCAACACATAGAGATTGCTTTGACATAGACAAGGTGAGGCACACAATTTTTTCATCTGGCAGCCCTGGAAAAAAGTTTCTGCTCAGGCACTAGTTATCCACCAGCAGTTTGTTGACAGGACCAGCCATGTTTCTTTGGTTCAGGAAGCATTTCTTGTATTATCTGTGATCCAAAATGTACAGTATTATCCACTCTGAATTTCCAGCTAATGATGCCCACTTTCTGACTTGGGGGGGGGAATCCCTCAGCGGATCCCTCACCTGTCACTACATGTGTGTTAACTAGAACAGTCTATGGTACAAAGTGGAACACCGTGTGCCCTGAGGAAGTACAGTATGGCCTGTTTGCTCGCATGATCACCAGGGCAATTGTGTAAGTGTTCCTGCATCTCAAGCAGGCTCACATGAATGGCCATGAACCTGGGCATGTGGTCAATCACAGGATGAACTGTGTGAAGGACAGCACACTACAGGAGAAAAATACTCTGTGATTCCCCTTACAAGGCTGTTTTTCCTCATTTGGGTTTTAGCCGATGTGCTGTAGGATAAGCAACATTTGGCCCCAAGATGGTTGGAAGGCAGTTAGGAGTGGGCTGGCTGGGGGTATCGAGAGCTTGAGGTGGGGTGGCACCTTCTTTGCCCAAAAGATGAGCCACTATTGATTGTATCTTTATCCAGTATAAGATGTATAATCTTAGAACTATATAGGTGGAAGAGACCCTATGGAGTCCAGCAGATGCTTTCTATTTTTGTGCATGAAACAAAGCCAAAATGCAGGCACAGATGTGACTTGCTTATTTGCACATATAAACCAGAGTCCAATATAGAAAAATGTTATGCACATATGGACAATTGCATAATGCTACCCCTCCCATTCCCAGCAAGCCCTCCATTGCACAACTGGTATGTATCATTGCTCATTGCTTCCACATTTGCACAACAAGATTCTGGCTTTTCTAATTTCCATTACTCACACAAATACATCTTACCATACTGCGGAAGACTGTGACCAGGTGGCCTGCATGTAGGATGATTCTGCAGTCCAGGACATATTATTAGAGTTCATTCGCTCCCATCTATTACTTGGAATTGCATGTAAACTGGATAGCTCTTTCAACTTTACCTCCTCCAGATGTTTTGGACTTCAAGTCCCATTAGCCCTAGATGGCATGGCTGAGAACAAAGGATTATGGGAGTTGTACTCAAAAATACCCTCAGGGTACTCAGTTGGGAAAGATTGAAATGAAGTATGTTTTCAACCAGAGAGCAGTCTTCTGCATGACAGAAAATGCAGCCACTGTTGAAGTTTTTGATTGCTGCCTTTAGTAGGTTTGGCTGGGGGGGGGGGACTTTTCTGGACTGGGGTGACTGTCAGTCTATTCAGAACTTGCCAATTGTTCCTTCCTGCCGCTGAATTCAAAGAAAGCCTCAGCCTCTTCTGCTCTGTGTCATTTTCCCTCTCTACAGTCTGTTGAGGTCTGTTGTTGAAGGCAGCCATGTTTGCCAGTTTGCTGTTGATCAGCAAGTAAATGAAATATTTTTTATTCTTTCTACTACTAATATCTCTGAGTAAGCTGTTGAGACTGTAAGTGTCAATTAATGAGAAAAGGGGTGGACTAATCTGGGGAACCTGAAGCTATTCTAATCTGTGAATCCCTGTACTTCAGCTAAAAGAATTTAACCAGAAATTCAAAACTCCGCCACAGCCGTTGTATGTCCAACACAACCTAGAAGATTCCTTTACTCAGGGATATTTCAAAGGCCATTAGAATACAGGACAGTACTTCTTGTGCCTCACCTCCCAAACATTAGACATCTCCATGACTATACTGATTTTGAATACCACCACTCTAAACAATAGTTCTCTGTTACACCTAAAGGAATCTGTAAAGTTTGTCAGCCAGTAAGTTCAAATCCCCAGGGAGAAGACTCCCTGGAAAAGACCCTGATGTTGGGAAAGTGTGAAGGCAAGAGGAGAAGGGGACGACAGAGGACAAGATGGTTGGGCTGAGAGTTGTAATCCCCATTGTGCCTCCTAGGACAGGTAGCAGCTTTGCTCATCTGGAGTGCATGTGGCTGACAGGTCTGTGTGCTCTGAAACCTGTACAGCTTTGGGCAACCCACATGGTCTGACAATGCCACTGGAGTGACGGACTGAATGACTACTTTGTAGTCTTTTCTACTGAGAAATCTATGGGAAGGTCTTCTCAAGTCAGAATTGTTTTGACAGCACATGAGGATGATGATGATTACCTTTGGTGATCAGGTAAAACAGCACCCATCTTTGTGAGAAATGTATGTGCAAGGACAAATTCATGTTGTTTCACTCGAGAGACATTGCTTCTAAGTAATTTGTTAAGCATATTGTTCAATTTTGCCCCTAGTGTCACACTAAAGCTTGCGCTCTACCTTCATTGAATTCTTAATTCCATAAGAAAAATGTCTTGCTTTCTATTTCTTCTCCAAGAAAAGGGAGAATGCTCATATTTATCTTTAGGAAGACAGTGGGTGCAGGATGAGAACTTACTCTACTAAGTTGGTTCATAAATCTGCCAAGCTAGGTTTCAAGTCCTGGTATTAGAATACAAAACCCAACACAGTTCCGAACAAGGTTATTTTAAGAAATAACCCTCCTTCCCCCGACTCTCTGAGCCACTGTGATATTTGTGAGACACAGCGTTAGCTTTTCTGTGGCCTATGGATATTCATTGGGTGATGACGCAGAGATGAATCTTTTTGGTTGTGGCACCTATGCTGTGAACCAACTTTCCTTATCATGGCTCAGTCCACAGTGGTGGTTCTGTCAAGCTAACTGAGAATTTCATGGTAGAAAATGTGACTGCAGCACCATTAGTAATGTAGTCTGTAATTAGTAAAGATGAATGTGATAGTTTGAATAATGTTGGCTCTTTTGCTTCTTGATTTTCTGTCCTGTCAATTATCTGTGATATAAACTGATAGTCTTAGGGACTATTCCAAATTGTTTCTCATCAAATCATCTTCCAACTGTTCCCTATGATGATGAAGCACAGTATAGATTAGTGCCTTAAGCTATTTTTCTATCCATGATGGGGTTTCTACCCTGTTTCCCTGAAAATAAGACCTAACCTGAAAATAAGCCCTAGTACGATTTTTCAGGATGCTCGTAATATAAGCCCTACCCCCAAAAATAATCCCCAGTTAAGTGAAACTATGCCCTCCACCCTTGTGCAGCAACCAGAAGAAGTTCACATGACTGTACTTGAATAAATGTAGATTGTTGTACATTAAAAAAATCCCCTGAAAATAAGCCCTAGTGCATTTTTGGAGCAAAAATTAATATAAGACCCTGTCTTATTTTCGGGAAAACACAGTATTATTAACTCTATCCTTTAGTTCTCTTAAATGGATTTTTTGTTGCTTAATTAGGACTACCTTATACAAGCCCCTGCACTCATTCTGTTATTTGGAAGACTGTCATACATTAAACAATTGCGTTTTTGTTGAGTTGTTCTATAGTTTTATGATGTTGTTATATAAATCAGTTCGGGATTTCTATATTTGAATAGAAATTAAGTACAACTACTGTAATTCTTACAGTTGTAATAATCATACTTGCACAAGGTGGTCAAATGGTCTTCTCTCACACACACTCTTTCTCACACACCATGCATGCAATGGTAGTGGCTAAGATTCTTCCCTTAGAGCCTTGTGGCGCAGTAGTTAAATTGCTGTACTGCAGCCAAAACTGTGTTTACGACCCGGGATTCAATCTTAGATAGCCGGCTCAAGGTTGACTCAGGCTTCTATCCTTCCCAGGTTGGTAAAATGAGTACTGGAGGGGGGGCAATGTGTGGCCTGCATAATTAACTTGTAAACTGCCCAGAGAGTGCTTGAAGCACTATGGGGTGGCATATAAGCAGTACACTTTTTTTTTTTTTTTTTTGCTTACTACCTTACAACACAGCAAGCTGGTAAGAGAAGAGTCTTTCTTGAATGCCCACAAGACTGCCCAATGTAAAAGTAGACCTCCATTGTACTCCCCCTGCAACTGCTATAATTCACAAGATGTATAGTCTTGCCATCAATAGCCATCTTCAGTCTTGCCATCAATAGTCAATAGCCATCTTCAGAATAGCCATCCTCAGAACCTGTAGCAGCAAATTCCATAAACAGGAGGTTTAAAGGAACTGTTCCAACTAAGCAGTAATCCAGGGAGCAGAAGAGGTCTTAACGATTGCATTTATTCAGAACAGCATATGTCAGCATAAAATTCTTGCCTACCAGACAGAAGCTTGTTAGTCCAGGAGCTTTGTGTACACAAGAATCAATCTACTATTAGGGTAGGGTTTACTTATTCACATGTTTTGTTTTGGTTTTTAAATGGCTGAGTGAATTGAATTTTTTCTCCTGGACACCGGCCATGAAGTAGAAGAAAGCATTTGACGTAATGCCATGCCACTGTTTAGTGTTCTGCTCAGGAACCTAGCCTTGAATATAATGAAATACCTTATTAAGCACATGCAGATTCTTAAGATTTGGGCAGATGTTAGCCTTGTAATAAGAGGCATTTAAAATCAGAAAAATTGTCACATTAAAGTAGAGAGAAGACACATAGTAAGCTTTTAATTTTTCATTTTGTATTCGTTTGTTATATATCTAATTTATTTGCCCAATTTAATTGATAAGCTTGTATGAGCCAATTGGAAACAATAAACTATAACTTACTGAGTCAGAAAACAAGAAACTCTGAAAAAAGGGGGCTATCTATCAGTAACATTAAGGAAGCACTTTACATTTTTGCAAAGGAAAATGTGTGCAGGTTTAGCATTTATAGTATGTTAGGCATAACTTATAGAATATGTCTATGTGTTTTATGATTAAGTTGTATGTTGTGGTGGCATCAGTTCTTTTCCATGAACAACTTCCTTTTCAGGTGAAAGGTTAAGCTCATCAAATATAAATTAACTTCAGCTGGAGAAAAGCTGTGGTAGAAAATACTTTTGTAATAATTGCACTTACGTGCATGAAAGAGGCTATGCACTTTGCATCATGCATGTCAACACAGCAAACAAGACAAAGGATGAAGTAAATGCAAAAGAAAGGCATTGCAGGATTAATATAATTAAGTCCTAACTAGTCTTGCCCATTTGACCAGTTAGAAAGGATTGGTTAGCTGAGTAGTTGAAAGGCCTCAAAATTATGCTCAGCAGAAAAAAGTGGTATCTTCTCCAACAATCACAGCATTAAAAAAAAAAAAACTCCAGACAATTATTTAATCAGAGAAAAAAGCAAGACCCAAGAAAGGTAACAGTGAGAGAAGAATTCCTTATTACACCTCAGCTCTTTGAAAGATTATTGTCTGTTTCTTGCAAAAGATTAATTCATACCACGGATGTGGACATCAGTATAAAATGATAAGGGTTCATCTTCTGGCAACATGTCGCTTGCCTACTTAAAATGCTAAAATAACAGAGTTGCCAGCAGTTTTAGGGGTTGCAGCCGAAATGAATTTATCTGGCCTATTTATTCTGTCTGCCTTAATCATCCCATTGCAGTGGAAGCTTGGAGCGCATGTATAAGCATCTCTAAGAAGAGGTTTTTACTGTATTCACAAAAATGATCCAAACTGAAAGTGTGGCATACATTGGCAAGTATAAGTATTTCGGAATTCGGTTAAATGAACGGTGAGAGCATGGCCATGCAATAGAAGAGATGTCACCTGGAATGGCATCCTTGAACTGGTGATTGTAATACGCAAGGGGGGGGGGAGTAAAATCCACTTCAAGAATGAACATGGTATGGTGTTGCTACGTGTTCCTGTTTTTATTGTATGGCATGGAATCATGGTCTTAGAGATAAGCTATCATGAAAAAGACAGATTTCTGACATGTAGATTTATTGGGGGATACTGAGAATTCCACAAATGAAGAGAGTATTCAGTGAAGAAATACTAATGCAAATTAATGCAGACCAAGAACACTAAAATGCAGAAAGCTAGAACACTTCAGTCATGTAATGAGAATTGAAAATCACAGATTCTTACAGCTAATCATTCAATGTAAAGTAAGTGGGGAAATAAGTGCACTTATTTGAATTTGAACTTGTTGTTTAGTCGTTAAGTCGTGTCCGACTCTTTGTGACCCCATGGACCAGAGCACGCCAGGCCCTCCTGTCTTCCACTGCCTCCCAGAGTTGAGTCAAATTCATGCTAGTTGCTTCAATGACACTGTCCAACCGTCTTGTCTTCTCTCGTCCCCTTCTCCTCTTGCCTTCACTCTTTCCCTATTTCAATCTTCTCTTCTCATGAGATGGCCAAAGTATTGGAGCCTCAGCCTCGGGATTTGTCCTTCCAGTGAGCACTCAGGGTTGATTTCTTTCAGAATGGATAGGTTTGATCTCCTTGCAGTCCAGGAGACTCTCAGGAGCCTCCTGCAGCACCACAATTCAAAAGCATCAATTCTTCAGTGGTCAGCCTTCTTTATGGTCCAGCTCTCACTTCCATTCATCCCTACCGGAAAAACCATAGTTTTGACTATGTAGACCTTTGTCAGCAAGGTGATGTCTCTGCTTGTTAAGATGCTGTCTAGCTTTGTCATCACTACTGAACTATACCAGCTACTTAAAAGTAAACATGGACTAAATTTGCAAGGCTGATTACTGTGGCTAGAAACAGATGTTAGAGATAGCCCATAATTCCAGGGAGAAAATCCTTAATTAATGAAAGAATTAAGTGTCACCGCAGGGGTTTCTCTCACCTTCAGAGCTATAAAGATCAGCTTGCTTTGTTTGATATTGGTCTTCAGGACTTAATCATGGGACTATGAAGTCTGATTTTATAAACCTGGAAAGCTACCCTTACCTCTCTGCAACACTTTCAGCTCAAATTATGTGCTATCTTTAATGTCTGCTTCCAGTGTGAGACCTAGTATTTTTCCGAGGAAATCCTGATGTATAAAGGAAAAGAAATTACAGTGATAGTGTATTTCCCTAACATCTAGTTTGTCTGTAAGATATAATGCCACAGAAAAAAACCTTGCATCATTCAAACACTTTGCTTGCACTGAGATCTGTTCAGCCACAAACTGCCAAGTGGAACTCAAACGTTTCTTCATGTGTTTACAAACCAGATTTTAGTGTGTTTGAAGTGTCAAGTGTTTTCATTGCCTGAATTTCAGAGTAAAGTGTATATATCATGCCCACAAGCCACAATGCAGACAGTTTATCACATGCATGTATTTACCCAGCTATATGCTCATATATTTTGGAAACAAATGCTGCCTTCAGGGGACAGCTCTGACAAAATTTTCGGCCACATGAAAGCATGCAGATTTGCAGCCGAGGTTCGTACAAGAAACAGCAGTTCTTGAGAATATGCTTTTTTGCTGGACCAAGGAGCTGCCATATTCAGATGTGAAAAACATTGCTGCTTTGAAATACTTCCCAACCCCCATTTTTCTGTGCCTGTGTTTATACACAGTGATTTGTTGGCCTCTTGTGATGATAGTTGTGGTAGTGTTATTATTCACAGGGTATTTCCTGAAATCAATACAGTTGTGTGAATAACGGTACCACAAAGAAGAAACAACAGCAGCAATGACTATTTCAAGGAAAATATAGTAACTACTCCTTGTCGTTTCCTCTTATTCTGACAAAAACATGTAATTCAACAAGTTACACACATTATAGGAAAAACTGGTTCCTCATAATACAGCAGAAACAGAGGAAGAATCAGGGCCTTTAACAAGATGTTTTGCTGAGGTGGAGCAGCAAGGCACTGGCTGACTGGCTGGCTGGCAATGCTTCTTTTGACAGGGTGCGGTGGGCACCTCCAGTGGCTCATTTTTCTTCTCATAGCAAGCGGGCAAGGCTGCCCTGACCATAGCAATCTCAGTAGCAGGAGGAAGCCTCCCAGTGCTGGCCAGCCTGTGGGTCAGGAACTGCTCCATGTCCTGCTTTAATTCTCTTAATAAACTGCTGTTTAAAGCTCATTTTTTAAAAGCACAATGTACATTTCTAGAGCTGCTTTTTCTACACTCTTCTTAATTATTTTAATGGTCCATACACACAAAAGTTTCACAACTTGACAATGGGATGACCTGGAAACAACAGGAAACTCCCCAAGAGCCATCAAGCAGCTATTTAGGCTCCCAGGCCAGACCATCTTAACACCATGTGATGTGACCATGACAAGAGAACTACAGAAAGTTCCTCCACATCCAGATTATCATTCTCCACAGTGTGGGAGTTGTGGGATGGGAGAAGGAAGTCTTTCATTACTGAAAATAGCCATTGGCAGAAGTCATTTGCATGGGAAGATTTTTGGTATTGAAAGACTTACTCCTACTGTTCCGTGGCTCCTACGGCTTCCATGCGATGAAATGGATTATTCACAAATCAGAAAAAGCCAAAGCAGAGAAGGAGTAACTAAGCTTTTAATCACCGAAAACTTACCCTTGCAGTTGACACCCTCCACCTTCCATGGGCATAGCTATGCCAATAGGATTTCAGCCTGAGTGCTGGACTAGGAGGCAGGAAAACTGACTTTAAATCCTCGTCCACCAGTGAAACACACTCAGTGACCCTAGGAACAATCACACTCTAGTCAGTGTAATCTAACTCCCAGGGCCATAAAGAGGGTAAAATGAGAAAGCTGCGGATTTAGCTTTGGGCTCATGCAGTAACAAATAAATAATCTGAGTTTATAGTAGAAAAGTGGGGTAAAACTATTTTTAAAAAAATAAAATTATCAAGAGAGAGTGAAAAGTGAGGATCTGACTTTTTTGCATGAACCCCAAACAGCATTTAATGTAATGGGATGTAGTCCATGGAAGCTTATGCTATGGCCGACTCTTTAAAGTATCTATCATAAGATTCTTTGTGTGTGTTTCCCCTAAATAATATGATGAATGCTGGTAAATGTACATGCCGAAGGGTGAGAAACAGATTCTTACCCCAAGAATAAAATGTAGCCTCCATTGTAGATTAGCAAGGGTTGATGTAGCCACAATTGACAGTGTGCTCGCTTGTTGTCACAAATTCTCCATCATTAGCTCAATGCTAAGCTTCAACTTTATGTGAAAATGGCATCAGGTTTCTCTGGCCTGCAGCAGTTTTGGAGCATATTTGATGTTTTATTTGGATACTCAGTCATGTTTTTTTTAAAAAAAAAAGCTGTCAGCCGTAGCTGTTTCTTTTTGTTTTCTCCCCAGAAAATTCTTCCTTTCTTTCTCTCCCACACCTTCTCCCTCTTCCCCTCTCCCCCTTTCTTTCTTTCTTTCTTTCTTTCTTTCTTTCTTTCTTTCTTTCTTTCTTTCTTTCTTTCTTTCTTTCTTTCTGAAAAGGTGTATATATATGTATGTGCGTGCTTGCGCTTTTACAACACACAAGGCATAAATTAAATCATAACTAGAACAAGATTCCTGACAAGAAAGTGATGACAGGTGTTGTGAATAAGCTGACACACAGGCCAGGGCCCGGAATAACAATTGTCAGTCATCGGCCATTCTCTCGCTCCTAGAGAATGCGTTATACTAAAATGGAATGCTTTATCATCTCCATTCCTTTTAATGTCCCAGAATGATTTTTGGTATAAATATTTGTTTGCTAAGGAAGCAGAAGGGACATATGTCTGATGCACCAGTGTTATTTCTAAACATTTCATATGGGGTTGCAGATTTACACTGTGCAATGTTCTTAGGAGCAACAAACCAACAGGTTAGGGGCAATATTTGAATTAAAAGGCAAAATGTGTTTACCATCAGTACTTGAACGAAAGGAGGAAATGTAGGAATCCTTGGTGCAATACACAACCCTCATGTAATTAGTAACCCTGAATTTTAACTCAGCCAACATACCTCTAAACATTACAGGGAAGTTGCCCATCTTCTCTGCATCCCATAATTTAAGGACTGCACAGAAATATCTGGATTTGTTCACTATATATGCTTTAAGTTGCTTCTTGTGTTAGCTCAAAGTCATGGGAGCTGCTGTTGACAATATGGCTATTTATTTCTTTATTTATTTTTAGAGGTTTTAATGGTACCATAAGGAAATACCACCACTCCAAAGCAACTCAGAATATGAATTAAAACCAATACAGAATTCAAACAAAATCAGTTAAAAACAAAAACAAACAGGACCTCCAGTTATAAAACAGAGCCATCTTATATCCAGATCATCATAGGGGAAGGTATCAAAGAGAAAACTCCATAATAAAACTAAATGCACAGTAAAGAGAAGAATGTTCAATAGCATACTTGTACAACAGTAATGGGGTGGGGGGAAATTTAGCACCCTAATGAAGAGTATTGCCAAAAATAGGTGATATTACTTTTTTGGCAATACTGTAGTTCCCAGAATCCCAGATTTTGGAGTAGTAGTTTAAAAAAAAAGTAATGCAGCCCATCTGGGAATGCCACTGCTTGGGTGTCAATATCTCAATCAGTCAACCTACCCACCAATCAAACCTGATCTCAGCCATGTGCTGACCAATCAGAGTTTCATTGGCAACAGACACGGTAGCCTCCAAGAGCTCGACACACCACCATTTTGTGCTTTTTGCTTGAGAAAGCAAGACCAGGGATGGAATGTCAATCAGCTAGCAGCCTCCAAGGCACCATCAGTGGAATGTATTAACTTGGTCTCTCACACGTTTTCCATGACCTATTATTTAAAGGTAAATCAAAACAAAGAGGAATACTAAATTCTGATCATTAAAAAATGCAACATATTCCACAGTGAAACTTGAACATGCCAACTGAGTGCATTCATACAAATATGCCTACTAGACATGGGGGTATTTGTATATGAATACAAATACATCACCACAGGTGGAGATAATGAGGGTCCGGGCGGCCCCCTGGTGCTGGACTATCCACTCACCCTTCTGCTGCCACAGTCTTCCACACAATTAGTCATTGTTACACACTGAGAAACAGATAGTCGTTCAAATCTTCAGATTTTTCACACGGAACGCTATATCTCCTAATCAGATGGCAAGACCTCTGTAGAAGTTTTTAAAAAGATTGTGGTACTCAAAACAACTGATTGTGATCCCAATATCCCCAAGGCCATACTGAAAATCACAGGGCAGTTCTGCAGAATCTTCCCACAAGCTTGCGCAAGAAAAAAAATGCTGTTTAAACATATTCATCAAAATTTGCACAATAAACACAAATCTACTTGTGGGTTCTTACCATGGGATTCCAGAGTTTCTGAGAATAAAAGATCTGTCACTAACATGTCAAAGGAATGTTTATATGGGGGGGGGGACAAGAGGACAGAAATGAATAAATATCTCCCAGATGGAAATACACAGGAACATCTTTCTAACAAATAATAAATGCAGCATTAGTTTTGGACAGGGCTGTACTCAAAGTATTATTTGCATTTTTCCATTACTGGCTTCAGATGTCTTTCTCTCTGGCCAGAGCAATGATGATAGGCTTATCAAAGAAGAGCTATGACAGATGTCACTGTGTGTTACATTCACTGTGTGACAGATCTAGCCTCGAGTCACATTCCGCTCCGAGTGCTGCCTCCAAAAGCATCTTGCAAGTAGCCTGCAGTGGAAACAAGTGACAAGGACTTCAGATATATTTATGACATTGCATGGATGAGGTTTTCAGGATGGTCATTGGAATGTATCAAGTATAGCACATAGAAGGAAATGTTGTGATACACTGGACCTTAACTTGTCCTCCCTCAGTCTTTTTTTCTTCAAAGCCATGAAAGTGGTATGCCACTGAATGAATATGGAGCAATATATTGAGGCTCCAATACTTTGGCCATCTCATGAGAAGAGAAGACTCTCTGGAAAAGACCCTGATGTTGGGAATATGTGAGGGCAAAAGGAGAAGAGGACGACAGAGGATGAGATGGTTGGACAGTGTCATCGAATTTGACCCAACTCCGGTAGGCAGTGGAAGATAGGAGAGCCTTGCGTGCTCTAGACCATGCGGTCACGAAGAGTTGGACACGACTAAACAACAACAATTGGAGCACAATCATTAGCCATGACATGGGGACACTGTCATCAGTTTGAGACTTGAAGCAAAATTTCACAAAAGTGGCCACTTTTTTGTATACCTCACCTTGAAGTATTTGTATGTGATGATCCCTGCCTGGTTTGTAACTTCCCGCCTCCTTTACTCCTATCATCATCCTAACCTTATAGATTACACCATGGTACTGTCTATATAATAATAATCATGTCCTGTCAAGTTAGTTCTGATTCATGGTGACCCTTGTCAGTGATTTCTAGGTGTCAAGTACTCAGAAGTGGTTTACCATTCCCTTCTTCTGAGAGCATCCTGAGATTGTGCAGCTTGCCCAAGTCTACACAGACTGTCTTTTCTCTCAAGATGCACACAGAGAAGTTAAACTCTCAATCCATATTCCAATTCACTGAGCTATCGAGCCAACTCTAGTGTCTATAAGTGCCTGGCAATTTGGCTGGATTAATAAGCAGTGACGGTGATAACACAAATGGACCCAGAGTACCTTCTTTAAGATCAAGAACATAATATGCAACAAAATCTTAATATTAACCTTGAAAATTTGTATTGTATATGTCTCCTACATTCTAATGCATGGAATGGCATCTTACACCCTAACATAGACTACCATAAAAAGACAAGAGTCATCTTATTTATTTACTGCAGGATGCTAGAAATTTCAAGATGAACTACAAAAAGAGATGAACTCATGCAAAAATTGTAGGAATTCCAAGGAAGGATAAAATGCATGAAATGAAGAAAGACATAATATTTTGATAGATAATAAGAAATGAAAAGTGCAGATTCTTACAACTGATCATTCAAGGTGAACCAAACAGGAAATTACAAGCAGGAAGGAGAACATTTGGTAAGAACCTTGTAGATGATTTCAATGCAATACAATGTCATTGTTTAGAGCAGCCACATTCAAAGTCAGAATAGCCGTGGTTGCATTTGTTAGGGGAGGAACAGGAAGAAACAGTTCTGCAAACCAGCAGCCACTTTTGCCATCCGTTTTGGTGACATGTAAGTGGTGTTTATGGTACACTTTTTCTCCCAACAACAAAGCTTAGGAAAAAAAACCTCTTGGACTACAACTCTCATAATCCCTCGCTTTTGTGGGAAGCATCTGTAGAAGAAGAACAAGGGCTATGTGACCAGGTTTTATTGAGCTGAAATTTGCATGAGCTTTCACCATTGGCTATGCTGGCTAATGCTGGTGAGTGTTCCAATTCAAATCTGATATTTGGAAGGCCAGATGTTCCCTTCTTCTGTTAAAATGGTAGCAGTGGCCGCTGGGCCCTTTTGATACAAAGTCGATTTATGCAATAACTGCATGACACAGCAGAATCAGCCTCACTTGGCTTTAACTCTGAATTGGTTGTTATCTCCTCTTAATCCCACTTGTTCCAAATGTAAAATCTCCTACTTACTTTCCAGATTTAAGCCTATCTGGAAATATTTATTTATTTATTTATTTATTTATTTATTTATTTATTTATTTATTTATTTATTTATTTATTTATTTATTTATTTACTTACTTACTTACTTACTTACTTACTTACTTACTTACTTACTTACTTACTTACTTACTTATTTATTTACTTATTTACTTATTTATTTAACTTATATGCCACCCATCTAGACAATATCTACTCTGGGCGGCTCACAACAACTAAAGTAAAAACATTAAAATGTAACAATACTTCATAACAGTAAACAATCATTCAAAATGGAAGGATAAAAAAAATAGATTAAGTGGTGCCCGAGGGAAGGCCTGCCTAAATAGCCAGGTTTTAAGTTGGCTTTTGAAGATATCCCGCCAAACGTATCTCAGAGGGGAGATTATTCCAGAGACGAGGGGCCACTGCCAAGAAGGCCCGGTTTCTTGTTTTTTTCCTTCTGGACCTCCCTTGACGTTAGGCTCCTCGGCTGCCCCTCCTGGCTGGAGTGAGTGATACGAGTAGATCTAGGTGGAAGGAAGCGTTCCGCCAATCAGCTTATGACTTTCAAATGTATAACTACAGACAGAGGACCTAAATCATCATTTTTTTCATGCTCATTGTAGCACAATTCAAGCATTCAAAACTAGGTAATAGGTGCCCCCATTAGCCACTATCTTCCAAAGGAAAAGAACTTTCTGAATACAGTGGACCCCCTACTTACGGAATTAATCTGTATTGGAATGGTGGCTGCAGGTCGAAAAGTCTGTAGGTCGAGTCTCCATTGACCTACAATGCATTGAAAACCAATTAATCCCGTAACTGGCCGTTTTTGTTCCATTTTTGTTCCATTTTGTTTTTTTCTGGTCTGTAGGTCGATTCTCCAGCTGCAAGTTGAACCTAAATTTTGCAGCCAGAGAAGTCTGTAACTCGAAGCCATCTGTAAGTCAAGGGTCCACTGTAGAAAAATTTCTGCTCTATGTGGAGCCACTGATGCAGTTGAAGAATGTGAAAAAAATCAGAATGCTGGATTCCAAACAGTGACAGCCAGAGGATGCGACTAAAACTCTTTCTTTGCTCATTATCATAAATTAAGCCTTCTTTGAATACCTAAATCTTGTCCTGGCTTTGATGCATCAGGAAGCAGCTGAAACTGGGCATGAACTGGCCTGATCCCCCCTTCATTGATTCAAGTGAATTTTATTTTATATTTATCGTGAGAAAAATTAATCATTAATTGGGGGTGATATTGATTTTGAAGATAGTTGTGTCCTTTTGTGTTTGATGTTCTAAATGCTATTCTGTCATTCTTTAATATGTAAATATCGCCTTAGGAGAAGGTTGACTTAACATCAATACACCCATCTGCATGCAGACTTCATGAGTTGTGCAATACATACCTTTGAAGAAAAGAAAATATCAAAGCATTGCACATTTTAAAATTATGGATATACATGAACTACAGACAGAATTAAAAACAAATTAAAATGTTAAGATAATTAGACTATTTTTTGACTAAAAGCAGGATACTGAAGTTAAATGCAGTAAACAAATTGACATTACTGCACTAGCATTAGTGTTATTTATTTATTTTTATTTGCATGGTAAATTGTTCTTTTTACAACCAACTGCATGGGGTGGTCCTTTTTCTAACATGCAAAGGTTACAGCTGATTTCATATATGCCGGTCAAATAATCAGCAACAGGCCCTCTTTTCCCAGAACAACATTTATCTTCCATGGAAATAACTTATAATAAGGATCTTTTTCTATTTAAAAGAAAAATGCAGTTGGGATGGAGAAAGACCCATGATGTCCTCTGTATTCTTTAATGAGGAGCTTGACGAACTTCTTTGACTCCAAAATGAAGAGCCGCGGTGCCCTATTTTATCACTATGAAAATGTTCCAACAACTTCCTCTAGGAAATTGCAAGAGGAAGTCATTATCTGGGCAGGAGGAGGGAGGGGGAGACAAAAGCTAACCAAATTATACATGTGAACCCCAGATGCAGTGTATATTAAGTCTGGGTGGGGAGTGTTTACTAGGTCATTTACCATGTTCTTGATTTTTTAGAGTTTCCTTTTCCACGATTACTTGTTGACCTTAATTGTTTCCATGCCTGTGACATAAGTCTTTGTACTTCCTATCAGAGGTTGAAAAGAGAAGTCTGGGGATTGCTCCTGCTAATTGCCTTGTATTCCTCCTCCTCCCTGGAGTACCGGTGGAAACCTTCATCCCTCACATATGCTATCAAAAAACGCCATCCTGAAACAGAAGGAGCAATGATATACAGCTGACAACATATGTTGAGCCGGGTGGGGGAGAGCAATGGCTGGGGGACACCTATCATGTTGCACAAAAGGAGGGAAAACAGATCAAACAGATTTCAGAGAATGGGTAACTTAAATAAAGCCCTAAACAGAAATATTTTTAAAAAGGAAGTTCATGCAGCAGAATGAATAAGAGGTAGTGACAGAACTTCATTCTCTTCATGCACTGTGGGAGTAAAGTCTTTTTTTTTTTTAACTTGTGTTGAAAATACTTTCATGGCAAGGCACACCCAAGGAATTAAGGACTGATAGTGAGCTAGATTTTTGATGGTTGTTCACTGGAGTTCATATGCTGGGGGCAAAAATCCATAGTTAAATAATTGCTTGTTTGCTTGTACGATTTAAATACACTCTTTTCAGCTTTGCTCCTGGTGCCTCACAGAACATAATAAAGCAGTATGTTCACCATAAAAGAATAGAAAAGTGTCGATATATATAAACCCGAAGCGGCAAAGGCCAAGTGGCATTAATACAACTAGAGAAATTAAAAAATCCTTAAAATATACAGAAAATGTGTGCATCTTTTTATTGTGCAACAAAATAAAAACAAAGGCAATGAGGAAGCCTATCAAAAGAAATAAACCCTTTATCTAGAGCACTGCTACAGATCCTTACTTGACTAACACTCAGGGCCAGCCTCACCATTACATAAAGTGAAGCAACCACAGGCTTCACTGTCAGCATGTTTGTTGTTTTGATTGTGTTCTTTATATTTTGACTGCTAGGGATGAGGAGAGTGGGATCATTTTTCTCAGGTGCCAAAAAAAAAAAAGCTGGACTGGATTGGGGTACTCGTATGCACCTCGACGGGCTTTGGGAGGGGCACCGTTTGCTCTCTGCTTTGGGAAGCAAAATGTCTTCGGCTTGGGCCAATCATGCCACAACTTTATCTGGGCAGTACCAGCACAAGAGTGTCCGTAAAGTGGCAATACAGTATCATATAGCAAGGGGCTATATATTTTAGGTGTTCCATTTAATTTGTAAGCTGACTTTGAGGAATCCTTTGTTTTGATGGTTGTTGTGGGTTTTTCGGGCTCTTTGGCTGTGTTCTGAAGGTTGTTCTTCCTGACGTTTCCCCAATCTCTGTGGCCGGCACAGGTCTGAGGGGCAGGATCAGAATACCATTTGGAGAATGTCTAAAATGTATACAGCATTAAGGAAATATAAGATACAAGACAAAATAAGATTCTAAAATACAATTGAGATAGTGTATACAACCATAACTGGTACTGTACATCCAGAGTGTTTGTGGTATAGATATAGTGGAGATACAATATTATTACAGCTACATTGTGAACAAGATGTTAGTACATAAGAGAGATACTCAAGTTTATTGATACAGTTGATAGTAATAACTCTGTTAAAATACAGTATCATTATCTCCCCCTATCACTCCCCTCTTTTTTAATTCTGTCATTTAAATGGCTGAATTTAAACTCTCATCCACGAATTGCAATAGCAACAAGTATCAGGAAGAACAACCTTCAGAACACAGCCAAAGAGCCCGAAAAACCCACAACAACCATCAGATCCCAGCTGTGAAAGCCTTCGAGAATACAATCTTTTGTTTTATCTTTACATCTTTTATTTTTAAATCTGCAAGATTGGGCTGAAACCAGCCTTGGGTGATTATTGGGCCCTTTGTTTCCCTTTGTGAGTTAGGCACAGGAACTGCGTAGCTTTCCCAGTGCTCTTGAACCCTAGCAGTCTTGGGAACTGCACAGTTCCCCTTGACAAAATTATTTAAAACTGGTGAATCATAGAATAAACGAGTTGGAAGGGGCCTCTAAGGCCATTGAATCCAAACTCTTGCTCAATGCAGGAATCCAAATCAAAGCAAATTTGACCGATGGTTGTCCAATTTTCTTTTGACTATCTCAAGATTTGGGTCACTCACCACCTACTGAGATAATTGGTTCCGTTGTCATACTGTTCTGACAGTTAAGACATTTTTTTCCTGATATTCAGCCTAAATCTGGCTTCGTGTAGCTTGAGCCCATTATTATGTGTCTGCACTTTGGAATGATTGAGAACAGATCCTGTCCCTCCTCTTTCAAGTATTTGAAAAGTGCTATCATACCGTATATCCCCTCAGTTCCTTCAGTCTTTCCTCATAGGATTTAAAGGTGTTGGACAGTCCAATTCTAAACGCAACGGTGTTGCCTTTGCCCAAACCGGCTATCAGATAACGAGTCTTACAGTCTAGAAAGGCAAACTGCCTAGACTTTGTGCTGGCCCTGCTTCCGTACAGCTGATGCACTGGAGGCATAGCTGCTGATGGAAAAGTTTATCACACATATTTATGGGGTGTCTCCTTTAGCTAGAACCCTGAGCTAGAACACCTACAAGACCACGGATATTCACCATAGTCCCAATTTTGGGAGAGAGTTGGAAAATAATCAAAACAAATAAATGTGAACCCAAAATCTGGACCTTTAATCTACTAGTCTGCCACTGCTCCGTGTTCCAAGGCTGTGATGCAATTCATTTAATATTTAGTTTATAGTTATATGCTGGTTTACCTCCAATGAGCTCCAGCTAGAATAAACCAGCAATGGATCTTCTGCCTTATCCATATTTCCTAAATAACTGTAATTTCCTAGAATTTTGCAGTTTGAGCAAACAGAACGTCTGCACAATATGTTAAACTGAGTCTCGCTGTGTCTTTTCTGATGCATATATTTTAGCAAGAAGTGATGATGATTATTTCAGGAAACGCTGTACTACTTCAAAAATATTCACAATAAAAAGATTTTAATCATTAAAATCCCACTGGTAGGTTTATAAAGTCCAGGAGAGAATAGTCATATACCTATCATCTGTAAACTTAGCAACAGAAACTCTTCTGCAAACATAATAAATAAAGGCAAATATGGAACCACCAATTAAATCAACTGATAAAGAAGGTAGAGGTCATGAAATTTCTGCTCATGGCTTTCTTCAATCTGGATATTTTCATGGGCAAAATTCTCATTGTGGCAGAAAAACGTCACTGAATTTCTGAAACAAAAATGTCTGGTAGTGCCTATTATAGTTCTTACCTTTTCCAAAACAATCCAGTCAGCCTTATGGAGGTTGTGACCCAGACTACTGAGGAAAGGCCATTTCCTATGTATAGGCCTCCCATGAAGCCCTCAATAAATCCACTATCACTCCTAACTCTAGGGACTGCGAAGAGTCTCAGCTGGCACTTGGTTTCCTTCTGGCAACAAATTAAAGCTTGATTCCTCGTCTAAAGTTTTGCCAGCTTAGGATCATGACCTGAGTAGATTGCAGGACTCATTGTGCTGCACATGATTTTGAATTATTTTAAAATGTCATTAAGTCTTTTTCTAATGATTTTTAATCCTGCAATCCTCCCAGAGATCTTAGTAGTGTAGGGCGTGATATAAATATTTAAATAAATAAATGAAACTAAGGAATAATTGTCCAACATTCAGGGGACATGATCATTGACTTCAGGACAATAGGATATCCATTTATAAAATGCATCATCACAAGGAGAGGGCAGATATTTGCATGAAACCTATGCAAATATTAATTTATGCATACAGTTTCACAGATACAATATAAACAGAAGTGCAATGCATGTTGATGAAACAGAGAAGACTGACCTATCTGCCATCCAGGTGTGAAGTAAGGTAAAGGTTCCCCTTGACATTTAGTCAGTCGTGTCCAACTTTAGGGGGTGGTGCTCATCCCCGTTTGCATGCCGTAGCGCCAGCGTTTGTCCAAAGACAGTTTCCGTTGTCACGTGGCCAGCGCGGCTATACACAGAATGCTTCCCACTGAGGTGGTACCTATTTATCTACTCACATTTGCATGCTTTCGAACTGCTAGGTTGACTAGGAGCTGGGACAAAGTGATGGGATCTGACTCTGTCGCGTGGATTCGATCTTACGACTGCTGGTCTTCTGACCCTGCAGCACACAAAGGCTTCTGCGGTTTAGCCTGCAGCGCCACCACGTCCCTAGGTGTGAAGTACTGATGGACAATTTCAAAGTTATTGCTCTGTTTCCTTACATTTGACTGGCCTAAATCCATTGCAGTCATCTAAGGTATACCCACTGAAATCACTGGGACTTCATTTGTAACAAAGCAGTCATATTTATTTCAACAGGAATTGCCTGCTTAGAACTAACATTGGATACGTCATGTAATGTTTACCTTACTGGACTGGCCAGTCTTTCAAATACGGTGTTTCAAACAGAGGACGGCATCATGTAAAATAGGACACATGGCCACCCTACGTGGTCATACGTTCAGTTTGCTGGCCCACAAACTATGCAGGTCTGATGTAAACAGCAAACAGCTGCAGGCTAAATCAAGTCTGTGAAGAACTTCCAACAGTGGGTGGATTTCCAAAGAAAACAACGGGGGGGGGGGAGATGAAAGTGGAGCTTTTAAGGAAAATCCTACTTTCCCAAAGAGGCAGAGCCACTGCCAATGCCATCTTGCTTATTCTTCCTTGAAAGCATGTGTTTTATAAAGAATCAGGTCTAATCTGTTCCCCTTTCCCTCACGTGGCCAACAGTTTATGGGATAATGTTTCGTGCTGTTTATATAACAGGAAGCAGGCCCCATAACGAAACAGTTATTTAAAGTCTGCATAAACATGTAAATCCAATTCGGTCCACAGTTGAAGTCCCACCTGTTTTATGAAGATGTGAGGCCACAAATTGCCAATTTAATTACTCAGAGGCACCTAAATGGTAAAGAAACTGATATAGGGTTTTTTTTAAAAAGTCGGTGAGTAAAAATAGAGGCCTAAAGCTAAAGAGGAATTTGTGTTCTGTGAAGGCTTCATTCATGCCTAAATAAAATAGACAGCATTTTATTTTTCCTGTCACATATTCTTCACAACCTGAGGCCTCAAGCCAAGGGTGGGAAGTGTCTCTATGGCAGAAACACAGGAAATATGTAACAAATGGAGAAGGGCGAATTTAACTTAAATGGCTTTATGGACTCAGAATTAAGTGATTAGTTGAATATGTATAAGTCTTGCAGGAATGTAGAATCAGGAATACCACACTGATCCTTCTAAGGGAGAAATGGGCAAAATGTCCATATCCCACCCAATATAAGAAGGGCAGGCCACTGCTAGGTGGTAAAGGCTTCTGGGTTGGGAACCACTGTTCTAGAATGGGCATCTGGACTGTGGACTCTGCAGCTACCCAGGTCATTCTTCCCCACTCAAGTTTTTGTAAATCCAGTTAAATTATTTTTAAAAATTCTAATTTTGCATCTGTATAATATACAGTAAATTAGCACATGCAATTTTTTGCAAGTAAGGCCAACGCTGACAAAACTGAGTATATTAGGAATGTACAGTAGGAACATAACCATCAAAAAAAGAGTCAAAATAGAGATGGCCCATAGTATTTCTGTAAGATTAAGAATTTACTATGCAAGAAAAACTTAAAATTGGCATTTAGAACACACTTTATACAATGCCATCAACCTTCTTGGTTTTATTGTATGATATGCAATCACGGATTTAATACAGACAATTGTCTGTATTACAGAAAAGAAAAGAAAAGATTGCAATGTGGATTTACCATAGGCTGGAAAAAGTTTCTTGGACTGATAAGGCAACCAATGAAGTACTCAAGCAAATGAATAAAGACCAGGAAATACTCAAACACATACAGTTCTCATACCTAAGTCATGCAATGAGTAACCAAAAACTACAGATGTTAAGAACAGATCATTCAAAGCAACCTAAATGAGAGGAAAAGTGGAAAAAGGAGAAATATATCTTGGATGAAAAATCTTGGAAACTGGTTCAGATGCAGCCCATCATTATTCAGGGTTGCTGACCCAAGTCAAAACAGTCATTATGATGTGCAACCTCTAGTAAAAGAGGAAGATGAATTTTATGCAAACCTGTCATCCTTTTGGGGGATCTATGAGTGGCCATGGGGTGCGGGGAGAAAGAGTGAACTTCCAAAGCATCATAATCAACAATAACAACAAGACCTTAGAACCGCCTAGTTCAAAAGAACCCTACGGATCATTGAGTCCAGCCCCTATCAAGGAGCCACAGTGGGGAATAGAACTCCCAAACTCTGGTCCAGTCAGATACTTAAAAACACTGAACTATCCAGCAATTCATACATTTATTATTAGTTCAAAGAGAGGAAGTGAAAGAAGAGCTCACTGGATTACCTTGCTGACCCAACCACAGTGAGGAAAAGCCACTGACCCAACTCTTTGGGAAAACTTTGAAAATATTTTTTGATTTTTCACCTTGAGGCTACCTGCCCAAGGAAGAAGGAGCCTTCCCGAGGTTGGTGGCTGATGAGATAACTGTCTCCCTTTCCCTGGGGCGAAAAGAATCCTGTCTCCCCCCCTCCTTCCTCTGCTTCATTTGCTTAAGAAAAAACCTAGAGTGACTGCTCCAGTTAATTGCAAGGCATCCTCTGATGCTTTCCAAGGAATGTTAAATCTGCCCCCCCCCAATCACCACACCACTTCTTTGTTGCTGGAGGCACCTCATGCGAATGTGACTGACAGCCCTGTAGCTGGTTGTGAGTTAAATTGGGAGGGGGGAGTTGGAGTGGGGGAGAGAGAGAGAGAGACATCAGTTCCAACTTCAGCGAAATAGTCCAAGGGAAGGCTGGAGGAACAGTGGCACAGAAGGAAAGACCTGGCCATGGGGGTAGTTACTTGAATATCAACTCCCCATTCCTTTCCTTCTTCTTGCTATTGTGAACAGCCAAAAATAGATTAAAATAGAATATGATAATGATAAGGCAGAGACTTTCTCTCAGTGCTGATCCCTTTTTTCTCTGCTACTAATAGAGTAAAAGCTTGCTTTGGGGGGTTGGGTCCAGAATTTCCCAGTAACTTTGGCCCCCTGGGGTGTTTGGGTACTGTAGCACGAAAAGGTAACTTTTCCAAATTGCAGGCTATTAGTCTGGGTGAATCATACTGGAGCAACATTCTTCAAAGCAGTTCCTTTACTCCCAGCTTCAATTATCGGACAATGATTGTGCAGCTGGAACCAATACAGGGCAGACCTGCAATACTGGAAAGCGGAAGGCGGACTGGGAAGATGTGAGAAATATACACTGGTGGACCACCACCACCACCACCAATCCTCCATATTTCTCCCAGTTTTCATTCCATGGGTTGTCCACAAACCACACACAATATGCCAAGTCAGGGGTTCTTGTGTTGATGGGAGGCTGTGGATGCATGGGTGGGGAGCTGTAGAATGGGGAAAGGGGAGGTGGCATTGAAAAAAAAAAATCAAGTTTACAGCTAGATGTGGACCAAAAATGGAGATGACAATGAGGATAGCCATGATTGCGGGTTGTATAGAACTGGGCAGCAAGAACTGTTTCTTCATGGTCATAGGAGTACTAATCCTCTGTGCTGTGGCACTGTAAACAAGGCTTCGTACCACATTTAGAGAAATCTGAAATCACTCCTCAAAACGCCTGATTTGGATTCGTTTTGTGAGGCCTGGATTGCAGTGGAATGTTCAGACTGAGTCTTAGAGAGAAGCAAACTTATATAAATCAATTCATGTGAGCAGAGAGAGGGAAAAAAACCCAAATCCAATGGGGTATAAAGCACCCCAGCCTTTTATTTTTTTAAGTAAAGTTTCAGGATGCTTGTAACAAAAGTAGTCACATCTGCTCCGATTCTCTACAGCAAGTCAATGGCAAGCGTAGAGACTCATTTGGCTCCAGAGCGCAGTTCAAGTCAGATGGGGCTCAAATTGCTCTGGACCAAACTATAGCCAATTCAGAAGCTCCAGATTAGCCTCCAGATCAGATTGGGGTGGCTGGTTATTTGAGCTGTTCACAGCTCCAAAATAATTTATAAGAAACTGTGGCAATGTGGGGTGCAGGATGCCGGCTCCCACATAACCCACACTTTTGAGCATATTCTGGTTTATGCTACCCTCCTCCTTCTCTGCTTTCTATTCCACCAATGTCACCTCGATGCTTAGTGAGGACTACAGAGGATGCTTGTCCTTGCTAGCCTTTTTTTTTTTTTTGGTATGTAATTTTTGTTGCTTAAAAAAAACCAAGCCCATAAAGCATTTTGTTTTCTCTTAAGGTATTTTGTTTTCTAAATACCAGTATTTTTGTGGTTCTGAAAATATTGGAGACTTCCAAGCCTACTAACACTTGCCTTCCCCCCCTTTTTTTCAATTGAGAGTTTTACCCTTGCTTGCATCTCTTCCTCATGCTGATTTTGGCAGACATAAAAAAAAGGGAGAATTTAAAATCACTCTGCTGTCTCATACCAACTATTAGGATAAGCCACCTGTCAAATGTTGTCAAGTACTTAAGTCACATTATATGTCAGCCACCAAATATTAACCAATGCTCAACACCATTGCATTCCACCTAGAAAATATAGTTTGCATCAAATGGAGAGCATACCCTTCTATGAGTTTAACAGAATAAATTAAGTATGCAGATGCAAATTTCCTCAATTTGCATTATTTATGAATGCCATTCAATTTGCATAACTAATGCCAGCCACACAATTTATCATTTGCTATTGCAGAATACACACTCTTGGATGTGAGGATGCACAAAAATGAGCCTGATTCATTCTCCTACCTCTGGGTGAAAACATGTCTTTTCCTTTCTTTTCATTTAAACAAGTAACAAGAACACAAAACTCTGTTTTTTTTTAATTACTGTGATTAATACCTTGTTATTATTTGAAAGTGAATTTTGTGAGGATGCAAGATTTAATTTTTTTCCCTTTACAATTGGCTGCACTGAAGATCATCATATTTAAATAGCAATAGATGTTTAAGCAGAAATAGGGGCTATTAGTTTAATGGGTTGATTCCCAGGCAAAACTGTAACCAAGGCAGGGTGACTGGCACCAGGGTACTGAAACTTAAAAGAGTGCAAAAGTGATGATTGTGTCATCCAAAACATATAGATTAGAAAAGGCTGTCATAAAACTGCTTAAAGGCTCATGGGACTGGCCATTTTGGTGCAGGCTAGATCAGGTTCCAAAGGGTTGGTTGAGGTCTGGAGAATAAACAGAGTGATGTGCCATCTGGCATGCTCCTCCTGTTCAAATATGTCAGTTAAATGCTTCCCCTGATCGTTAGCACAGAGTCAGGGGAAGTGAAATTATTGTTGATGCAATGACCGGTTCGATTAAATTTTTTTTAAAAAATCATTTGCCTCTCTCTGTATTGTCAATTGAGAAACTGCCTACAGTCACTGTTTCAATTTCCAATACATGACAGGCAGAGAGAAATATAGTTTTGAATTTAATAAAAATGATTCTTCACATCAGTGACTATCTAGCAAACACAGTAAGGAATAATTTCACTTCCCCTGACCTTCCGCAGACTATCAGGGGAAGTGTTTAATTTCCAAAATTGACATCAGAAGGAGCTGCACAGCTCTAATTTAGTCCATTTCAAGTGAACATGCTCTCTGGGAATGGACTAAACTGGAGCCCTCCAACCCACACCAAAACAGGTGTTCAAAACGATGTGGATTGGGGCAGATTTGTCTGGGATGTCCATGTGTGGACAACAAAAAAAGATTGGACCAACCTGAACCATCAGCACACTAAATATCGGGATATATATGCCTGTGTGGATAGGTTCTAAGGCAGATTTCCTTAGGTATCTGCTATTTGTAGAAGGATGGATGCAAGAGATCTCCCAAAGCAGGTGAAATGCTCTTCCAGCAACTTGAAGCACCTAAGTTCTCCTCCTCCAATCCTGTTGAAGTCTTCCTCTCCTGCTGTCACAAACCTTAACTAGTGAGTGAAGGATGGAAGGAAACCCAGCGTGAGAGAAGACAGCAGGGTAGTGCTTGTTTTTCTGTTAGTTTTCTTAGTATTCCTGGCCTTGTGGCCTTCAGCCTGGGAGAGCAGCAAAGGAGATGCTTAAGGCCAAAAGAGACCCCAAAATGGTTAGTTATGCCCGTCATCCCAGGTAAATGAATAGCATTGCATAACTAATAAAGTGTAACCTCTCAGTGGCACTCCACCCTCGCAGGGAGCAGGGACCTATTTCTATGGTCCGCCCTCGAAGGCTGCTGGATCCTGTTGGGGTCCAGGAGGCCATGAGAGGTGTTATGGCTGACCTGGCTGGCGCTCCTGTCTGGTTGACAGCTGGTCCATCTCTGCCACTAGGGCTGTAGACATGACTGCACCTAAACGCCCTCTCCGGCTCAGAGCTCGGCCTGCGCCCTGGTTTAACCAGGAGCTTCGAGCGATGAAGCGATAAGGAGAAGGCTAGAGCGCAGGTGGAGGAAGAACCTGACAGATCATAATTGGATAGCTGTTAGGGTCACAACTAACCTTTACCTGACTAAGGTAAAGGCTGCATGTCAATCATTCTTCACTAACCGGATAAGTGAAGCGTCAAATCAGCAGGCGGAGTTGTTCCGTATAGTGCGTGATCTATCCAGAACTGGTTCAGGTGATAGGCCTCCCCCTAGTTTTTCACCTGACCAGTTTGCAGCCTTTTTAAAATCTAAAGTGGAGGCCATCCACCGGGAGCTCTCTCCTTTTTTCAATACAGTGAGACGGGCAGAGATGTCCAGCGTTCTGCCTTGCCTGGTAACTTTCGACTCTTTTCAGCCTGTAACGCCTGACACTGTGGACAAGGTGCTTGATCGCTGCCGGTCCTCCTCCTCCTCCCTTGACCCTTGCCCAGCCTGGCTAATCAAAGCAGCCAGGCCGATAACAACTGAATGAGCCACAGCAATAATAAATGGGTCTTTCCTTGAGGGCAGATTTCCATCTGCCCTTAAGGAGACACTCATTAGGCCCATAAGAAAGAAACTTAATAAGGCGGCGGATGAAATTGGCAATTATAGGCCCGTCACCAATGTTTCTTTCATGAGCAAAGTGGTCAAGAGGGTGGTGGCTGACCAGCTTCAGGCCCACTTGGATGACACAGTTGGGCTTCAGGCCGCGCCACAGTACAGAGACGGCATTGATCGCCCTGTATGATGACCTGTTGAGGGAGGCTGACAGGCGTAAAATGTCTCTGTTGGTCCTGCTCGACATCTCAGCGGCCTTCGATACCATCGACCACGGTATCCTTCTGGGGAGGCTCTCCGAGTTGGGAATCGGTGGATCGGCACTTGCCTGGCTCCGTTCCTTCTTGGGGGACTGTCCCCAGAGAGTGTAGCTTGGGGAGAGTGTCTCGGCCCTGTGGAGTCTCAATTGTGGGGTTCCACAGGGGTCGATCATCTCCCCAATGCTGTTTAGCATCTATATGAGGCTGCTGGGAGGAGTCATCAGGGGATGTGGAGCATCGTGTCATCAATATGCTGATGACACTCAGCTCTACATCTCCTTTTCACCAACTGCAAGTGATGCCGTCCTGTCCCTTTAGCGCTGCCTGGGGACTGTACTGCAATGGATGCAGGAGAATGGGCTGAGGTTGAACCTGGAAAAGACGGAAGTTCTGAGGGTGGGTGGCCCTGTGGCTAGTGGCCTGGGTGACTCTCTCATGTTTGAGGGGTGACCCTGGCCGCGAAGAGTGGGGTCTGCAGCTTGGGCATACATTTGGACCTGACGCTCACCATGGAAACGCAGGTGGCATCGGTCATCCGTACCACCTTTTTCCACCTTTGGCGGATTGCCCGGCTGCAGCCCTACCTCGACACGGGGGCACTCACTACCTTGGTGCATGCGCTCGTAATCTCAAGATTAGACCACTGTAATGCGCTCTGATGCGGAAGCTTCAGGTGGTGCAGAATGCGGCGGCCAGACTCCTTATTGTAGTCAGAAAGTTCCAACATATTTCTCCAACTCTGGCCGCATTGCATTGGCTGCCCATTCATTTCCGCGTCGACTTCAAAGTCTTAATGCTTACTTACAAGGCCCTAAATGGTTTAGGACCTTGATATTTGGTGGAATGTCTACTCCCGCCTAGGTCTACCCGGATCACCCGTGTGAGTCAGGAGGTGAGGCTGAGGAGCCTGATGCTGAGAGAGGCCCGGAAGGAGAAGACACAAAACCGGGCCTTCTCGGCGGTGGCTCCTCGCCTCTGGAACAATCTCCCTCCGGCAATTCACCCGGCCCCTACACTGGGCATCTTTAAATCCCAAATAAAAACTTGATTATACATCCAGGCCTTCCCTCCAGTTAATATAGTACCTGATTTCTTTTCTAATTTTCTCTTCTTCTTTTTCTTCTTTTTACTGTAATTATCATTGAAGGATTATGTATATTATTGTGTTTTATTGTTTTATCTTACATTGGAAGCTGCCTAGAGTGGACGAGTAGTCCAGATAGGTGGGGTATCAATCAATCAATCAATCAATCAATCAATCAATCAATCAATCAATCAATCAATCAATCAATCAATCAATCAATCAATCAATCAATGTACCCACTTAATCCCAGATCTATTAACTGAGATTTATTACTGAGTAGCACACATAGAGAAGACTCCCTGGAAAAGACCCTGATGTTGGGAAAGTGTGAAGGCAAGAGGAGAAGGGGACAACAGAGGATGAGATGGTTGGACAGTGTCACCAAAGCTACCAACATGACTTTGACCCAACTCTGGGAGGCAGTGGAAGACAGGAGGGCCTGGCATGTGATCCATGGGATCACGAAGAGTCGGACACGACTTAACAACTAAATAAAAGCGCACATAGGATTATGCTGCAAAACTACTTTGAGCATTGACATGACTTACGCTCCATTGCCAATTTGGACATCAGTCAGAGCAATGACAGTGGTTGTGCTTAAAAATTGGAGAGGCTTTTCCATGACTATTCTGTAAAAGTGATCTCATTGTAAGGAACATCTGGCATGTGGTCACACATCACCATTGCCACTAATACCATTATATATACAGGGATTAATTTCTCTGTCATTAACCATTGACTCACAAAAATATGCAGATCCTTTTTCCACCCTTTCAAAAAAAAAAGTATGGTACAATTATTTCTACAGTTTGAGGCTATCCCAGTTTTAATGATTGGCCTAAAAGCAAACAAGCTCTCGTATCAGTTGGCATCTTCTATGTGATGCACAAAGTTCATCAGCCAGTTCAGCATTGGGGACCCCCTTGTCATATTGTCCTGCAATCTCTGATCAAGCTCTCATTGTTTTTTCTATGCTCAACATCAGTGCTTTGACTACAATTCCCAGAATTCTCCAGCCAGCATGACCAGTGGCAGTGCTTTCTCTGGAACATGAAGTTTTGAGTCCAAATCAGAATGCTTTGAATCCTGTTACATTTTATGCCAGCATAAAGTGATCAGCATGAATCTGGGGGTGAACTGGTGCAAATTAAGGCTTCTGTGTGGGCATCAGAGATGACGCTTTTGTATTATAAGGACTGTCACTCCCATAAGTCAATGAAAATAGCTCCCTGGGCTGAACAATGGGGGTGAAAACTCTCAAACTGGCAGCAGATAGAACAGCCCTCTCACCTCTCTGCCTTTCGTGCACTGGGGCAGTGAGTTCTGGTGGAGATTGCCTCCAAATACTCTCTATGGGATTCATGGGAGTCCTTAAACTAGAAAAAATGTCATTCCTAGTGGGCATATGCTGCTGTGTGCCACATGGCAGCACTTGGTACACAAGAGCAAACCCCTACGATGCCTTCTTCACTCACACAAATTCTCTGCCAGGGTTTATGCTGGTTATGTTACACCAGCAGGTGTACTGTAAATGATCAGATTCTGGCCCACTTGTCAACCTCTGTTCAAGCCAATGATGCAGGCAGCCATTACAGCATCCTGCAGCAGTGAATTTCACAACTGTTTTCCTTTTTCTCCCTCTAATCCCAATCTCTTTCATGACTCTGCCCATTTCAAAATCTTTCAATCCACTCATTTTTTAAAAAAAAAGATAGGTAAAGGTAAAAGGTAAAGGTTCCTCTTGACAATTTGTCCAGTTGTGTCCGACTCTAGGCAGCAGTGCTCATCTCCAATCCCAACCCATAGAGCTAGCATTTCTCCATAGACAATCCTCCATGGTCACTTGGCCAGCGCGACTAGACACGGAAAGCCCTTTACCTTCCCACCAAGGTGGTACCTATTTATCTACTCGCATTTTTGCAAAAGCATGCTTTCGAACTGCTAGGTTGGCGGGAGCTGGGACAAGCGACGGGGCTCACTCCATCGCATGTATTCGATTTTACAACTGCAGGTCTTCTGACCTTGCACTGTGTAGTGGTGCATATGTTGAAACAACAACAACCTTACAATCAAAGCACGAGATCCTCTCTGCCTCTTGGCCTCCTTCCCACATTAGAGTAGTCCCTTTGTAAAGGGTGCAAAGGGGAGCAAATTTTATCCTTTTTTTTGGTTGATGGTACAAAGGAAAATACTAGCAAGTGTGTCGAAGACAGATCTTGGGAAAATTCCATTTTTGGATTACACTTCCCACATTCTCCCATCAGTGTCCATTCTGGGAACTCTAGGCTTTGTCTTATTTGTTTTCATTTAAAGGAACTTTCTTAATATTTGATTAGGCAATACGCAGCAAGCATCTTAACCATTTCAAATTCTTTGTGTAAGAACACCTCAAATTAGAGAGCGGGGAAACTTTTCAGTGGATTGATTTATTAACGTTGGATGCCATTCCCATATGAAACAGAGAGCAGATGCTTAACATCATTTTATCAAAACGGACAGATACACTGAACTACTGCAATGCCCCTGGGTTTAGTGACACAGTGAAAATTGGATGTGACAGTCTCACCCCTCCCAACACATCCACAGAGCCCCATTTCTTCCAGCCATTTCTGGCTCCTGTTGCCATGATTCTAGTCCAGGCACCTTTTCAAACCTATTTCAAATAAACCCTCTCGTTTCTAGTTTTCTTAGCACATTTTCCCCCTTGTTCTTGTTGGAGGAAGTTGCTGCCCTCTACTGGCCACAGGGGACTAAGATTTCGCCGAACCCATATGATAACTTAAGAGGGAAAATATGAATTCAATTCAATTGAAGCATCTCAGGGAAGGGAAGGGTTGCAGCTGACTGAGGTAAAAATGTGCAGGCCTTCCTGGGATAATAGTATGAGATACAAGCAGAATGTCAGGATCACCCTAAATTATGGCTACAAATAATACCTTACTGCCTGAAAAACAATCACTTGCTTAATCAATGGTTGTGTAACCCAACAATCCACTCTGTGGAAGTCCTGAGCACAGAGTGTGCTGTAATAAAGAACAACAAAGGCCTTTTGGCTCCATTTAAGTAGCGAAAACACGATCAAACAGATAACTGAAGTAACTCTATTCATGTTGGAGACATAGCCCTGCATATCTAACAGAAAGAAAAATGGAACAATCCTTTAAAAGATAGTACAAAGTGTCCAGTTATAAAAGGCACAACGTGTTAGAAAGCCCCAAAAGGCAAACAGTTCTCAACAAAGGAGATTCACAAAAAGGAAAAGTTGAATTTGTGGAGGACGTTCTACAAAAATAAATAGCCATTTGCTGTGTGCATGGGTTTCATGATGTGATTTGACTTCAATCGAGTGATTTTAAAAAAATAAGAGTCCAGTTTGGCTCCAACTGATTTAAAAGCTCTGGTCTGAATCTCAGTTTAGAAATCCAAATATTCATGTTTCCCACAGGGACATAACTGGAAATCCACAACCACATGTGGGTTGATCAGGAATGGATTTTTTAAAAATACAGGATCCAGCCAAAGATGTTAACTGGCAGTACAGCAAACAAAACTGGTTCTGGGAAACTGAGAAACCCTCCAGATATAGTTCAAAAAGAGAGTGAGAAAGCGGTTGATCTGATCCATCGGAACAACACAAAACCTACAACCCATGTTGGTTGAGAGGCGTACATTTATTAGGATTTACTATAGACCATGGACAAGTTCAAGTTCTCCACATTTGTTAACTGGGGGAGGGGGCGGAGAGAGAAACAACAAGGAGTGGGAAAGAATGGAAGTCTGAATGTTTTTCTGGGTGTTTTAAAACCATGGAGATCTGCAATTTGACTCAGGCCCAAGATGATGAGGCAGAGGACCGTGCAGCTATTACATGACTTTTGGCAAAGCCCAATGGGAAGAAGCCAATGTGGAGATTCCCCTTTGAAAACACAAAGACAGCAGCAATCTCATGTGTCTCGCTGCCTTTAATCTTTAGAAGAAACATACAGGTTTCATTCATTAGCAGAAGGTCAAAGAAACCACACTTTTTGTATAATAAAGCTGGAGTTTAAAATGTGCATTTGCAGAAGTATGCAAAAAAGTCAGTTAAGGCCAGAATCTTTTACCTAGTCTTTGACTTCTCTATGTAGTCCCTTCCCAATCTCATTTTCAGGTGAGGCAGAAGGAAGGGAAGAGAAAGGATTTACAGTAACTGATAGTTTACTTTTAGGAGGGAATTGTGCCTGCCAAATTTGAGGCAAATGCTGATACATTCCTTTATTATGGTCAGGCGGGCAGTCACTCATAAGTCAGTCTGTTCAAGGAAAAGGGAATTACTGGCAGAATCTTAGGAGGCACTGTTGAAATCTGCAGGGATATTATTTGCCCATCCTGATGGGATCAATCCTGCCATAGTTCAGAATAGTTTCTGGAAAAGCATCCTTTAAATTTGGGCTGCAGGAAGGGATAATTTAAAAAGGACACACTGATCCCCCTAGGTTTTTGTAGCCAGTTGTTGTGAAAATTGCATACAGTGTAGAGATTAGCCTAATTAAGACACTAGTTAAGATATTTCTGAATGACAGATGCCCAGTTTTGGGTAGAATGAGAATGTTCTGATTAGAGGACAGAGTTCACTCCTGCCTTCATAGATTGGGGGGGGGGGGGGTAGGGAAGTGGCACAAACTATAGAGGGGTCCTTAGACAAGAAACTTACAAAATTTCAGAAGTAACAGTGTAGAGTGCCATGACCTCCTGGAGACTCCATGGTAAATGAAAAAGTGGGTAAGGCTGGTTTGTTTCCTGGTTAACATAACAGAAAATGTAATAGCATAAGAGTAGATAGTGAATATAGAACATATAGAGGCAGAAGAAGATAGACATCCAGCATTTTCCAAGCAAGCTATATATAGTATGTACTGTATGTATGTCTCTGTATACATGTGTGCGTATTTGCAAAATACAAGGTTCAAAAATACATTTTTGAACAACAAAACACTTCCATAATGTATTCACAAAATGGTGCTAAATATTTAAAAAATAAAGAAAATCTTACCTAGATTTCATTCTCATCTATAAGAATAAATTCAGGTTTTTCTGCCTTCACATGCAAAGAGAAGACAAATCAGGATTTACATCTCCATCTGCAGTTATGTTATCAAAAATATGTACAAAAATGGCTGTATTAGATGCTATTCTCAGTCAGGGCCATATGCCCCTCTGGGGGCCTTGGCACATTTGAAGAGGGGCAAAGACCTCAAAACAATCCTTCACATGCCACCTTATAAGATTTGTTATGTGATTTGGCCTATGTTTCTTCCATCTTGTGTTTATGACTATGACCAAAAAAAGGTTGAGAATGGGTGTGTTGTAGGATCCTGCATATCTTAGGAACACTGTTTGATGCTAATGCATGGATTAGGAATAATTATGTACCTGGAAACTTCCCTTTTTAAAGGGGCGGGGCTTTGTTGCGGTGCTGCCAGCAACTCCAGAGAGGAGCTCTCTCTGGAAAAAGCTGGAACCCTCCGGTCCGGGATCCCCCTTTTGAAATGGGGATCAAAGGAGAGTCTAGAAGAAGTCTCTCTGAAGCAGATGGTGAGCAGCAGAAGGAGAAGAAAGGGAGGCAGACCCGGACTTTTTTCTTCTGAAGAAATCACCGTGCACGGACTGGAGCGGGCGCCATTTTTTGGCACTGAGCCGCGAGGAACCCTTTACCGGGGGAGAGGAGAGCAATCAATATAAACTAAAAATATATAACAAGTAAGTAAGCCGAAGCCTCTGATTTATGAAACAGCCTCATTAAGCTGAAATAAGAATGAAAATATTTGGCTGAAAGAATAAATGCAGCGGCGGGTTTATCTTATCAGTCTGACTCAAAAGTGAAACTAAGCTTCTCCAAGTGAACTATTAAAACACCAGGCTGATTCTAAAGCCGAGAGTCTGAGATGGAAAAATAAATCTTATGTTTCTGGAGAAGAATCCCAGACAGCAACACCGTCTGACTGGATTTAAGAGACTTCGGTGGATGCAGTGTGGCTGGGATACGTTACTCTTTGCCTTCTCTGGACTTTGTGAACTATAAATAACAGAATCTGGTGGTTTTCGGGAGAAGGAGCTGACGTGGCCGACTGGACTAAGGAGCATTAAGGGGTTAATGAAGATCACAAGACGAGCTCCAAGGACAATCTACTGGACAGTTTGAGACTCTGTGACTGTTGTTTTGTTTGTGACCGCGTGTGAGTCTAATAATAGAAGCTTGCTGAACTCAGGAGAAGAAGAAATAACTGCGTCACGGTTCTAATTGATATTGTATTTGCTGGGCTAAAAGTTGATTTTTATACTACAATATTTGGACAAAGATTGGAGGGAGATCTAAGGGGAGGTTTATGATGAGGGGTTTGAATTGTTGATAAAATTGTGGAAACTGTGGAAGGATTTCTAGGGGGTGATTATTGTGGTATTTATACAAACCCCAAAGCCTGAGATGGACCCCAAAAATTCAAAAGAACAAATGGAGACTTGGTCTGTTCAATCCCAAAGTTCTGGAATAGTGGTGCAAGAAATAGAAAAGGAATGGCAGATTAATATACAAAGGCTAATATTATCAGGGTTCCAGCAAGTGAATGCAGGTCTTAGTAAAATAGAAGATTTGATGAAAGGGACGAAAGAGGGGACAGTAGATGCCAAACAAAACTTAAATGAAGTTGTACAGACTTTAGAATCGTATGTATTAGACATGACACCAGGTAATATGAATGCAGTAGAGAGTTATCCAGTGACCCATGCAGCTTCCAAAATTAAAAAGCATTATGACAAAAATCTTAAGGAGGCAGAGATACTGAAACCAGATAATTTTATGGTGAAAATATGGGAAGTGGAAAAAATGGATATTCTGTCAGATGGGCTGAAAGACTGTTCAATTCAAAAAGAAACTGAACGATGGGATGTATTGTATAAATGGCAGCAGCTACCAGACAATGTTGGAATAACATAGAATAAAATTAAAATTAAATGATAAGATAAAAGCAGGAGGGTAATCAAACTGTGAAAAAGCAAAAAGTTGATATGTATTATTAATATGAATTGATTGGATGATGTTATACTTTATGCTCTCCTATCCCCCAAAACCATTTTTCCTTTCCTATCCCCTCTTTCTTTTTGTACCCTCTATCCCTGTTCCTAAATAAAAATAAATTAAAAAAAGCAAAAAAAAAAAAAAAAAGAAACTTCCCTTTTTAAAAACAACAACACTCAGAATGCCCCAAGATGGCCAGGCTCGCTAGAGATTCTGGAATGAACATGCTTGGATAGTTGGTTTAATATCATAAAACTGTAAGTGCTTCATACTCTATTGCTACAAAAGCTTCATACAATACAGAGAGCAGATGAAGGTCACTGCCTGGAAAGTTATGAAAGCACTACACCAAAAAATGGGGGCTACAACCTAGGCTCAGGTATTGTATATTCTTTATTAACCATTTATGCAGAATACATTGTATTTAACTATCACATGCTGTCAAATCAATTCTGAGGTTCTTGGCTGATGAAATGACAGTGAGGGCCTGGGAGTTTGCTTGGAAAACAATTTAAAGTGGTGTGTGAGTTTTTTGCTCCATTGGCACCACAAAGCAGGGGCCGGCGTGCAATGGAGGAAAATGGAGGATGGATTTAGAGAAGGGATTGAAAAAAATGGGTTGGTTTTGATTTTGGTTTTGGACTACAACTCCCAGAACAACCCAAGCAAGCATCCTTCACAGTTTGGAAACTTGCCTTTTAGGATGCAGTTAGTTACAATTATAGGGACGTGGTGGCGCTGTGAGTTAAACCACAGGAGCCTCTGTGCTACAAGGTCAGAAGACCAGCAGTTGCAAGATTGAATCCACTCAACGGAGTGAGCTCCCATCGCTTGTCCCAGCTTCTGCCAACCTAGCAGTTCAAAAGGATGTAAAAACCCACGTAGATAAATTGGTGGAAAGGTAACAGCGTTCTGTGTCTAGTCATGCTGGCCACGGAAACTCTCTACGGACAAATGCTGGCTCTACGGCTTGGAGACGGGGATGAGCACTGCCCCCTAGAGTCGGACACGACTGGACTAAATGTCAAGGGGAACCTTTACCTTATAGCTCCAATGCCACCAAGGTAACCTCTAAACCTGGTCTGCATATGTTGTATGTGAATCTGCCTCCCACTGTGCAGCTCTCTTCCTCCTCCACACAGTGATTGCATTCAACTCCTTTGGTTCTGGTTGTGACGGGACGCTGCATGCAGGGGGGCAGAGTTGCTCGTGCACGCAGGGGTGAAGCCATGTACGAGAGAAGCAGAGCCCCACCCAGTGGGGCTGAAAATCTGAAGATATATTTAATGCTACCCAAATAAATTAGCTACAATGGAATCTGCATTTTTCATTCATCATTAATTGCCTAGCCCCTGCACCCATTCTTCTGCAAATGTGAAAGAAACCCCCAAAATAAAAGAAAATAAAAAAAATCCCTCAAGTAGCTTCATCATCTTCTTAGAACTGCAGAGCTGTAAGAGACCAGGTAGATCATTGAGTTTAGTCCCTGTGAAGGAGGCACAGAATCCCAACCTCTGACTCCACACCAGAAACCTAAACCAATGAGCTATCCCCCCTTAAACTTGAACCCTTCTGCCCCAAACTCTGCACCAATCCTTTCAAAACATTTCCAGTCTATTAGCCAGGGCTGCCTTATTCTCTATTAAATGTTCATTTTAAAAATTGCTTACCAAAAAAGAAAACTAGGGGGAAACTCCTTAACTGTAAGTGCCATTGCATAAAAATCTTTGTGGTTGTGGTTGTGGTTGTGGTTGTGGTTGTTGTTGTTGTTGTTGTTGTTGTTGTTGTTGTTGCTGCTGCTACTGTTGTTGTTGTTGTTGTTGTTGTTGTTGTTGTTGTTAACAACAACTCTGGGCAAGCTTGATAGTGTCAAAAAAGGAGCATAATCCTTGCACACTATTCAGTACTGCCAAGAAATAAGAAGATGGCAGAAAATAATAGAGCTTGAATCTTGATATTGCAATGTGAATAGAATGGATGCTAGTATATCTTTGTTTCTCCTCTCCCCTAACCCAAATCCTTTTCCCTTCCCTTTATCCCATACCCAACCCAAGTTATCCAAATAATAAAGATTATATATATAAAAAAGAAAAGATGACCAACATTCAAAAGATTTGTATCACAAAAATACATTTTCTTACATATCTCAAATTTAACATGCAAACTGCAGCTATTATGTCTTGCATTGTCATCTTAATTTTTATAAAAGTATATGAAAATGTTATAGCTATTTATTTATTCCCAATGATATTGGGAGATACAGAGATTGTGATTTCCAGGCTGTGATTCAGATTCAGACAACTCAAAAGCCCTATTCAGTCATTGCTACCAGCTGTGTCATCGAAGCAACCAACGTGGCTTTGACCCAACTCCGGGAGGTGGTGGAAGACAGGAGGGCCTGGCATGCTCTGGTCCATGGGGTCACAAAGAGTCAGACATGACTAAACGACTAAACAACAACAACCAGCTGTTAACAACACACATAGAGAGGAGCAATTAGTCCCTCCTCCCCTTGTCATCACTTTCACCATTGGGTGTCTCAAGATGGAAAACTCTGTTCACATTTAGACATTGTGAAAATCAGAATTCTTGCTTGTGTATATATCCTCCATGTGAGCAGGGATTTCTCCTCTTCAGATGTGCTATTCTCCTTGCATAGAAAGCAACAAAAGAGAGGAAAAGGTTGGCTAACTACTTGTCAATGTAATGACTGAATAGGGGTAAGATATTTTGTGACTCAGAATGGACTCCAAAGCAAATCTGGTACTCCTAGTTATTATTATTATTGTGTGTGTGTGCTTGTGGCACACTATACTTGTTTGGATTACAGGGATTTGATGGTAGTGAATGCATATATAATTTGGGAGTGGAGGCTTGCTTCTCCTGGAGCCAACATTCCACCCCTGTTGAATTCACGACCTTATTTCTGAGCAACAAAGCAATGGGATGCATGGTGGATTGTCTTCCCAAAGCCACTGTGTGTATGCATACACAGAGACATGCAGAATACGCAGACACATCACGAGAGACCATAAATTGAGATGGCCCTGGGACAAGAACCTTTGACCTCTGACCTTGTCCACTGCTGTACTCTTCATGCAACAAGCCTTATGGGGAGAGAGCCCAGCAACAGAGCCATGCCAAGAGTTAAGGACAGTTGGTTGATGAGGATTGCTCTGGACAGGGGCAGCAGCTCTCCCCAAGGGAGTGTTCAATGTCAATAATGAATATCTACCACTCTAATTCTCGAAATTGTGGCAGATGCAGCTGGCAGCACAATGAACCATGTTGTTGTTTTTCTTATCAGTCCTTTGGCTGATTGATTAATATGTACAGAAAAGCCATGTTTGGTTCATCAGAAGGGGTGAAGAATCTAGAAATAAAATTGCATGCAGTCGGGGTTTTCACAGTGTACCGCAAAGGCAAGGCTGGGCCGGTTACAATACAATCTTTTTTCACACCTTTAATCCTTTGAGGGGACTGTTACCTGAACAATCCTTCCTGGTTTAGATGAGATTAGAACCTTGGTCTTCAAGAGCCAATATAGACTATATTTCACCATTCCGGTGGCTGTTCCATAAATGCACAAAATAAATAGGCAGAGAAAGGGTGCATGCTAGCCCCACCCCTCCCATGTCATGGGGGGCCACTCTCGAACTGGAAATCTTCCACTATCCATGGAGGCTCTCCCTGTTATATGTGTTGTGTGCTGTCACATCTGATTTATGGCAACTCTAACAGTGCCATCAAGGTGTGAGATAGTTAAGTAGTGGTTTTACCATTGCTACCCTACAAGTGAGCTTCTATGGCTAAGCAGGGACATGGACCCAGTTCTCCTGAGTCCTTGTCCACCACTCTATCCAATGCACCACACTGGCTGTACTCATGTGATGTGCGACCTTGATTTTTCCAGACAACACGCCAGCCATAAGGGCACAGACCACAGGAGCCATTGTGGGGTAATACCTTTTTCAGGCCAACCCAAAAGATGCAGAAAAGTATGCAAGTTTTTGAGATACTTCACTTCCAAAAGCCTTGCACTGGAACAGAACCAGAAAGGAAGGAAGGAAGGAAGGAAGGAAGGAAGGAAGGAAGGAAGGAAGGAAGGAAGGAAGGAAGGAAGGAAGGAAGGAAGGAAGGAAGGAAGGAAGGAAGGAAGGAAGGAAGGAAGGAAGGAAGGAAGAAAGAAAGAAAGAAAGAAAGAAAGAAAGAAAGAAAGACTGCAGGGGCTTAAAATCAAATATTTGCTTTCACTCTTTCCTGCTTGCTTCTTTGACATCTTGCATCATCTGTAATCTCATAAACCCACTTAATTCTTTGTGCCTTTTGGCATAATAAAAGGATCATCCCCACATGGACTTGGACATGATTTTCTAGGGTTCCCAGTAACGTGGACAGCCTAGACAGATAATAGAGGTTGTCCAATTCAAACTGATGCTTTCTCTACATAGAGGACAAAGGAATTAATGATAGAGGGAACAGGGCAAGCATCGTTCCCTCCCTTGCATATTTACCACACACACTTCAGCCATGAATGAATATTGCTGCTGGCTCTCCAGGATGGAATCTTGATACTAGAAGAGAGGCTAGAAAACCAGTCTGGAATCTGAGCAGCAATAGGGCCAGGAAGCTAAGCAGTCCCAAGGGTTTGTATTTTGTACTGTAAACTTAACTGTAGCAGTACCTTATGAATAGAGGGAAGTCTGGTGACAGAGAACCGCGCCATACTTTCTAATGTTCTTTCAACTTCCAGTGCTGTGTCAAATCAGGTGTGGGAGACTTGTGCTCCAAAATGTTGCTTGTCCAAGCTCTTCACAAGTATAGGCAGAAAAGAAAAGAAGGTGAACTGTGAACATTACTTCACTGACATTCCACTGACTGACCAGATCAGTACATCTCCCCTGTACCTTTCAAGTTCTGTTCCCTCCGTTGCAGAAAAATCTTGAAAAACAGCCACAGTGGTTGATAAGGAGAAGTATTCATGCAGGGTGAATCTCAAGCTACCGCACAGGAGTATTTAAAGGACAACTAATTACCGATCAGGTACTTCAAGCCTTATCTGATCCTTAACTCAGGAAACAACTTGTCTTTTGATGAAACCTTGCTTCTTCTCTCCTCCAACATTCCAATGGCCAACATTTGGAGAGAGGCCAGGCTGACCTTTGTGATCAGAAGATCAGGTTTGAAACCACAGATGCTGCATGTCTGTGCAATCTAGGCTAAAGAGTGGCATTTTTGAAAGACCTCACAAGTTTGGCCTAAGCATTTTGCTAAGGGCTTTATTGGTCACTGACGGGTTGCATGTTGTAACCAATTTATTTGTGTAGGATAGAAGATAAGACCTTGTCAGAAGGACTGAACAGTCACTGAAAGCAGTAACTCCATGAGGCAGTAACTCCATGATGCAACCGGCAGCAATAGTGACGATGGATTGATTTCTTGGACTGCAACTCATCAAAGAAAATCTCAGCCGACATGGCCAGCAACTTTTCCCAGGCAGTTGAACTGACATTGCTCCTTAACATTTTGATACTAATTTCTTCTTACCACCAGTAAGGTGGAAAAGGG
Source organism: Pogona vitticeps (assembly GCF_051106095.1). Lineage (NCBI taxonomy): Eukaryota > Metazoa > Chordata > Lepidosauria > Squamata > Agamidae > Pogona > Pogona vitticeps. Next base: position 16,555,057 of record NC_135786.1, on the reverse strand, counting down.
CAGAGAAGCACATAGAATGGTGGCTTCAGATTGTGAAATAAGATAGACCAAGAAGGGGACCTCACTGTGTGTGTTATTAGAGTGCAATAGTTAATTATACCAATGTTATATTAAAGCATGCAGGCAGTTAATATTTTTAATTTTCTTTTTTCTTGTTTGCATCTTATATTTGTATTGCAATGCTCTTCCATAATTTTTATGCATGGCTGTTGTCTCCATGGGTATCCTGTGATTGGTTAGGTTGTGCAAGGTGACTGATTGAAGAGCACCTAAATGTTCCAGGTCTGTCTGTCTGTCTGTCTGTCTGTCTGTCTGTCTGTCTGTCTAACTAACTAACTAACTAACTAACTAACTAACTAACTAACTAACTAACTAACTAACTAACTAACTAACTAACTAACTAACTAACTAACTAACTTATATGCCGTCCATCTACCCAAAGGTCTCTGGGTGACTTACAACAATTAAAATACAATGAAAATATAAGAAAATTAAAATATATAGTCTAAAAATTGTCATCAGGACCCATAGTTGATATTACTTCAATTAAAAGCCTTCTGGAACAGGAAGGTTTTGATCTGGCGCCAAAATGTCATCAGCGTCGGCACCGGACGAATCTCAGTCAGGAGGGCATTCCATAGTCTCAGGGCAGCTGCCGAAAAGGTCCTTTGTCTACAAGCCGTCCTTCTTACCTCCTTGAGGGAACAGCTCTTTTAGAAGGGCTAGATCTTAACTGCCGGGTAGGTTCGTATGGAAGGAGGCGGTCCTTCAGGTATCCAGGGCCCAAACCATTTAGGGCTTTATATGTCAAAACAAGCACTTTGAATTGGGCCCCGCGCAGCAACTGGTAGCCAATGTAATTTAAACAGAATCGGCTTGATGTGTTCCCTAGCGGCCCCACCAGATGGTGTGCTGGGGTAATATTGTGGTCTCCCAGGCCCATCAAAGTTGCCCACTCCTTTTCTAAATGAACTGCTGGATAGCTCAGTGGTTTAGATTTCTGGCTGCAGAGCCAGACACTGGGCGTGTGATTCCCTACTGTCCTTCCTTGACTGGGGTTGGACTCAATGATCCATAGGGTCCCTTACAATTCTTTGGTTCTAAGATTATAAATGGGGAATAGAATCTGGAGTCAAAGTAAAATGTTCTAAACTGGTGCTCCATCTTACTTTCCTTCAATAACAAATACAGAGAGTTGTTTCATTTATAGAATATTGTGGAAGCTTTGGTCAATATAACTAAGGCAGATCAATCAAGGAGACTATCTTCTCAAAACCATCAAACCTAAAGATGCATCAGCTGAGACAGAAACTGGGAGAATGTCCGGGTTCTTGCAATGCTACCCGGATGATTAAATTCCCTCGGGTCCCTTTATCAGGGAAAAAGGTAGCATATAAATAAAACAAATAAATAAACAAGAAAAAAAATCCCCTTCTGATTACAGAATACCTTTTAAAGCTTCAAAATGATGTTCTCTGCCTAAAGGAAAAGTCTTGAACCCTAGCAGATTAATACTGAAATGAGTAATTCCAAATACTTTGAATTTCCTGAAATGATCAGTTTTGCCACCCAAAATTTTGAATATGACCTATTGAATTCTAAATCGAAACTTCTATCTTGCTCATATGTGAAATGTTACTTCTAAACAGGGTGTTTTTGATTATTTTGCATATCTTGGTTTCCCCCCACTTGCTTGCTTGCTTGCTTTTTTAGACAGACAGACATTTTTACTCTGCCTTTCTCCTAAAAAGGACCCAAGGCAGCTTACATCATTCAAAGATAATATTTGAAGCTGAAAAAATAAGAAGTATATAAATAGTGAAAAGCAGGAAACAAGTCTCACTCTAAGGTGTGGCAAACAAAAGCAATATTAAAAACACATTCAAAGCAGTAAGACACAACCTATTTTTAAAAAATATATTATTTTTAAATAGGCAATGAATATGAAGCATCATCAGTCAATTATAAAATGCAATCATAGCAAATATATGTGTATACTAATGCAGATTATTCACAAAATTCATTAATGACTTGCCACTGCATGTCTGTGGTCAAATAACAATCTCATAGGCTGATATTATGTGTCAGCACATAAAAACTGGAGGGACACAGTAACATAACACATAGTGTATTGGGATGGAACAATGTACACAATCCATTCCCAGATTATGTGCTCATTAACACAGTAAGAAGAATATCCAAGCAGAGCTAGTCTAATTCTTCCTACTTTGGATCAAAAGTGGAGAGTCATTGAAATCTAAAGGACAACTTCTAACAGGCAGCGGAGTCAAAGGAAACGTAAACACTTTCTTACAAAATTTCTATCCAGAGATCTTCAGATATTTTTGAATTATTCTAAAGTATTCAAAGCCTAGCAGTGTTATCTACTGTATCTGAAATCTTGCTGGGGGTAATTATAGCTTAGTCTTGTTTTGTTTCCCTCAAACTTCCTCAAAGTTTGTTCTTAAACATTTCCACTGGTGTCATCAATACAGGACAGATGGGCATTAATCTAATGAGTAAATAATAAATAAGGCCAGTTTATTTTTGCTTCTCTCAACCAGAGTACAACTAGTGGCTAAAACCCTGTTGCACAGCTCCACAGGCACAATGATGATGACATCAGCAGCAGCAGCAAATCGTTACTTGTTAAAGGTGATTTGGGGGTGAATGAGACTCACATAGAATATGACATGCTTGTCTGCATCTTGAAATTGCAAAAGAAAATGTTCAATCAGTGGATATTTTATTATGATCTCATTACCACAGAGCACATGGAGCTACACAACAGCATGTCAGTCATTGAATCAATTGCCAAGTGGCAGGTTAATCCCATTTAGTCAATGGGTTTTATCTGCTCAAGACTAACAATAGGCACACTTGAACGCCACTTCCCAGCTTTGATGCACAGCAAGGCTGGAGAACTTCCTGTCATATCATCCAGATATACCTCGAATGTTCAAAGCAATTAAATCCGTAAAATACAAACAAAAAAATACTGTATTATGGCTTGGATTCAGATCATCATATTTAGAACAGAGTTGTAGCTAAATGGTGTCCTATTGTTTTGAATGGATCTTCTCTGAGTATAACTAATTCCGGATCTCAGCCATTAAATCTGAGATAATGTTATTAATGCTATTAAGTACCTCATTAAACAAAGGTATTTAGGGTTCCTTAGAATAGAGCCATGACAGTTAAAGTGATATTAAAGTGATACATCTAGATATAATGTTTATTTTCATACAAAATATGGATGACTAGCTGTGTCACTGTTCATTACTTTGTCATTGTTCCATGGATTGGTTCTCACTGCTTTCTGTTTGATATATGTATAGGAACTGTTTTATTTCTTACTGCAAGAAGATCTGCAAATCTTCCGTCTGATTGTGAGCTCATATTTTGTGTCAGCTTGAAGACTTTGACTGTTGGCCAGAGTAGGGTGTTTCTTAAACAGCTGTTGATTGTGGCCTGACTTGAGCAATGGGGTACAATGGTCAATATTTGTTTGAACTCTGTGCTGAGTGAAAGTACTTCTGCTCCATGAGCAACCTCTGTTGTCTCAAAACACCCTAATGGCCCCACCAGATGGAACATAGAGTTCTGTGTTTATTTCTGTTGAGCATTTTGAGAAGAAGAGAAGTGTTCTTGGAGGCTATAATTGGGCTATCATTAGGATGGGTGCTGATGTATTCCCCTTCTTTGGCTAACTCACACTCACACTTATCTCCCCAAACTGTCATTTTAGAAGAGGTAGCCTTGTTAGTCTGTGCTAGCATGTCAGACAAAAGCAAAGCAAAATTAAAAAAAAAAAAAGATAGCTGTTTTCTCTTGGCTCCTATAAAGATACAAGAACTCCATATATATTTACCAGTGATTGGTGAAACTGTATAGAAAGGGTGATTTTCAGTGGGGAGAGAAAACTCAGAAATAAACAGTTGTGACTAGAGATATTCTATGTGAGTTTCATTCACCTCCAATGGGTGCCCACTCAGAAGCAGCACTCCAGTTTTCCTGCCCCATCTCCTCCATTTGCTGCCTTTGAGCAGGCACCTGCCAGAGGGGGTACGGCACTGAACCATGGAACATTTGTTTGGCCATCCGCTCTTCTGCTCACTATCATTCACTCTTGTGTTGAAAAACAGCCCTGACAATTGATTTGTGTTTGGGTGAGAAGTGGTTAACTGGCGGGGAAAAAGGAGTCAGTTTCTGGGATTTTCCCCTGTGTGGTGTCACTTTGTGAATGGTAGTGAGCAGAAGAAGGCATCCTGTAGACCAGCGGTCCCCAACTTTGGGCCTCCAGATGTTCTTGGACTACAACTCCCAGAAGCCTTTATCATCACCTCTCCTGGCAAGGATTTCTGGGAGTTGAAGTCCAAGAACATGGGGAGGCCCAAGGTTGGGGAACACTGCTGTAGACCGGGCCATTTCCTGGCCTTTTAAATTTATTTATTTTATTTATTAAATTTATATCCCACCCATCTAGATAGCATCTACTCTGGGCAGCTTACAACAATTAAAATTGTGGATACAGAAGCACAATATCACACATTCATAAACAGGAGCCTTTTTTTAAACTTGGATTTTGACTTATGGTGATCCTTTCCAGGTTTTTCTAAGCATAGAGTACTCACCAGTGATTTACCAGTCCCTTCTTCTGGAATTCTGTAGCTTGCCCAAGACTACACAGGCTGGCTCTTCTCTTCTGCCGGGAGAGAATGAGAACTCAAATGTTCAACCACTGGCTCTACAGCCAGATATGTAACTCACTGACCTGTCCATGCCCCCCAGCACCATCACCACCAAACAGGGAAATGAACATCTGGCTACTTTTGTCGCCCCCCCCCCCCCGCTGCTATTTTCCCAGATCTGTTTATAGGTGATAGGGAGTAATATTATGGTCACCCAGCCCCATCAAAGTTGCCCACTCATTTCCTAGATACCATGAAACGAAAAAAGTAATTAAAGAATGGTAGTTCTGATTCTTATCATATTTAGATGAGCCACAAACTTCCTTAGGTTTTTGAGAAATCCTATGTATCTCCAGCAGTTCTGATACTGGTGTCTAACCTGACCTGTGGAAGCTTCTTGACAAAAGGGACATCCTGGTTTGGTGAGGTCTCAATAAGTAGAAAGTTGTCTGGATCTCCAAAAGCTGCTGATCGAATTGTATGGATTTGGGTTGGGGGGATTTCTTAAATTATGAAACAGTATAATCCAAACAACTCCTTGGCACTGAATTAAGGAAAACGGGAAAGAGCTTAATGAAGTGAAAATGAATTTCTAATTCCCTAAAGCTGAATGAGCATTTCTGATTCCTCAGAGTATAAGTGCACATAACAGTTTTTTTAAAAAGCTTTGAGGAGAAACATAGCCAGTCACTTATATCAAGATGTGTATGTCAAATTCATTTAGTTTACCTAGGAGTAAATAAGAAGCCATGTCCAATTCTAAACACTGACATGACTTGTCAACTTTGCTGTTGTATATCTTTGAATCTGCTTTTGAGGACAGCTGACCCAACACTGCTAGCGGTAAATAACACACATTCTTCAAATAATCAATGGCAGTTTCCTAAATTGCCAATCAAAAATATAAATAATGACACATACTGTGGGCGCTTTTCATTGTGATTAATGAGAACCAAGCTGTAGCATTCATGTGAAAATGCATGATCACGTTTAAAGTCATGTCACCATAAGCATACTCTAAACTCCTTTTGAGATCTTCCTCTGATTCTGTATTTTTTGTGGTTTTCTGCTGTGGAAGAGTGGATTGGATCCAAATGCCAACCCGAGATACTTTGAAGTTTGACATTAATGTTCTTCTATGAAGGATATAATATAAACTGCCCACTAACCAAGGTTTTCCAGATGGTGTACAGTACATTAAAACAACAGCAACTACAATAGAAATTTCATTCAGAATCGTTGGCTATCAAATTAAAACAGTTGCCAATAGCTGCTAATTTACTTCCTGAAATTAAAACATCCGGGGTTTTAGCAAATATGTTGCCTCACCTGCACACTATTAAGACTTGACGGCAAATTCTTAGGCCCAGCCTATTCGTTCCCCCATCTTCAGGAATGCTGAGAAACAGGTAATATACCCTTATATTGTACACCCTTGACTGAAGAACAGTACAGTTCTTGTATCTGGGATGGCAGCTTCAGGAGAGATGCACATGGAGCAGTGAGGGAAGAAGGGGACACCCTGCAGCCAGCCAGATCAACCAAATCAACCTTGGCGATCAATGCCATAACAGATGTCACAGCCTTACAATACCCTTACAATAATTTTTAAAAACCTCTGGTTTATGAATGTGGGATATTGTTCTGCTGTATCCATGATTGAAAAAACCAAGAAATTGTATGATATTGCTGCACAGTATCGTGCCCCCATTGCCAGCAGGAAAAAAGAAGACAAGCTTTGCATAGCAAAGGGCAGCCTGAATTCTATTCCTTTTAATATTGCGAACTGCCTTGGATCCCCCTTATCAGGAGAAAGGCAGCCTATCAAACAAACAAACAAGAGGTCAGGCTTTTTTTTTTTTTTTTTTTTTTTTTTTTTTTTTTTTTGCTGTGGCACAAATCTTGGAACCAGCTCCCCATGGAGCTATGCCTGAGTCCCTCCCTCCCAACGTTTAGAAGGCATCTGGAAACATTTTCAGAGAGGCCTTCCAGTGTGACCCTGTCTGATCCCATGCCTCATGTCCCACCTGATCCTGGGATAATACGCCTCTTGTTATTCTTTTTTTATTTATAATCTTATTGTTCTTGTGTGTTTTTTATTTCATCATCCTGTAAACCATCCAGAATAGTGCATTGAACTAATGGGGCAGCATACAAAACAAGCCAGCCAGCCAGCCAGCCAACCAGCCAGCCAGCCAGCCAGCCAGCCAGCCAACCAACCAACCAGCCAGCCAGCCAACCAACCAGCCAGCCAGCCAGCCAGCCAGCCAGCCAGCCAACCAACCAACCAGCCAGCCAGCCAGCCAGCCAGCCAACCCACCAATCAACCAATCAGCCAACCAGCCAGCCAGCCAGCCAACCAACCAACCAGCCAGCCAGCCAGCCAGCCAGCCAGCCAGCCAGCCAGCCAGCCAGCCAGCCAGCCAGCCAACCAACCAACCAACCAACCAACCAACTATAATTACTGTACCTGGTGCTTTACACTTGTATGCTAAACCTGCACAGTGGTGCCTCGCAAGACACATACCTCGCAGGACAAAAAACTCGCAAGACAAATGGTTTTGGCAATGGGGTTGATGACTCGCAAGACAAATGTTCCTATGGCCGTGCTTCACAAGAAGAATGTTTTCCATTTTTTGTTCCTGCCTCATATTTGCTGATTTTTAAATGTTTTTCTATGATGTTTAAAAAGTTAAAGTTTTTTGATTGAATTTTTTAAATCATCTGCACAATATGTAAGGCTTTAAAGAGCACTTAATAAACCCTTTGTAAACCAAATTTGACTTTGTTCTGACTTTTTTTGCCCATAGGAATGCATTAATGAGATTTCAATGCATTCCTATGGGAAAACGCGTTTCGCAAGACAAATTATTTGCAAGACAACATTAACTGTGGAACAAATTAAATTTGTCTTGCGAGGCACCACTGTACGGTGTCTTTTTTTAAATGCAGTGTAAATAGGGCTGTCAGTTCTCCAGGTTCTGGGAAGAATCAAAAAATTGTTATGTTTCCCCAGGTCCCTAAATAGGGAAGCAAATCTAAGGGCAAGGTAGTGTGGTTTTATTGCTTGTAGTGCCTTTAATGCCTGCATGCCATCTCCTTCCCATTCCCAACTGATATCAGGTCTTACTGGCTCGGCACAAATGTGTTTGTATGAGTTAAGCAGATTCTTTTTTTTTTAAGGAGGTAGCAAAGGAAACTCACACTGTCTCAGTTTTTCAAACACATCTTATTTCCTAGTTCTTATAAGAGGGTCCCACAACCTTGATCTCTGGTTCAGCCCCAGTGAACGGGAATTTTGATATGGGAACCATTAAGTGTACTGAGCCATTAATCAGTGAGACTTTGCTTTGCATGGTTTCAAGCCCTGCAAATCACAGCAGCAGGTGTCGCCCTATACAGTTCAAAGATGGGTATATGTCGCCCACAGAACCCTGAAAGTCCCTGACCCCTGTTTTAAAGTGATCATTCCAAAGACTCTGACTTTGTAGTTGCCACGAGAGAAGCAAAAAAAAAAAAAAAAAAAAAAGCAAAGTGTGTTTCTTAAACACCCACCTCATAGCACTTAAAGCACTCTCTGGATGGTTTACAATTTCATTATGCATGCCAGATACTGCCCTCCTTCTCTGAGCTGGGTACTGTACTCATTTTACCAACCTCGGAAGGACGGAGGGCTGAGTCAATCTTCAGCTGGCTACTTGGGATTGAACCCGGGATTCTGAGCAGAGTTTTGGCTGCAGTATAGAAGTTTGCCCACTGCGCCACCAGGAATAGAACAAAGTCTTGAAAACTCTCTTCATCGGTGCTGAAGGTTTTAGAGCACGGAGTTCACATGAGCACTGAATCATGATGAATAGGAAACTTTTTAAAGGTCAGGGGCCCAGTTGCCCCTTCCCTAAAACTCATTGTGGGCACAGTAAAGTCACCTCTGGATTTCAAATTATAGGTCCATTTTACTACTAAAAGAAGGCTCATAGGGGCCAAGTGCTTAATTTCAAGAGGAGCTGGGTCTTCCAGGACTGTAATTCTCCATGTTTACTTTCTTTGCGAGGAACAATGGAGCAATCAGGGCTATACATAAATGGGTGAGAGGTGCATGTCGTCCTTTGACCGTGCTGACCACCTCTGCATTAGACAGAACGAGGCAATTGCTTCAGGCCATGGGGTGCTGACTAGTAGAGGGAGGTAGTCCTGATCTTGCTTGGTGCCTTGTCTAGTGGAGGACAAGGATTCACTGATTGGTAGTGTGTATCTGTATTATGTGCCCTTAAGTTGGAACTTATATAGAGAGACCCGTCTAGCGCTTTCAAGGTAAATGAGATATTTAAGGAGTGGTTTTGCTAACTCCATACTCCACCCCCACATGAGTTTCCATGACAAGTGGAGACTCAAACCAAGTTCTCCTGAGTTCTAGTCTAATATGTCCTATTCAATGACTAAACAACAACAACAAACCCATCAGTGAGATCCCAGATGGTGGAGTCGATAGAGGTAACCTGATGGGTTACCTTCGTGGAAAGGAGAGGAGCATCATCCTTTTCTTGACATCATGCAGCAAAATGTCTGAAGTCTAAAGTGCCACTTTGGAACGTCGCTAGGTATTTTCAAAGGCCAATTGAAAACCTGGCTGCTTAGGCAAGCCTTAACCCCCAGGCCACCACTTGATTTACTCTTTTCTTCCATCTTGAGCACTGTCTATTGATGTGTTATTTTGTTTTTATATTTTAATTTGTTTATATATGGGTTGTTAGCCACTCAGAGTAGTCCGTTGACTAGATGGGCTGGGTATAAATTCAATAAATAAATAAATAAATATTTGGAAAGAAGAGTGGGATATAAAACTAACAAATACACACATCTGTGAATGGGGGAAATAAAACACTCATAAAAGCATAGTAGGTAGCATCACCTGACACATCACATGGCCAGCATCTCTGTAAGGAGCTAATCTACAAAAACTCACACTCAGATAAAATCTTTATGGTGTCACAATGGCTGAAACCCAGCAATAAAACACAACTAAAATTTACCCATTCAATCAGTGGAGATTTGATGATTTAACTCCTCTGTAAGTGCCCCTGATTCAATGAGCCTATTCTAATTGCAGCCAACTACTGGGTTTCAACCAGTAATATTTTTGTTTTTATTGTTGCCATAAATATCAGCAGTTAAATTCCCCTTTAGGCAATCGCTGCTTTCCCTGAATGTCAGTAAGCAGAAGGGAACTTCAAATGGCCATCTTTCTCTCACTGGGTGTCAGAAGAAACTCCCCCGCTTAACACCCCCTTTCCAAAGTAGGGATTAGTGTCACAGAAAACTACGTACTTGTCTGTCTTTGGAATTGATAGAGTTAATTTTCCTTTCGCACAAATCAATCACTATCATCATAACCTGCAAAGGGCCTGAAACTTCAAACCCTTCGCCAAGTGGCTTTGCATTACATACACTCCTCTCTTTTTGCCCTGCAGTCACTCTGCAGTTTTATGCAAGCCGAGATGCCAATTTCTGCACAGGTATTCACATTATCACTCAGATCTGCCTGAAGGGGAAAAAGGGAGGGGGGAGGAGATTGTTTCCAAAAAGAAATGAAAAAAAAAGAAGAAAAGAAAAGAGGAAAGGAAAGGAAAATATAAAGCCCATGAGCTGTTGGAAATAATTTGGTTTTAATTTTTATTTTATTTTTTAAAATGTGATCTGCAGGCAACAATAAAAACCAAAAGACTTCGGCAAACTCAACACTCAAGTCCTTTATCACAAAGGAACAACAATGTTAGGAAGTTCAATGGTTTTAATCCACCATCAAGCTACAAGTATTAAGCCATAGCAGAGAAAGAATGAAAAAGCATCAAAACAGCAGCACATTCTTATCTTTGAGTCATGTACTATAGAAAAAGCACAGCTATATTTACTCTGTACGTAAACATTCTGTGCAAAGACAGAAATCATATAATTTATCTTACTTTATCCTATTCTCCCTGCATTTTTACAATTTTGCATTAATCCTGCTGTTCCTAAGTCACAGGGAAAGGCAAACGGTAGTAAGGCTCAGACAACCTCTTCCACAGACCAGGGAATTTTCCCCCAGCAATTCCTCTGGTTTGCAATATTTCTTATGGATTAGAAATGTTCCTTTTAAAAAAGAAATAAATAAATTTACATTGTTGTTGTTGTTGTTTGGTCATTAAGTCGTGTCTGACTCTTCGTGACCCCATGGACCAGAGCACGCCAGGCCCTCCTGTATTCCACCTGTCTTCTTACCTTGTTAGGAATCTGAATTCTGTGCCCAGTGTCACATTCTTTGGTGTGTGTTTCTATTCCACACAATCATAATTTCACGGAATCAAAGGAAATCCATTTGTTTACCCTGGAAGTGGCAGGAAATGAGATTGTAAGGAAGCAGCATGACCAGGTGGATCAGTTCAACACTCACTTTTCTCCTAAAGGGGAAACTGTTCAGCATACCAAAATATAATAAAAGACGCACTGAGTGTGCTGTTGCCCAAGACAGATAAACAGGTGGCACAAAAAGAGCTAGCTGTTTTCATTTAATTCATTTCTCCTGGGCCAAATGATTTGCATCCAGAGGTAAAATAGGAATGTATAGATCTCTTGATATCTCAATCTCTGAGCTTCTTTTTATAATCTTTGAGAATTCTTGGAGGAGAGAGAGTTCCCTGAGTGCTGGAGGTAAGCAAATATTGTCCTCATCATTCATGATCATCTGGGCAACTATTACTGGGCAACTATCACTGGACAGCGATACCACCAAAACTTCTAGAGTAGATCTTTAAACAATCAATCTGTGATCCTTCAGGAAAGAAAATAGTGGTTATCAGGAGCTACCAGATTTTTCTAAAAATGCAGACTAACCTTATCTCTTCTTTTGATGGAGTTAACAAGTTTGGTAGCTAGCTCAAGGGATCTGGTATGGATACTGTGTATCTTTATATCAACGTGGTTCTTCACAAGGTCTCCTGATGATATATTCTAGTGGAGACGTGGGCAAAATGTGCCCTAGACTGTTAGGTGGATTCCTGACTGTTCGATGAACTGTACCCAAAGAGCGCTCACTTGACCCTCATCATCCTGGAAAGATGTGACAAGTGGCAGAGAGTTCTCTTTTGCGCCCAGCATTGGTCAGCATCTTTATATATAATGCAGAGGAAGGATTTAGAGGGGATGCTCATCACATTTGCAGATAATACCAAGTGGGCAAGGTAACTAATACTTCAGAAGATCTAATCAGGATTAATGTTGACCTCAGTAGACTAGAGAAATGTGCAAAAGAGCAAAATGAGTTTCCACGAGGAAGATTTTAAAAGTCTACATTTAGACAGGAAATATCAAGTGGATAAATATAGGATGTATAGCACTGGGCGTAGCAACAGTCCACATGAAAACAATCTAGCGGTTTTAGTAGACCACAGACTAAACATGAATCAACAGTGTGATGCCAAAAAATAAAAATATATATTTTTAAAAAACATGCTAGACTGTAACAAAAGAGGTATAGTGCCCAAATCAAAGGAAGCAATAGTACCACACTGTTCTATTTTGACAATTCTTTGGAATCTGGGGGTGCCATTGTTTAAAACGATATTGACAAACTGAAGCAAGTCCAGGGGAGTACAACCTCAATGGTAAAGAGTAGATAACCAAGTTTTATGCGCTGTGGCTGACACAGCTGGGTAGATTTAGTCTGCAAGAGGCTGAGAGGTGACAGGAAAACAGTTTTTATTACCTACAAAAACGTAGCATTTATGTATCTAATTTTTTACATTTATATCCCACTTTTCCTCTAATAAGCTCACAGTGGTGCACATGACTCTATTCCTCTCCACTTTTTCAGTACAACAACAATGTATG